>NC_133453.1:16292457-16898707 GCF_048565385.1 Saimiri boliviensis | reverse complement strand
ATTCCAACTATATGACACTTTGGAAAAGGCAAAACTATGAAGACAGTAAAAAGATCAGTGGTTGCCAGGGGTTTGGGGGAAGGGAAGAATGAATAGGTGGAGCACGGAGGAATTTTAGGGCAGTGAAACTACCCGCATGATACTGTAATGGTGGATGCACAGCCTTATACATTTGTCCAAATCCACGGAATGTACAACACCGAGAATGAACCCTAATGTACCCTGTGGGCTTTGGGTGACGGTGATGTGTCATTGTGGGTTCATCAGTTGTAACACGTCGACCACTCTGATAACAGATGTTGACAGTAAAGGAGGCTCTCTGGGTGGGGCAGGGGGACGTGGTATATGGGAACTCTCTATTCTTTCTGCTTCATTCTGCTGTGAACTTACCACTGCTGTAAAAACTGTCTATTTAAAGGGAGAAAAAATAATGATACATATTTATCTCACAAGGCAAATAAGGGCAATGAGAAAACAGGTCTTGAAATGAGTCAGTTCTCTCTCTCTCTCTCTCTCTCTCTCACACACACACACACACACACATACACACACACGGAGAGAGAGAGAGAGAGAGAGAGAGAGAGAGAGAGAGAGAGAGAGAGAATTTGTTTGTATAGATGATGCACATGTACATTTTCTCAATTTTCTGATAGAAATGGTGAGGTGCCTATTACCAAACTGCAAAAACACACAAAGAAACAAGGACTTCCACTGATTCTTTTAGAATAGAAGTTGGCAAATATTTTCAGTGAGGAGCCAGACAGTAAATATCTGCCGCCCATATGGTCTTTATCCCAGCTACCCAGCTCTGCTGCAGAGCAGCCATCGACGACATATAAATGAAGGGCTGTGTTCAGTAAACTCTATGCATGAACACTGAAATTTGAATCTCATGTTTTTTATGTGTCATGAATTTTTTTCCAACCATATAAAAATAGAAAACTAGTTTTAGTTCCCGGGCCATAGTTGACCAACCCCTATTCTAGATCAATTATTCTCTCTCTCTGTCTCTCTCCATCTCGAGTTTTTTCCCTAAAAATTTCTTTCCTGAAAGCCCAAAATATGAAACAATCTAATTAAAGTATCCCTGGTTGAAATACAGAGGGGTAGCCCCTGCCAAATGAACCCCCTCTCTGGCTCCCCCGGGCTTTACAGAACCAGCTTGAAAACCACTATTCTAGAATATCTAAATTCTACCCTGGGGCCAAGCCTGTTCACTAGAGAGCTACACACACCTGAAACCCCCCTCCCAGATGTGCTTTCACTGAGCCACAGCTGAATGTGGTGCCCTAGACTGTGTTGAAGAGAGCTTCTGCCAACCTCAGAAACTCTCTCTAGGGTCGACACTGTTGAGGGGATGCCCGCTGCACCTCAGGACGGGCCCTTGTGCAAACCCATAGGAGAAATTTCTGTTCCCAAACTTTGAGGCACAAGGGAATGTCCTGGGATCATTTAAAAACAACGATGCCTGCTCCCACCCCACAACCTTCTGATTGCATCAGGTTAGAGTACACCTGGCTATCAGGGTTAACAAATCTCCCCAGGTAATTCTAATGTGTAACAAAGTTTGGGAACTACTGCCATGGACCCAAAAAAGCAAGACTTCGAGTAGTCAGTTACCTTGTGGTGGCTGTGAGTCTGTCTCTTATCACACACAGCCGACCTCCTCCTCCACATTTCTGATCAATCCTTTGCCTAATTTCATTTTACTCTCTCTCTCTACATTTCCCTTTGCTCCAATTCCACTCTCTCTTTCTCCCTCCCTCCCTCCCTCTCTTTCTTCCTTCTCTCCTTCCTTCCTCCTGCCCTTCCTTTTCTTTCTTTCTTTTTCATGTTTGCTTTCAGCAAAAACCTCTTATTATAAAAGTAGTAATTTATCACTATAAAAAGAATGTCATTGTACAAGTGTGTAAAATAAAAAGTAAAGCCTTCTCTCCACCCTCAATTCAAATCACCCCCAAATTCTCACTTTCCAATGAAAACTATTTGCTTATCCTCTCAAAATTAGGAGGAAAAATTACTATCTCCCAAATGTCATCTGGAGTTTCCCTTCCCCTGGAGAACAAACTCCCTCAGTCCTTCAAAGGGCCAACTGCCATCACTGCCTCTTGAAGAACCATTTGACACTGTGCCCTTGTATCAGAATGTACCCTTTTATTTGACCCAATGATGCCTTTTTCTTCTAGAAATGGAAACTAGCATGGATATTCTCATACTCAGAAAGGGTTCAGTGTTGATATTAGATTTTCCAATCTGGAGAAAGAAATCAATAACTTTGACTGAGCTTCTATTTCATTCTCTAGCAACTGTGAACAGAGAGAGAAGCCTGAGTCGTCTTTCCCTTTCAGATCACAATGAAATTGGTCATGAAGTCCCAACCAGTGCCAAGACATCTCAGGGCAGCCAGGAAGTGCTCTTCTGGGTCAACCCAGATAACCCCTCCACTCCCCTGTCACCCAGTCCCACAGCCCCTCCACAGGACCTTCTCCACCTGCAAATGTCCCATCTTTGAAAGATTCTATTGAAGCCGGGCATTCTGAGACCATTAGCTCCAGCATGCAATTCCCCATCACATCTGCTTTGCAACATCAACACTCCCATCCCCCAGCTTCTCCCTGTCAGCCCCTCCCATCCTCACTGCCTTTTGGAGCCCATTTGAGTCCAAAGATCATCACTTCAACCATTTCTTCACCAATACCTCCAACTCCCCTCACTATTCCCATTCTGTCACAGCCTCCCACAAAATCTCCCCACCTTTCATTCATCTACCTGCCAACATTTTCTGAACATGTGCCCAGAATGCCACAGCATGTGTCTGTGAAATGGGTGTCCCATGATGGCATGGTTTCCAGCCTCTCCCAGGCTACCTGCCAGTCCTCCTGTTTCCTTACTCACTTCTCTCCATTCACCCAGCAGCTGTTCAAACCTTTGACACTGTCCTGAAACCATCGCCTCCCACCCCATCAGGTGGTCTCACTATCTAGATTACCAAGGAAGCAGACCCTGCCACCAGTTAGCAACACTCTCATTGCTGCCGTGAAATTTACCTGACCGGTCCCTGTGCCAAGAATCCCATCACCTCCTGCCTTCTTGGTGACCCCGACCTATCAATTACTCATTTCCTCCCACTTTCTTATCTTGGATGTTTAATCTCTCCCCCTCTCTTTCTCTTTCTCTTTTTCTTTCTCTTTCTGTCTGCCTATTCCTTTCCAACAGCAATTAAACTTGTTTTAAGTCTCCTGTCTTGAAAAACACATTCTTTCCACCCTCTCTTTCCTTCCAGGTTTCTCTCTCCTCCCCTTCACAGTCAAACCTCTTTATAAAATTTGTGTGCAGTCATGTTTTTCTACAAACCTCCCCTTATTTTCTCTACCCACACCACTGACTTTCCCTTTCTTGCCAAAGTCATCTACAGTCAGCCCACTTGTCATTCATTTTCTCATTGAGCTCTTGGTAGAATCTGATCTTGAAGTCTATACCCTTTATCCTGAAGTCGTCTGCTTCAGCTTCTTTGCCAACACAGTCCTCTGGATTTCCTCCTACCTTTCCCTCCACCCCTTCTCTGCTTCCATTAAAGAAGCCTCTCCCCTTGTTGGTTCACTTAATGGTGTCATTCTTCAGAGCTGGCCTGGGTCCTCTTTTCTTCTCACTCCACCTGCCCCAGGGCAATCACCTGGGCATCTAGGCCTTCAGTTATCATCTAAATGATGAAGGCTCCCAAAAGTGTAACTACAACTCAGAACTGTCCCTGAAGCTTCTTCTGTCTCTTAAGCTTCATACCTACCTATGCAATGACCTCCCAGCCACCAATCCCTCAAACACAACATGCCCCAAATCATCTGCACCATGAACTGATCCCCCTCCTCACACCAAGTACGTTCTGCTTTCTCTTTTCCCTGTCTTAGAAGGTGGTATCATTAGCTTCCACATGACCCAAGCAAGAGTATCAGTCACCCTTCTCCATACCCCAGGTACAGCCAGCCACCCGTCCCCAAGGACACTTCCTCCTACAGATCACTGACCTTCCACTCTCTCTGCTCCCACCATCACTCACCCTACAAAAGGCCGTCATCATCACCTCTTGTCTGAATTACAGTAATAGCAATCCAATAGAAATCCCCACAGATGCTCTCACCTCCCAGGAATCCGTTCTCAGCTCCCCTACCAGAGGATTGGACCATGTCATCATCCTGCCCCAATGACGCCCTACTCTTCTTAAGATAAAATAAATCTAAGGCCTTGAATGTGGCCTGCCTCATCCTTTACTGTCTGCCTCTTCTTACACAAGGCTGGCAATTCACGACTTCCTCCATTTCAGCTTCCACCTGCTGAAATCGAGCGTGATTTGCTCTTTCCTGTTCCAGGGTTTATATATATTATTTCTTCAGTGTGGGATATGCCTCCTCTAGCCCTTTATCCTGAAAATTCCTCTCACTGTTAACTCCAAGCTTGCACAGCATTGAGAAGGAAGGCTTCTCAGTATCACTAAATCTGATTTCGGTGTCACTAAATACCGACTCTGCCACTTACTAGCAGTAGGACTTCAGGCCACTTGCTTAATATTTCTGTGCCTCCGTTTTTTTATACGGAAAAGAAGATATTAAGTGCCAACATCATAGAGTTGTTGTGAAGATGAAATGACAGTCGTGCCATGCATGCATTTGTTATTATCATCACCATTCATACGACTACTAGCTCTCATAGCGCGGTCTAAACTTCCCGTATCTGAGTACTTGCCACACCATTTGGTATCGGCTATGACTCCTTTGTATTTTCCCATAGACTCTGCAGTCTGGAAGAGCAGATTGTATACACCTTCTTTGTTATCACATGTCCAATGCCTAGCACAGTGCCTACCATTCAATAAGTCATCACTAAATACCTGTTATATAAATAAATAAAGCTTAACACTTAACAAAATATGAATTTTTGCACCTAGAAATGAATGAGAATGTAGCATCGATAAACTAAGCCCCCAATTATTTTATATTAGGTGGATATAAAGTCTTGGCTAGACATTTGTGCAATCTTCTTAAGAGAGGGGAATGTCCACTTTTTTTAGAGAAGTCTGAGGTCCTTAACACATATGGCAAAAGTGACTGTAGCATTATTAACATACAAACGCAGCTGTTTGGCACTGGAATGAAGAATTTCCAGGAGAAACATAGTGCTGAGTGATTGAGATGAATCCCTTCAGGGAGAATTAAGCTCTTGCCAAAAAACAAATCAAAATGCATTTGTAGGAATTCTGATCAATTAGAGATCATCTTTCTAAGAAATATTTGTAAAATGTTACAGATCGATAGGTCCTTCAAGTTCAAGGGATATCAGCAGTTATGTGACTAACAGGAAGATTTTCACTCATTTATGACTCGAAACTTTTGAAAAACAAGAGAAAATATATCAATGAAAAATGATTAAGCTGTTGAGGGGCAGACTGATATCGAAGGGAAAATAATATTGTTTTTCTCTATAAGTGATTCCAAGAAGACAGCAAAAGAGGATTTCTCCAACACTGGGGAAGAAAATGACTGCATGGAAACAATTTAGGTAGCTAATAAGAAACCCCTAAACAGTGTCAGACTCACTTAAGAGTTGAAACCAGACTTTTGCAATTAACTGATCCTTTGAAAGGTACTTATTTTCATTAATTGGCCAAGACCACCAATGGCAACGTACTCTCCTATAATACAGGACCCACCTAAACAATGCCTCTTTCACAGCAGCATAAAGTATCCGGTAAGAGTGTAGAAGTGGGAGTGTGTATTGGGGCGGGGGCATGCTGGGGGTAGGAAAGGAGAATGGGAGGAAAATGAGAGAAACTAAGGAGGCTCTGTAGAGTGTATACAGCTGAGAGACTCAGAAATGAGAACATGGGGCCCTCAAGAAATGCTAGAGAAGAAAATTAATTACTTACTTGGAGAGACACTATGTTCTTTTATTTTAAATGGCTAATAAAGAAAATAGGAATGAACACAGCTAAATATCTGCTGATAAAACAAAATGAAACACACACTTGCTTATGCCAAACTAGTTTTTGTATATACCTTCTTTAAAGAGATAAACTTATTTCCTGAAAACAAATAGTCAATCAACAAGTATTTCAGAAGCAGCTGTCTGCCAAGTACTCTACTGGAGATAAACATGTACAATGAAATACTGAAAAGAGAAGGAGAGTCATAAAGTCTTACGTTATAAAATACAAGAACGGGAAAACATATAATCAGTTACGTGTTACAAAGATTTAGGTGTGAAATGCTCTACTTAGGAATGGGAATTAATGTGCCTTTAAGCTCATGGGAAGTTTCAAAGAGGAAATGGAATTTGACCAGAGCCTTAAAATTGGATAATTGATGATTAAATGAAAGGCTCCTTGGATAAAGAGTAGCTCAGGCGATGCATGGATACAGATATACATACCATGGAATAATATTCAGCCATAAAAAGAAATGAAATTGTACTACATGTTACAGCATTGATTAACCTTGAAAAACACATGTTAAGTGAAAGAAGCCCAAAGGCAAAAAGACAAATATTGTATGATTTCATTTATGTGAGGTATCAAGAAGCGGCAAACCCGTAGAGACAGAAAGTAGAATCAAGGTTGCCAAGGGCAGGGAATAATGGTGAGTTTAACAGGTGCAGAATTTCTGTTTGGGATGACAAGAAAGTTCTGGAAATTGATAGTAGTGATGGTTGCACAACACTGTGAATGTGCTTAATGTTACTGAATCGTACCATCAAAAAATAGTTAAGATGACAAATGTATTTGTTCTGTGTATTTCACCACAGTTTTTTAAAAGAAATAAGGCTTCCTAAATTTTTTTTAAAAGATGAAAATGGTATTTTTTTGTCTCACATATTTTACCACAATACACAAAATATAGAAACCAAAAGTGTGGGTGTGAGCCCAGAGCTCCAGAGGGAAGAGGAGGGTAGGAAGGCTGGGATGGTGAAGAAGTGAGGCCGCAAAGGGAGATTTTTTTTTTTTTTTTGAGACGGAGTCTCACTCTGCTGCCCAGGCTGAAATGCTGTGGCATGATCTCAGCTCACTGCAGCCTCCACTTCCCAGGTTCAAGCAATTCTCTGCCTCAGCTTCCCGTGTAGCTGGGATTACAGGCACATGCCACCACACCCAGCTAATTTTCATATTTTTAGTAGAGAGAGGGTTTCACCATGTTGGCCAGGCTGGTCTTGAACTGCTGGCCTCAAGAGATCCGCCTGCCTCAGCCTCCCAAAGTGCTGGGATTACAGGCGTGAGTCACCACAACCAGCCTGCAAAGGGAGATTCTAGTAGGAGTCTGACAGGAAGGTCTTTAAGGCAGGGGCGTTTTAACTTGATTTTCTAACCTTTCGTTATTCAACTGAGAAGGAACAAAAATTTAGTAGTCATTTAAAAATGTATTTTGATAGCACTGTACAGGATGAGACAGAACGCCTGGAGCCAGGGCGAAGAGTTAATGCTGTAATAATAATGTGAGTTTGAAGTTGTGTGGGCTTAAAGCAGGAAGGCAGGAAGCAGAAATGATTCCCAAGGAAAATTAGAACAGCTGGGGACTGATTGGATGTGGGGGTTCTGAGAAAAAAGGAGGCTTTAAAAACAACTGATGTTTCAAAACCTGGGCAAATGGGAGAAGAATGAACGGAGCTGGAGAAGTCGGGGGCGGGCAGAGGAGGGCCGCGGACGATGACTTGGTTTTTCTTGGATTGAATTTGGGATGGAGATGAGACATTATGTTTAAATGGTCTTACAGGGAGGAGAAAAGAGGCTAACACCTCAAGAGACGGAGGAAATTCAAGTACAGGATTAAGCTGAACCGAAGTGATAACCAAACCCGCAAGGTGATTTTTATTTCGTAACCTCAGTGAAGAAACCTTTGGTGCAGGGCAGTGGTCCTCATTTGTGGTGATTTTTTGTCTCCCAAGGGACATTTGGCAATGTCTAGAAACATGTTTGGTTGTCACAGCCAGGGGGTGAGTGGGCCAGTGTTACTAACACCCACCTTATAGAGATCAAGGCTGCCACTAACCAGCCTGCAAGATACAGGACACCCCCCACAACAAACAATTCTCTTATCCAAAATGTCAACAGTGCCAAGGTTGAGAAAACAGGACTTAGAGAGAAGAAAAAACAGTTGAGTCTTTGAGAAAAAAAAAAAGAACACAGAAAAGGAATAGTCCGAAACAATGCATCCCTTACTTAAAAGAACTGGGGGCCAAGCACGGTGGCTCATGCCTATAATCCCAGCACTTTGGGAGGCCGAGGCAGGAGGATCACGAGGTCAGGAGTTCGAGACTAGCCTGGCCAGTATGGGGAAACCCTGTCTCTACCAAACATACAAAAATTAGCTGGGCGTGGTGATGCATGCCTGTAGTCCCAGCTACTTGGGAGGCTGAGGCAGGAGAATCGCTTGAACCTAGGAGGCAGAGGTTGCAGTGAGCTGAGATCACACCATTGCACTCCAGTGCAGGCTAACTTTTGTATTTTTAGTAGAGCCTGGGCAACAGAGCAAGACTCCGTCTCAAAAAAAAAAAAAAAGAACTGGTTGGGGGGCAGTGGCAGTGGCTCACACCTGTAATCCCAGCACTTTGGAAACCCTAGGCAGGTGGATCACTAGGTCAAGAGTTCAAGACCAGCCTGGCCAAGATCATGAAACCCCATCTCTACGAAAAATACAAAAATTAGCTGGGCGTGGTGGTGGGCGCCTGTAGTCCCAGCTAATCGGGAGGCTAAGGCAGAGAATTGCTTGAACCCAGGAGGCAGGGGTGGCAGTGAGCTGAGATTGCACCACTGCACTCCAGCCTGGGCTACAGAGTGAGACGCCGTCTAGGAAAAAACGAAAAAGAACTGGGTGATGGCAGCCCACAGAGGAGAGGATTTCAAGAAGGCAGGAGTGGCCCACATGCACCGATGCTGCTGATGTCTTGTCCTCAAGCACTGCCGGCCCTCCAGAGAGCAGATTCATCAACTGCTGGCGGAAGACTCAGGGTGCACAATGGCAGGGGGAGAAGCACCGCCAGTTTGTAGCTGAAGGCAGCGAAAACAGACAGCTCGACTGAGAAGCCAGGCAGAGAAAGAAGGCAAGATCCCAGAGCCATCGAGCCAAGGAAACTCTGCTTGTTTGAGTTTGAAGGAGATGACCACGGCCTCTGGTAACCGAGAAGAGAGACTGGAAATGCCGAGAGCTCATCGAGCAAGTGAACAAGGAGGGCAAGGTCCACAGAGAGGAGAAGCCGCGCAGGAAGGAATCCCGGCAGCGGGCCTGGACACGCAGCTCGGATGTTTACCAATTCAATCAATTTGAGAAAAGACACTTTCAATACTTGTCAGCAAACTTATTTTTAATTAGAAACTGGAAAAGAACCTCTAGTTAAAAAGAAACACTTGCAATCTTAAAGAATTCTGGCTGGGCGCGGTGGCTCAAGCCTGTAATCCCAGCACTTTGGGAGGCCGAGGCGGGTGGATCACGAGGTCAAGAAATCGAGACCATCCTGGTCAACATGGTGAAACCCCGTCTCTGCTAAAAATACAAAAAAATTAGCTGGGCATGGTGGTGCGTGCCTATAATCCCAGCTACTCAGGAGGCTGAGGCAGGAGAATTGCCTGAACCCAGGAGGCGGAGGTTGCAGTGAGCCGAGATCGCCCCATTGCACTCCAGCCTGGGTAACAAGAGCGAAACTCCGTCTCAAAAAAAAAAAAAAAAAAAAAAAAAGAATTCTGTTTGCAACCTTATCCAGTAGATTATACTGTATTATTAAAATCTTGCTAAGCTGTGGAACGGAAAGTGGATCAGAGAAACTGTCATTAAACGTGGCAAGAGGAAAAAGTGTCAAGTTTCACTACAGCGATATAAATAAAAGAAGTAGATTATCTAAAACAGGCTGAATTATCTTGCTTTGAAAGATCAATTATATGTGCTATATTCTTTAAAATTGTAATGGAAAACAAAAACACTATATATTAACAAATCTTTTTAAAGAAAACAAAAATTGTGTAAGTGTTAAAAGCTTGAACTTTCAAGACAGAGAGACCTGAGTTTGAAACCTGACTTTATCCCTTGCTTCCTGGGTGACTATAGGCAAGTTGTTTAAACTTTCTAAACCTCGGTTTCCTGTCTTTAAAGTGGAGATATTTATAACAAAATGACACAACACAGTGGCTGGCACACAGGTGTTCATTAAATGTCATGTATAATATCATGTTATTAGATTAACTATCTGCTGTCCTTAAGTAGATTATGAAAAGCTATACACAGACACTTAAAAGATTGATAACTGTGTTAAATATTTTTGAAACTTTTTTTAGCAATCTGACTTTCAGAGTTAGTAATGTCTCAGTATAGAGAGGTGATATGTATTGTGCTCCTAAAATAAAATATTAAAATCTCTTCAACTCTGTACCATATTCAATACAATTAATGCTAAATATCTTTTGATTGAACTGAGTTCTACCCTTAAGAGATGAGGATGTGAGCGTGGCGCGGTGGCTCACATGCCTGTTATCTCAGTACTTTGAGGCCAAGGCAAAAAGATTGCTTGAGGCCAGGAGTTCAAGATCAGCCCGGCAACATTGCAAGACCCCCATCTCTACAAAACATAAAAAATTAGCCGGGCATGGTAACGCATGCCTGTAGTTCCAGCTACTCAGGAGGCTGAGATGAGAAGATCACTAGAACCCAGGAGTTTAAAGCTGCAGTGAGCTATGATCATGCCACTAATCCTCCAACCTGGGTGACAGGATCAGACCCTGTCAAAAAGAGAGAGAAGGGAAGGGGAAGGAAGGAGAGGGGAGGGAAGAGGAGGGGAGGGGAGGGAGAGGAGATGGGCTGGGCATGATGGCTCATGCCCATAGTCCCAGCACTTCAGGATGCTGAGACTGGCAGATCACTTGAGTTCAGGTGTTTGAGGCCAGCCAGGGCAACATGGTAAAATCTGATCTCTACAAAAAATACAAAAATTAGCTGGGCATGGTGGTGTACCCCTGCAGTCCTAGCTACTCAAGAGACTGAGGCAGGAGGATAGCCTGAGCCCAGAAATGGAGGCTACAGTGAGCCAAGATTGCACCACTGCCCTTCAGCCTGGGTGACAGACCAAGACTCTGTTTCAAAAAAAAAAAAAAAGATGAGATAAGAGAAAAAGTTTTGTCACCAATGAGGCTATACACAGTATAGTTACAGAAGCTTCAAGATGCAAGAGACCTTAGAAATGACTTAGGTCAGGGAAGTCCAATACAATAGTCACCAACCACATAAGGCTATTTAAATTATTACAATACAATAAAATTAAGAATTCTGTTCATCAATCTTACCAGCCGTATTTCTAATGCTCAGTAGACACGTGTGACGAATGGCCACCATACTGAACAGCACAGATATAGAATATTTTCATCATCACAGAGTCCTAGAGGACAGTGCATTAGTCTAGAGAGGGTCTCAGTTGAGAAATGGGTGTCAATTGAGTATGTGTGAAACCAAATCTTTTTTAAAATCACATGACTTTCTCCCACATGGCTACGTCTTGGAGAGTAGTGTGGCTTCTAGCTCGGGTGCTGATTGTAGGAGATCCAGAGGGGAGGCCCCAGGACTGCAAGAAGGCTACACAGGCATGAGTTCCAGCTTGTCCATACGACTAAGTCGGGAAAAGCCTCCAGAATGGATGGCCAGCAACCAACATGTGCTGTTGAGCCTGCACATACCAGATTGTGCCAATGTTGTACTCTTGTGCTGTTACTGAACTGTCCTGCCCAGGTCGAAGGAATAGGACACCGGCCAGGCGCATCGGCTCACGCCTGTAATCCCAGCACTTTGGAAGGCTCAGGCCGGCGGATCATGAGATCAAGAGATCGAGACCATCCTGGCCAACATGGTGAAACCCCATCTCTACTAAAAGTACGAAACTTAGCTGGGCATGGTGGCGTGTGCCTGTAGTCCCAGGTACTTGGGAAGCTGAGGCAGGAGAATCGCTTGAACCTGGGAGGGGGAGGTTGCAGTGAGCCGAGATCATGCCACTGCACTCCAACCTGGCAACAAGTCGAGACTCTGTCAAAAAAAAGAAAGAGAGAGAGAGAAGGAAGGAAGGAGAGAGAGAGAGAGAGGAAGAAAGAAAGAAAGAGAAAGAGAGAAAGAAAGAAAAAGAAAAAGAAAGGAAGAGAGGAAGGAAAAAGGAAGGAAGGAAGGAAGGAAGAAAGAGAGAGAAAGAAATTACAGCTTGGTCTCCGTAGTGTTTGGGGGCGGTGCCATAAGCCTGGAGTGGTGGCAGCAGCAGTTACTGGTGGAGGACACAGGGCCTGCAGCAGGTGTAGATCTCTCCAGGGGCAATGGCAACACGCAGGCAACTGGGGCCCAGTGAGGAGACCGGGACAGAACCTTAAGGACCTGCTCTAGCACACCTGAGAAGCCACATCTTACAGACTGCAAGCCATCAAGCGACATTGACTTGACGCCACGATCTTCTCGTCCTCCTGGCTTTCCGGCTGCTTCTTCTCAGAGTCTCTCACTGGTTCTCCTTCCCTCTCCTCCTGAAGTGCAGGCATTTTCCATTTACCTCTTTACCTCTTCTCTCTCTACACTCTTTTGTTTCTTTGGTAATGTCAATCCTTCCCAGGGCTTCAGCCACCAACTCCACCTATGCCCCTAGCCCAGGCCCCTCCTGAGTTCCAGCCCTCAGAGACCACCTGGCCATGGAATCTCTTCACCTGAATGACCCGCAATCACTTCAAGCCCAATGTGTCCAGACTCATCATCACCTTCCTCTTCTTCACCCTCTGTGTCTAATTATTGCCAAATTCAGCCAAGTCTACCCTTGAAATTTTACCTCCTATTTCCATTATGAGTTCCCTATTTCAAAACTGCACCAGCTTTGACTGGAAAATTGAAGTAGTCAGTCAAGCCCCCATCCAACCTCTGCCCCTTCTCTAAACACCATAATAAATAGATTTCTTCAAACCCCATTTTGTGTCCTCCTGCACCCATTTTCAGTGGACCCCAAATTGTCTAAACTCCTTTGAACTCTCCAGCTCCACACTAGGCTACAGCCCATTCGGTCATCCCCCAAGTCACACTTCCTCCATGTTACTTTCCCAGACATTCTCGGTCAATTTCACTTTCTCCTTCCCTGCACACAAGGTGGTGACTGCAGCTTTACAATGCATTTCCTGCAGGTTGTCTGGTGCTGTGGGCACTTGCAGGAGGGTCCAGCTCTTCATTAGACCTCCAGGGCAGTGTGATCCCGCACAGAGCACCTGTGCAATGCCTAACAAGGGCATGGCTGTCCCATCCCCCATGGGGCCATGAAATGTCGGCTTTGCTGGAGCATTTCAAGTGGCTTTGAGGGAGGTTTTATCGTTGAATTTATAAAGTTGGCTCTCTGTACATCAAACAGAATGAGAAGATCACCAATTCTAACTCAGTGACCTAGAATTCAGAGTCTGCCAGAGCCCGACACCAAAGTCATGGACTCTACCCTTGGACTGCCTGTGCCAGTGGGGGCCAGGAAATTAATGCATCAGTAGGGAAATCAGGGAAGAGAAGCTGTAATGTAAAAAAAAAAAATTTTAATCTATAAAAAATACAAAAAATGCAACTTTGGCCACCGGGCTCAGCTGTGGAAAGCTGAAAGCCAGCAGTAGCTGGCTAGAGATACTGCATGTGGTTGATTTGACAAAATAGCTTCTTTGACTGATGGCACAGTTTAAGTTGCAGGAGGTTTTAAAAAAGAGGGGGTTATCACCCATGCTACCTTCCTCCAGAACACACTGACACTGTCACTACCACCAGTGGCAAAAGCAAAGGGACTGTCTGAACAAAGAAAAGAAAGGTTGAATCCATTATAATTTTGCACCAAGAATTGAGACAGCAGAATTAAAACTGCCAAAGGAAAAACAGTTGTCTAGTCCGGAGCAGGAACTCAGTGAAGTTCTGTGGAATGAATACACATGGACTTAACTTCTTATGTATTCATACATTCATTTACTGAGCATCTATTCGATACCCTCATATTGCGCTCATCAAAAACATACGTTCTAGAGTCTGAGAGGCATCAGGCGGTCTGCAGTGGCAAGAGGTCATGTGGAAAAAGCCTTGCTCACTCAGTGCTCTGGCAGAGACAGGTGACAGCCTCTCACATGCACAGGTGACGATTGCACCACTGTTACACGGTCTCCTGCAGCTTTTACTTTACCAAGCTCCCCCACGTACATTCTCCCATTTGACCATCATAATACGAATAATCCATGTCAGTTCGATTCATAGGACCCATCAGTGACTGCTCCTTACAGCAAGGGTAGAATAGAAGCTACTTAGCTAGAGTTCATTCATACAAGAATGTATTTGTTTACCATGTGCCAGACACGGACCTCAGGTTCTGGGTTCACAGGCATGACCCCAAAAGGTCCCCGCCCTCTCAGTGCTTACAGTCCAGGGGCTGGCCGTGTTCCCGCTGATCCAGCCTCAGACCACCTGCTCATCCCCTTGCCCTGACTCCCCTTCCCTTCACTCCAGCCACATGACACCTCAGGAAGTTTGCTGAATCTGGCCTGCTAAGCAGCACCACATCAACACCGTCACCCATGGTCACCTGTTTGAGACACCCTTACTCCCTTCTCTAACTGGCTAATTCATCCTGGGCCATCCAGTTCCAGCAGATCTGGGCATTGCTCCTTGGGAAAGCTTTCTCGCCACCTCCCCACTCCCCACCCGGGCCTAGCTCCCCTCACTCTCAGGTCTCCTGCGCATACACCTCTATCCTGGTCATGTGGAAGGATGGTCTGCAGAGAGGTTCGTTTGTGGTTATGGTTCCTCCTTTAATAGGTATTATTTTCTTACTTTTGCTGGACATCAGCTATTTGGGGCCACTCTTTATTTGTCTCCCCCCACCTTGATCTTCTCTGGAGACCCACAACCTTCCCTAAGAGTCCCACAGAACACCACGCAGCATCTAGGCGTGGAAGCCAGAGCCTTTGCCTCAGGGCTAAACTGATCCATATACTCTCACGCTTCTGTGTGTAATAAATGATTTAGAGAAGAGAATCTGATCCAAGTTGGTCCAAATGAAGTCCAGACATTTTGTTGGGCCATGGTGGGGCAAGGTACTTGGAGCCCACTTGAAGGATGGAGCCCTCAGAGCTGCTAGCAACCAGCTGGCGACCCCAGGGGATGCCTGCCTGAGGACTGGGCCAAGACAGCAGCAGCAGAGCTGGAATCTGGATCCTGAGCACACAGTGTTCAGGACTACTCACATATAGAAGCCAAACTTGCCACCCAGCCCCTCTCCCCAGGACCCAAGGAAGTTGAGGCTGGAGTCTCACTCTGTCGCCAAGCTGGAGTGCAGTGGCACAATCAATTTCAGCTCATTGTAACCTCCACTTCCTGGGTTCAAGTGATTCTCCTGCCTCAGCCTCCCGAGGAGCTGGGACTACAGGTGCACACTACCATGATCAGCTAATTTTTGTATTTTCAGTAGACAGAGGGGGTTGCCACGTTGGCCAGGCTGGTCTTGAGCTCCTGGTTTCAAGTGATCCCCCCACCTCAGTCTCCCAAAGTCCTGGGATTATAGGCCTGAGCCACCACACCCAGAAATTTTCTACCCTGAAAAATTCACTCCACTTAAAGAGTGAAAAGCTACCTGGGCGATACAGTGCATTGTCTTTGGATTATGGCTGACCCTTGGCACACTTTCCTTGGGCACTTTTATTATATGACACCAGAAGCAGAATTTTCCAGAAAGCAATCTCCCACTCCGTTTGCAAAAGCTTAGACTCATTGACTGAACAAGAGGAGACCAAAGTGTGATTTGGAGTGAGGAAGCAGAAGTCCCTGACGTTTGAGGTCAGGATGAAGGGGATGTCCAAGGAGGCTAGCAAGAGTGAGAGGCATCCAGGCATGGTAGCTCACGCCTATAATCCCAGCACTTTGGGAGATTGAAGCAGGTGGATCACTTGAGATCAGATGTTTGAAACCAGCCTGGGCAACAGTGAAACTCTGTCTCTACTGAAAATACAAAAATTAGCTGGGCATGGTGCCAGGCTTCTGTAGGTCCCAGCCACTCAGGAGGCTGACGCACAAGAATTGCCTGAACCCAGGAGGCAAAGGTTGCAGTGAGCTGAGATCATGCCATTGCACTCCAGCCTGGGCAACAGAGCAATACTCCCTCTTAAAAACAAAAGAGTGAGGGGCTGATGCCCCACTCACACCAAAGAGGTGGTCAGGCTCCTGAGACAATCCAGAGAGGAAGACGGCTCTCTTCATACAACTTATGGAGTTTCTCTTTTTTCAAAAAACCCTTTTACACTCCCCAAATGTGACTCAACTTTCCAAAGTAACTAAGTTGCTTAAGCTGTGGTTCCAAAGCAAAAATGTCAGTCAGCCTTGAAGATAGGAATGATTTAAATCATGTCCCTTCCTGCACACACACATTAAATTTTTGTTTGACAATGAGGTTGATTTTAAGTACTAGAGAGTCACTAAGATGGAAAGAAATTTTAGATGCCTTGGAAATTAGGGGGTTTCATAATAGGCAACTGACAGAAAGGTGCCTATCAACCTTATGTGAACAAGAAGGTAAATAATCTAGAAAATATTTAATATAGAATCAATATGATTCATATTTTATTAACAAAGATGTCAAAATGATGACAATAAAATTAACTAAATGGAAAGATATCTCATCTCGTAGTCTCTTATTACTTCATCCAGAGAGTCCTTAAGGAGTTTCTGACCATTTCCTTTTTTTTTTAGACAGAGTTTTGCTCTTGTTTCCCATGCTGGAGTGCAATAGTGTGATCTTGGCTCACTGCCACCTACACCTTCTGGGTTCAAGCAATTCCCCTACATCAGCCTCCCGAGTAGCTGGGATTACAGGCACATGCTGGCACATCCAGCTAATTTTTTCTATTTTTAGTGGAGCTGGGGTTTCACCATGTTGGCCAGGCTGGTCTTGAACTTCTGATCTCAGGTGACCCACCCACCTCGACCTCTTAAAGGGCTGGGATTACAGGCGTGAGCCACCACATCTGGCCTCTGACCATTTCTTAAGGACAGAAGCCACAGGATATTTTGCCGTGAATATCACATTCATCCCTCTGCCCACACATTTACACACATCCGCTGGACTGCAGTGGCTGACCACATGAACTTTGAAGGTTGATAGACACTTCCTATCTTGGGCAAATAACCAACCCCCTGTACAGCTCAGTTCTCTTATCTCCAAAATGGGAAAAACAGTAACTTCATAGGTTGTTATAAGGGTTTATTAAATAAAATTATCAATTTATAATCTTTAGTATAGGGCATAATATGAACAATAGCTACAATTGAGTTCTGGGCACTGTCTTAATTATGTACTTTGTAAGTGTCAGGTCATTTACTGTAAATAAATACGAGAGGCCGAGCGTGGTGACTCAAGCCTGTAATCCCAGCACTTTGGGAGGCCGAGGCGGGTGGATCACGAGGTCAAGAGATCAAGACCATCCTGGTCAACATGGTGAAACCCCGTCTCTACTAAAAATACCAAAAATTAGCTGGGCATGGTGGCGCGTGCCTGTAATCCCAGCTACTCAGGAGGTTGAGGCAGGAGAATTGCCTGAACCCAGGAGGCGGAGGTTGCGGTGAGCCGAGATCGCATTGCACTCCAGCCTGGGTAACAAGAGCGAAACTCCAAAAATAAATAAATAAATAAATAAAATACGAGAGAGGAAGATGCTAATTCTGCCTTGACTTTATTGTGCTAATGAAGAAACTGAGGCCCTCGGTCATACAGCTGCTAAGTGGTCAGGCTCATATACCGTGAAAGGCAACGCATGACAGCTGTCACGATTAAATACACACATGCTGCATTAGGTTTTCAAGGATGGTTACAAAGGAAGGCTTGAATTTTAAATTTTTTTTTTTTCAGAAAGGTTTCTATCTAATTTGGTGCATGGTAAAATTTCACAGTGATGCAAGATGCTTAAAAATTAAGTCAATAGCACTGGAAACTTAACATCCCTAAACAAGCTCAGTCAACATAGCGAGACCCCATCTATAGAAATAAAATAAATGAGCCGGACATGGCCTCACGTGCCTGTAGTCCCAGCTAGTCAGGAGGCTAAGACAGGTGGAGACCTCAGAGAGCTGTGACGACACCACTGTACTCCAGTCTGGGCAACAGAGGACGACTCCCATCTCTTAAAAATTAAAAAATGTACAATCAAGAGAAGGGAATTAAAAAATTAAAATTAAAAAATTAAAAAATAAAACCATCTCTAAACATAAGTATGACTTCAACTTCCTTAGGTCAGATGGGAAGAATTTATGACATTTCTGAGCTCAAAGGGTAAACAAAGGATATGGGTATGGTTGATTGGCATTTAAACGGCAAGCCTGAGAAAGGAGGCTGGTTCTTTATAAAGATTCGGATCTTTATAGTCGAATCTTGTCTGATTCTACTATAAAGTACTTGTGCCAGTTCCCGGAATCTGAACTTTCTTATCTGTCAGATGAGATTTTATGAGATCAGTGACTCCCCACCCTATTACAGGTTATAATCATCCAAGTAGCTGTAAAAAAGTTACCTAGGTCTGGATGCTCCCAGAGATTCTGATCAAACTGGCCTGGGGTGGGAATTTCTGAAAGCCCCTGAAAAATGCTAATGTGCAACCAACTCTGAGAAGCACTGACTTAGGCCCTTTCTGATGTAAAATGACACAGCTCCATGAGCCACTACAAGATCACAAAGACGAAACAGAAATACCTGAAGCAGAATCTTGTTGCCATCGTAGTCCTGAGTCTGCCACCTGGTGCTGCTGATGGGAATGCATGGGTTGGGTAGCAGAGGCACTAACTGGCCAATCTCTCGAACCTTAAACTGCAGCACCGAAGACTCTTTGGGGTCCACTGACATTCCTGGGGGCAGCTGCTTCAGGGAGAGCTGCAGAGCAAAGCTGTTGGTGGCATAGAGAATGAAGAAACAAAAATTGCTCTTTTGCAAGGTGGCTTCTCTCTGCAGGATCATCTCATAGAGTCTGATGGCATCCTCATAGTTATCAAAGCTGCAATAGAGCGTCACCCTCAGGATCTCAGAGCCACTGTGCACCTGCCTCACCCCCCAGATGGGCATCTGGCTGTCCAGGCTGTAGAACTCCTGATTGGCAAGAAGGTAGGGACACAGCCTTCCCCGAGTGTCCTGGGTGGGGTAGTACTGCCATGGCGAATGTTGGAGAGAGTCCAGGATGCGGAACAGCCGATCCTCTCCCAGGCTTTTGGGCAGAAAGAGCAACACGGACATCCCTGGGAACCGGGACCGCTTGGAGTGGGACTTTTCACAGTATTTCACAGGACTGGCCCGTTCAGACACTTGAAAGAGCCGGACCTCTGGGCAAATGCAATCCAGGAGCTGATCCAGAGTCCTCTGCAGAAGTGAACCGTGCCCAGAGTTGGCAAGAAGATGGACAGTCAAGGCCAGAGGTCCCTGTGTCTCATCCATGGAGGAACTGCCTGGCGATGACAAAGATAGCGTGCGTAGAAGGCCCACTGTTTAAGCTTCTAAAATGAATGAAGGAGCAGCCCAGCCTTCAGCCCACCCGAAAACCTTCAGCTGCTGCGGCTACTTCTGAGCAGAGCTCTTAACCAGACTGACATGTGCTCCTGGCCACCCACGGACTTGCCGTAAGAGCAGCTCACACAAGCTCCACACGGCAGCAGTGGGGTCACAGCATCCAGCTTGTGCATAAAGTAACCGCTTGTGTTTGGCTTTTCAGGCGTTCCCCAGGGTTTCAGTGTGACCTAAAAACCTATAATCCTGAGAAACACCCAAGTGGGCGGCTCTTACAGACAGTGAGTAAAGGAAATGACCCGGCAAAAAGGAACAGGGGTTGGCTCTGTTAGGCTGATAGCAATCTGTTTAGTTGAAAAGACGGACATTTTATCAGCACAACAGGCTCTCATTTCCTACTTAGGGTTTACAGTAGCCTGTGCGGCCAGTCTGAACACAATGACCTCTTGAAAGCAATCCTCAAAACTTGACCCCTTGCCAAGGTTTTTTTCCTTTGTCTCTTTATTTCATTGTGTTTCTGAACATTTTATGCTAGGGCATGGAGAGAAGGTATTTTATCCCAATAATTTTGACTTCACTGAAAATTATTTGCTCTACTAAAAATTCTGAGTGTACTAAAAAGACATTGAGAAAATAAGTCTTCCTTTATTCATACAAAATTTATTTATTTTTATTTTTATTTTGAGACAGAGTTTTGCTCTTGTTGCCCAGGATGGAGTGAAATGGCGTGATCTTGGCTCATCACAGCCTCTGGTTCCCAGGTTCAAGCAATTCTCCTGCCTCAGCCTCCCGAGCAGCTAGGAT
Source organism: Saimiri boliviensis (assembly GCF_048565385.1). Classification (NCBI taxonomy): domain Eukaryota; kingdom Metazoa; phylum Chordata; class Mammalia; order Primates; family Cebidae; genus Saimiri; species Saimiri boliviensis. The sequence continues at coordinate 16,878,376 of NC_133453.1, read as the reverse complement.
TATAGGCGTGCACTATCACCAGGTAATTTTGTATTTTTAGTAGAGACGAGGTTTCCCCATGTTGGTCAGGCTGGTCTTGAACTCCTGACCTCAGGTGATCTGCCCGCCTCGGCCTCCCAAAGTGCTGGGATTACAGGCATGAGCTAGTCATGCAAATTTTTTAGAAAGAGTGAGAGCTGCAATGAACATTCGTGTGCATGTGTCCTTATAGTAGAACTATTTATAATCCTTTGGATATATACCCAGTAATGGGATTGCTGGGTCAAATGGAATTTCTATTTCTAGGTCCTTGAGGAATCGCCACACTGTCTTCCACAATGGTTCAACTAATTTACACTCCCACCAACAGTGTAAAAGTGTTCCTAATTCTCCACATCCTCTCCAGCATCTGCTGTCTCCAGATTTTTTAATGATCGCCATTCTAACTGGCGTGAGATGATATCTCAGTGTAGTTTTGATTTTCATTTCTCTGATGACCAGTGATGATGAGCATTTTTTCATATGTTTGTTGGCCTCATGTATGTCTTCTTTTGTAAAGTGTCTGTTCATATCCTTTGCCCACTTTTGAATGGGCTTGTTTGTTTTTTTCTTGTAAATCTGTTTTAGTTCTTTGTAAATTCTGGATATCAGCCCTTTGACAGATGGGTAAACTGCAAAAATTTTTTCCCATTCTGTTGGTTGCTGATTCACTCTAATGACTGTTTCTTTTGCTGTGCAGAAGCTGTGGAGTTTGATTAGGCCCATTGATGATAGACTGGACAGGGAAAATGTGGCACATATACACCATGGAATATTATGCAGCCATCAAAAATGATGAGTTCGTGTCCTTTGTAAGGACATGGATGAACCTGGAAACCATCATTCTCAGCAAACTGACACAAGAGCAGAAAATCAAACACCACATGTTCTCAGTCATAGGGGGTGTTGAACAATGAGAACACATGAGCACAGGGAGGGGAGCACTACACACTGGGGCCTGTTGAGGGGAAATAGGGGAAGGACAGCGGGGGGTGGGGAGTTGGGGAGAGATAGCATGGTAAGAAATGCCAGATATAGGTGATGGGGAGGAAGGCAGCAAATCACACTGCCATGTGTGTACCTATGCAACAAACTTGCATGTTCTTCACATGTACCCCCAAACCTAAAATGCAATTTAAAAAAGACAAACAAAAGAGTGAGAGCTTTCCAACAATTGCTCGTGTAATTATAATAAATAAGAATTATAATTTTTCGTGTCTATTGAGGATCTACTATGTACCAGTCATAAACTGTTCTAATTCTTTTTTTTTTTTTTGAGACGGAATTTCGCTCTTGTTACCCAGGCTGGAGTGCAATGGCGCGATCTTGGCTCACCACAACCTCCGCCTCCTGGGTTCAGGCAATTCTCCTGCCTCAGCCTCCTGAGTAGCTGGGATTACAGGCACGTGCCGCCATGCCCAGCTAACTTTTTGTATTTTTAGTAGAGACGGGGTTTCACCATGTTGACCAGGTTGGTCTCGATCTCTTGACCTCGTGATCCACCCGCCTCGGCCTCCCAAAGTGCTGGGATTACAGGCTTGAGCCACCACACCCGGCCTTGTTCTAATTCTTAATGTAAACTTTTTTTTGGAGAAGGAATCTCACTCTATCGCCTAGGCTGGAGTGCAGTGGCATGATCTTGGCTCACTGCAACCTCCAACTCCCAGGTTCAAGAGATCCTCCTTCCTCAGCCTCCCCAGTAACTGGGACTACAGATGCGTCATCACGACTGGCTAATTTTTGGTATTTTTAGTAAAGACCGGGTTTCACCATGTTGGCCGGCCTGGTCTCAAACTCCTGACCTCAGGTCATCTGCCCCCCTTGGTCTCCCAAAGTGCTATGATTACAGGCATGAGCCACCACACCCAGCCATATTAGTCCATATTCATATCACTATGAAGACATACCTAACACTGGGTAATTTATAAAGAAAAAAAGGTTTAATGGACTCACAGTTCCACATGGCTGGGAAAACAAGCATGAGTCACTGAGCCTAGCCCTTAATGTAAATTAATTTAATCTTGCAATAAACCTATGAAGAAGAGATTACTAGCCCCAAATTACTGATGAATAAACTAGAGCATAGAAAGGCTAAGTAACTTGCCCAAGATCTCACAGCTAAGAAGTAGCTGAGGGAAGGTTTGAACACAGAAATTTGCTGCACTGCCTCTCTGGGGCCTTGAAATCCCAGCCTGGGTTTTCTTCCTTCTTGTAAGGAAAAGATACAAAAACAAGTTCTGGTTAAGGACCTAGATTTGGAGACTCTTGAGCTGTTGACTCTTGAATGGAATAATCTTCAATGAAAATGCTCTCAAGCTCTAAACAACATTCACCCTAATGTGCTTTAAATATTGATTTAAAAATTGGTTTTGGCCAGGCACGGTGGCTTACACCTCTAATCCCAGCACCTTGGGAGGCCAAGCTAGGCAGATCACCTGAGGTCAGGAGTTCGAGAACAGCCTGGCCAACATGGCAAAACGCCATCTCTACTAAAAACACAAAAATTAGCTGGGCTTGGTGGCAGGCACCTATAGTCCCAGCTTTACTCAGGAGGCTGAGGCACAAGAATCACTCGAACCCAGGAGGTAAAGGTTGCAGATCGCACTACTGCACTCTAGCCTGGGCAGTAGAGCGAGACTCCATCTCAGAAAATAAAAAATATAAATAAATAAAAATAAAAATATTTTTTTAAAACATCATTTGCTCTCCTGATAGCTGTGCTCCTCAGCAGATATTAACAAGCACTTTCTCTAAACATAATTCTTCTTAAAAAAAAACAATTGGACCAGGTGAAGTGGCTCACAACTGTCACTTCAACACTTTGGGAGGCCAAAACACAAAACAAAACCATCACTTGAGCCCAGGAGTTTCAGGCTGCACTGAGCTAAGTTCATGCCACTGCACTCCAGCCTGATCAACAGAGCAAGACCCTATCTCAAAAAAAAAAAAAAAAATTCTTTAAAAAGGGCTGTAAAAAAATTAAAAGAGGCAATTTATGAGTCCTTCTAATGAAACACAGTGTGACAATTTTTTCTGTTAAAAAACACTTTGGTGATGAAAAATATAACAGCCTTTATATATTTGGATTCCTTTAATAGTATAATAACCTAATTTAAAGTAAAATATTATTATCCAAGAAAATGCATTATTTCTATTCAGATTCACTATCTAAGTCTAACCTCCAATTCTAATCATTTGTGTTTCATAATTCCTATACCTTTTGCATGGGAAAAATATATAAATACAATTCATAACAGATGAATTGCATTTTCGTTACTGTGAACAACTCAGTAATTAAATTCATCTTGTTTCAACTTTTCAAAAAATCATTAGAGTTTTTTGTTTTTTTTTTTTGTTTTTTGTTGTTGTTGTTGTTGCTTTGCATTACAGCTCTCAAGCTTTTTTTAGGAAAACTCAACAGAATCCTCGTCATGCTTTGGCACTGGAAGCAGGTAACCTTCTCATCTCTCACTGTGAGTGCTCTCCCTTCCCCAGGACTTCCATTCACACAGCTGATTGTACTTTAAACAAAACTATAGTTCTTGAAACAGCCTTTGAAATTCTGGAAATAACTCTAAAGATTTGAGAAGAAAAATTGTTCCCCCAAGACCACGATATTAACTCACAACATATTGTACAAGGCAAGTGTTAAAGCTCTTCTATAGGAAAAGATTGGGTTTCTCGATAGCGTTTTAATCTTCCATCTAATGCTAAAAACATACTGTTTTCCTCATGAGGTTGTCACTTCTTTCAGGATTGAAAAGATTTCATTAATCTGTTGGCAGCCAAAGTACCAACCAATCCAGGGGCAGGAGGCCAGGGAAGAGGGGGACCAGCCTCATTTCCAATTGGCTGTGTCCACGATTCTTTCTCCAGGAACAACGTGAAATACTGACCTTCCCCAGACCGCCTCCACCTTTGGTCACCACCTTCCACCCACCACCAATGCCAGATTCTCAGCTGTGCACCACAACATTGTTTTAGCTTGGTCCTTCTGTTGAAGGCACAGATCAAAATACTCAGGGAAATCATGAGCTTTGACTCTCAGCACGTGGATGACTGTGACTCAGTTCTCTACCTTATTTTTCTTAGATTCAGCAAAGATGCCCAGGTTTCTGCAATCACCAGCTCCTGGACGGCAGCTGGTTGGTCCACGCCTCACAGCAAACGGAGAAGCTGGTGATGAGTCGTGCAAGCAAACCTAGGAAATCTGAGGCTCTGTTGGAACTTGTGGAAATCCTCAGGGATTTGTCCTTTCTGCAAGTCTATAAAATACAATGGGATGCATTATAATCTCCAGATTCCCAGCCTCAACTCAGGAGAACTCTGAGAAGAGTTTCTTTCCATCTTTAATTTATAAAATATGTTTATCTCACATGTTGAGAGCCAGGCATTGCACCAGGAGCAGAAGATAGAATCACCACCATCCTCCACTTTGGAGGGGCACCCTAAATGATGGGTCAGTGCCATAATAATGGGCACTGCAGGATGCATGGAGACCCCCATGGGGAGACACTGACATAGATGAGGGTCCAGGACTGTCACTCACTGGTGCAACTGCAAGCAGTTCAAGGTGGCTGCAGCGGCAGTTCAACGAAGGGGAGGGTGGAGGACAGCCAGGGGCCTGATCAGGAAGGGCCTCGCATGCCACTTGATTCTGATCTGACCATAACTACCTTAAGAGTCGGCATGAAAAGAGAAGTGATGCACCGAGGAAGCCACGGACCCAACAAGCTATGCAAAGTCAAAGGACAGATTTGTTGGCTGGTTGGATGCAGGCAAAAAACCGCAGTGGTCAGTCCTGGAGGCATTTCAGGGTGCTACTTGCCGATGTTTGGGTGAGGCTGTCAGTCACCAAATAAGGAATACTGGGCGGGGCGCGATGCCTCACACTTGTAATCCCAGCACTTTGGGAGGCTGAGGCAGATCACCTGAGGTCAGAAGTTCGAGACCAGACTGATTAAGATGGAGAAACCCCATCTCTACTAAAAATACAAAATTAGCTGGGTGTGGTGGCGCGTGCCTGTGACCCCAGCTACGCGGGAGGCTGAGGCAAGAGAATTGCTTGAACTCGGGAGGCGGAGTTTGCAGTGAGCCAAGATCGCGCCATTGCACTCTAGCCCGGGCAATAGGAGCAAAACTCCATTTCAAAAAAAAAAAAAAAATACTGGAAAGGGGGGCGGTTGGGAGTGAGGATGAGGAGTGCAGGGTGGCTGTGTTGTGCGTGGATGCCCGTGGGGTGGCCAGAGTGGAGATGTCCAGTGGCCTTTTCAATACAGCTTCGAGGGGAGCAGTACATCAGAGAATATAAATTGGGGACCTGCTGGTCTTCAGGCAGCCATAGGAAAGGATGTGACTACCCAGAAAGAAAAGGACAGAAGGACGATGAGGATGGGATTCCAGGAGTACCCAGTTTAAGAGACAGGCAATGTTTAAGTGGCACCCAGGGCAAAATGGAGAGTGGAGTGTATTACTAGGACTTCAGAACGAGGCCTCAGTTGGGCCGACAGCATCACTTAGTGCTTCAGGATAGCATTTGTGACTCACTTACCTTCTCAACTGGAAAAACTCACAAAAGCAGCTGTCACCCAGTGAACCTCAGAGCCATTCAAGCCTCTGTTTTCCTTGTTCCCAAACAACCTTAACTCTGGTTCTTGATGTGATACTCACTTGCTAACCAGGGGCGAGGCATTCTAGAAACTGGGGCACTAATTGGAGAAACAGTGTGGAGAAGGGACGATATTGTGCTTATTTTTTTTTAATTCTGACTGCAGCCTATAACCCTGAACCTACAGCACAGGCACTAAATGGATCTGTCATGATTGAAGGAATCTTGGCATCTCCTAAGGGATCAGAATCCCAGAGAGACTGAGGGACTTTCCCAACACCCCACAACTGGTTATTGGCGGAGCCTGGATTTCTGGGTTTTAAACCATGCTCCCTCCCCACTCCTAAGGGGACGATACCATTTAGCTATTCAGGTAAGAGCCATTTAGGCTCAGGACACATAAAAAGAAAACCTAGATCCATGGAGTAGTGATTATTCTGAGCCCTAACATTATTCCTGTCCTATGCTCTACATGCCTCTTGTATTCATATATATTTTTTTTTAGATGGAGTCTTGTTTTGTTGCCCAGGTTAGACAGCAGTGGCAGGATCCTGGCTCACTGCAACCTCCACCTCCCGGGTTCAAGAGATTCTCCTGCCTCAGCCTCCTGAGTAGATAGCATTACAGGGGCCTACTACCACGCCCAGTTAATTTTTTGTATTTTTAGTAGAGATGGGGTTTAACTATGTTGGCCAGGCTGGTCTCAAACTCCTGACCTTGTGATCCGCCCACTTAAGTCTCCCAAAGTGCTGGGATTACAGGCATGAGCCACTGCGCCTGGCCTTTGTTTTAGTTTTGAGAGTCTCACTATTGTCACCCAGGCGGGAGTGCAGTGATGCGATCCCGACTCACTGCAACCTCCACCTCCTGGGTTCCAGCAATTCTCCTGCCTCAGACTCCTGAGTAGCTGGCATTACAAGCACATGCCACCATGCCCAGCTAATGTTTGTACTTTTAGTAGAGATGAGGCTTCACCATGTTGGCCAGGCTGGTCTCAAACTCCCAACCTCAGGTGATCCACCCACCTTGGCCTCCCAAAGTGCTAGGATTACAGGCGTGAGCCACCATGCTGGCCATATTAGTCCATTTTTATACTGCTATAAAGACTTACCTAAGACTGGGTAACTGATAAAGAAAAAGAGGTTTCATGGACTCACAATTCCACATGGCTGGGGAGGCCTCAGAATTATGGTGGAAGGCAAAGGAGCAGCAAAGATACATCTTACGTGGTGGCAGGCAAGAGAGTGCAGGAGAACTGCCCTTTATGAAAACATCAGATCTCATGAGACTCATTCACTATCAAGAGAACAAGCACTGGAAAAACCCAACCCCATGATTCAATTACCTCCCACCGGGTATCTCCCATAGTATGTGGGGATTATGGGAGCTACAATTCAAGATGAGACTTGGGTGGAGACACAGCTAAATCATATCACTTCTGGTTAATATGTGCTTCCCTACATCGGGCACTCCTAAGCCAGTGCCATCCCTGTGCTCTGCTCTTCCTGCACAACACACACACACACCAGAGGCCCTTGAGTCAGGGCTCCTGGCTCCTCCTGGGAGTTTTGGCAGAAACAGCACCAGGCAAACAATGGAGGGCTGTGCACTCTCACTGGCTCCGGGCTCCTCCTAGGGCAGAGATGGGGAAAGAGGAAATCACCACGGTAAGTGCCTTTTTTTTATGCTGCTGTGGCTCTTAACTGAAAGCTTCTCTCCTAGTTTCCCAGAGGACACCTCCTGCCCAGCCCCAAACAATGCTATCAGGTTCATCTTAAATTGCCATCTGTTTCCCTGTTTTCCAGGACAATGCAGCCCATTTGCAGCCTGTGAGCTGAGACCTTGTGTTTTCACAGGTGCACACAAAGAAGGCGTGTTTCCTCTTTGCTCTTTGTTGTGGTCTTCTGCTGTGACTTCGTTTCTGTGGCCAGTTATAGTTCTCGGCTAAGGCAGAGAAATCAGGTGGAACACGCTGTGAGTCAGAGGGCTGGCCGTTCCACCAGGTTCTACTGCTCACCCAGTGAGGACCTGAGATTCTCGGTTTTGGTTTCATGATTTGTTGAAGATAACAAGTAGCGATGGTGATGATAATTAACTTGACTTTCTCAACAGAGAGGACCAAAGGAGCTAAATACCCCAAGCTCTCAAGTGCTCTACTAGTGTAGAGATCTCAACATGAAAGATTTTACATTTCATAGTATTTTCACTCCTCAAATAAAATCCAGTAAGTGCCATAGCGAATAGAGAAAGTAGTGTACGTTATTTGAATAAAATACTATACAGCTGTAAAAACAGTAACAAAACTGACCGGGTGCAGTGGCTCATGCCTATAATCCCAGCACTTTGGGAGGCCAAAGCTGGCGGATCACCTGAGGTCAGGAGTTTGAGACCAGCCTGGCCAACATGGTAAAACTGTCTCTACTAAAAATAGAAAAATTAGCTGGGTGAGGTGGCAGGCACCTGTAATTCCAGCTACTCGGGAGGCTGAGGCAGGAGAATTGCTTGAACCTGGGAGACAGAGGTTGCAGCAAGTCGAGATCATACTACTGCACTCCAGTCTGGGTGACAGAGCGAGACTCTTGTCTGAAAAACAGCAACAATGACAACAAAATTACTAAAGAGCGTGGGCACGGTGGCTCATGCCTTTGATCCCAGCAAGTTGGGAGGCCAAATAGGGAGGATTGCTTGAGCCCAAGAACTCAAGAACAGCCTCAGCAACATGATGAGACCCTGTCTCTGCAAAAAAAAGAAAAAGAAAAAAATTTTTTAATTTAAATTAGCTAGGCGTGGTGGAACACACCTGTGATCCTAGCTGCTTGGGAGACTGAGGTGGGAGGATCACTTGAGCCCAGGAGATTGAAGCTGCAGGGAGCCATGATTGCACCACTGCACTTCGATCGGGGCAACAGAATGAGAATCCATCTCAAGAAAGGAAGAAAGAGAAAAGAAGAGAAAGAGAGAGCAAGAAAGAAAGGAAAAGAAAGAGAAAAATAAAGAGAGAGAGGAAGCAGGGAGGGAGGGAAGGAAGGAAGGAAGGAAGGAAGGAAGGAAGGAAGGAAGGAAAAGAAAGAAAGGACAAACTTTGGAGATGTAGGAGAATAAAAAATGACTCCCCTCCATCCTTATAGGTTCTTTGGCCAGGCTAAAAATTAAATTGACATGAGACAGATTAGCAGAAGAAAAACCGTATTTAATTATGTACATGTACATGGAAGTCCCTCAAAGAATGGTATGAAACTTCCAGATAATTAAAGCTTCTATAGCGTTGTGAGCTACAGAAAGGAACAGAAGCTTGGCAAATCTGGGCAGTGGTGAAGAGACAAGTTATGGAAGGTGAGAGGAGGAAGTGTCTGGTGAGTAAAGGTTGCCTTGCTATGCACTATGGTTAACAGTAACTTATTGTATATTTCAAAATGGCTGGAAGAGAATATTTGGAATGTCCTCAATACAATGAAATGATCAATGTTTAAGGTGATGGCTATCCCAATGACCCGTATTTGATCATTACACATTTTATACATGTACAAAATATCAGGTGGAGCCCGTACATACATACAATTATCATGCATCCATTTTGAAAATTGGTTATTAATTAAAAGTCTCCCAGGTAATAAAAGTTGTCTCAAGGCAGCCCTCTTCCTGATACAGAGGCTTTTACCTAGATAGATTTCCTTAATAGATGTAAATTTCTTCTATAGGACAGCTTTTCAGAGCTACTCCTGTGTCTGCAGTTTCTCAGAATAACCAGCTCAAAATATGCCAAAGAAGTATATTTTGGGGTGGCACATTCTGGTCTCCTAAGTCATATTTTGGAGTGATGTGTTCTCAGCTTCAACAGAACTAGATTTGGCAACAGCTAACAAGGTTGAAGATTTGCATACCCTGTGCCTCAGCACTTGGCCTCCCAGGTATAATCTCTGGAGAAATTCTCCGACTATGCACAAAAGAAGACAAGATTCAAGACTGTTTGTAGCCGCATTGATTGAAATTGAAAAAAATAAAAAACAACAACAGGGGGGCAGAGGTGAGGCGAGAGGACTCTAAAGGCGTAGTAAGCCAGACGCAGTGGCTCCCGTCTGTAATCCCAGCACTTCGAGAGATCAGGGAAAGTGACTCACCTGAGCCCAGGAGTTTGAGACCAGCCTGGACAACATGGCAAAAAAAAACCCTGTCTCTACAAAAATGTACAAAAAATTAGCCGGACGTGGTGGTACATGCCTGTAGTCCCAGCTACCCAGGAGGCTGAGGTGGGAGAATCACCTGAGCCCAGGCGATCATACAACTGCACTCAACCCTGGGGCACAGAGTGAGATCCTGTCTCAAAAAAAAATTCAAATTAAAATTAAAAAATAAGTGCACACCAGTAGAAGAATAGATAATCAATTATATTCTTACAGGAACATATTTATGTTAAGGAAAATAAATGATACCCATTTTAGTCTGAATGAAACTTGCAAAACATAATGTTGAGTAAAATAAGCGAGTTGCAGGAAGTGCATACGGAATTATACCATTGATAGAAAATTTGAAAATATGCAAAAACTCTCCAATGGTTATAGATATAAGCCTCAGTAATCAAAGAATAAAGAAAATCCTGGGGATGAGAAACACCAAAGTTAAGTTGCTGGTTGCCTCAGGTGTGTGTAGGGGAGTAAGATAACTGCATTGATAATACTATTGATTAAGCTGGGTGGGAAGTCCAGTACTCATTGTATAATCTTTTAGACATCTCTGTTATGTACAGATCTAGAAAGATGGCTCCATTACAGTATTAAATAAAACAAAAGCACATATAGCATATGATTCTATTTTCCTATAAGAACTATATATGTGCATATGTATATGTGTGTATGATTGGTAAACATGTAAAAAGAAGCCTGGAAGGATATAAGCCAAAGATGCAGTCTAGTATAACCACAGTGAATATCTCTGGGAGATAAAATTGAAGGGTCTAAGAGAAGTTTCATTTCTTCCTTCCTATATTTCTGTATTATTATTACAGATAAGCTTATCACAGATAAATTACACATCTAATACACACCATGAATTAGATGTGCGATTAAATAATAAATCATACATGAACGAATTCGAATAACACATGAACTGTGGCCTTTGAATCCTAATTGTAATGTTTATTAACACCTACCATGTAGTTCAGGAACTGGGCTAGATGCAACAGATGTCATGATTAACAGAAATCGATCCAGCACCGGTTCTCACGGTGCTTATATTCTGGTGAGAAAGTCAGACATTAATCAAAAACTTCGACGATGAAATGTAACACAGTACCTGTACTAAATGCTAGACAAGTGGTACATAGGGTTTGACCTATTCATGGAGGTCAGAGACCATCTTAGCAGAAGAAGCTTGCACTGTGATCTTTGAAGAGCAGCAGGAGTTAACTGAGAGAAGTCGCTGGAATCAGCTGATGCAAAGGCCCTGTGGCAGGTGGGAGCATAGTGGAATGAAGGGCTGGTTTATGTTCAAAGACAGGAATTTCTGCAAGAACAAGTTTGGCTAGGGTGTTGGCAAGAAGGCTTTTGATGGAGGAGCCTCTGGAAAAATGCCACATGATTCAGAATGCTCCCAGTAACCCAGAGAAGCAGCAAATCCAGTTAATTACTGGACAGATGATAAAAACAGTTGCTAATACTTACTGAACACTTAACTTTGTGCCAGGTATTATTTTAAACACTGATACATATTAACTAATTTAATCCTCACCACCACCTTATGAGGTAAGTACTATCATTATGCCCATTTTACAGATGAAAAAACTGAGAAACAAGTGGAAAAAATGAGAGAATAGAAGTTCTCATCATATGACATCTAGATACGTAATGCCAAAAGAATCTGTAATTATCATAGGAGAAAAAAAGAATATATATTAAAAAGTATATCCTCTTTATAAATTTTACAAAAACATTGGGATTCACTGAACTGGAAAAAATAGCTGTGTGCTCCTGGAGGGCTAAGATCACATTTATACAACCAACTGCTGGCACAAGGCCTGGCACCAAGCAGGTACTTCACAAATGTGTGTAACAGTAAGGTAGGAGCTGAATACATATGGCGAATTTTCTGCTTGATGCATTACACGCTCTCTAGTCCCTTGATAGAAAAACGTTAGTGCTTCATCCACAATTTGAGTCCTAAGTCAACCATCATTAATCAACAACAGCAGTCCTCCCTCCTGAGAAGTTTAAGAAATGATCCCTCCCGAAACAACCAAAACAAAATAAGGAAAACAAAAATCCTTCCAAGGGCTTGCAAGAGAAATTATAAATGTTGTTATAAATGTTCACTTTGCTTTTAGACAAGCGCCTTTCCAACTTAAGGACTTGCATTTATGAAGTGACACATCTATACATTGGTAAGGATGACGCCAACTGACTTTAAACCATAAACGATTTTTAAATGTTTAAGGTGTACCTTTAAAAATAAACTAGAAAGGGGCTAATACCACACCTGACATTTTGCAAAAGATGAAGCTCCGTCAAAAAGTCTGGCTTTAATTACCATGTGGATTACAAATAGAGATGGACAGTCTCATGGCAAGAAACAAGGCTTCTGATGCCAACCTGTAAATCATTAAAGCCTGTTCCACGTAGAGCTGACTAGTCAATCCGACCGAAACCAGCGTGCCTGGACTGGCCTGTTGGCCCTGCTGAGCCTGAGGCTTTGCTGTGCTCCGTCAGCTGCTCTTCTTCTACTCCTAATGGGCCTCCTTTCCCACTTTATATTTATATCCCAGCTGCTTGAAAGGCCACGGCTGTGCCAACCAGACAGCAAAAATAGAAGAGGAGGAAATAACCATACCCATTAATAACCAATCCATTTTTAAAACCTGAAGCAGGAATTTGGGTCGATTCAGCTTCATGAAAGAATTTTTATAAGACACAAACTGAGACTGTGGTTTCTATGGCTGCCTGGTACAAATATCTTGTGGCTGAATTTTCCTCCAAAAGTGAATCATTTTGAAAAGCTTTCTAAAGTTATCTGTGGTATCTATTCTGTGGGATAATACGTGAGAAAAATGGGGGCAGCTCTTGAATTACACATAGTCTAAATATAAACAATAATATTGCTCAAATACACGAAATTAAAAGCTGAGTTTGAACAGTGGGAAGAGAACCGATCTGGAGGAGAGGGGGGACCTGAGCTGGAATCCTCACTGTGTTACGCGCAAGGCCAAGTGGCTTTGCTTTTTCCCGAAACAGGCCAGCCAGCTCATGGCGATTAGTGAGCTAATGAGCTTGCCTGTCCCTGGCACGGGGTCTGTGCCTGATCACGCCTTCCTTTCTTTTGCGTAGGCAATGCGTGTACTGAATTTCAGTGATTTCATTCGGTACTACCTTATGCGCTTGCTCCGTATTTTTAATTCAACCAGTTCTAAGCAACATTATGAGAACATGCATTTTAACATAAATGCATTTGGGTTTACTGTTCTTAAGTAGAAAGCTGAGTAGTTTCTATATAAAGGAAATCTAAAGCCTATAGGATAGAAATTATCTGTTCAGCAAAGTCCTACTTGAAGATTAAGAACTGGGAACTTTTCGGGGGGTAGGAGGGATAGAGTCTCCCTCTGTCACCCAGGCTGGAGTGCAGTGGTCCGAGCTCGGCTCACTACAGCCTCTGCCTCCTGGGTTCAAGCAATTCTCCTGCCTCAGCCTTCCCAGTAGCTTGGATTACAGGTATTCAATACCATGCCCAGCTAATTTTTGCATTTTGAGTAGAGATGGTGTTTCACTATGTTGGCCAGGCTGGTCTTGAACTCCTGGCCTCAGATGATTCACCCACCTCAGCCTCCCAAAGTGCTGGGATTACAGGTGTGAGCCATGGCGCCCGGCCAAGAAGAGGGACTTCTTGACTCATGGCTCCTTAACCATTACAGAGGCTCCCTACATACAGAGAGGCAAGAGCTCCTCTGAAGAGGCTACTAATGGGAGGAGGGAAGAGACAAAATGAAAAAACTGTGGTTGCTATTAATGTATTAAGTCATCAAGCTCAACAGCTATATGGGACCTTAGCAATCTAGTCCAGAGCCAGGCGCTGTGGCACTAGCACTTTGGGAGGCCAAGGCAGGCAGATCACTTAAGCTCAAGAGTTGGAGACCATCCTGGGCAACATGGTGAAAGCCTGTCTCTAAAAATCGCAAAAATCAGCCAGCATGGTGTTGCGCAACTGTAATCCCAGCTACTCAGGAGGCTGAGGTGGGAAGATCACTTGAATGGGAGGTGAAGGCTGCAGTGAGCTGAGACAGCGCCACTGCACTCCAGCCTGGGCAAGAGAGTGAGACCCCGTCTCAAAAAAACAAAAACAAATCTCTCCACCTCCCGCAAAAATCAAAAATAGCACAACAAACAAAAAAAGAAGTCTAGTCCAATTTCCTGACCTTTTAGATTAAGAGTATAAGACTAAGAAAAACAGACTAAAATTAAACCAAAATATGTTTAATATGGTTTTCACTGTAACTAGAAAGCAGTCTAATGGAAGCACTTTAGTCCAGAGATGTAAAAAAAAATAAAAATAAAAAACTTAACCCACACTAGTTAACCAGTGGGCATCATCTTCTAAATATTCCATGTAGGAGTCATGTACACAGAGAGAAAGGCAGGGTCCCACTCTGTTTCCCAGGTCCAGTGCAGTGACGCAATCATAACTCACTGCAGCTTTGATTTCCTGGATTCCAGTGATGCTCTCACCTCACAGGCAGGTACTACCATATTCAGCTTTTTTTCTTTTCGTTGTTAATTTTTAGTTTTTGTAGAAACAGGATCTTGCTATGTTGCCCAGACTGGTCTCAAACTCCTGAACTCAGGCTATCCTCCCACCTCAGCCTCCCGGATTGCAGCATTACAGGCAGGAGCCACCATGCCTGGCCACATTTTTTAAACAGCAATTTTCTTTCGTTACAAATGAAGAACCACTTCCCCACATCCCCGGTGCATGCACCCTGTAAAATTTAAAGTTACTGGAGAGAATACTAGTACTAATTTACCTTTCTATCATGGGGGCTTTGTTTTCCATGTGACAATAGGATAGAGAAGCAGACCAGATAAAACCCACGGAAAGGTCAATTCAGGAAACATCTTTCCACTTAATACACTCTTCTTACCAGGGAGATCACTCACAGAGCTGGGAGGGAATGGCATACCTAAAAGCAAGCAGGGTGTAAAGATTTCTGGCTGTCTGAAAAGCGAGCTGAGAATAAATAACAGGTGGAAATCACGGTGGGAATTCAAAGGAACTGGCTACCAAATCAGTGAAAAGCAGCCATTGACTCTGATTTAGGAAACTAATCAAAGGGACTCTGCCATAGAACTACTACAGGGACTGTACTCAAGTCAAAGTCAGGGGATTTATTTATTTTATTTTGAGACAGTGCCCCCCTCTGTCACCAAGGCTGGTGTGCAGTGGTGTGATTTCAGCTCACTGTAAACTCTACCTCCAAGGTTCAAGAAACTCTCCTGCCTCAGCCTCCCAAGTAGCTGAGACTACAGGCAGGCACCACCACACCTGGCTAATTTTTGTATTTTTAGTAAAGATAGGTTTTCACCATGTCAGTCGGGCTGGTCTCAAACTCCTGACCTCAGGTGATCTGCCCACCTCGGCTTTCCAAAGTGCTGGAATCACAGGTGTGAGCCACTCTGCCCAGCCAGGGTTTTTATTTTGTTTTACGTTTTCTCTGGTCTTGGGCTTGGGTTTCCATAAACCCTAGATTAAAATTACCAGTTATGTAATAAAATCCCAACTTTTATTGAGATAGCCAGACTAGTTTGCCCATTGTTGCCTTCATGCTTAACAATTCATAAAATGAGGCTAAACGTTACAGAATAGCTAGGCAGTTTTCCTTGCTAGGCCAATGATGTGGAGAGAGGGGGAAGGGCCTTGTCTAGATTAAAACAGATTTAGGCCGGGCACAGTGGCTCACGCCTGTAATCCCAGCACTTTGGGAGGCCGAGACGGGTGGATCACAAGGTCAAGAGATCGAGACCATCCTGATCAACATGGTGAAACCCCGTCTTTACTAAAAATACAAAACATTAGCTGGGTATGGTGGTGCGTGCCTGTAATCCCAGCTACTCAGGAGACTGAGGCAGGAGAATTGCCTGAACCCAGGAAGCAGAGGTTGTGGTGAGCCGAGATCGCGCCATTGCACTCCAGCCTGGGTAACAAGAGTGAAACTCCGTCTCAAAAAAAAAAAAAACAGACTTACAAGATATAACAAAACAGGATGTGTGGACCTTAACTGGATCTGGTTCAAATAAGCCAACCGTAAATGACATTTAGGGACCATTGGAGAAACTTGAAAAAAAGATGAGTGTTAAATGCTATCGAGGAATTACTACTGATTTTGTTAGATGTGATAGAGGATTGTAGTTGGGTAGGAAAACTTTTCAGTGATGCATAGTCAGTACTTATGGCAGAAATACCATGATATCTATGATAACTTTAAGAAAAAATAGATTACATAAATTAGCTAATTAGATTCTACTATGCTCATTAGCCATCCACAGCAGACAGAGCTTGAGATTTCATTAAGGAAAAGAACGCCCATTACTGGACGTCCCTTGAATTGGTTTACCATGTCCATTTACTCTTATAGTAAATGATAAAACTTTCTAGTATCATGGAAGCTGTATTTCTTAAAAGAAATGAAATACTTTACATTTGTGTATTAGGATCATTTGAAAGTAGAGATTACTAATTTCATGAATGTATATTTTTATAGCATTGTTTTTAATTTTTAAAAATGTCTCCAATGACACTTGCTTTTAGCTGTGTGATGGTTTCAAGCAATAAAGCAGTCATAGTAACTACGATGAGAGAAAGGATAGAGGAGAAAAAGCTGCAGTTAGGTCCTCCAAGTAAATTAGACAATATACTTTTCAAAGGGTTAAAGGCATGATCAGCAAATCCTTTCTTAGCTTCCTTTTCTCCACTCACAGGTTATGCCAGCTATGGATTCTCCTCTGGGTGGGCTGGAAGGTGCAGAGATGCTCAGATGTGGTTTTGAAAGGGCAGGCATCATTTTCCTAATCTCGTCAGTACATAGTTTCTGACTGCTTGCGACGTGGTGAGAGCCATGCCCAAAGCAAGCCACTGATTATATTGGACAGGAAGCGTCTTTGCAACTGGTACCGCCAGGGCTTCCTGCAGGCACTCAACACCTTGCACGTCCTCCTCTGTGAGCACAGACTGTGTCTTCTTTGTGTTCACCTAAAGAGCTTTGACAGCTGCTACCTGGCATTTGCAGAGTAAAGCCAGGGTTAATTTATGAGGCGTATTTTCAACTCTGTGTTAACTAAAAAGAAAGTCATGGTATTCAAAAATGGTCGTGATGACAGCTCACCACCAGGAGGAGAGCCATAGGGGAAGGTAGGTTTGGGCTGCATCATTTTCTCCCCTTGACCACGCTCCTCTCATGACAAATAGCCTCAAGTTTGGAGAAAGCTGATGAAGGTTGGGAGAATTACCCACTTGGCATGGATGGAATTGTTTTTCTGGGCTTCAGGGAATGATGCCCTCATTAGCACCACATTCTTGTCAAAAGAACTAACACCACTGCTCTCCACTCTACCATCTATATTAATTTTATCCCTGATTTTACAGAGAGATACTCAGAAAACTTCTTTAAAAGATTTCTATAAATAACCTAATCATAATATCAACAAACATGCTTTTAAAAAAATCTTAGAAACAATAGTCCATCTGCCTCGTAATTAGTTAACACCCAAGCATGCCTTCAAAGGAAAGCATGTCACAAGTGCTGGGATATTCCTATCTCTGTGATCAATGCAGTCTCCTGAACAACAGGAAATACAGTGTTAAAGGAATTTAACTCTACTGGAACTGCAGCTTTGAAGACAGGAATATTTATGCCAGGCTTTGTTGTTCAGGAGTTACTATGACTTGTCCCCAGCTGCCACATAGGCTCTTAAGAGGGGTAAGAAGAAACTTCCAACCTACAGGGATATATTAGATTCCATGATCTGCAGAATATACAATCTATACTGAAGCTTTCTGTTTATAAACACACACACACACACACACACACACACACACACACACACACACATACACCATTGGTGTTTGTTTGTTTGCTTGCTTGCTAGTTTTTTTGAGATAGGGTCTCACTCTGTCACCCAGGCTGGAGTACAGTGGCACAATCATGGCTCACTGCAGCCTTGACCTCTCAGGCTCAAGTGATCCTCCTGCCTCAGCCTCCCAAGAACTGGGACCATAAGTGCACCACCACACCAGGCTAATTTTTTTTAATCTTGTGTGGAGAAGGGGTCCCACTGTGTTACCCAAGCTGGTCTGGAACTCCTGGCTCAAGTGCTCTTCCCACCTCAGCTTCCCAAAGTGCTGGGGTTATAGGCATGAGCCACCATGCCTGGCCCTGACATTATTTACTTGTTATTCATGATTAATGCACTGTATTTCACCACAGTGAAACCTGTGAAAAATTCCTCCCTGTGTTCAGTCAACATAATTTTGAAATTAAGTACTTTAAAACACAGATGGAAGAGCCAAAAATACTTATTTGACTCAATAGGTATCATCTACCTCATTAAGAATAAAAATGACTACTTTTCCAGAAAACCTGTCAGCCAATTGTAATTTCAGTTGTTCATTTGCTTTCAGATTGAAAAATACAAATTTTCAATGTCAATTATATCTTGCATAGATGCTTACCCAGTGGCCTAAATCTGACAGTATGTGCAGTCGTGAATGTGGAATTCACTAACCTTGAAATCCTGTTTTCAGGCTCAACACACTAGATTTTCTAGGCCTTTTGACACTATTTCCTTTCATCTCTTTTAATCATACCTTAAATTCCTCTGGCACCATGGGACCAGCCAAAATACAGGTATCTATTCAAAAATTGTAACTTTGTGCTGACGCAAAAGAATACTCTGGAAATTTAAATTAACACACCACCTCCACTTGTCTCTCCAACTTAAAGCACAGGAAACCAGAACCAAATACTAACACTTCTCTCCAGAAAAAATAAGGAAATAAATATGCAGGAAGCTTAGGATAATAGTGTCACATTGTGAATTTGTAAAAGTAGAAAAAAAAATGCCTACACTTCAAATAGGATAATAACAAATTAGAATGTATCCATACACTAGGAGAATAGTGAAATAAACTATGGCATTATCTTTTTTTGTGTTTAGGGAGGGTGTGGGGAAGAGATTCTCACTCTGTCATCCAGGCTGGAGTGCAGTGGGACAATCTCTTCTCGTTGTAACGTCCACCTCCTGGGTTCAAGGGATTCTCCTGCCTCAGCCTCCTGAGTAGCTGGGATCACAGGCACCTGCCACCACCCCCAGCTAATTTTTTTTTTTAGTAGAGACAAGATTTGCTGGTCTCTAACTCCTGACCTCAAGTGATCTGCCCGCCTTGGCCTCCCAAAGTGCTGGGATTATAGGTGTGAGCCAGCACACCCGGCCAAAATTATCATTTTAAAAGCTGCTTTCTAATACTACCCACTGATATAAAACTGCTTATATTAATGTTAAATTTTAAAAGTGGCTCAAGCCTATAATCCCAGCACTTTGGGAGGCCGAGGCGGGTGGATCACGAGGTCAAGAGATCGAGACCATCCTGGTCAACATGGTGAAACCCCGTCTCTACTAAAAATACCAAAAATTAGCTGCACATGGTGGCGCGTGCCTGTAATCCCAGCTACTCAGGAGGCTGAGGCAGAAGAATTGCCTGAACCCAGGGGGCGGAGGTTGCGGTGAGCTGAGATCGCATTGCACTCCAGCCTGGGTAATAAGAGCGAAACTCTGTCTCAAAAAAAAAAAAAAAAAAAAAAAAAAAAAATATATATATATATATATATATATATATATTTAAAAGTAAGGATATAATATTTCATACATAGTTTATTTCTAATCTTGGTAAAGAAATATTTATAGGAGCCTGACACAGTGTCTCACACCTGTAATCCCAGTACTTTGGAAAGCCAAGGTGGGCAGATCACCTGAGGTTGGGAGTTCAAGACCAGCCTGACCAACATGAAAAAAACCCCATCTCTACTAAAAACACAAAATTAGCCAGGCGTGGTGGCGCAAGCTTGTAGTCCCAGCTGCTCAGGAGGCTGAGGCAAGAGAATTGCTTGAACCAGGGAAGTGGAAGTTGTGAGCCAAAATTGTGTCATTGCACGCCAGCCTAGGCAACAAGAGTGAAATGCCAACTCAAAAAATATATATATTTATATACATATTTATAGGAAGAACAGTAAGAAAAACAAACATGAATCTCTGAATAATGGAATAACTATGATGTTTTTAATTTTTATCTTTTTGTATTTTCCTAATTATCTGAAATGCACATTTAGAACTTTTATAAAAATAAACCATAAATTTTTTTGAAAAGCTAAGCTGGGCATGGTAGTGTGCACCTGTAGTCCCAGCTATTCAGGAGGCTGAAGCAGGAGGATCACTTCGCCTATGAGTTTGAATCCAGCCTGGGCAAGAAGTGAGACCCCATTTCTACAAAAAATTTTAAAAATAGAATAATAAAGTATCCTAAGTGCAGTACCTCCCTCCTTTATCCTGCATAAAAATGTCAGATAAAATGAGTCCAAATGAATTCAAAGTTTATTGGTGAAAACAAAATGTTCAGATTTTACAGTAGTTCTGCGTTGGTTGCATAATAAATTGCAAAATTTCAAAGCAAATAAAACATAAAATAGAACTGTAGTTATCCATGAAATACATTAACATTTCAAAGGCAGAATCTTAACTGTACATGTGCATACACACACACACACACACACACACATACACACACCAGCAACATCTTACCAAACACAATACCCTATGTTAATTTGAATTTTAACAAGCGCTTGCATGAAACTTTTCAAAAGCTCCTTTCAAAACTGATATCCCCGTTTTCTGAGACCCTAAAGCATATTTATTTTTCTTTCTTTCTTTTATTAACAGCTATGTAATGAACACTGATTACAGGCTAAGTGAACTAGTGAACAAGGATACATTAACAAATAAAGCAGATATAATCTCTGCATTTTCTCTCACACTCACTGAAATCTAAGTATCAATGAATACATTACAACTCACAACAGCTCTATTAAGGAAAAGAGCCAAGTAGGGCTTCAGTATACATGAGATGTCAGTAAAGTTTCTCTAAAAGATGAGGAAGAACCAGCCATAGGCATGACATTCTAGGCAGCTGGGGCAGCATGTGCAAATATCCTGGGACAGAAAGGCATTTGCTGTGTTTTGGGAACTGCTAGGAACCCAGTGTAGCTGAGGGAGGGTAACTGGTAGGAGAATGATGTGTTGTGGGTGGGGTTACAAAGGAAGTTGGCAGGAGTCGCAGCAGGCAATGGCTTCTGCAGGCTGTGGTAAGGGGTTGGATTTGCTGCATGGGAAGCCAATGAATGATTGCAAGTGTTTAAAAAAACGAATATAGATTCACAGGAAGTTGCAAAATTAGTTCATAGATTTCTGTGTGCCCTTCATCCAGCTTCCCCCAGTGGTGTCATCGTGTGTGTGTGTGTGTGTGTGTGTGTGTGTGTGTGTGTGTGTGTGTACATATATATATTACAATATCAAAAGCTGGAGATTGGCCTTGGTGCAATACTGTTAACTAGATACAGGTCTCATTCAGCTTTCACCAATGTTTATCTGCATTCATTCATTTGTATACATGTATATAGTTTTGAGCAATTTTATCCCTCGTATGGATTCTAGCAAAGGATTTAAATGAGTGATATAATCTGATTTACGTTTTTGACATCAACTGCTAAGAGGAGAATGGTTTGTGTCAGAAGACCAGTTAAGAGGCTGCTACTTTAATGCAGCGAGGGCCAGTAGCAATTCAATCTAGTGTTGAGGCAGCAGAGATTATGAAAATAAATGGAATTATTTGGGAGGCAGAAGAGGTGGGGCCCATGAGGCTTAGGGTAAAGTTGATGAGAGAGATGAGAGAAGGGAAGAAATAAAACTGCTCACAGTTTTCTGGCTTGAGCAGCTTAAACAGCCAGGGGAGTGGTAATGTTTACTAGGAGGATGCTACTTGGTCAAGGAGAAGGTTTGGTAGAGGACATATAAAGTTTGAACATATAAATTTGAGATCAGATGAAAGGACATTGGGTGGAAGATACACATTTGAGAGTCAGCAACATAAAGACAACATTCAAAGCCAATAAAAGGCCTTGTGTGAGGTCACCAATGGCGTGAGCATAAAAGAGAGATGACCCGGAGCAGAGCGCTGAGAAACTCAATACCACAAATAGCACATGCTCTTTTGGTCTATCATTTGCTGGTCATTGCTTTGATAATTTCCTTAGAGAAACTATAAACCTCAAGCTGCAGGATCTTGCCTCATAATCCTGCTGTATTTTTGACAATGCCTGGCATGGTTCTGTGTACACAAGGAATGCTCAAGGAATTCACTTCTGTTCAGTAAATATTTGCTAATTATGACCAGTTGCACTAGGGAGACAAAGAAGACCACTGGTTAATTGGTTCAACAGAGTTACTCTCAACTTCCGCTGTATTAAAATAATGAAGTAATGGAGTCAGATTAAACATTTTCCTCTCTTCTGATATTGATTTGATAGATTCTGATATTGATTTGTGCAAAAAAAATACGTCAGGCCAGGAACAGTAGCTAACGCCTGTCATCCGAGCACTTTGGGAGGCCAAAGTGGGAGGATCCCTTGAGCCCAGGAGTTTGAGACCAGCCTGGGCAATACAGCGAGACTCCATCTCTGCAAATAATAATTTTTAAAATTAGCTGGGCTGGACACAGTGGCTCACATCTATAATCCCAGCACTTTGGGAAGCCAAGATGGGCAGATCACTTGAGGCCAGGAGTTTGAGACCAGCCTTGCCAACATGGTGAAAACCCATCTTTACTAAAAATACAAAAATTAGTCAGGTGTGGTGGTGCATGCCTGTAATGCCAGCTATACAGAGACTGAGGCATGAGAACCACTTGAACCTGGGAGGCAAAGGTTGCAGTGAGCCAAGATCATGCCACTGCACTCCAGCCTGGGTGACAGAGCAAGACTCCATCTCCCCGACAAAAAAAAAAAATAATAATAAGCTAGTCACGGTGGCACATACTTGTGGTCCCAGCTACTTGGAAGACTAAGGTAGGAGGATCATTCGAGCCCAGGAAGTTGAGGCTGCAGTGAGCCATGATCACACCACTGCACTCCAGCTTGAGTGAGAGAGCAAGACTCTAACTCAAACGAAAACAAAAGATGTTAATTTAGAAAAACATTTCGTATTTTCTTCTCAATACTGACACCAGCCACCTCTAACAATATTTTCTAAAGTCTTAATATCTTATTGAAGAGGACACACAAAAAAATGAAAAGACATTCTATACACATAGATCAGAAGAGTTAATATTATCAACATGACCATAACTAAAGCAATCTAAACATTCAGTACAATTCCTATCAAAATTCCAATGACATTCTTCACAGAAATAGAAAAAACAATCCTGACTGGATGCAGTGGCTCATGCCTGTAGTTCCAGCACTTTGGGAGACTGAGGCAGGCAGATCATGAGGTCAGATGTTCAAGACCAGCCTGACCAACATGATGAAATCTTATCTCTACTAAAGATACAAAAAAGATTAGTGCCATGTGCCTGTAATTCCAGCTACTTGGGAGGCTGAGGCAGGAGAATCACTTGAACTCAGGAGGCAAAGGTTGCAGTGAGCCGAGATTGCGCCATTGCACTCCAAACTGGCTGATAGGATGAGACTCCATCTCAAAAAAAAAAAAAAAAAAGAAAAGAAAAGAAAATCCTAAAATTTCTGTGAAACTAGAAAAGACCGTGAAGAGTCAAAACAATACTGAGCAAAAAGAACAAAGCTGAAGACATCACACTATCTGATTCCAAAACACATTAATAACACAAAGCTGTAGTAAGCAATTCAGCATGGTATTGGTATAAAAACAGATACAAACACCAATGGAACAGAATAGATAACTCAGGAATAAGTCCACATATTTACAGCCAAATGATTTTCAACAAAAGTGCCAAGAACATACTTTGGGGAAAGGGCAGCCTCTTCAATAAAAGGTGCTAGGAAACAGGATATCCATATGCAGAAGAATGAAATTAGACCCCTATCTCCCACTATATTTAAAAATGGACTCAACATGGATTAAAGACTTAAGTGTAAAACCCAAAACTGTAAAACTACTAGAAGAAAACACTTCAGGACATTGGCTTAGGCAAAGCTTTTATGGGTCACACTTCAAAAGCACAGGCAACAAAAACAAAAAATAAACAAATTTGACTATATCAAAAAAGAAACGAATCAACAGAGTAAAGAGACAACCCACTGGATGGGAGAAAGTTATGCAAACTATTCATCTGACAAGGAACTAACATTCAGAGTATACAAGAAGCTCAACTCAGTAGTGCTAGATGTAGTGAACCCCAAGTTTCTCTTCAAAGAATCAGTGTGTCAGTATGTTCAGCTGTCTTATTCTTTAATTCTCCATTTTAAAGTTTCACTTTCTCATAGTTTCAGTAAACAACATTTTCCCCAGTTCTAATCAGTAGTTCACATCTGCTCTCCCAGTCCCCTGCTCTGTCCTGACCCATCCTGGTCACCTGCTCTGGTCACCTGTTTTGACTGAGTTACCCCTGGTACCTGTCCTGTAACCCATCCTTCCTGCCAAACTACCCACCCCATCACCCCAGGTCATACTCCTGCTCTCTTTAAAATAGCCAATCAGAGTTAGCCTAGACTGTGCATTCTAACCCTAGCTAATAGGGGAATGACACAATCAGTAGCGGCTACCTCCATCAGGAATAAGAACCCCTTCCCCTTCCTTGTTCAGGTGTGCGCTCGCCATTGTTCCATCTGTGAGCCACACCCTACTGTAGATGTAAATTGCCTTCCTGAGGAAATTTGTATTTGAGTGCTACTTCTTTGTGGCACTGAAAATTTACATATAACAATAGCAAAAAACACAAATAATCCTATTTTTAAATGCGCAAAGGATCTGAATAGACATTTCTCAGAAGAAGGAATACCAAAGGCCAACAGGTATATAAAGCAATGCTCAACATCACTAATCATCAGGCAACTGCAAATCAAAACCACAATGAGATATCATCTTACCCCAGTTAGACTGGCTATCATTAAAAAGACAAAATAATAATAATAATAACAAATCCTGGCAAGAATATGGAGAAAAGAAAACTCTTATACCCTGTTGGTGGGAATGTAAATTAGTACGACCATTATGGAAAACCATATGAAGATTTAGCCAAAAAAAATAGAACTACTGAACTATCCAGCAATCCCACTACTGGGTATTTATCCAAAGGAAGGGAAATCAGTATATAAAAGATAAATCCACACCCCCATGTTTATTGCAGCTCTATTCACAATTAGGGACATGGAATAATGTAAATGTCCATCAACAGATGAATGGATAAAGAAAATGTGACATATATACACAACAGAATACTAGTCAGTAATTAAAAAAGAATAAAATCCTGTCATTTTCAGCAATATTGATAAACCTGGAGGATATTATGTTAAGAGAAATAAGTCAGGCACAGAAAGATAAATACCACATGTTCTGACTCACGTGGGAACTGAAAAAAATTAAACTTATAGAAGTAAAGAGTAGAATTGTGGTTATTAGAGGCTGAGAAGGATAGAGGAAGGGAAGAATAGAGAAAGGTTGGTTACTGGATGCAACGTTATGGCCTGATGTGAAAAATATGTCCTAATGTTCTGTAGCACTGTAGGGTGAATATGATTAAAAATAATCTACTACATATTTTCAAAAAGCTGAAAGACAGGATTTTGAATGCTCACAACACAAATGATAAATGTTTGAGGTGATGCATATGCTAATTATCTTTATTTGATCATTACACATTGTATATATGTATTAAAATATCACTCTATCACATAAATATGTACAATTATTATGTGCCAACTAAAAATAAAAGGAAAAAAGAACACAATTATTAAAATCATGTTTTTGGCTGGCTGCAGTGGCTCACGCCTGTAATCCCAGCACTTTGGAAGGCCAAGACAGGCAGATCACCTGAGGTCAGGAGTTCAAGACCAGCCTGGCCAACATGGCAAAATTCCATCTTTACTAAAAAAACAAAAAAAAATTACCTGGGCCTGCTGGCACATGCCTGTAGTTCTAGCTACTTGGGAGGCTGAGGCAAGAGAATCACTTAAACATGGGAGGCGGAGATTGCAGTGAGCCAAGATAACACCACTGCACTCCAGCCTGGGCAAGAGAGTGAGACTGCATCTCGAAAATAAATAAATTAAAATAAGATAACATTTTCTTCATAAAAATATGTATTTTTATGAAAAAGTCATAATTTTAAGAGTAATATTCCCTATTTTATTTTTTCATATTTAATGATATTGCTGAACAAATGGAAATTTTGATGTTTGAGGGAATACAGTACAAATTTTCTAGAATTATCATATGCCAAAATAACAGTTGTTTGTTAAATACTTCTGAGAGTTTTTGGAAACTATTAAACATAGGCTGTCGTGGCTATAATATAATTCCTAAATGATGATGGCAAAACAGTTTGTTGATTAATCAAATATTGTAGTTGCTATGGAAACAATTGCTAGTATGTTTGGTTATATGGTTTGGCTTTGTTTCTACCCAAATCTCATTTTGAATTCCCATGTGTTGTGGCAGGAATCCTGTGGGAGGTAATTGAACCATGGGGGCAGGTCTTTTTCATGCTGTTCTTGTGACAGTGAATAAATCTCACAAGAACTGATGGTTTTAAAAACAGGAGTTTCCCTACACACGCTCTCTCTCTCGCCTTGCCTGCTGCCATCCATGTAAAACATGACTGGCTCCTCCTTGCCTTCCATCATGATTTTGAGGCCTCCCCAGCCACATGGAACTCTAAGTCCATTAAACCTCTTTCTTTTGTAAATTACCCAGTCTAGGGTATGTCTTAATGAGCAGCGTGGAAACAGAGTAATACATTGGTTTAAAATATCACCATTATGAGAAATTATCTAATATATCAAAAACAAGAAAAATATATTTTCTATTTCATAGAGTGCCTTTTGACTCTTCCATCTGATAGCATGGGCTTCGTGATGAGTGCTTTAGCTTGAAACTGAATACACAGCGAGAAGGCATGAGGGTGATGTGAGTGGCTCCTTGC
Organism: Saimiri boliviensis; assembly: GCF_048565385.1. Lineage (NCBI taxonomy): Eukaryota > Metazoa > Chordata > Mammalia > Primates > Cebidae > Saimiri > Saimiri boliviensis. The sequence continues at coordinate 16,851,555 of NC_133453.1, read as the reverse complement.
TATGAACCTGAAAATCCTTTGTTGGATGGACGGCCTAGAAAAACTTCACTCTTCAGAGGATTCAGAATTTTTGTCCCTTTTCAAAATACCTGTAATGCATTTGCTCCTTTTTTCTAACTTAAAAATCTATTCCCTAATTTTATTTATTCATTCAGTGACTATTTATTGGGTCCTATTATGGGCCAGGCATGGTTCTAAAGACACAAAAACAAAAATCCTTGTTTTCTCCTCTTTCTAGTGGGGTACTCAGGAAATAAACAAAATACATCTAATGAAGGAATTCAGGAATAATATCTGATTGCAGAACAGAGACATACATTTGTGATGGTGCTAAAGACCAGAGTCAAAGCATGTCCCATGTTTTGTGGGATCCAGTATTCAAATCAGTTTGGTTAATCCTATGGACTGACTGCATCACCCCTCCCATTCCGAATTCATGTGTTGAAGTCCTGATCCTCAATGTGGTTGTATTTGGAGATGGAGCCTCTAAGAAAGTAATTACAGTTAAACGAGGTTGATATGGTTTGTTTTTGCATCCCCACCCAAATATCACCTCAAATTGTAATCTCTATATGTTGGTGGAGGGGCCTGGTGGGAGGTGATTTGATCATGAAGGCAGATTTCCCCCTTGCTGTTATCATGCTAGTGAGTTCCCACAAGATATCATGGTTTTAAAAAGTGTGTGGCACTTCCCCCTTCTCTTTCTCTCTCTCCTGCTCTGCCATGTTAAGATGTGCTTGTTTCTCTTTTGCCTTCCACCATGACTGTAAGTTTCCTGAGGTCTCCCAACCATGCTTCCTGCAGAACCGTGAGTCAACTAAATGGCTTTTCTTCATAATGTACCTAGTCTCAGGTAGTCCTTTATAGCAGTGTGATAGCAGACCAATACAGAGGGCATGAGGGTGAGCCCCTGATCTAGCAGGATTCATGTCCTTATACAAAGAAATAACAGAGAGTTCTCTGTCACTCTGTTCATCATTTGAGGATACAGCATGAACGCGCCCCTCTGCAAGCCAAGAAGAGAGCCTCACCCGAGCCCCACTATGCTGGCACCCTGACCTTGGACTTTCAGCCCCTAGAATGTGAGAAAATACATTTCTGTTGTTTAAGCCACCCACTCTGCCATATTTTGTTATGGTAGCCTGGACAAACTCATACAATTAGCCAGATAGAGCCAGGACCATCACTTACAATAACTACTCTCTGGTGTTTTAGTTTTATGTCTATTTGACAGGTAATATCAGAGCAACTAAGTCTGATTTGGGGAGGAAAAAAAAACCCAATGTGTTATTTACATCTTACATTCTCCATTCTACTCGTTTATAACAATTTATCCTCTGCCGCCTTCCAAACAGGTAACAATGATATGGAATAAAAGGAGAAACCGAAAGCAGGAAAAGGAGGAAACATGTTCCGGGTGGAAAAACTAACACAGTCATTTGTGTTGAGCCTCCTGATGGCTAGACAAAACTTAAGGAAGTGAGAACCAGATTGCCCATCCTAAAAGAATCTGGGGACTTAGGTGCCATCTGTGATCTGTGCAGGGACAGCAAAGCCACAGCTAGTGGTCAGCAAATGGAAACTGTTCACCACCAATCCCATCCCCCGCAGAGAAAGTCTGCATGATAATTTTCCACTTCCATCTAATTTTGCTTCCTGTTCATTGTAAAACCTGAATAAATGCTTTTTCCTCATATTAATTTTTACAAATGAATGAAAGGGATTTCAGAGCTACCCAAATCAGAATTTGAAAACAAAAATTTTTGGGGTATTTCTGGGAGGCAGAAAACATACCAAAACTGCCCAAAGGCACCATATAAAAGGTTCCACAAAGATCACCACTGGTCACTATCTTCAGGATCTATGGTGAATTTAGGAAGCAGCCACCTATTTGCATGCTCTAATTCTATAGCGAGTTATTCAAACAGTCCTGCTCTCTGCCAGCTGTCTAGGACCAGGTCATAATGTAAGGATCTGGGGAGGTATTAGGTGCTAAGAAGCATGCTGTGTGGCCACTTTACTTAGGAGTGCAGTCCGGCTCTGATGGCAGTTTTATCCTGTCTCACTTCCAGCACATTCAGTCCTGTATTCACTCACTCATTCTCTCTCTTTATACACAATGCCTATACACAGCCACACCCTCACACTCACACATACACAGAACACACACAGGCACATACACATACCCACTCACACTCACACACACACCCCCACACACACACACACAGACACACACAGGCACATACACACTTCTCTTTTACCCTAGAGAAAGCAGACACTCACACACACACACATACACACACACAGACACACACAGGCACTACACACACACAGACACACACAGGCACATACGCACTTCTCTTTTACCCTGGAGAAAGCAGACACTCACACACACATGCACACACACACACACACACACACACTCACACACACACAGGCACATACACACTTCTCTTTTACCCTGGAGAAAGCAGACAGAGCCCAGAGGCCTTCTTAGTGGTCTCCAGGTCAGAACCCAACTTCACATTGTCGACATGCATTTGACTGCTGAGAATGCCCTGGAAAAAATGGACAGAATTTCCTTAACAAGTGTAGGGAAATACCATGTAGGGCAGGTCTGTGAGAGGAAGCCTTTGATGTATTATGTGTGGCATTAGTTACTGTCAGTCCTCTGGGCCCTGGAATTGGGCAAAGATGCCTAAGGGGCTTTGCAGTGCCATGGTGATGCCTTGGGCTGAATCTCCTGGGAGGCTTCTAGTGTCTCATTCCAGTTCACAGCTGGAGATGCAGCCAAGTTTGCCTGACCCTGGGCCCAGCCTGGCCTTGTTTGCCCACTTCTCTCTGTCCCCACTCCCTTGGCCTGCCTGTACTGTCAGGAGGCCTCCACCTGTTCTTCCCCATCACTCTGCACCCTTCTCCTCCCTGGTCTGTGCCCTGAGACTGGCCTCTTGCCCTTTGGCTTCTGCTTGAGTTTGGCCAGTGAGGAGGTCCGGACACTGCAGGACTACAAGGGCAGAAAGCTATTTCTTCAGCTCTCTCCCTCCCTCAGGGTCATCTCAGGCTGACCACCTCCACAGGTCCCAGCTCCTTTCGCCACCCTTCCAGGATCCCATGGCTGCCTCTCCCCTCTCCCCTCAGGAACTAAGTGCTGCCATAGCACGTCCTGGTTCCTTGCCCTGATGCCCTGCATTACTCCGTGTGGTTTTCCTATACCCTGCTCACACCATTAAAACTGGTCACTTAACTCACCTCAAACCACCCAATTTAAAAGTGCCATCTGTTTCCTGATGAAACCTTGGCCCTCAAGAGATGATACACAGTCTCAGAAGGTGGACACGTGGATTTTTCACAGCCTGAAACTGGCATTCACTAACATGGGATCTTATGCAAGTCATCCTTTTAAGACTTTCTCTCTGTCTCTCTCTCTCTCTCTCTCTCTCTCTCTCTCTCTCTCTCTCTTTCTCTCTCTCTCTTTCTCAATGGAGTCTCTTTTTTGCCAAGGCTGGAATCCAGTGGTGTAATCACAGTGATAGAGGCAGGAGGCAGAGAAATCCTAGGCGTACAGGGACAGATCCCTGGTGAAACCTCACCTTCAAGGCAAAAACAGCCTGAAACCCATGGTCCAGAGTGAGAACTTCTATTACTGTTTACTCACTCTCTCTCAATTGATTTTTCTGAATAATGCCTTTTAGCCAATTAAATGTTACCTTTTTCCAATGCTACCTATGGCCTACCCCACCCCATCCTATGGCTATAAAGACCCCATACTCAGTTGGTATAGGGGAGATGGCCTGACTTTGAGGAGGAGACCTCCTAACTTTGGGGGCAGATGACCTACCTTTCCCATCCCATCCCCTGTCCAGCTCCCCTCTCTGCTGAGAGCTGTTTTCATCACTCAATAAAATTCTTTGTCCTTACCATCCTTCAATTGTGAAGCATGACCTCATTCTTCCTGGACACTGGGTAAGAGCTCAGGACCCACCGAGTGCAGGTACCAAGAAAGGCTGTTACACTGGCCTTTTTCCCTCACTGGCAGAGGGCAGCCACTCCATGCAACAGGGCCATGGGCCAACTGAGCTGCTAACACACTACCATCCGTTGGGCTATGGATGGCGGAACTAAAATAACTAATCAGCACACTAACACCCCCACTGGGCTTCAGGGTTTTGGGTACCCTTGCCTGGGTGCCGCTGCATTCCCTTTGAAGAGACACACCTGGTCTGGCCGTGGGCCCTGCACAGAGCTTGTTCCTGTTTCAGAAGAGTGGCCAGCAGGGGCTCGCACTCACTTGCTCATGTGCTCCCTTCTGCAAGGGGCTGAGCCTGGTGGGCCAAGTAGACAGGGCAGCCCTGCTGGGAGTCCACAAAAAGGCCAAGAAAAATCCTGCATAATAGCTCACTGCTGCCTTGACCTCCTGGGATCCTCCTGCCTCAGCCTCTGGAGTACCTGGGACTACAAGAATGCATCACTACCCTGGCTATTTTCATTTTTAGTGGAGATGAGGTCTCAGTACATTGCCCAGAATGGTCTCGAACACCTGGCCTCAAGCAATCTTCCCAACTAGGCCCACACACCCAGCCAGATTGTTTTCTAATTGGTACAACACAGATGCTAATGGTACCCACTCTGAAGGTTGCTATGAGGACTCACACATTCATCTGAGAAGCCCACCATGAGGGGCACATAGTGATGCTCAATAAAAAGCAGTTATCTGTGGGAGCAGCTGCCCTTCAGCCAGCATCTAATTCCCACCTTCCCCATCACCCACTGCTCTTCATCACCATCTGCCCAACTCCAACAACCAGTTAGTTCCCACTGCACCACTGTCCTCTCCTACCTGGGAACATTTCTACAGGGACTCTGCTACATCATCAAATGATGAGGTTCAGGACACGCTACCCCAGAATATTTTAAATGAAGGAATTTGAGAAAATAGCAGAAGAAGGAAGGTCTTCTAACCTTCCCCTGCCCTCCTCCCCTGAAGCAAGTTATACAACCCTCATGTGAGGGGTGCCCTTTCTATACCAGAGGAAAGGAACATCCTCATCTCTGAAGATGAGGGGGAACAGAGAAGCATCTGGACAGACGGACCTTACTAAGTTCCCCCTGTTAATGACCACCGTTAGATCCTATCCTTTGCCTCCTCTTATTTCTCCATGACTATCCATTCCTTATCAAACCTTCTATAAAAAACACTCTGGCACTTTGGGAGGTTAAGGCAGATCACTTGAGGTCAAGGTCAAGATCACTTGAGCCCAGGATTTTGAGACCAGCCTGAGCAACATGGCAGCTCCCCGTCTATTAGAAAAATTAGCCACAGATATTGTGATGTGTGCTTATAGTCCCAGCTACTTGGGAGGCTGAGGTGGATCACCTGAGCCCTGAGCCAGGGGCGATCCAGGCTGCAGAGAGCCATGATTGTGTCATGACTGCGCAACTGTACTTCAGCCTGAGCAACACAGTGAGATCCTGTTTCAAACAAACAAACAAACACTGGGTTAACTGTTTCTTCCGGTCTTTACTTCCTTTTGAAGTCCTGTAAAACTTACATTAAATAAATTTGTATGCTTTTCACTTATCAGCCATTTGTTTTAGGAGCCTTAGGCCGTGAAATTAGGATGAAAAGGTATTTTCATGAAAAAAAATTTTCTTCCCTTATCATCCCGAGTCACCATTTCCAGTCACTTGGAGAGTCTTTCTTCCTCTCTTGTCTCTAGCTGCCATTCCCCCTTGGACGGGCTGGCTTCCTGATGGATCCTTCCGGCACACGTGGAGCAACTTTGGACTCATTCTAACACCATCATCACCCCAGAAAAAAAGGGTCCAGCGCTGGACTCATTCTAACACCATCATCACCCCAGAGGGAAGGGTCCAGCGCTCTCCTGATCCAGATCTCCATGGAGATGCTGCTCACGCCTCAGTGCCTCATCTGTGTTGAACCAGCTCAACCACGCCCATGGCTTCTCCTACTACCCATGTCGTGATGAGTCTCAAATGCAAATTCCTACGCCTGTTCCATAGATCCAGGCAAGCATCTCCACTTTGGTGTTCCACAGACATCTCAGATACATGTCAAAAACTGAGCTCATTCCTCCCCACCCCTCTCCAAACCCTCCTTTCCTCCTCTTTTCCTTCCCTTGTTATTAACACCTCACTCCCCCAGACTGCCAAGCCAGCAGCTTGGGGTGTCACCCGTGACTCATCACTCTCACTCTTCGCATCCTGTCAGTTGCCAAATCCTAAAGAATTTATCTTTTAAATATCTTCTGAATCAATTTTCCGGATCAAAGGTCTCTCAGCTGGTCAACTTCAGACACCTTCTCATTGGTCCTTTTCCCCTAAACCTTTCTCTGCTGGGCCACCAGAGCAAGCTTTCTGAGTTCATGTTCTATCACATTGCAGATGTCTGCTAACAACAGCTACCATTTACAACGATGGGCTAGATGCTGTTTTATCATGTATTACGTGTATTAAAGCATTGAAACATCCCAACAGTTTTATAAGACAAGGTCATATTCTTTTTTTTTTTTTTTTTTTTTGTTTTGTGATGGAGTCTCCCTCTATTGCCCAGGCTGGAATGCAGTGGTGCAATCTTGGCTCATTGCAACCTCTACTTCTCAGATTCAAGCAATGCTCCTGCCTCAGCCTCCCAAGTAGCTGAGATTACAGGCGTGCACTGCCACCCCCAGCTAATTTTTCTGTATTTTTAGCAGAGACAGGGTTTCATCATGTTGGCCAGGCTGGTCTCAAACTCAAATGATTGGCCCGTCTCTGCCTCCCAAAGTCCTGGGATTACAGAAGTGAGCCACTGCGCCCGACCTATCATCCCTATTTATTAAGGTGAAGCAATGGATAGCCTCTACCCATAGCGTTATTTACCTCTGTGTTTCTTTACCCTTCTCTCACCTTGACCTTCCTCTTCACCTACCAAAACCACCACCACTTTTACTTACAGAGCCTCACAACCCTTCAGGGTTCCCACTCTCTGCCCTGCAGAATAGAGCCCATCTCCCAGGCTTGACATCAAGGGGTTCCAGAGCCCCATTCCTGACAGGCCTTCCATGGCTGGCTGGCATACCTCCCAAAGAGAACAGATCTCCAGCTGCACCCAATTGCTTACAGCTTCCCAACAAGCTGCATTCTTCTGCCTTTTCACATGTAAATTGCCTCTTAAATGTCTGTGCCTAAACCTCATCCCCACTTGGCACCTGGTGAATTCCTACTCCTTAGACATTCGGCATAAGCATTGCTTCCTCCAAAAGCCTTCTCTGCCGCCTGTAGGCCTCACCACGTTCAAATCCATGTTACAGCACTTAGGACACTGCCATAACTACCCTTGAACATCTTTCTCCAAAGGGTGAAGGGCTACAGCTCTATTTATCTTTAGATTCCCAGTGCCTGACACATCCTAGGTTTTTCAAAGCTGGGTGAATAAATAAATGAAGAAACAAATAAAGAAACTCGTGAAGGGCAAACGTAAGGGGAGCAGCTGTGACAGCTGTGGAGACTGATTTGATGTATAATACCCATATTAATTGGGTTTTTTTAAACGACAGAAAAGATTCTAGCTTTTACAACTGCAGAATCGTTTTAGTTATCACATTTCCTGATTCTACACATAGGTTGGAACATGCATGGGAAATTTTTATTCTGTAAACCATACTTGATTAGACAAATGATGTCACTATATTGGGAAGGTTTCCTTTTTAAAATAAAAATCCCCAAATGACTCTTGTTCAAAGTTAACTTTATCCAGTCAAATACAGTGCCCAGCCCTAAAACATAGCTATGTATACAAATCTTATCTTTCAGAGGATATCAAATGTCTAATGGGGAAATGTGTGAGAGGTAAAAGTTTCAACAGAAATGGAAGTAATAAAAGAATGTTTTAGACAGATACGCAGATTTACTATAATCGCCCAGTAAAAGTTCACATCCCCTATTGCACAGAACCTTTCTTTTAGGAAGAACTGGGATTCCACACTGATAGAGACCAATTCCATACGAATCACTTATTTCCTCTTTAAGAGTCAGATGCAACAAGAGTAAAATTATCCAAGATGATGATGATAAAATAGTTTCCTTTCATTTGGTGGAAAGAATTTATGTTTATAGTAAGATCTCCAAGTAGATAGCATTTTCAGAGAAGAATGGCTGCCTCTAATTTTTATCAGAATATACTGAACTATTCAGCTTTGTCAGCAAAGCCACTTCCTGAGCAGTTCATCTTCAGCCCAGGCACTGGGTCCTGAGGCAGAAGAATAGGGTCAGAGGTAGGGAACATAAGGCTGATTCCACTGACTTCCTAGAACTAAATCAAATGGAAACACTTCCGCTATGTCAGGAAATATCCTCTCCATTTACATAGGGCGTACACGAGTAAACGACTTTGTAATTCTACGTCATTCTCTTCATTTACATAGGGGTAGACCAAGTAGCCAATGAAAACCTCTAGAGGGTATTTAAACCCCGGAAAATCATGTAGCCAGGCTCGTGGGCCCCTATGCTCAGGCCCACTCCCACCCTGTGGAATGCACTTTCATTTTCAGTAAATCTCTGCTTTTGTTGCTTCATTCTTTCCCTGCTTTTGTTTGTGCATTTTTTCCTGGACACCCTCCACTGGTAACAGTCCCACTACAATTCCCTCGGAAAAGGATGTTCATAAAGCTTAGACTGGGCTGAGAGACATCTGCTTGTGAACCAAAATTCAAATATGTTCATTTAGTATGATTACAAAGGCAAGAAATCAAATGAGCACGTTTTCGAAAATTTTTCCAACAGGAGCTGAGATGCTAAGAGCTAATTATTCAGTTTAGCAGAAAGGTCTAAGCTCTGGGAGCCCATTGCTGAGCACACTGATGGCTCCAGCTTTCCCAGAGCGTTTCTCAGCGTACCATGCTCTGCAAAAATGAGAAACATGGACTGCAACCCGATGTCTTTCTCCGATAGTTCATCAGCTGAATCCAGGCCACAAAGAAAAGAAAAGAAAAGAAAATAGTTGAAAAGAGGCATATTCAAGAGTAGGAGATAAGAGGAAAATAATTGTTCGGAGCTATGAGCATCACCATTTATGTGAGATAAGACTCTAAAGATGAGATATTCTAAGGGCTTTCTTTGCGACATTTTCTTGTTCTGTGACTCCCCCACCCCCAAAGCAAAATGACTAGCAGAAAAGGGGTGTGTGTGTGTGTATTTTTTATCTCCTTTAGCACTGAGGTCTTCTGTCACAACAATCATGAGCTAATCCTTGACAAGGAAAATAGCTCATTTCATAACTATAGGAAGGTTTAAAGAGCCCACCTAAATTCAGGTCACCAACTTGGATCCGGAATCAGATTTCAACTAAACAGAAAAAAATATATAAAAATATAAATGTGCAATACTGACTGGGCTATTACTGGAAATTTGAGGCAATTTCAAGCAAGGACTTGTGGGTCAGACTTGGACAAAGAGGTGGACCTGCCATCTTCAGTGAGTGCACATCCTCGGTGTGGGTGGTCTGCAGAGATGGCCACCAACCGTTCCTCCCATCCAGTGGGGGCGTCTGTCTCCAGTCCCCTTGGATCTGGGCTGCCCCTGTGACTTGCTTGACCCAATAGGATGCTTCTGAGCAGCACCATGTGACTTGCCAGCCTCTTTCTTAAGAGACCCTACAGCTTCCACATCTGCCCCCTTAGAAGAGAACCACCATGTCATGAAGATTAGGCTAAACTACTGAAGGATGAGAGACCAGGGAGAGAAAGAGAGACCGCTCAGAGGAGAGCCCAAACCCCTCAGCCCACAGCCAGACCTGTGAGTAGGGCCATCTTGCATCCTCCAGCCCCAAGTGAGCCACTCCTGCCAACATCATGGCAGAGACTCAGCCACCCCAGCCAGCTCAGCTGAGGACCTGCCATCATTAATGACATGCTGAGCCCTACCTGAAGCCCCAACTCACAGGATCCGAACAAATACAAGAGCAGTTCTCTGAAATCCACTAAGTTGTGGGGTGGTTTGTTACACAGGAATAGATGATTCATCTATAAAATGGGGCCAGTTACATCAAGAGTGCTTAACTTCATCGCACTGATAAGAAGCAGTGAATATGTGATTCTGTGAGCAGAGACTCACATAGGCAGGTATAGGCTTAGCACTGTGCCTGCACCTGCCAGGTAATGAACACTCCATAAAAGTGAGTTATTATTTACTATTGTCATTTTCAAAGAGAGGCTGAGTGGCCTGCCAGTAATGTTGTAAAGGGAGTGCTATAGTTTAAAACTCTCCTCCAAAACTCATGTTGAAACTTAAGCCTCAATGTGGCAGTATTGAGAAGTGGGGCTTTAAAAAACAGTGACTGTATCATGAAGGCTCTGCCTTCAAATGGATTGATCCATTCATGAGTTAATGGATTAATGGGTTATCATGTGAGTGGTACGGTAGCCTTATAAGAAGAGGAAGTAAGACCAGAGCTAGCATGATAATGAACTCAGCCCCACTGCCATGTGATGCCCTGCGCCAACTCGGGACTCTGAAGAGAATCCCCACCAGCAAGAAAGCTCTCACCAGATGCAACTCTTCAACCTTAAATTTCCCAGCCTTCATAACTGCAAGAAATAAATCCCTTCCCTTTATAAACTACCCAGTTTCAGTGATTCTGTTATAAGCAACAGAAAATGGAGTAAGACAGAGAGTGTTTATGTTCCTCATATCCACTGAAGTCCCTCTTCCTATCCACATATACACTAGGTGCCGAGGCAGGGGAACTTTAGCATGTTTCCTGGTCCTTCCCACTCCTGATCTGAGCTCACTCTCAGAATAGAAAACAGTATACTTCCTGGGGAAGCATCAGCCCCTTCTATGGAGGTCTCTCCTACAGGTTCCTGCTGAGGCAAGACAGTTCTTAAAGCACAGAGTTCTGGAGTGACCTCCCTCTCCTGCTACCTATGAAGGGCAGGGCCCCTACCCTGGCATCATGGTGACTAAATTGGACCATTCTGGGTATTCTTTTTAGGGTGATGTTAATGGACCACACAGAGACAGGCGGTTGATATCAAAGAGATCCCAGAAGGAAGATGAGTGACAAAGGACTTGGTACCTTGGTTAGCAGCATCCGTGGCGACAAAAACTCTAAATCACGAAAGCAGAGGATAATAAAGGATGCCTGCAGTAGCCTGCAGTAACCTGGTTCCTGGTTCCTGCATTCTGCACCAACAACCATGATTCTTCTGCAGTGTGTGTGTGTGAGGACTTCTGGGTCTCTGTGGGAAGTAACTACGGCCGTAATTGCCCTAATATCTTTATAATGATGAAACTCCACTTTTTGCAGTTACCGTATGGTTAATTTATGTGTCAACTTGACTGGGCCATGGGATGCCTAGATATCCGGCAAAACATTATTTCTGGGTGTGTCTGTGAGGATGTTTCCAGAAGAGATTAGCATTTGAATCTGTGGACCGAATAAAGAAGATGGTCCTCCTCAATGTGAGTTGATAGCACCTAACCAATTGGAAACCAGAATACAACAAAAAGGTGGATGAAGGTTGAATCCTCTCTCTGTCTCTCTCTCTCATTCTTTCTCTCTGCCTGACTGCTTGAGCTGAGACATTAGTCTTCTCCTGCCCTTGGATTGAGATTTATACCATTGGTGCTCCTGGTCCTCAGGCCTTCAGATATGAACTGGAATTTATACTATTAGCTTTCTGGGGTTTCCAGCTCATAGATGGAATGTCATGGGACTTGTCAGTCTCAGTAATCACATGTGTCATTTCCTTATAATAAATATCCTTGCCAGGCGCGGTGGCTCTAGCCTGTAATCCCAGCACTTTGGGAGGCCGAGACGGGTGGATCACGAGGTCAAGAGATCGAGACCATCCTGGTCAACATGGTGAAACCCCGTCTCTACTAAAGGTGCAAAAAATTAGCTGGGCATGGTGGCGCGTGCCTGTAATCCCAGCTACTCAGGAGGCTGAGGCAGGAGAATTGCCTGAACCCAGGGGGCGGAGGTTGCGGTGAGCCGAGATCGCACCATTGCACTCCAGCCTGGGTAACAAGAGTGAAACTCCGTCTCAAAAAAAAATAAAAAATAAAAAAAAATAAATATCCTTCTATGTATTATTTATGTATACTGTTGGTTCTGGTTTTACAGAGAACCTGACTAATGCAGTTGCCTTTCTCCTCGCCCTCCTCCTCCTTTTCCCCTTCCTCCTGTTCCTCCTCCCTCTTCTTACAATTTAAAAGATCTAAATAACACAAGAGGCAGTTGGGAAAAGAAGGAGTGTTTTAGCACTGCTATCTCCTTAACCTAAAGCCAGCCACTCCAAATAAATACGCAGTCTAAGTAAAATCAGTATGTTTGGCCTGCAGATGAGTTCCAAAGAAATAAACTTAGGCATTCCTAAGGAGGTGGCTGTCCCAACTTACCTGTTACACTGGAAATTCTAGCACAACCACAGAAGACATACTGCCTTTCTTTTGAACCTTGTCATTTTTTTCCCATTTGCCTCTTGCTTCACACAAAAATTCCTGTCCAGGACCTTAAGGCTTACTCACAGCCACCATTCCTTTTCCCTCCTGCCCTGTCCAGCATGGCTCAGTGCTCCCGCCTCTGGATTTGTGAGCTAATTCCTATTCCCAGTGCAAGTGCTTTGACCTCTCAACTTTACGCCACCACAAGGATGGTCATGTCAATACAGAAGTCACTCTATATTGGCCACACAACTCACCTCTCCAGTTTTACAGCCCCTATGTCAAGCTTTCCCTCAAAGATCCCACCCAGCTGTGCCCCCACCACCACCACGCCCTCCCACCTACCAAATCCTTTATTTACTCCAAACAGAATTCATCACATAGAATGGGAATACTTATAAATAACATTCAGTGAGACAAGGCAAGTCTTCGCAGGCCTTTGCTTAAGAGGGTTAGTTATAAAATGCCTAAAGGATTTCTTTATAATGTAAACTCAATCTTTGCCATGTAAATCCCATAGTACTGCCCTGAAAGCAGAATGAGAGCATTATTAACTTACTTAGTATTTAATTATTCTCCCTTTTCTCTATCACCCCTGAAATGTAAAAATTCCAAAGGCAGGAAGAATAGCTTCCACTTTATCTGACGTTCAAAGCTCCTTTGCACCCTGGGAAGGCTAGCCTTGACAATGACAAGAAAAATTGGGAACTGGCTGAGCTCAAAACGGATTTTGAAAGACAAAGTGTCCCTCTATGTAGTCCTGACTATGGTCTCCTTTCTCATTCTTGTGTTTTAATTGATGCTAAGTTTGATTACAGAACTGTTACCAGCTCCTTTGTGCCACAGTATGTAAACTTTTTTATTATTCTTAAATAGAGCCAATTATAACTAAGAAAATGCCAATATTTAGATTAGTTTGTGTAATATAGTCAGCCCTCCTTACCTATGGATTCTGCATCCATAGATTCAACAAACTTTGGATCAAAAATAGTCTGAAGAAAAGAATGGATGCTTGAAAAAATTCTGTACAGGCTGGGTGCAGTGGCTCCCACCTGTAATCCCAGCACTTTGAGAGGCCGAGGTGGGAGGATCAGGAGGTCAGGAGATTGAGACCATCCTGGCTAACATGGTGAAACACCGGCTCTACTAAAAATACAAAAATTTAGCGGGATATGGTGGTTGGCGCCTGTAGTCCCAACTACTCAGGAAGCTGAGGCAGGAGAATATCTTGAACCTGTGAGGCGGAGGTTGCAGTGAGCGGAGATCATGCCACTGCACTCCAGCCTGGGTGACAGACCAAGACCCTGTCTCAAAAAAAAAAAAAAAAAAAAAAAAAAAAGAAAAAAGTCTCTTCAGTACAGACTGTATATGTTCAGTACAGACTTTTTTTCTTTATTATCCCTTAAACAAAGTAACTATTTACACAGCATTACATTGCATTAGGTATTTAAAATAATCTAGAGAGAGAATTTAAAGAGGATGTGCATAGGTTATATGCAAATACTACACCATTTTATATAAGAAACTTGAGGATCCCAGGTTTATATATCCTGGAACCAATCTCCCATGGATACTCAGGGATAACTGTACTGCTTTTCAGATAAAGCAGGAAGTATGTGGCCAATATTAAGACATAGACAGTATTACTAATGAATTGGGGTCATTTGTTTACTTTTTAAAAGTATCCATTGAGTGCCTATCGAAGCTGTGGCATGATTTCTATGAATATAGTTTATTATTATAAATACCAATTTTAGTAATGACAATTGTATTTGTTAATACCAGCTACCGAGTGTACATAGGTACTTAATATCATTTAATTCTCACAAAAAATCATATTTAGCAGATGAAGAAGCAGAGTCTCTGAGAATTCAGTAACTTTCCCTCCCTACGTCCTATCCCCCTACAACCCCCTGGGTCATGCATCTTAGGCCCAAATTTGGGGTGGCTAAGGCCTATAATCCCAGAACTTTGGGAGGCCAAGGCAGGTGGATCACTAGGTCAGGAGTTCAAGACCAGCCTGGCCAAGATGGTGAAACCTCGTCTCTACTAAAAATACAAAAAAAAAAAAAAAAAAATTTAGCTGGGCATGGTGGTGGGCACCTGTAATCCCAGCTACTCGGGAGACTGAGGCAGAGAATGCTTGAACCTGGGAGGCAGAGGTTGCAGCAAGCCGAGATTGCACCACTGCACTGGAGCTTGGCAACACAGTGAGACTCCTCAATAATTAAAAAAAAAAAAAGGCCCAAATTCAGATTTGAATTGATTTCTTTTGATCCCAACGTCCATGTTCTCCTACAAAGTCATAATCCAAAGAAGAGAGAAATGGAATGAAATCTCCTCAGTCTACAAAATGCTTTGTATGGTTCATCATTAAAGCCACATTTCCCATCTCTGGCTTGCAAGCAACCATCTAATCCATTAAAATTACATTTCTTTAATTGAGTTTCCTCATAATTGCCTTCCTTCACTTCTCAGCTGAACTCAGTGCTTTAAAGTATTTCTCCCTATTTGTCTTTTTCTTTATTTATTTTTTAGTTTTTTTGCCCAACACTCTCCAGCTTAAAGCTGTGAAGCAATGACTTTTCTGGATGGTTGGGGACCTGCTCTAGATGACGTTTTCCGGCTACTTAACCTACTCACTTGAACTGGAACCCCAGTTGATCAGTGCCAGGATTCAAAGGGGCAGCTATTTCTCACGCCTGCAGTTTACTTCCTACTCCCCAGATACTGAGTTGTTAAGGGTAGGTTCCATCTGGCTCCAACCATTTTTCCCTAAGATGTTAATTTGGCAAGTAAATGGCAAAGTCACCCTTTGATGTTTCTTTTCATTGGATGAGCATTATATAAGCAATCTGTGACAATGTGGCCTTTATGAAACAAAACCTGATCTACCCAAGTGAGAAAGGGAAAGAGAGAAGCTTCATCCTTGATAACGCAGAACAACGGAACTTCCAGGTTCTATTCTGGCTCAAGTAGTCGGTGCTTCCTGCCCCTGCCAGCTTGCAGGCTTGTCATTCAGATTTGCGTGGCTTCAACCCAGCTACACATCCTCACTTCTTTGACTTTTCCTCTAACAATACTCTGGCACCTTAGTGCAAAGAGGATCATAACCACGAGGGGAAAAACAAGAATGAGGAAGAGTGGATTTCCACAAACCCCGTCCAAAGAAGGTGGCTCGGGCGGCCTCAGGAGACCTTGACACAGACTGTTCCAGTTTGAGAACCCACTTAGAGAATCCGCTGTCTCATCCTTTCACTTGATTTTTTTCATGATGGACATGGGGCAGGGGCAAGGACTGGGGCAGTGGGGACTAAGACAGTTTCCGCCAGGTGCGGTGGCTCACGCCTGTAATCCTAGCACTCTGGGAGGTCGGGGCGGGGTGAAACCCCATCTCCACTAAAATAAATAAATAAATAAATAAATAAATAAATAAATAAATAAAGTGTAAAAAATTAGACAGGTGTAGCGGCGCATGTGTCTGTAATCCCAGATACCTGGGAGGCTGAGGCAGGAGAATCACTGAAGCCCAGGAGGCGGAGGTTGCAGGGAGCCGAAATCGGACCTGGGCAACAGAGAGACTCAAAGAAAGAGAAAGAAAGAGAGAGAAAAAAAAACAGAGAGAGAGAGAGGAAGGAAGGAAAGAAGGAAGGGAGGAAGGGAGGGAGGGAGGGAGGGAGGGAGGGAGGGAGGGAAGGAGGGGGAGGAGAAGGAAGAGGAAGAAGTGGAAGAAGTGGAGGAAGAGGAAGAAGAAAAAGGAAAAGGAAAAAAAAAATAGTTTCCAAGACTTTTTGTTTGTGTTGGGTGCAAAAAGACTGCTGTGTGCTGTGAAAGATGAGACAAGGGGCTTTCAACTCAGGGGACGTGGATTTGGGGGGAACCCAAAATGTGAGCCTAACCCAGGATTCAAGAACCAGACTAACACCGGGCGATGAAATAAAACCAGAGACCTCGAGTCCAGAGCCAGCAAGGGAAAGGAAGGGCGCTGAAGCCTAGCGCGCAGCGCCGCCCCGCCTCCCCGAGACTTCGCAAGTCCCAGAGCCCGTGTCCAGCCCCACCTCTCCGGGCGCCAGCAGGAGGGGACACGCGCGTCCCATAGCCCGGAGCCCCGGCCGCCGGCGCGGCCGAATCCCAGTGCTTCCCGACCCGCCCCAGGCCCCGCCCCCGGCCTCGCCGAGTCCCTACACCTCCCCGCCAGCTGGTGCCACGTGTAACGCCGCGAGGGAATCCCCGGGACACAGGACTGGCTGGATTCGCCTCTCGGCCGCCGCTCTGCGCTCCACGAGCTGCTCCTGCCGCATCCCCCCCAAGGACTCGAACTCGCGCCACCTCTGCAGCGCCCCAGTCCCCGCGCCCTGCCACGATCACCCCGACGCTGCCAGGATCCCCGCCCGGCTGCGGGCACTACGTTCCCCGGGCCTTCGCGCTGGCTCCGAGGGCCAAGACCGCGGACGGGCCGCGCGAGGCTGCCTGGGGACCTGGTCCATCCGATTCTAATGGGGTCCGCAGGGAAGGGGGGACACCCCGGAAAGCTTCCTGGAGGAGAGGAGCTCCAAGGACGAAACTGGGCCCCTCCCTCTAGGCGGAGCTTAGTGTTTGAAGTTGGAGAGGGGGTTGGGGATTTCTCCTTTTCCTAGTGATTTCGCTCTCACTAACCTCAGGAATCAGCCCCTCAACCATCTCGTTAAGCGCCCCCGCTGTGGCTGCCCCTCCCCTCCTCTAACCACTGTGGCTCCTCATAGCTTACACCACGACGTCCAAAGCTGTCGGCTCTCGCGCGGGTTCCTGCCTTTGACGCTTGTCTTTCTCACTCCTTCCACATGCTTGGAGGACTGCACCCAGGTGGGTTCAGTAACTAGCAAGTGACACGAAGAGACCCTCAGAGAAGCGGCCGGCCTACCCGGCGCCCATTACCCACCTCACGGCAAACCCACTTCCCTGAACTGTTTTGCAGCTCACGGCATCTGTCCCTGCTCTAAAAACTAAACACAAATGAACCTTGAAGAGCTCCAGGTTTCATTTTTTAAATGTTTTCATTCTTCCGTTCCTCCCTGAGCATCGGCAACTTGCAAGAGCTTTGCTGTTTGCACGCTCACATAAATGCACATGGCTGGCTCTCCAGCAGCCGGGGATGAACCCGCCCGATGCCCACGTGTTCCTGTCAGGCCGGTCTCTTCTGTTTCCTACCCCTCTTCCTCCTTCTGGGATCTGTTCAGCAGATAGATACCACCATGCCAGGCTCCTGCCACTTTTCCCACCCGCCCAGGAGATGGGAGAACAGATGTCAGTTTTCCCTCAGCAGTTGAGGTCGGCCAGGGTTTTCCAAAAGGGAAATTACTTCTGGAAAGTATTAAAGAAAAAGTAATAAAACTTGCTTTAAAAAGTCAATCTTGGAAGTTCCCGCTTTTAGTCCTTTCTTCCATTTGCCCTCCTGAAGGTTTGATGCAGAGATGCCATCTAATCTTGTTCTCCTCCTCCTCCCAAAAATCTTCTCCCAGGAAGGGTGGGGTCTCAGCCAGAGCCTGGTAGCTGTCATGCCTATGAGATGATATTAAGTTAAATGTGCACCGAATTGGAGACAGTTAACTTTATAAGTTGCTTGTTTTATAGGCCGAGTCTTAGATATCTTCAGCATGTAAAAGCCACAGGCACGCTCAGTGGGAGTTACTAATTTTCTAAGAGTGACATCATGTGGTAAAGAAAGGACCACCCAGCTTGGCTTTCAAAGTGCTGTTACATGTTGAAAGATGCAAGATGTGGGAAGTGAGAACCCAAAGGCACGAACCGAAGCCAGAATCATGGGATCTCAGCAATTGAAAGGAACTAAGAATGTCTGACTCCCTCCCACCCAGTTTCAGAAGCCCCCAGTAAGGCTTCCCCCAGCGCTCCCTAGACACCTGTGCCTAGACCTGGAAGCTGGAGGGTATTGTCTAACCTTTCCTGCAAAGGAGATGAGCCACCCACACCTGAAGAGAGGAAGCCAGACCAGTTGTGATAGGGCTTCCTCTGCTGCACCTCAAGAAACAAATCAGATGTTCCCTTACAGATGGAACACTCATAAAGTTCAAAAGATGTTTCTACAAAGGGTCGCCTGATCCTAAGGTGCCATGAACACTGGGTTGCTTAATATTCTTGAGGGACTATGTTAACTTCTCGTCCCAGGTCCACAAGGGGCGTGGTTTCAAAGGCAAGAACTTCCCGGGGCCATGCCTCCATCCACCCCCTCATCAACGAACCTAGAGTTCCTTGTCTAACTTTCCCCCTGTGGGCTGGGTAAAATTCCAGGTGAGCTTCCTTTGTTCAGAAAGCCCGCCAAAAGCCCTGGAAGGAGGGGCCGCATTGCGAGCCACGCAGCCAATCCAGTATCAGAGTCAAAGATCAGTCACTCCAGAGGAAGTTTGAAAGAACTCCTCTCATTGGACAAGAACATGAATGGGGCGGGAATAACTTCAAAGTTAAAACTCCGGCAGGGCGCGGTGGCTCACACCTGTAATCCCAGCACTTTGGGAGGCGAGGCGGGTGGATCACGAGGTCAAGAGATCGAGACCATCCTGGTCAACACGGTGAAACCCCATCTCTAATAAAAATACAAAAAAAAAATTAGCTGGGCATGGTGGCGCGTGCCTGTAATCCCAGCTACTCAGGAGGCTGAGGCAGGAGAATTGCCTGAACCCAGGAGGCGGAGGTTGCGGTGAGCCTAGATGGCGCCATTGCACTCCAGCCTGGCTGGGTAACAAGAGCGAAACTCCGTCTCAAAAAAAAAAAAAAAAAAAAAAAAAAAAAAAAAAACTCCACTGCCCCTTACGTGTGCGGAATCCTTCTGCGGTTCCCTTCCCATGGTGGCGTGGGAGCTATGTTTCCCCCTCTACTTATGGGAGCTGTCTCTCTCTCTCTCTCTCTCTTTCTCTCTCTCTCTCTCTCTCTCTCTCTCTCTCTCTCTCTCTCTCTCTCTCTCTCTTTCCTCTCTATCTGCCTAATAAGTCACCGCACCTCAAGGGCCTTTTCCCCCATTCCTGGGGCAGCGGAGGCCAAAAACCTAGGACACCCCGTTACACTCCCATCAGCTGAAGACTGAAGACAGCATTTTCCCAAGTGTACTCTGTAGGAATCAGTAAGTGTTAGGTGAATAAAAGGGTTCCATGGTCAAACACATGCTGATTAAACAAATATAGGACTTAAAAAAAATTAAACAGGGTAACGCAAGGGTCGCTTGTAGTGATAGAGCGGTTCTGCCTCTTGGCTGTAGCAAGGTTAATATCTGGTTGTGATAATCCACTATAGTCCTGCATGGAGTTACCACTGGAGGAACTGGATAAAGGGTAAACAGGATCTCTCTGTTTCTTTTATTTATTTACTTATTTTTGAGATAATATCTCACTCTGCCACCCAGGCTGGAGTGCATAGGTGCGATCACACCTCAGTGAAGCCTAAAACCCCTGGGCTCAAGCAGTCCTCCCACCTCAGCCTTTGGAGTAGCTAGAACTACAGGTGTGTGCCACCATGCCTGGCTAACGTTTGATCTTTACTTGGTAGAGACGGGGATCTGGCTATGTTGCCCCGGCTGCTCTTGGAGTTCTTGTTCTTAAGTGATCCTCCTGCCTCAGCCTCTCAAAGCAATGGGGTTACAGGCCTAAGCCATGGCACTCAACCCATGATTATATCTTACATTATTTGATTGATTGATTGATTTTAAATTTTTTGAGATGGAGTTTTGCACTTGTTGCCCAGGCTGGAATGCAATGGCACGATCTCAGCTCACCGCAACCTCTGCAGCCCAGGTTCAAGCGATTCTCCTGCCTTAGCCTCCAAAGTAGCCGGAATTACAGGCATGCACCACCATGCCTGGCTAATTTTGTAATTTTTTTAGTAGATACAGGGTTTCTCCATGTTGGTCAGGCTGGTCTCGAACTCCTGACCTCAGGTGATCTGCCCACCTCGGCCTCCCAAAGTGCTTGGATTACAAGTGTGAGCCACTGCACCTGCCCTGTTGTTTATTATACATATACATTTATATACATTCTATGTTACTTTTAATAAGAATCTATAATTATCACCAAATTTAGCTTAAAAATCAGTTTACAGTAGCACTTCTTAGAGAAGTTAAAAACCTATGTAGATTTTTAATTATTATTAATTTTTTTGAGACAGGGTCTCCCTCTGTCACCCATGCTGGAGTGCAGTGGCACGATCTCAACGGCAGCCTCTGCCTCCCTGGTGCAAGTAATTCTCATGCCTCAGCCTCCCAAGAAGCTGGGATTACAGGCACACACCACCAGGCCCAGCTAATTTTTGTATTTTTAGTCAAGATGGGATTTTACCATGTTGGCCAGGCCGCTCTCGAATTCCTGAGCTCAAGTGATCCACCTGCCTCAGTCTCCCAAAGTGCTGGGATTACAGATGTGAGCCACTGCACCTAGCCTGATTTTTAATTTTTAGAAGGGTGCCAGTCTGTATGTGTCCCCCAGTTCTGTTGGTGTGGGCAACCTCTGCATTGGGTCAGGGCTAGTGTGCATGACCCAGAGAAGACATTCAGTGTGACTTCTGAGGTCAGGTCAAAATATCCCTTAAAGGTTCCACTTTGGCCTTTTGGATATATATAAAGCTGAATTCTATTTGCATTTACCTATGACTTTCTCTTCTTCTGCTTTCCTTGTCCTGTCTTGGTATCAAGGTGATATAAGTCTCATAAAATTAGCTGGGTGACTCCCCCTCTCTTCCTTTCTCTGAAATGGTTTAAGATAGGACAAACGATCCTTGAAAGTTTGGTAAGACCTTCCCTGTAAAAATCATCTGACCTGGTTTCTCAACATGTCTAGAAGACACAATCTTTTTTCAAGGGATAGGGAGAACGCTAGGAGAACCTTCTGAGGACAACTTTAATTTCTGTCATGGCTATGGGTTATTCAGAATTTCTTTGTCATTTTGGATTAGTTTCTGCAGTTTATATATTTTTTAAGAAAAGTAAATATTTTATCAAAATTTTTAATGTTCATGTGTAATTTTTAAAATGCTTACTAAATCAATAGATATAGCCTCTTCTTATTCCTAATATTATTTGTGTGTGCATATGCCTTTACTCTTTTATTGTTTTCTATTTTATTATAGACCAAAAAACTGGCTTTTGATTTTGTTGATTCTTATTTTTTTTAACTACTTTGTCACTTTCTGCTCCTGTTCCTTTTTTGTTTGTTTGTTTGTTTGTTTGTTTTGTTTTGTTTTGTTTTGTTTTGTTTTGAGATGGAATCTCTCTCAGTCACCCAGGCTGGAGTGCAGTGGAATGATCTCGGCTCACTGCAACCTCCGCATCCCAGATTCAAGTGATTCTCCCACCTCAGCCTCCTGAGTAGCTGGGATTACAGGTGTGTGCCACCACACCCAGCTAATTTTTGTATTTTCATAGAGACAGGGTTTCACCATGTTGGCCAGGCTGGTCTCCAACTCCTGAACTCAAATGATCCACCTGCCTCGGCCTCCCAAAATGTTGGGATTACAGGCATGAGCCACAGCACCTGGACATTTTTTTCTTCTTCTTCTTCTTTAGAGTGGAGTCACTCTGTCACCCAGGCTGGACTGCAGTGGTGTGATCTTGGCTCACTGCAGTCTCCAACTCCCAGTTCAGGGGATTCTTCTGCCTCAGCCTTCAGGGTAGATGGGACTATAGGTGTACACCACCGCATCTGGCTAATTTTTTGTATTTTAGTAGAGACAAGAGTTTCACCATGTTGGCCAGGATGGTCTTGATCTCCTGAACTCGTAATTCACCCACCTTGGCCTCCCAAAGTGCTGGGATTACAGGCGTGAACCACCCCGGCCTTCTTTCTTTCTTTCTTTCTTTTTAAATACTTTATGGAATTAATGAAGCTTGCTATATTACCCCCTTTTTGTTTGCAAGTTATTTATAGTGTTTTCATTTTTTGACTATTTACCTTTAGTTATTCAATATACATATTCATCATATTTTTTCTAAATAATCCAGAATGCTTAGTTATTTTGTTTTTTTGTCCTGAACAACAGCAAAAAAAGTCCTTAGCACATATTAACTTCCCATTCACATTTCCTCTTCAATTTATTATTATCTAGAGAGTTTTAGTTTTGCAATTCTTAGAGCAAAACAAATAAAAATTGAGACTATTTTTATAGTCAATAATTTATAAACATTAATTTATACTTTATCAATTTCTGTGTTTTCCCCCCTTATTTTGCATTCCATACCTTTCCTCTAGGTTTCTTTTTCTTCCTACTGAAGTAATTTCTTCAATATTTATTTCAGTGAGGGTTTTTATGTGGCTTTGGCTGTTGTATAGCATTGCATTTCCAATCAATTTCTGATCCATGAAATAATTTAGTTTGTTCTTCATCCAGACTCTATCACAACAGTTTTCCCTTTTTATAGGCTCCCTGTATTTGCCATGGGTTTTGTGCAAGGAAATGAGTTGAAAGGTTAACCCATGGAGTCATCTTCAGTTGAAATCAGGGTTAATGACTGCAGAGTTCCTGGTCCTCAGGAAAGGACAGAGCAGCAGAAAATGAACATACATATGGCAACTTAACTGACCTGAATGAAAAACAAAATTATGGTCAAATGCAAATTTCAAAAGGTATTTGGCTTTTCTGAGCTTTCTAAAAAATTTTTTTCTTTGTTCGATTTCTATCAATATTGGGGTGATAATGCTTGGTGTGCTGACCCCTGGTGGATTCAGTGAGTGCCAGTTTATGACAATTTTTGGAGGTGAAGTAGGTCTTAATTCCAGCCGCCAGATTCAAATGCCGTAAGAGGCCAGGCAGGTCATATAAATATGTCAGGTAGTCCTATATGACCATAGATCATGGTGCCAGTATGGTGCCAAATATGATGGTGCCGTGTGTTTTATGCACCAAACCGCATAAAACTAATGGTAAAGAAAAATGTTGGCGAAACACATACACATAGGCAAAACTTGATTGGAGAGCTTGAATAGACCAATCAATTTGGCCCAAACTACCTAGTTTAAGTTACACACAGAGGCCAGGTGTGGTGGCTCAAGCCTGTAATCCCAGCACTTTGGGAGGCCGAGGTGGGTAGATTACTTGAGATCAGGAGTTTGAGAACAGCCTGGCCAACACGAAGAAACCCCATCTCTACTAAAAATACAAAAATTAGCAGGGTTTAGTGGCACATGCCTGTAATCCCAGCTACTCGGGAGGCTGAGGCAAGAGAATCACTTGAACCTGGGAGGCGGAGGTTGCCGTGAGCTGAGATTGCACCACTGCACTCCAGCCTGGGCGATAGAGCGAGATTCAGTCTCAAAAAAAAAGTTACACAAAGAAAGGTCTCACCCCAAGCTTGGTTTGTAAATTAATAACTAATATTCTTTCCATTATCCACTCTTAATTTCCAAAAATACAGCAAAAACTAATCAATGCTACAGTGAGCTCTTTTTATAAAATAGGATTAGACATTTGTTGACAAAACCCAATGGGAGACAATATTATTCTTCAAGCGAATTCATATATTATTGTCCATGTTTTAAGTAAGAACTTTCATGGTACATATTATTTGGGACTGTGTAGAGCACAATTTTCTTCTATAAAACATTAAATGTTACATGAATTAAACATTTTTTCTCTAGATTTCATGTAGTCAACTTTAAGAACTTCAAATCAGATTCAAATCCTAATACACTGTATTTTTAACTGGGGAGCGTGGTTAGAATAAGAATGAATCATCTGAAAGTCGCACGACCAGTCAGTGGTTTCCTAGAATCAAATATTTTATTTTGCTTAGGTTGGGCAAAATCCGAATTATATTTCTGCTTTGGATATTTTAATTAATTGTAATTGTGATTATTAAAAGGCATTTAATCTTTTTCCCCCTGGTTAAACTCATTTATCTAATTGTTTTCCAGGATGTCTGATAGCTCACTTGGAAGCTACAGTGGCTTCTTATTACTTACCATGTTAAGTCTGAAATTTTCCACCTGCCAGTCCATTCTGGCATTTTATTTTATTTATTTATTTTTATTTTTATTTATTTTTTTTTTTTGAGACGGAGTTTCGCTCTTGTTACCCAGGCTGGAGTGCAATGGGTGATCTCGGCTCACTGCAACCTCCGCCTCCTGGGTTCAGGCAATTCTCCTGCCTCAGCCTCCTGAGTAGCTGGGATTACAGGCACGTGCCACCATGCCCAGCTAATTTTTTGTATTTTTAGTAGAGACGGGGTTTCACCATGTTGACCAGGATGCTCTCGATCTCTCGACCTCGTGATCCACCCGCCTCGGCCTCCCAAAGTGCTGGGATTACAAGCTTGAGCCACCGCGCCCGGCCGACTCCGGCATTTTATTTCTTTTAACCAGTGTATTTTTGGGTCTTAACTGTGCCACTCAAAAAAATCTGCCTGCTCCTCTCATGGGAAGGGCATCCTGTTCTCAACCTTTGGGCTTCCCCATGTCTCACATGAATGTGAAGAAGTGAAGCATGGCACCCCCCAGGCAAATCTCCCATCCCGTTTTCAAAGTCACAGTAGATGGAGTTCTTGGTTCTCATCTCTCCTTCATGCCCTCTTCCCTTGATACACCATTGTTCTCTCTTATCTACTTCCTCTCACAGCCACTCCAGTTCCTGACAAACTTTATGGTAGCATAAGAAACTTGAGAAATATGTGTGTGTTCGTGTGTGTGTACATACGTATACACATACATATACATATATATACATATTTGATATGTTTAATGACTTAGAATAATTGTCTAAGAGCAATTATAAAATTTAAAATAAAATGTTAATACATACATTCTCGGCTGGGCTCAGTGGCTCACGCCTGTAATCCCAACACTTTAGGAGGCTGAGGAGGGTGGATCACTTGAGGTCAGGTGTTTGAGACCAGCCTGGCCAACATGATGAAATCTCCTCTCTACTAAAAATACAAAAATTAGCCAGGCATGGTGGCATGTGCCTGTAATTGCAGCTACTTGGGAGGCTGAGGCAGAAGAATCACTTGAACCCAGGAGGCAGAGGTTGCAGTGAGCCAAGATCACGCCACTGCATTCCAGCCTGGGCGACAGAGAGAGACTCCATCTCAAAAAAGGAAAAAAAAGAAAAAAGAAAAAAGCGTAAATTATTATATAGGACAATAACTCAAAGATACCACCATTTTTTAAAATGACATATATATAGGAACTTTAACCTGTACAGATATTTGCCATCCATGACATTTACATACAGATTTTAATGGCTGTCTAAGGCAGTGTTTTCAAATTTTAGTGTGCAATAGAATGCTTTGTGAATATTGTTAAATTTAAATACTCCCAGACCCACCCTTCAGAGATTCTGATTCAGTGTTGTGGGAAGAAGTCCAGACATCAGGGTTTTTTTAGCAAGCATCACAGATAATTTTGAGAAAAGTAGCTCATGAATGACACTTTGAGAAACACTACCATGAGAAATATTTTTTCCCCAAATACAGCAGCCCCTTTCCTGCTTCTATATTTATGAATGATGAGATTATTCTATAAGTAAAATTGTGAAATAGAACATGTTAATTTCAAAATCTTGAGTCTTACTTTTTTTTAATTTTTAACATAATGTTTGAAGTTTTAGTTTATTCTAAAAGTCAGTTTTAATTCTCTTAAATAGGTTTTCATTTAGAATACAGTTAGGTCATTTATGAGAATACCTAAGATATTTTTTCCTTCAGTTAACATGTTTACTTAATTCTCAGAAGTATTTGAGACTGCATGTTAGAATCCCTTTTATAAATATGCCAATAAGGAATATGTCTGAACTTATTTTTAAAGTTTACCACATTATTCACTATCCTTGGCATATCTCCACAAGAGTTAGAATAGGGAATCAAATACAGTAATGGACCTGATTCTAGGATTTTAACTGGATATAATTTTTTTTTTTTTTTCTGAGACAGTCTCACTCTGCTGCCCAGACTAGAGTGCAGTGGCACCATCTCCGCTCACTGCAACCTCAGGAGTCCACCACCACGCCCAGCTAATTTTTATATTTTTAGAGACACAGGGTTTCATCCTGTTGGCCAACCTGGTCTTGAACGCCTGACCTCAAGCGATCTGCCTACCTTGGCCTTCCAAAGTGCTGGGATAAGAGGTGTGAGCCACCGCACCAGGCCCACGTCATTATTTTGAAGAAACTATATACATCATACGGGCTTTAGTGGAATTTTTAGGGAAACTACCTCTTTTCCTCAAACAATTGATGTCAGAACTTTCATGCAAACTTTCCTTTTCTTAAAACATCTCCTAATCCAGGAGCGTGAGCAAAGCTGATCTTCTACCTGGAAAAGTGGAAGAAGTGAGAGGTCACGAGTCACTCAGACGACACTGCACCACCTAAGGCCCAATGGACAGTGAGTCAAGCTGCTGTAAACTTGGTTTATTTGTGCTATAGGAATGCAAAACATTGTTTGGTGTCAGAGTGTACAAAACATGCCTTATAGCAATTGAAAAATATAACACGTAAGGCTGTAGGACACTGGAGAAACCATCTAAGTCATCCATGCCCAATGTCTTTGTTTCAGACTGCATAAGTGAAGCCCAAACTTGCAGGAATCCCAGGATGTCGTTGAGAGGGAGATTGAGGCTTAATTATCATTACAAGCCTATGCGTAACTTCCAGAACATAATAAGCATTAACTTAATAAATCAGGTTTGTTGGGTTAATCCTGAATGAATTGAAACAGCTCCTGGATTTTCTAACTCTCAAGTCCAATATCAAACCCAGAACAAGACAATTTGACGCCAAAATGATCTAAGGTATCCCCTCCAGGTAGTGTGAACCCTGTTATATTTTAGTTGTTTCAAACAACTAATGTTGTGTCTGTTTTCCTGTATCTTTGCCAACACTGAGCTGTATTAATATTTTTTATTTGTTTATGTTTGTAGTTATTGTTGCTTTACTTTTCCCCTTTGATTATTGATATTGACGGCTTTTTCCATGTTTGTTGGGAAATTGTGTTCTCCTGGGGAATTTGGAAAGCACTTCTGTGTTGTGTTCTACCTTCCAATGTTACTGTCGAGCAGTATCATTCATTCTGATATTTGATATTTGTATGAAACCTTTCTGTCTGTCTGAAAACCTGTATGCTCTTTTCTCTGTCCCTAGTGTTATAAAATTTTGTATCAATGATAGACTTTGGATTGTTTTTACTTTGAGCACTTGGGAGGCCCATTCCATGTGAAAAATTTATTTAGCTCTAGGACATTTTTTTAAAAAAAACGTTTCTTTGCCTTTCCTCTTTTTTTTTTTTTTTTTTTTTTTTTTTTTTTTCCTGTTCTCTCTTTCTGGAACTCCTTTGTTTAGATATTGAACATCCTGAACTTAGAAAAGTTTCATTTAGAACTTAGAAAAGTTCTAAATCTTTTCTCTCCCATTTCCTCCCAACTTTCCGATGACCTCAACTTGATTTCCCAGTTCTTCTATTGAGCCTTTCATTTCTATGATGGTATTTTTAATTTCTAAGAGCTCTTAACTCCCTAAGTATCTTTCATTTTTAGAGCATCCTGTTCTTGCTTCATTGATACCATATCTTCTGTTAGCCCTCTGAAGATAGTTCTGCATTTTCCTTCTCCCTGAAGAGCCTCTCTGTGCTTCTAAGTAACGTTTCCCTGTTTGTCTTGGTCTCATATCATATGCTTTCACCTTTAGCTGTTAGAATAGCCATCCAAAGCAGATTGGAAGTTCTGAATATGGGTGTGAGGTTTGTCCACCACTGTCTTCACTTCGCAAAGCTCTGGCTGGGCCATTTCTTTAGGACAACTCTACTGTAAACATCTTTGTGTCTCTTGTCTTGGGGAAAACCTGGTCCATCTGCCTAGAGGATTCCATCTGCCTGGCTGCCAGCATGCTGAGAGCTCTGCTGGGGAAGTGGGCTTCAAGTCTTGGGTTAAATACATCAACTTTCATTTACCGCTCCTATTTTCAGCAAGATGTCATCACCCTCAACTTGTTCTGGTGCCCTCTGTTTTATTCTCTCCAGGAAAACCAACGTGAAACTTCAGTCCAGATTTGAAGGTAGAAGCCAGTTAAAGGCTTTGTGGAGAGCTAGAAAAGACACTGAAGGTCTAACTTCTTAAACAGACTAGCAAATAATTCTCTCTGGTCTTTAGCTTCACCTTTTCATTCACTTTCATGGCTTCTTGATATGTCCCACCCTGAGAGTTTGGAAGGCTCTGTAGAGTCCATCGATTGCTGCTTGATTTTCTTGATTTTGTAGAGTCCATCGATTTCTGCCCATTGATGAGTCGGCTTTCTAGGAACATCTCTGCAGATCCTAACTTCCGTACTGCTTTCTCTTACCCTCTTTGTCCTTGAGGATTATGCAAAAAGCAAATGAACAACTAAAAACTCCTTTGGTCTCATTTTTGTAGACTGTCAGTAGGGAGTGCAGATTAAATGCAGGTGTCTAATCTGACCTCTTTAACCAACAGTCTCCACTTACTTTCAGATAAACTTGAGAACTAGCTTCTGTCTTTGACCTACTCTCTCCCACCTACGGCAAAACTCTTGGTTTTATCCATCACTTCTGTTTTGGCTTGCTCACCCATTTGTTTCTAGTTTTAATTTTATTACAGCATTTCCTTTTCTTCTGACTTGTTTTGTGGTTGTTTTACTACATGCTTAGTCTCTTTCTTATCTAATAACAAAAGCATTGGCCGGGTGCTGTGGCTCATGCCTGTATTCCCAGCACTTTGGTAGGCTGAGGCAGGCAGATCATCCGAGGTCAGGAGTTTGAAATCAACCTGGCCAACATAGTGAAACCCTGTCTCTATAAAAAAACACAAAAACTAGCTGGGTGTGGTGTGTACACCTGTAGTTCCAGCTACTTGGGAGGCTGAGGCAGGAGAATCACTTGAACCCAAGAGGTGGAGGTTGCAGTGACCGGAGATGGTGCCATTGCACTCCAGCCTGGGTGACAGAGTGAGACTCTGTCTCAAAAATAATAATAATTTTAGAAAATAATAAAAGCATTTTACCCTGAATTTTCTTCCATGTATGGCTGTGGCCAAAGTCTGTAGTTACTGAAGTCTAATATTCTCTTTGTCATTGAGTTCTAAAGAGATCATAATTTCAATTTTTATTTCCTTTCCGACAGGAGTGTTTTAATTTTAATTTAATTTTATTATGATTATCATTATTATTTTATTTATTTTTATTTTCATTTTTTAGAGACAGGCTCTCACTCTGTCACCTAGGCTGGAATGCAGTGGTACGATTGTAGATCACAGCACTCCTTGCTTTGGCCTCCCAGAGTGCTGGAATTACAGGCATGAGCCACCACACTCAGCCTGATAGGAGTGTTTTCTTTAGAAGAGTAGTCTTGGCTGGGCGTGGTGGCTCACGCCTATAATCCCAGCACTTTGGAAGTCCCAGGCTGGTGAATCAGCACTTTGGGAGTCTGAGGCGACTAAATCAGGAGGTTGTGAGTTTGAAACCAGCCTGGCCAACATAGTGAAACCTCATCTCTACTAAAAATACAAAAATTAGCCGGGCATGGTGGCACATGCCTGTAGTTCCAGCTACTCAGGAGGCTGAGGCAGGAGAATCGCTTGAACCGGGGAGGTGGAGGTTGTGGTAAGCTGAGATTGTGCCACTGCACTCCAGCCTGGGCAACAGAGTAAGATTCTGTCTCAAAAAAATAAAAGAAGAATAGTCTTAAGTTTCCAAATGGGATAATTTTGTCATCTTTACTGCCCATTGAGAGAGAGTAGGTCTGTAAGAGTTTTACTATTTTTGTAACTTTTTTATATTATACCACTTTTATTTTTTAAATTCTTTTCTACAGCCTTTAAAACTTCATAATTCCCCTATGAAAATAATTTAGACTTAATCATAAAGTTTAAGTAGCATAGTGCAGATGTTTTTTAAAACATTTATATGCTTTTCTCTTATTTGTCACATATTTGAATCCAAGGTGTTCATTCACCATCAAGAGATGTTTTAAAATGAGAATTATTAAGATTCTTCCATAGAGAAAAAAATGTAAGGAAGAACAAAGAGTGTTCAGTTTCTGACATTTAAATGACATTTTGCAGTAAGACAATAGGCCAATAAACTTGAAAGTCAGTAGAAAACAAAGAAATGCCTACACTCCTTTGCTACCACTTCATATATCAAATGCTAGGCATAGATCAGAAATGTGGAATTTTTCCCAGAGCTCATAGAAAATCATCTTGTCTACCATTGGGGTTTAACCAGAAGGCTACAGTCGGACAGGTGGAGGATAATCAACAGAGAAAGTAAATGGGGCTTTTGTTCTTCTGGTGCTGAGATCGTAGTTGGAAGGGCAAGACAAAGAGGCAAAAGGAGACTGAGGCACAGGGGGAGGAAGTCACACGGGTGTCCCAAAGTCCTCTTCTTGGAGCCTTGGCTTGGTGAGGAAAACCCATGTTTAAATGACTATGAGACCTCTATTCCCAGCTGGGATGTGAAAGGAGCCTGAAGGCCAGGACAGCCCAGTTTCAAACAAGGGAGGCCCAGCAGAAGATGACAGGCAGTGTAGTTATGCAACCAGGAGTGGGGACCTACATGTGTGGCCCCTACCCTTGTTCAAATCTTCAGAGATGGGGACACTGAATTAACAAGCAGCAGGAAGGGCAAAATCTGTGGCGGGGGACACATGAGCTAAAGTGGGGATGGAGGATGTGGGTGAGGGGTTACAGCTTCACTGAAAATTGAGAGGAGCATGAAGCAGTAGAGAGTGGCAAGTGAACCCCCCTTGGAGCCTAGAATGAATAAACCATGAGTTCACCCCTTCCAGAGGCCAGATGCAGGTGGGGGATGCTGGGAGTTGGATGGGACCATCTACCTCTTGGCAGATTCCAGCCAGTGCATACCTGTATTAGTCCATTTTCATGCTGCTGGTAAAGACATACCCGAGACTGGGCAATTTACCAAAGAAAGAAGTTTAATGGACTCACGGTTCCACGTGACTGGGAAGGGGCCTCATAATCATGGCAGAAGGCAAGGAGGAACAAGTCATGTCTTACATGGACAGCAGCAAGCAAAGAGAGAGAGGAAGAAGCGGAAGCCAAAACCCCTGATAAAACCATCAGATCTCGTGAGACTTATTCACTATTGCAAGAACAGTGTGGAGAAACCACCCCTATGATTCAGTTATCTCCCACTGCGTCCCCATTTGGGTGGGGACACAGCCAAACCATACCAACATTCAAGGACCAACTGGAGATCAGAAGGGTTTTTTCACCCCCAAAACAACATGAGACCTCTTGGCTCCACCCCGTGTTCCAGATACCATGCTAGAAAAGATCAGGGGAGGTGCAATGAAACCAGAGTCTGCACATTCATGCCCCCATAAACGAAGTTCAGCTTAGAGAGTACATCAGTTGTTGTTTTAAGCCAAATTGGCATAAAACTAAATTGAACTAGTCAAGAGATAGAAACCATCCTGGGCAACATGGTGAAACCCTGTCTCTGCTAAAAATAGCTGGGTGTGGTGGCACGCGCCTGTTGTCCCAGCTACTCCAGAGGCTGAGGCAGGAGAATAGCTTGAACCCAGGAGGTGGAGGCAGCAGTGAGCTGAGACTGTGTCACTGCACTCCAGCCTGGCAACAGAGCAAGACTCCGTCTCAAATAAAAAAAATGAAATTGGACTAAAATGTACAATTTGTCCTACCATTCAGCAGATGGCGGTTGGAATGGAATTCAGAATTGCTTTAAGTGCAGAGCTTCTCGCCTGGGAATCTGGTTAAATGGAAGTTTCTGATACAGTAGGTCTAGATTGGAGAGTGAGTCTTTTTGCTCATCATTTTTAGCTATATGTATGTCTTTCACTGGCTCAATTTTGCAAATTTGAATTTGGATCCAAATTTACCTTTGGCTGGAGAATTCCAAAATAGCTGTTTAGAATGTTTTGTGGCTGGTTCATAAGCAGCTTTCTTTTGCCCTCAGAGATGCCCCTTTGTTTGTCTGGTATAGAACTGTCAGCAGATGTGTTTTCCTCAGAAATTGCCAGCTTTGCTCCACACTGCATTTGGAATTTGGTATTGTAGACAAGAATTCTGATGTCAGTCAGTTTCTCTTTCCCTTGTAGGCAAACGGTTTATTGTGTTTGTTAGTTTGGAAAACACATTTCATCCTGAGAAATCAAATGTATGTTCTTCAATTTGTTTCCACTTTTTAAATATTCTTGCTGAACATTTGTGAGGCATTTTGAGTTAGAGTTCATGCCATTCTTAAACTTGGGGAGTTTTTTTTTGTTTTTTTTTTTTTTTTTGAGACAAGATCATGCTCTCATCCTCTGTCACCCACATTGGAACACAGTGACATGATCTTAGATCACTGAAGTCTTGAACTCCTGGGTTCAAATGATCTTCCCACCTCAGCCTCCCAGTACCTAGGACTGCAGGTGCACATCACCATGCCTGGTTAATGTTTTTCTTTCACTGTTTTAGAGATGAGTTCTGGCTGTGTTGCCCAGGCTGGTCTTAAACTCCTAGGCTCAAGCCATCCTCTTTCCTCTGCCTCCCAAAGCACTGGGATCACAGACGTGAGCCACGGTGCCTAGCCGGGAAATTTTCTTTGTGTTTGTTTTGGAGGGTTTGTTGTTGTTTTTATTGTTTGGTTTATTTGAGACAGGATCTTACTCGGTCACCCAGCTGGAGTTCAGTGGTGCTACCATGGCTCACTGCAGCCTCAAACTCCTGGCCTCAAGCAATCCTCCCACCTCAGCCTCCCTGGTAGCTGGGACCACAGATGTGTGTCACTATGTTCAGATAATTTTTAAATTTTTTGAACAGACAGGGTTGTTCAGGCTGGTCTTCGTGTTTATTTATAGCTTATCTTCCATTGGCTTGTTTTCTGACACTGCTATTTCATGAATATAGGGCCTCTTTGGTCTATTCTTTATGTGTCACCTTTTCTTTTCTAAATTCTCTTTCTTGTTTTTTTAGCTCTGCACTCTGGAAGAGTTCTTTACCCTTCAAAATATTTTCACTGTTGGGAATGTTCATCCTATTCAGTGCTTCTAATGCGTTAAGGAATTTTTTGACAATTATGTTCTGTAAAAATTTCTAAGAAGTCTTTCTGGCCGGGCACGGTGGCTCAAGCCTGTATTACCAGCACTTTGGGAGGCCGAGGCGGGTGGATCACAAGGTCAAGAGATCGAGACCATCCTGGTCAACATGGTGAAACCCCGTCTCTACTAAAAATACAAAACATTAGCTGGGCATGGTGGCGCATGCCTATAATCCCAGCTACTCAGGAGGTTGAGGCAGGAGAATTGCCTGAACCCAGGAGGCGGAGGTTGCAGTGAGCCGAGATCACGCCATTGCATTCCAGCCTGGGTAACAAGAGTGAAACTCCGTCTCAAAAAAAAAAAAAAAAAAGAAGTCTTTCTTACTTTTTATTTTGATTTTTTGGTTGGTGCCAAAAAATTTGATTTTTGGTTCATTGATTTTTCCTAATCATAAAAATTTATTGTTGCAATATCCTTGAAGACACACATTTAAATATTGTTAAATTATCTTTTGCTTTCTGCATTAATTCTGTCTTACCGGGGCCATTTATCAGTTTGGCATTCTATCTTCCAGTGGCTGATGCTAATTCAGGACCCATTGTTGCTGCTGGCCCCACCCTCACCTGTGATCGAAGAGCCTAACTGTATTGTATTGCTGGGGCACAGGCTATCAGTCTCCATGGTGGTCTGACTGCAGGAGGCCCCAGCTTAGGTTTTACCTTAGGTCGATGAGTATGTTGGAGCAATTTTATCTCCTGTAATTTAAGGTGATCTGCCCTGATCTCAGAAAGCTCATGGGAGTTACTATCTTCTTACACTGGCCTGAGGAAATTACTTGGTAAGTGAGCTTTCTCCTGCAAAATAACTGATGGCAAATATGTCAATCTCATTTGTATCATCTCATTTGACATCTGTGGCACCAGGGTTGTTGATAGTACCCATCTCTAGTTTTCAGTGGTGAGACAGTATTTTTTTCCACATTAATGAGACACGTGGGTGAAGAACTTGGTGAAGGATCAAGATCAAAATAGCATGTTCTTAGTCTGCACTATGGTCACATTTGCCTGATAATAAGAATTATGGGGGGATAGTGGCTTAGGCATACTACATTTAATGTGATAATCCATTTTATGCAAACAGAGTTTACAAAGAGGACTACCTTTTTTCCCTTACTAAGTAATAATCCTTTCCTATTCAGAAATGATTGATACCAGTCATATTGTTCTGCAGGTAAATGACTGTAGAAAGAAAATTTCCTAGAATTTGGAGGTGTAATGAAATGTAACATGGCAGTGTTCACTATATAGAAAAAAAAAGATTTTTTTGCAAAAATAACTTCTAAATAGTCATATTTCATGGAAACATGTAAGAGCCATATCAAAAAAAATACATTCTAGTTAGAAGCCTGACACTACCTGACTTCAGTATTTATTACAGAGCTATAATAGTCAAGACAGCATGGTATGAGCCAATAAATGCACAAATAGATCAATGTAACAAAATAGAGAACACAGAAATACACCCACACAATTGTACGCAACTGGTTTTTGACAAAGGAACAAGAGTAATTTAATGGAGAAAGAGAATTCCTGCAACAAATGATACTGGAACTGGATATCCACATGCAAAACCAACCAACCAACCAACAAAAAACACCTAGACACAGACTTTGCACCTTTCACAAAAATTAACTCAAATAGATTATACAATTGTCCCTCAGTAAACACTGGAGATTGGTTCCCATCCCCACCCCATGTATAGCCAAATCCATGCATACTCATCTGCCTTTGGCACTGTGGAGCCCATGTATACAAAAAGTCAGCCCTCCATATTCATGGGTTTCACATCTCACAAATACTGTATTTTAGATTTTCCATCCACATTTGGTTGAAAAAAATCTACATGTAAGTGGAGCCTCAGAATTCAAACTCATGTTGTTCAAGGGTTAACAGTATATCTAAATATAAAATGCAAAACTATAAAACGTTCAGAAAATTACTTGGAAGAAAATTTATGTGACCTTGAGTCTGACATTGAGTTTTTAAAATTCAACATCAAAAGTGTGATCTATAAGAGAAACAAATGAAAGCTGGATTTTACTAAAATGTCAGACTTCTCTGTAAAACACACTGTTAATAGAATGAAAAACAAACCATGAATTGGGAGGAAATATTTGCAAAACATATACCCAATAAAGGACTTATATCCAAAAGGTACAAAGAACTCTTAAAACTCAAGAGTAAGAAAACAACCCAATTTTAAAGTGGGCAAAATATCTGAACAGATCACTCATCAAGAAGATCTACTGATGGCAAAAAAAGCATATGAAAAGATGCTCAACATCATATGTCCCTTAAGGAACTGAAAATTAAAATAACAATAAGATATTTTGACATGCCTATTATAATGAATAAAACCCCAAACCTGATGATAACAAATGCCAGTAAATATACGAAGCAACAAGAACTCTCATTCATTGCTCATGGGGAATGCAGAATTGTACAGCCAGTTTGGAAGACAGTTTGGCAGTTCCTTATAAAGCTAAAGATAGCTTATAAAGCTATCATCCAGGAATCCTGCTCCTTGGTATTTACCCAAGTGAGTCGAAAACTTACGCCCACACAAAACCTGCACACCGACATTTATAGCAGCTTTAACCATAATTACAAAAAATCTGGAAGCAACCAACATGTCTTTTAATAAGTGAATGGGTAAAGAAACTATGGTACATCCATACAATGGAACACTATTTCATGATTTAAAAAGAAATGTGCTATCAAGCCATAAAAAGACATGGAGGAACTTTAAATGTTTACTGCTAAGTGAACAAAGCCAATCTGAAAGGCTACATGCTGTATGATTCCTATTATGTGATGTCTTGAAAAAGGCAAAACTATGGAGCCTAAAAAAAATTAGTGGATGTTTGAGAGGAGGAGAAAAGGAATGAAAAGATGAGCATGCGACATTTTTGGTGCAGTAAAACTACTCTGTATGATACTGTAATGGTGGATACATGATATCACACACTTGTCAAAACCCACAGCAGGAGAGAGAAGGGGTATATGGGAACTTGGGCACTGTACTTACTGCTAAATTTCCTATAAATCTAAAATTGCTCTAAAAAACAAAGTCTATTCATTAAAAAAAAAAAATCTTCCCATTCACTCCTTACTTTTCAATTTCTCCCAATTGTAGGTATGTTATAATGAAATATTGAAGGAGCAAGGAACAATACAAAGTCTTTCTGGATTTATTAGCTCTTTCCTAAGTGGTGCTTGAATGTCCCGTATTGCTATAAATTCATGTCATTTGCCTTGCTTCTCCCATTCAAAGATACATTCTCTAAAGTGATTGGTTAATGCTATGATTTGAATATGGTTTGTTCCCATCAAAACTCATGTTGAGGCTTGTCCCTAATATGGCAGTGTTGGGAAGTGATGCCTGTCATTGGGTCGTTAAGGTGAATTAATGTCTTTCTCTTGAGACTGAGTTAATTCTCATGGGATGCATTAGTTCTTGTGGGAATAGATTGGTTCCTGAGAAAGCCTTGTTATAAAGCAAGGTTGCCCCTCACATTTTTCCCTCTTTGCATTGCCTGGTTCCCCTTCCATTTCTCTGCCATGTTTTTTTTTTTTTTTTTTTTTTTTTTGAGACGGAGTTTTGCTCTTGTTACCCAGGCTGGAGTGCAATGGCACGATCTCGGCTCACCGCAACCTCCGCCTCCTGGGTTCAGGCAATTCTCCTGCCTCAGCCTCCTGAGTAGCTGGGATTACAGGCACACGCCACCATGCCCAGCTAATTTTTTGTATTTTTAGTAGAGACGGGGTTTCACCATGTTGACCAGGATGGTCTCGATCTCTCGACCTCGTGATCCACCCGCCTCGGCCTCCCAAAGTGCTGGGATTACAGGCTTGAGCCACCGCGCCCGGCCTTTTCTGCCATGTTTTTAAAACAGTATGTGGCCCTTATCAGAAGTCACTAGAGGCAGCTGCCAAATCTTGAACTTCCCAGCCTGCAGAACCATGAGCTAAATAAACCTCTTTATCAATTACCTAGCGTTGGGTATTCTTTTAGAGTAACACAAAACAGACTAAGATGGTTGGGTGCCTCACATGTTGTGGATTACTGATGGCTACCAGCTAAATCAGCCAGCTAATTCTACATCAATTCCTCAAGTTACTTTTAATATTTCAACCCCAAGGATGATAAATTATCAAATACATTGCCATCCGCCTGAAAATAATTAAGATATAAAATTATACTGTTGAACTTCATTTTACATGAGTTTTTACTGGCAAAAACACCTTTACATGGCCTTCTTCAAATGAATGGTACAACCAAATGAAAGAGTGGCCTTTAAAAATTTTCAGAAATAGTATTTCATATTGTAGAGTAACAGAAGAAAATAAATGTCAATATGAGAAAAAAATAGAATTTACATGCTGATCTCACATTGATATGTCTTGATCTTACTTTAATCAACTCTGATCACATTACTGAGTGGAAGTTATAAACTTTTCAGGCTTCTATCTATAAAGAAAATAAACCTTGACATGTAGTTCATTAAACTAATTATAAATTTTACATTGAAAAAAAATCAAATAATTTATTTTCTTGGTGTAGTAGGCTAAATAGTGGCCCCCCAAGATGTCCATATCCTAATCCCCAGAATCTGTGAGTATGTTATTTTATACGACAAAAGGGACTTAGCAGATGTGATTATGTTAAAAATCTCAAGAGGCATGACTATCCTGAGTCAGCTGTGGGCCTGATGTAATCACAGGGTTCTTAGGAGGAAAGAGAGTCAAAGAGAAAGTGATGTGACAGCAGAAAAAGTGCAAGAGAAAAAGCCACCACTGGGTGCAGTGGCTCATGCCTATAATCCCAGCACTTTGGGAGGCTGAGGTGGGCAGATCATGAGGTCAAGAGTTCGAGACCAGCCTGGGTAACATAGTGAAACCCTGTCTCTACTAAAAATACAAAAATTAGCTGGGCATGGTGGCACATGCTTGTAGTCCCAGCTGCTCAGGAGGCTAAGGCAGGAGAATCACTTGAACCGAGGATACAGAGATTGTGGTAAGCCAAGATTGCACCACTGCACTCCAGCCTGGGCAACAGAGTGAGACTTCGTCTCAAAAAAACACACAAAAAAAACAAAAAAACAAAACAAAACAAAAAGGTGCAAGAGGAGACAGATTTGAAGATGCTACACTGCTACTTAGAAGATGGAGGAAGATCCCATAAGCCAAGGAATGTAGGTAGCCCCTAGAAGCTGTTGAAAGCAAAGAAATGGATTCTCCTATTGTGCCTCCAAGAGGAACCAACCCAAATAATACCTTGACTTTAGACTAGTGAGACCGATGTTGGACTTCTAACTTTACAAATTATAAAAGAAAAAATTTAACCCACTATGTCTTTGATAATTTGTTATAGCAACAACAGGAAATTTATATACTCAGCCAAAAACAACCCATTTCATAGTAGCTTTCATTCTGAAACAGATTTGAAGTTAAGAAAATAATAAACAGAGCCCACATAGCCAAAACAATCCTAAGCAAAAAACAAACAAACAAACAAACAAAGCTGGAGGCCTAATGCTACCTAACTTCAAACTATACTACAAGGCTACAGTAATCAAAACAGCATGGTACTGGCACCAAAGCAGAGATACAGACCAATGGAACAGAACAGAAGCCTCGGAAGTAATGTCACACATCTACAACCATCTGATATCTGATAAACCTAACAACAAAAAAAAGCAATAGGCAAAGGAGTCCCTATATAATAAATGGTGTTGAGAAAACTGCTAGCCATATGCAGAAAGCTGCAACTGGACCCCTTTCTTACACCTTATACAAAAATTAATTCCAGATAGATTAAAGACCTAAACATAAGACCTAACACCATAAAAACCCTAGAAGAAAACCTAGGCAATAGCATTCAGGACTTAGGCATAGGCTAGCACTTCATGACTAAAACACCAAAAGCAATGGCAACAAAGCCAAAATAAGCAATTGAATTGGGATCTAATTAAACTCCAGAGCTTCTGTACAGCATAAGAAATTGTCATTAGAGTGAACCAGCAACCAACAGAGTGGGAAAAATTTTTTGCAGATGGGTATCTGACAAAGGGTTAATATCCAGAATCTACAAAGAACTTAAACAAATTTACAAGAAAAAAATAAACAATCCCATCAAAAATTGGGTGAAGGATATGAACAGACATTTTTCAATAGAAGACATTTATGCAGCCAACAAACATATGAAAAAAAGCTCATCATCACTGGTCATTAGAGAAATGCAAATCAAAACCACATTGAGATACCATCTCACGCCAGTTAGAATGGAGATCCTTAAAAAATCTGGAGACAAGGCTGGGCGCTGTGGCTCAAGCCTGTAATCCCAGCACTTTGGGAGGCCAAGGCGGGTGGATCACAACGTCAAGAGATCGAGACCATCCTGGTCAACATGGTGAAACCCCGTC
The DNA here is from genome assembly GCF_048565385.1 of Saimiri boliviensis. Classification (NCBI taxonomy): domain Eukaryota; kingdom Metazoa; phylum Chordata; class Mammalia; order Primates; family Cebidae; genus Saimiri; species Saimiri boliviensis. The sequence continues at coordinate 16,811,650 of NC_133453.1, read as the reverse complement.
CCTAATAAAAATACAAAAAATTAGCTGGGCATGGTGGTGCGTGCCTGTAATCCCAGCTACTCAGGAGGCTGAGGCAGGAGAATTGCCTGAACCCAGGAGGCGGAGGTTGTGGTGAGCCGAGATCATGCCATTGCACTCCAGCCTGGGTAACAAGAGCAAAACTCTGCCTCAAAAACAAAAACAAAAACAAAAAAATCTGGAGACAACAGATGCTGGAGAGGATGTGGAGAAATAGGAACACTTTTACACTGTTGGTGGGAGTGTAAGTTAGTTCAACCGTTGTGGATGACAGTGTGGCAATTCCTCAAGGATCTAGAAATAGAAATTCCATTTGACCCAGCAATCCCATTACTGGGTATATACCCAAAGGATTATAAATCATTCTACTATAAGGACACATGCACAGATATGTTCATTGTGGCACTGTTTACAACAGCAAAGACTTGGAAGCAACCCAAATGCCCATCAATGATGGACTGAATAAAGAAAATATGGCACATATACACCATGGAATACTATGCAGCCATAAAACAGGATGAGTTCATGTCCTTTGCTGGGACATGGATGAATCTGGAAACCATCATTCTTAGCAAACTGACACAAGAACAGAAAACCAGATACTACATGTTCTCACTCATAAGTGGGTGTTGAACTATGAGAAAACATGGACACAGGGAGGGGAACATCACAGACCAGGGCCTATCAGGGGGGTGAGGGAGCTAGGGGAGGGACAGTAGGGGGTGGGGAATTGGAGAGGGATAACATTAGGAGAAACACCTAATGTAGATGACGGGGGGATGGATGCAGCCAACCACCATGGCATGTGTACACCTAGGTAACAATCCTGCATGATCTGCACATGTACCCCAGAACTTAAAATAATGAAAAAAATAACAACAGTGACAAAGTTTTGGCAGGTGGGAATGTATGAAAATATGTCCAATCATTCCAGGGACTCCAGGACGTCGTACGTTTACTTGGGGAGGACTAGTAGATAAATAGGTGTCTTGGTTTATTAGTCCATTCTTGCATTACTATAAAGAACTACCTGAAACTGGGTAATTTATAAAGAAAAAATGTTTAATTGGCTCACAGTTTCACAGCCTGTATAGGAAGCACAGCTGGGGAGGCCTCAGGAAACTTACAATCATAGCAGAAGATGAAGGGGAAGCAGCACATCTTACATGGCAGGAGCAGGAGGAAGAGAGAGAAACGGGAGTTGCTACACACTTTATACAACTAGATCTCATGAGAACAGCAAGGGGGAAATCCACCTCCATGATTCAATCACCTCCCGCCAGGCCCCTCCTCCAACATTGGGGAATACAATTTGCCATTAGATCTGAGTGGGGGGAACACAAATCCAAACCATATCACATCAGGAAACAACTCATACCTAACCACAAGACGTTAACTTATAGTGGTTGGACTTTCATTAAAATCAAGAAAAATACAAATGTTCATGACTATTTGGAGATCAGAATTTTCAAGAGAAAATGCTGCTTAGTGGATGAATTCAATGCAATTAAGGAGTCAAGTGTCCTGGACTGGCAACCAGAAGACTCCATCTGGTAGTTGTACCCTTTGGACTGTGGTCAAGTCCTGAGTTCCATTCTCTATGGTGAGAATGTGTCTTAGTCTGCTCAGGCTGCTCTAACAAAAAGACCATAAACTTGGAGCCTTGCTCAGTGGCTCAGGCTGGAGTTCAGTGGCATGATCTCGATGCACGGTATTCTCCGCCTCCCAGATTCAAGTGATTCTTCTGCCTCAACCTCCCAAGTAGCTGAGATTACAGGCACTTGCCAACACACCTGGCTAATTTTTCTGTTTTTAGGAGAGAGAGATTTCATGATGTTGGCCAGGCTGTTCTTGAACTACTGACCTCAAGTGATCCACCCACCTTGGCCTCCCAAAGTGCTGGGATTAAAGGCATGAACCACCTTGCCTGGCTGGCAATTTTAAATTATACAGTTACATATCATTAATCTGGAGGTTAGATTTTTCTCTGCTCTTCAAAATCGAATCCCAAATTGCCTTGCCACATCTAAACGAACTCTCACACCACCAAGCCCTTCCTAGCTCCCTTCCTTGTTTCACCCTCATTGACCCCTGCGTAGCCATTTTGCCACATTAGTCATTTTACTTCCCAGTCTCTAGTACGAGAGAAGCAAGGAGACTGTGAGAGTCTAGCACAGTGAAAAGGGGGGAACTCATGGCCATTACCTGAATCATGTAAATCTTTGGCTGTACAACATTTTTGTATATATGTAGACTTTTTTTGTATGTATTTTACATATTTCCAGTATATTTTTTAACCAAGGAAAAGAGGTATTCACAGTATGTCACCTGATAAGGATGCACTTAACAATGGGAAATTAAATTTTGTTTCTCAGCAAACAAATTTCCTAAAAGGTGCCATTTCTATGGCCTTGTTTATATACTTTTCTCACCTAATATAGAATTTTATTGATATTTAATAACACACTGTTTCTTAACAAAGGTAAAAGACAATGAATAAAACCAGGGTTTAGGCTCATTTTATTACTATGTAGTTTGCCATCTGGTAAACTGTATATCTAGTCACTTATAACAGAAATTATCAATCTAAAAAAAAGAAAAAATTATCAATCTGTCCTTAAGCCATCTATTTTCAAGATTTAATGTCATTCATCATGCATATACAAATGTGCACATTCATATGCATACATATGCATACATGGATACGTGTGCAAAAACATTTACACAAAAATCGATTTCAATAGTGTGATTTTTTTTTACAGCTGTTTTAGTTCTTTTTAGGTCACATTGATTGCAAGAAGTGAGCAAAATGGGATATTTAAGGACTACAGGAAGTTCTTAGAAGATAATTTGTATATTTCAGGAAGTTACACTAGCTCAAAAGATGGGAGAACACTATGGTCTGGCTTCGTTTATAAATCGAAGTTCCTACACAATAAGCTCAGTTGATTACGGAATGATGTAATAAAACTAATGGGACAGCTTGGGTTCATATGCAAGACCATTAACTCTACAGAAGTAGGGAGACCCTCCCCATTGTCTTATAAATGAATGCCGCTGTCATGAATGGGTCAGAATGAAGTCAGCATTTATTGAGAACTCACTAAGTGACAGATACCCTGCTAAGAGCTGTTATAGCATGCCACCAGCTGCTCCTTTGGGAATTTAAGCATCAGTTTTCTAAGGGAGATTGTAGAAGGGAAAATCTCCTACAGTAGACAAAGCTATGCATCACTCAGTACTGCCATTGGATGTATTGTTGAGTCCTACAGAGAAGAAAATTTATATGGAGAAATAAACATTAATAGGCTGTGTATCCACATGCAGACTGAAGCAGCAATTACTGTGGCCAGGGTCATGAGACGAGCAATAATTAGTGAGTCTCCAAAGGGAAGGTGCATATTTAGGGGCCAAGATACAGGCTAGAAGGGGGTCCTCTCTGCTTAACCAACCTTGAGAAGTGGAGTTTGATTTTGCCAGTTCTTAGGTTTTCTTTCATATTTAAGACCTTAATCTGTGCACAAATTTGATGAGGAAATTAGTTTCATGAATCTCATTTTGTTTATGAGAAAGGAAAGTTTTACAAACATGTATTTTTCTTAATTTGTGGCTCAAGAGAATATGGATCATTCTACAAAAGTTCAAGAAATAATCCAAAAGTTCTGTTTGGCGTGGTGGCTCACATCTGTAATCCCAGCACTCTAGGAGGCAGAGGCAGGTGGATCACCTGAGGTCAGGAGTTTGAAACCAGCCTGGCCAACATGGTGAAATCCTGTCTCTACTGAAAGTACAAAAATTAGCTGGGTTTAGTGGCTGCATGCCTGTAATCCTAGCTATTTGGGAGGTGAGGCAGAATTGTTTGAACCCAGGAGGTGGAGGTTGCAGTAAGCCAAGATCACACACTGCCTTCCAGCCTGGGCAACAAAGCAAGACTCCGTCTAAAAAAAAAAAAATGCAAAAAAACCAAAAGTTACATTTGCATATTAGGGAGTTGGGAATACCATGCTCTTAAGGGACTGTCAGATTAAATGGACAATCATCAGGTGCTAAATCTCAGTAGAAACACTGCACCATCTAGGTTGCAATAAAAATAGCCAAAAATACGGTTTATACTTCTGTTTATGATCTTACAAAGTTGGTGGCACAAACATCTCAATTTTTGTCACCCAGATCTTACTAAATTGCTTCACAACCAATGGTTGCTATGGGGGAAAAAATCCAAATCTGTTCAGTAGGCGCTCGCTTTTTTTGTAACTAGAATCACTCTTTTTGTGTTGCTATCTAAACTGTTAGAAACGGGATAGAGGTCACTGAGCTTTGGACACTTGGTTTCTAAATTCAGCTTCTCCCAGTGGGAATACCTAATTAAAATTGTAAGACCACAGCCCTTTGGCTATGAAGACACTATTACCGCTTCTCCTTCTTCCTCCTTGCACCCATTAGGACCCATTGACAGTTAACTGTAATTAATAATGTGATTTGTGACCACGACCAGCTTGAAATTAACTGGTCCACTTTGTAATCAAACTTCATTTGATCAACATGTTGTCTTAATCACGAGGCATTGTAAATGCAGATAAATTATGTTAAAGAAAACCCCACAACTTGCAAATACATCAACATTCTCATCTAATCAGTGAAACTGGAAGTTTATGTTTTATTGTTAACATGTACAATCTAAAGCAATGGTTCTCAAACTTAGCTGCCCACAAGAATCACCTCATGCTTTTAAATCATAATCTCCACAAGGAACATAAAACTTTTTTCTTGTTTCTTTGTACAGCTTCTCTAGGAAAATCTGGTGTGCAGCTAGGTTGAAAAACACCAAAGCACTTGACACACCTCTTTTGGAATTGCTTTTTAACATCTACAGCACTCTTGTATAGCCTTAATGATTACAAACTTTCATTTCTTTGAAAATGGCTTGCATTATTATTATTTTTTGAGACGGAGTTTCACTCCTGTTGCCCAGGCTGGAGTGCAATGGTGAGATCTTGGCTCACAACCTCTGCCTCCTGGGTTCAAGCATTTCTCCTGCCTCAGCCCTCCGAGTAGCTGGGATTACAGGCATGCGCCACCACATTTGGCTAATTTTGTACTTTTAGTAGAGATGGGGTTCCTCCATGTTGGTCAGACTGGTCTTCCACTCCCAACCTCAGGTGATCTGCCCATCTTAGCTTCCCGAAGTGCTGGGATTACAGGCGTGAGCCACTGAGCCCGGTGGCTTGCATTAATTTTTAATCAGCTCAAGGCAAGTCTGGAGAATATGGATGCCTTATTACAAACTTGGATAATACGAATGTTGGTTTAAAAAAAAAAGCAAGGACTCTTAGGAGAATTGCATAAGAGTCTGTAGGCAAGCTTAAGAGAGGAATCTTTATTTATTTTTTTAATTTTTATTTTTTAAAGATGAGGTTTCACCATGTTGGTCAGGCTAGTCTTGAACTCTCGAACTCAGGTGATCCGCCCGCCTTGGCCTCCAAAGTGCTTGGATTACAGGCGTGAGCCACCACACCCGGCCAAAAGAGGAATCTTTAAAATACCATGAACACAGCATGTATACAGAATTTCTTGCTCTGAAGGGTACCCTCCTCAGCACCTTCTCCCCAATCAGATGTAGAAGTTGCAATATGTTTGTGACAGTCTATTTTATAGTCACACTGATTGCCTATTGCTAGAGTTGCACTGGAACAAACACACATTCTGTCCTTTTCTTCACTTGATTTCAAACTCTTTAGGTAAGTTTCCTCAGTCTCTTTCAATCTATAATTCCATTCCATTAGAAAAATCATTCTAGTTTTTTTTAATACAGAAAATAGCATTATATAAAAAATAAAAAGGTTAATTCTGCAGGTATTGATATCTGACATCAGTTGTGTAAATTTACTAGAAAGAAAATACTGCTATACCATATACCAATATGCATAGCTGATACGGCCAATTTTTTTCTTGTGAAGGATCGATCTATAGCAGGCATCCCCAAACTTTTTACACAGGGGGCCAGTTCACTGTCCCTCAGACCATTGGAGGGCCGCCACATACTGTGCTCCTCTCACTGACCACCAATGAAAGAGGTGCCCCTTCTTGAAGTGCGGCGGGGGGCCGGATAAATGGCCTCAGGGGGCCGCATGCGGCCCGCGGGCCGTAGTTTGGGGACACCTGATCTATAGTTTTACAAGATCAAACTCTCCAAAAGCATTTTCTAATAAAACAATGCAAACTTTCACCAAAATACATGTCAAGAAAATTTATCTTCAGATCCAAATTCAATTTGCAAGGTTCTGTGCAGTCTGCCCAACCAACCAGTAATTGGGACACACACTTTCAAAAGCACAGGTTTTGGAATTAAGAGACTTGGGTCCAAATTCCTGTACCCCATTAACTATTACTGGGATTTCATTAAAAATTTGTCACTAAGAGGTTTTTCATAGGATCTCCATAGGACCAAATGATCTAATACTGGTAAAGTTCTTATCACAGTGATACTAAACAAGAGGGCTTAAAAATCAACATTTAACACCATGCTGGCTGGGTGCGCAGTGGCTCATGCCTATAATCTTAGCACTCTGGCAAGCCGAGGCAGGATTGCTTGAGCCTAGTCGTTTGAGAGCAGCCTAGGCAATACAGCAAGACCTTGTCTCTATTTAAAAAAAAAAAAAAAAAAAAAAAAAAAAAAAAAAAAAAAGTATACTCCAGAGGCTGAGGTGGGAGATCACTTGAGCCCAGGAGGTTGAGGCTATAGTGAGCCACGATAATGTCAGTGCACTCCAGCTTGGGCAAGATTGAGATGCTGTACACACACACACACACACACACACACTTTGGGCAACACAGATCCTGGGCAACACACCCTCGCAACTTGGGCAACAGAGGGAGATGCTGTACACACACACACACCTACCTCAAACGTGCAACCAACTAAGGTCTGGTCTATTTTCCAACAGAGATCCTGGGCAACACACACACCCCATCTTGGGCAACAGAGAGAGATGCTGTTCACACACACACACACACACACACACACCCTAAGTCTGCAACCACCTAAGGGCTCGTCTATATTTTCCACTTTTTACCTAAAGTCAAAGAAAATAATTTCTATTCATAGAAATCAAAAATATCACCCATACACTATGTCATAGCCCCAACACTGCAGTACAAATTTTAATTTGTGAAGTTCAATTTTTTAAGTATTTTCTTTCAAGATATTTCGTGATCATTGAGCACATTCATCTGAGATTTACTGAGTACCTACACCCACTGCAGACCAGACATCGTGCTGAGGCATTTATTCAAGAATCACAACTGCAGAAAGAATTCTGAGACTGAGAATTTTAATTTTCCCACATTGCAATAAATCTTGTATGCAACAAAGTTCATTAGTTGAACTGTCCTGTTATTAAAATCTTGAAATTTGACAATTTCATTGTTACTAAAAAATACACGTTTACTTTGGGCTCCTCATGTATTATTTTAAAGCTATTTTTGCATGGCTCACTTGAGGTCAACTTAGACCCTAAAACTGAGGATCAAATTACTTACATTACACGCTTACAAATTTGCCATTTCTAAGATTAAATGCACAGGGTTTCAAGACATTGTTTTTCTCTTGAGCTAGCGTCATGGCCAATCTCTGTATCATTTACCTTTTAAACTATCTGCTATTCTTACATTTCCTCTTCCTTCTGGCAATTTGACATAAGAAAGGCACTCAAAGGAAAACTTTTTAAACTGTAGATTTGAATTTAAGTTACACATCTATCTGTGGCACCCACTTACGTAAAACCTTCTCCACGATTGTGGGAGACAAAGCGCCTATTTTCTTTTCAATGGACACATCCCAGAGTAGCAGCCATCACCTTCCCTGTTTTCCTTCCTACCAAAATTTGGTATCAGCAAAGCGAAACAAAAATATGCAAAATGCCATATTGCAATGCTTTATGTATTAACTTTAGTTTGTCACATTACTATTCATGTGAATGAGGTACAAAATAAATGAAAATTTAATATGGAAAATCATGTCAATTTGTACTATAGAATATGGATAGGATTAACTAGCTCCAGCTCCTGGCTCTGCCATTTTCTACTAGTAACCTTGGACAACACTGGTATAGTAATGGTTCTCTCACATAAAGCCAATGTGACATCTAAATGAATAGACATAAAATATTCAGAACAGTATCTGGCACATGGTAAGCAGCTACATGTTATTAACAATTCTAATTATTTCTGCTTTGAGGACTAGAAATGATTTCTACTAATTTTGCTGCCCTGAAATGTTTTAACATTCATATTTATAGAATGCAAAACACTAAGCAACATAAAATACACGACCTACAATTGATATGTAGCAGCTTTCAAGATTGAGACAATACACCATATTTATAGTTATTCTGTAATAGTCTTGTTACAGTAGACAAAGATAAAAATCCTTTAATACTAGTCAGTATTGAAAATGAGTATTTTAAACAGTAAACATTAAAACTGTTTTCCAAATTGAGGAATTAAATATTTAGAAGCCCAAGATGATGCCAGTGTGTTACTCTTCTAGAGATGTAGGCATAATCTTAAAATCGTTGGTTCTAAGCCTTTCCCGCTACACAACACAGGCCGGTGAACAAAACATCAACAGTGTTTCACTAGAGGATTCTTAGCGAGAAGGCATATGATTGGCATCTTGGGGTTTGAGAGTAGTACATGTCTGTAATTACAATGTCACACAGGTGGCTCTAGCATATCCTTCAGAAGGGCATGCATCCCCTCCCCAATTCCCAATCCACTGACATAAGGAATCCTTGCAATCACAACCACTTTTTATTTTGTGAGGGTGTGTGTTCCCTAATTGCAATAAATTTTCAGTCTTTGAATTATGTAACAATTCAAAATAAACACTGTCCTGTATTTTATAACGAAGGCAGCTTTAACAATTACTGAACAAAGATTTTATCATTTTTGCGGTTGAAAAACTACAAATCCACCCTCCTTAAAACTCTTCTAATAAATCATGAAAATTTCTCCATACCAACAGGATGGAATGGTTAGGATGCATTTTTCTTTCAAATTAAGCATTAAAAACAGAAAACAACAGCATTCTATGACCTCTTGCTAAAAAAGAAAGCAATGTTAAATGTATTTTAAGCTTTATGACGTAAAATAATACTTACGAGGTCAAACACGTAAACATTTTGTGTGACCTATTTTTTCAGTGCACCACCACACCCCCAGCATTCCCCAACCATTCAACTCAACTGTAATTCAGAAATGTGTTCTAATATACTTAAAAGCGTAAATACCAAACCTGTGCTCCAAGATTAACAAGTGTCTCTAAACTCTAGATCTGATTTGTACAGCCACACTTGACACAATAACATGAACTTTACTTTTAATGGCTAAAAACTAGCACTAAAATGTTTAATGTCTCACTTAGGAGATTTCAAATAAAGTTTCTATATTTCGAATAAAGTTTTTGTATCATTCATATTTACTAACTTGACAATCTGAGTTGTCCTGTTTTCCCAGGTGTTACGTATCATTTAATTGGGAAATGAAAGCAATAAAAAAATTCTCAAACTCAAAATACCATTAATTTCCTATAAACATCTTACCATTATAGAAAATTTCCAATTATGTCAAAATCAGAAGGTGAAACGCTTAGCTTTCCATGTTACACCTGACTTACTACTGGCTCAAGTATGGTACAAGTATCCTGAGAGTAATGTTCACAATATTTTTCATTGGCACCTTAACTGCATCATGTGGAAGTGGAAAATATAGAGATTAAGAGCACAAAGCTTGTAATTCTACAGTACACAAAACTACAATAAAAACTTATTTGCAAGTCTAAAAGGAAAATTATAACCCAAGACGCATGGGGAAAAATATTTACGTGGAGTTTTTAATCCATATTAGAATTCAGTTGTTGTAACTTGACCATAAACAGAAACCATCTTCTGAGACATACATTCTATTAAGTATATCAACAGTACTGATAGTCAATGAAGGGTCAATTTAAACTTATTAGTAACATTTCATTTTTCTATCAACAGAAATCTATAGTGGTTTGCCCCATTACATATCTGAAACATTGTCTTATGAAAACAAAATGAAACAAAATTAAATAAAATTGAAGATAAAAATACTCTGGAAGCACAGGATATCTGACAATTATCTTCAGCACAAAGCACATCTTTGAAAACGTGAAATGATGACTCTTTGGAGGACAATAGCTAAATATCCAAGAATCATCAGGTTTGAGAAATATTGCTTAATCACTTTCCGAAACACAGTTAGCTGCAGGAATGGAGTATTTCATTAAAACTATCAAGGTCATCATATTTATTGCATCTTTAGATTGCATTTTGAAACAGAAAATTCATAGTGCACCACAGCTTCACCAAAATATCTATTTCGGGGCAGGGAGGACCTAAGATATTCATAAACAAAGTACAGACTGTATGTGCTTTTCAGAGGGGCTGAATTAAATATAACCAGCTGCCAACTTTGTGCTCTGACATACTTGAATTAGTGGGTATGTGTATACTAAATTCATTTATTTTTGTCTACAATAAATGAAATAAAAACACCACCACACCACCCTATACAATCCACTATTAGCAGTGAGTACAACAAGCAAAAAAATTATTGTACAATTTATACATACTAAAATATTTTCTTTCTCTAGAAATAACTCAGAACAAAATCTAATCATTTTAAGACTTAATTTGGGAAATCTCAAATTACAATAGGGAAAAATCAAATCAGAGTGTGTACTTGAGCCCAAAACAAAGGTTCCTGGTCATAAGGCTAGAAGATTAGTAAGTGCAAGTGGTAGATTACAGCATGCTCAAATTGTATGCTTGGGTCTTTGTATATTTATCGAACCTTTAAATTAAATAAGACTAGCTAAAGAAATGTCTTCAGAGCAGTATCACTGGGAGTTCTGCATCTCTTGCCATTTTTGTTACCCAACTTACACAATGCGCAAAGTGCTAAGCAACACTACAAAAACACGTTTACATCAACACTGAAGACCTGGGGAAATGAAATCCAACAATTTTATTTTAATGAGCTGTATTGTCTAAATTTTTGTTTTATTTTTTTTCCTGTTTTCATACAGTAAAGAAAACAAAACGCGGCACATTCACATTTTCCCGAGGAACTGTAAAGATGATCTCTACAGGGATAAACGTTGTAAAGCCTGAAGCTCAATCAATTGATGTTGAAAACTCTCAAAGGGAGTAAAGGCTTGATCTGAATGGTCTAGAACATGTACTGTAATTTATAGAAGAGATGGTCGTCTTAATAGTTAATGATTTAAAAGAACTTCCCAGTCCATGCGAAGAGTACAGTCCAAGAATAAATCAAATTTCTGAACGCATTTTATGCTACATATGTGTATACTTTGCGATCCTCAGGTGTTCGTGCCAAATATTCTCTCTCAATAAGTCCTTCAATACGTTTCTTAATAACAACTGGACTTGGTAAGAATCGAGCCTTCAACTGCTGAGTTACCTAAAAAAAGAGAGTAGACAGCATTTTTATTTAAACACATAAAAATTCCTATCTTTGAGCAGAACTGGTATGTCATTTTAACACTCAGAGACTGAACTTTACCAACTGGTTACCAAAGCTAAAAGCACAGAAACTCTAAAAAGGTTCTGTTTGAAAATGTAACATATGGTTACAACACATTTCCTCAAATCAGAATGTGAATGCTAAAGTGACCAGCAGTTGAAGAGTTGAATTAGTTGGAATTACGTTAGTGTGAGTATATATACTACTTGTAACTGTTTTGATGCTGTTATCTACTGACATCTGGGTTACACTCGCATCTCACAGAACCTGGGTAGCCTATGCATTTAAGAACACAAAGTTGGACTCAGAGTACCTGGATAAACTCAGCTCTACCACTACTAGCTCTGGGACCCTGGCCCATTGTTGTGTACACTAAATGTGTTAATAGACGTAATGCTCAGAATAATGCCCAATCCAGTAAGTGCTTCTGTTGTTCTTTTCTTCAACTACTATCAGGATTCCAAGTACCGTGCTATACCTAATAATAAAACAGTAATAGTAAAGCAGCAGTCATAGTCTGACTATGCACTATTCATCAGTCATTCTGCATGTATGAATTTATTTAATGTTCTTAAACCTGCAAAATAAGTTGTCTCATTTTACAAATAAGGAAAATAAGCCAGAGAAGAAAACTGACATGAACAAGTAGTAAATAACAGAGCCAGAGGAAATGACTCTAAACCCTTCTGACCTCAAAGTCAATGTTCTTTCCACTAATCCATCCATCTATGAGCCAGCTTTGATTTTACTTTTGTTGATCAGTTCATTTCCCAAAGCCACAAGAGATTGGTAATTCTTTGAAATCTGAAAATTCAGCACTTCACTCTGCAACTACAATTTATCACCCTTCCAGGATTACCACTCCGGTATCAAGAAACTTGACTCTTAACTCACCACCTGAGATCTCCCACCCTTTGCCCTTTTCTTCCAGCCTATTAACAGCTCCCATCGACTCGCTCTCTCTCCCCGCTTACTGGGCCTAAACTGCATTCAAGATCACTTCACCTGCGCTCTCAACAGGACCTTCTACTCCCCGATTCTTTCGGTCCTATCCCATAAACACTGTTTGATTAAACCTATATTCTATCCGTATATCATTATTAACCTGCCACAGAGTTCTTTGCTGAGTAAAGCTGTAGTTCTTATACCATTTGTGTACACCAGGAGTCAGCAAACTGCAGTCACTGGCCAAATACAGCCCACTATCTGTTTAAAATTTTACTGAAACACAGTCACATGCATTTATTTTATTTATTTATTTTTTTTAGACGTCTGTTGCCCAGGCTGGAGTGCAATGGTGGGATCTCGGCTCATTGCAACCTCTGCCTCCTGGGTTTCAAGCGATTCTCCTGCCTCAGCCTCCAGAGTAGTTTGGATTACAGGCACCTACAACCACGCCCAGCTAATTTTTTGTATTTTTAGTAGAGACAGGATTTCTCCATGTTGGTCAGGCTGGCCTCAAACTCCTGATCTCAGGTGATCCACCCTCCTTGGTCTCCCAAAGTGCTGGGATTACATGCGTGAGCCATCACGAGTCACATGCATTTATGTATTACCTACCGTTGCTTTCATGCTACAACTGGCCATTTACAAAAATATCTGCCAATCTCTGGTGTAGACTAATAACACAAATTTATAGTGTTAAAAAGTTCAGAAGTTCTTGAGCACCATTCTTTGACAGGTATTATTTCAAATTTCTGACAATCCCCTTAAACTCCTCAAACCAGTCCTGCACCATAACCTCTTAACAGGTTTTACATAGAGAAAAGAAGCCATTTTAATTCGAAGTTCTTCAAATTTCCACCCTACGCATGTACATTTATCTATACTCACACAAAACCTTGCTTAGCACACATCCCCACACCCTGCCCTGGGTTCTCAGGAAGAGGCATGTTCAGTAACATCTGTCAGTACATCTACCATGACCATACTCTCTATACAATCCTCATTTTTTCTTTTCTATAATGTGGTATTATTCTTTTATCTCGTTTTTTTTTCCCATTTATTTTTAAGGATCTCCTCCTTATTCTTAAGATATAAGCATGCTTCAGTATCTTCCCATATTTGGGGGGGAAAAGCCCACACCCTTCAACTCAACACTGAATCCTAATACTGCTCTCTCTGCCCTCTCTCTTGAGCCAATACCTCAAAGAATAAGCCACTCTTGGTGGTTTCCACCTCCATTTCCTTCTCAAGGCACTACCACTGGCCAGCCACTTTTACCAGTCCAATGAAAATGTCTGAGAAAGCTAACCTGTCACATAATTGCCAAAGCAAGTGTTTATTCAACTTGGCTTTTCCACGAGATTTGACACTACCACTCACTCTTTGTAATTCTCTTCCCTTGTCATAGGGCACTGTATTTTGTTTCCTTTTCCTTCCAAAGCAGTGTTCTCAAATTTGAAAAAACATCAGAATCAACTATAGTTCGTGTTAAAAAACCAGACTGTTGGGTCCTATCCCCAGTTTCTGACTAAATTCTCAGGCTCTGGTGGAACCTAAGAATCTGTGTTTCTCAGGAGCTCCCAGATGATGCTGATGTAGCTGCTCCAAGAAAGAACCACACTGTGAAAACCAGTGCCCTGAAGAGTCTGTTAGCTGTTACACTCGCTGTTCCTAAAAGATGAGGGAGGAGTCTATCCTAGAGCTCTTTCTTGCAGTTTTAACTGCATTCTCATACAGCTAATTCCCAATGCAACTTCTAGCCCTCATGTGTCTACTGACTTCCACCTGCCCCTGGAAGTGCCAATATACAATAAAGTCAACTAGTACACAACAGTATTAAGTGACATCTGGACCACAGCGGCACATTACATTACCCTTCGCTTTTTGGTTAAAGAAACCAATCTCTAGCTACTCATTCAAGCCAGAAATCTAGAAGATGTCTTTAACTTCTCCCTTTCACTTCCCATTATCAATCAATAAAGCCTGTCAATTCTACTTTCCAACTATCTTGATTCAGCTTTCTATCTTTTACCAATACTTTACCCAGGACCTAATCCTCTCCCACCAATTTTTTTTTTTTTTTGAGATGGAGTCTAGCTCTGTCGCCAGGCTGGAGTGCAGTGGCACAACCTCGGCTCACTGCAACCTCCATCCCCCAGGTTCAAGCGATTGTCTTGCCTCAGTGTCCCAAGCAGCTGAGATTACAGGCACCCGCCACCATGCTCGGCTTTTTTTGTATTTTTAGTAGAGACGGGGTTTCACTATGTTGGCTGGGCTGGTATCCTCGGCCTCCCACAGTGCTGGGATTACAGGCGTGAGACACCGCGCCTGACCTCTCTCACCTGTTTTAACAGCCTCTTAATGGGTCTTCCCCTCCTTAGTTTCCCAATTTGTAAAATGAAAGCACTCAATGAATGGTAGTTGTTATTGGTTTTCGGAAATAGAGTTTGTTTACACAAAGGTATTAAAAATAGCAGTGAACATTTTTTCTTAATACCTCATGTGACAATATTCCGTCATTTTCACTATAAACACATTAGTTCCTAAAGTGTGCACATAATTTGGATGTATCACTATGTTTAATTACTGAGTGCCATACATTTCATTAAGTGTTACTAGGATTTCCTAATAGTGAACTTGTTTTTAAAATTAGTTGAATAGAATCATTTTGTTAATAATGTTACTGTTTTTTCTATATTAGCCCAGTTGTGAAGAGTCCTCACCTCCGCTACTAGAACATTGTGCTGCATCTTCTTTCTAGATTTCATTATCCGCACTATAGCAGCTTCTATCTCATGTTTTCTGTCGTCATCTACTTTCTGCCTTGTTTCTTTCCTCTCTGGGTCAGATTCACCTTGTTTGGCAGCAACTAAAATAGAAATAAACGCATTTACCATAAATGTATTTTCAAAAATTGGTTTATAAGCAAGTTTAATATAATTTAGTGTAACCCACAGAGAAAAACCAATTTCTGCCTCTGAATACACACACTTATCAATTCAAGTATACTTTGAAGAAGTGTCTCATTTAATGCTTACTTGAACACTAAATTATCCTTTTTCAAAAATGAGGAATTTAACTTTATTGAGATAATATTTTGTTCTTATGCAGAATATAATTTCTTACCTGGAAGAAAAATAGTAGCTGGAAATCTTCAGCAGTAAAACTACCAATAAATAATTTTCATTGCTTATGACTGTCAGAGGTCAACTGATATTTTATTACCATGGCTCCCAGTTAAAACTCACTAGAAGCATCACAGGTGAGTATCTGTTTACTAACTCGAAATGTAGCTCTAAGGCTTTATAGGGAAAGATTACTAACTCAAAATGTAATCTCTAAGGCTTTATGGGGAAATAAGAGTATGCACTGCCAAGATTCAGTTAGTGAAATAAATAACCTAAAAGTACTACTTGAATGTCAGTTCTTAAAATCTCCTTGCCAAAAATCTTCCTAGAGTTCTGTTATCTAACAAATTCTTTTATATTATACTCTTTACATCACAACTTCATACCAGATTCCAATGTTTAGGAGTCTTACTCTATTCTTCCCTATAGTCTTCAAAGCAACTGCTAAGGGATTAAATATAGAAGTTCTCTTCTCCTACAACTCTTTTCTAAATGAAACAGCAGAAAAAGAAAACTGATTTTTTATTTGTTCATCAAAAGGAGATAGATGTGAAGTTTCTGGAGGTAGAAACTGAAACTGCAGAGCAGCACATGGGGCACTGCTGACTGAGGCATGGGCATAGATAGCCATGAGACAGCAGATCATACAATTTAGAAGATCATTCTGGTGTGCAAATCCATTCAGCTGTTTCTAATTACAATCCTTTGGCTAAAAATATTGCTTTCAGTGTCATTTCCCAAGTGTAAGATAATCAGTATCTTAGTAAAAAAAAAAAAAAAAACTGATTAAAATAGTCTATTAACAATGATGTTTTTCCTCAGAAGTTGATGTCATGAAAAAAAAGATAGGGGTACTGGTTTAAATTGAATGGAATTTTAAAAGACATAAAAATTCAATGTAATGTGGGAATATTGATGGAATCATGGGTCCAAACAGCGAGATATGAAAGAAATTTCTGAGACAACAGAGGCAATATGGGTGGTAAATAGATGGTATCGATTTAATTTTCTTGGATGTGATATATGAGATGTGTCCTAAGGTGTTTTAGGGGGAAACTTGTTGAGATGTTTGTAAAGTAACTTCAAATGCTGTAGCAAACACACACACATACACGGGAGGGAGGCAGAGAGGAAAACAAAATACTAATGACTGGTAAACACAGGTCACAGCTATACTGATGTTCAGTATAGTGTTTTTCTTTTTTTTTGTGGATTTGAAAATAAAAAATACAAAATTGCAGAAAAAAAGAAGTAACTGTTTAAACAATCCCTTTGGCTCATCTGGATTTGGTCATCTAAGTGTTTTCTTGAATACCTGCCGAAAAAGACAGATGTGCCAATCGTGCTGATGATACAAAATGAGTTTTTTTTAATGTGAGGGGAGGTGCTCACTCTGGAGCCTAACGAAATATTCCTCACTTAAGGAAGAGTGCAGCAGCAGATGTTGCTGTGCACGTGCCTATGTATGACCTATATGCATGCTGGGAGATGGAATTTGAGAAAGGCAGGTGGTGATGGTAAAGACTGTCAACTCTGGAAACACCCTCCAGATTAGAATTTAATTCTTTTCAAAGGCTGTGTTATTCTAGTAATTCCTTTAACTTCTTTGTTTGAACTTTTAATGCTGGCTAAAGTAAAAGCAGCATAAACAGGTAAGGTCAGAATCTTTGAATATTTGGTTATGTTACTGAGCCTCTGACAATTTAACGTGGTCACAATACTTAACACCAAAAGAGAAAATTTTAACTTAAACTACAATTAAGAGCCGAGGTCATTTAAAAACCATTCCCAAGAAAAAAAACACCGTTTTATAGAATTTTATTGCTGAAAACAACTTTTAAGCTCTTCTAGTCAAATTCTCCATCATATATATTTCTATTTTGATCATACCTAAAACACTACATACACATATTCCAGATACACACATGTAAGTGTGCACACTTAACACAAAAATCTAAAAATTTATGAAGACTTTTTTTTTTTTTTAACATAACACTAACATCTGATTATTATTATTGCTAGGCATGACGGAATCTGGGATAACAAAGACTGTTACTTATTTAGGGTATAGCAGGGTGAGAGTAAGGTAATCCAGAGAAATATTTCTACATTATTTCCTCCAATTCTGGATACAAATGAGCCCTAAAATCCAAAACCTGTATCTGCCCAAATGTATAAAGTAGTTATGTCCTGCAATTGGAAGAAAAAGTAATTTTATTCCATGACACTCGCTAACACAGTTTTGTCTCAGTCTCTATATTTATGTCAAGACATGGACCAATCTTGGCTAATGCAGATTACAATGAAATAGTTTACCACCATAGGACAAAGGAGGCAAAGCCTTGCCAAAGACACTACTCTGCTCTACAAAGCATACATACAGAACAAAAAGATCAAAATGAAAAAAAAAAAAAAAAAATTTTAAGTGTACACATAAAGCTCTAGAATCCATGTATTCTGGTAATCAATTATATATTTTAAAACTATCATAATGTATAATATAAATAACATTTTTAAAATCGGCAAATCACAGTCATTTAAAAGATTAATCTTAGGATACTGTTTTATTGTACACATATTTGGCTGTAATGAATATAATATTAGTACTAGGAAGCCTATCTAATACCAGTTTTGAAGCCAAGTGGCAAAAAAAAATTAGTTTTCAACATCAGCAAGGGAGGAGTGCCTTTTTTTCCCCCTTTAAATACACAGAAAACAAGCATTTTTTACATTATGTTAAATATTTAATGAATAGAATTTTCATCAACTTCAAAGGCTTTATTAAAAAATCATTCACATCAGCATAATTTTTATGTTTTTAAATTAAGGAGAATATGGTTTTTAAGACTTTGAAACAAAAAATATTTATCAAAATATAAATAGCAACATCCAAAGATCAAACTTTTATCTAGGTCTCCCAGTTCTGAAAAACCTCTAAATTGGCTTTAAAAATAGACTTCCACTGACTAGTTAACCAGTTAGAAACAATTTTAAGTACTAATATGTTCATAAATTGTATTCTATTGTTGAAAAACACTATGAACTGGTTTTTAAAATGCTTATTGTACTTGGATTCAAATACACTTGATACAAATACTTATCAATAAAAGCTGCTTTCTTTCTTAAGTCTAAGTATCACGCAGCACCAGAAAAGGAGTATTTTTTTTAAAGACAGAAATCCAACAGATGAGATATTTTTTTCTAAAGAGAAAAAGATATAATTTTTTCAGAGGAAAAATATAATTCCAGATACCTGTTTGAATCTTGACTCTGTGCAGTTTGGATGTGAATTGGTCATTAACTGTAAATATATGACCATTTTCTATTTCCTTTGATTTGGGTTCTTTTGTAAGAACCCGCTGTGTTGGTTTACCGCAGGCGAGGGACTGTAGGGCTCTAACAAGCTCTCTTTCAGGGATATCTGTCTCTTGCTGAATTTCCTGAAATTTCATCAGATTGACATAATTAGACTTTTTGAAAGATTAAAGTTTATTAGTTAATTAGCAAGTAAACTGACCAAGCAGCTAAAAAGAAGTAATTCCATTAAATAAATAATGCATAAAAAAGAATTCTCTGAATATTACGACACATCACTAAAATCTCATTATATGAACAAACTAGAGGAAAGGGTGATTCAAGCTAAAAAAAAATATTAAAAAGACACATACATTTTTGTTTCAGGAGATACAATGGCTAGTCTAAAAATGTCACCCCACAGAGTTATCAGGAACCTGCTTTAACATTTAGGTAAAAATAAAGTGTTAACCAACATATAGTTGCTAATTTTAGAAATATTTTACAAACTTCCATCCAAGTTTATCCATACTACTCTTTTGCTTAGTAATTTATTTCACAGAAAAAAGGAAGGTAAGCTAGAGTTCAGGCCTTCCACCATACAATTAAAATTTACCCATCCAAACTGACCATATGTACTTGCTTCTATGAACAAATGAAGAAAACAAACAAAAAAACCCCAAAACTTGGAAATTAACATTAACACAAAAAACAAGCTCTGTTTTGAGGTTCAGGTGATAATCTTTTCTGCATATTATGGTATGAATAAAATGTAATACTAGGGGAGAAAAAGTAGCTCAGGAAAGAATACTGTGTATTTTAAAATTCACTATTCTGTTATGTCAGTGGGACAGCAAAAAAAATCTACAGTTATATGAGTTAGTCTCTACATGTCTATAGTGATAAGTGATTGAATAAAAGTCTTCAAACTAGGATTTACTGCTTTGATACACTACATACAACAGTCTTTCTGAAAAGTAGCTTACAAAGAGTGGACAGAAAGATGGTAATATTCAGATTATATGAGTGATCTGGAGAGTCATTCTCTCTAGTCAAGTCTTTGAGCAACAGTTCTCTTCTAAAAAACTGTCAGGTAAGCAAGGATTCAGGGAAAAGCGATTTTCAGTGGTTACACATATTCATTTTCTTCAAATAATAATCTCTGGTTATATCTACTTACTTTAGACATTTCTAGTACTATACATGTTAACCCCAGAAAATTAAATAGGTACTATTAGAATGGAGACGTTATTACATACACGCTAAGAGTGATTCATTTACATACTTTAGTTACTGCTTAATCATATTTAATGAACCAGAAATACCTTCTTAGGTGATACTTTAAAATTACTTATCATTCCCAGAGGTAACTAATACCAAAAGTATTTTATAAAAGTTGGTCCTCAAACCTTATGGTGGGGAATTCTTAGCCGCCTAAGAATAGAGTGACATGCCCCTAAAGTCGTAAGGTTGTATATATGAGAGAGTTAGCCTAACAGTAGTTAGTACACTAGACACCTTTCTATTAGAGTTAGGAACAAGATAAGAATGCCTATCTTTACTATTACTATTCATCCTTGCTCTGCCTTTTCCTATTCATCTATATATATACATGAATACAAGCATATGCATATACATGAACGTACGTGAACACATCCACCTATATATACCAGTATTAGTGTTAAACAAATGAGATCATTTCTTCAGATTTTTCCCTGTTAGCAAAAAGAGATTAAAGCTACAAGGGATTCCATGGTACTGTTCTATCATGACACAAGTGAAGACTGAGACTGGATCCAATGTTCTGTTGGTACATGCATTTCTGACTTTGAGCACAAAAACCTATTTTCCCAAAGCATATTTCTAGAAATGCACTTGCTTCCTCGAAGTTATAAGTATTTTATATTTGTGCCAGGCATGGTTGCTCACACCTGTAACCCCAGCAGTTTGGAAGGGCAAGGAGGGAAAATCACTTGAGCCCAAGAATTCAGAATCAATCTGGTCAACACAGCAAGATCTGCTCTCTACAAAACATTTAAAAATTAGCCTGTATTCCCAGCTACTCATGAGGCTAAGGTGGCAGGATGGCTTGAACCTGGGAGGTCAAGGTTGCAGTGAGACATGATCATACCACTGCACTCCAGCCTGGGAAAGAATGAGACCCTGTGTCAAAAAATATATGTATTTTTAAATATTTGATAAATACTAACCAATTGCCTTTCAATTTGCTTAACAATTTACCCCCCACAACAATAGTATATGAATATCCACTCCCCCATGCCCTCTTCAACACCAGATTTTCTTTTTCTTTTGCTCACGTTGGGCTAAAAATGAAATCTCATTATTTTAATTTGTACTTCTCATAACCACTACCAGAAAAAATATTTTTATATTTACAGGATATTTGTATCTTCTGTGCTTTCTCTATCTATACTCCTTGCATGTTTTATACTCAATTGTTTGTCTTCGTATTGATTTACTGATGCTCTTTAAAGATCATGGTTTTCAACTGTTGTAAATAATTTCTCCCAGTCTCTATGTTTAACTTAAAGTATCTCATCATAAAGATGTTTTCACTTCTTATGTGGTTAAATCTGTTAATCTTTTTCTTTGTTATTTTTGTAATATATTTTTAAAAAGACATTTCTCACATTAAGGTTACCAAAATACATTTTCTTCTATTACTTATACAGATTTATACTTATATTTAGATTTTCACATTTGTGTGGAATTCTGTATTTGATGGGTCTTAATACTACCCTCCTCCCACTCCCACAAATAAAAAACCCAATTAAATTGAGTTTTCAGAAATGACAAATTTGAGATCTGGCAAGATGGCCAAACAGGAACAGCTCCAGCACAGCTCCCAGAGAGACCAACGCAGAAGGTGGCTGATTTCTGCATTTCCAATTGAGGTACATGGTTCATCTCAATGCGACTGGTTAGACAGTGGGTGCAGGCCACAAGGGGCGAGCAGAAGCACAAGGGGCCAGGGAACTCCCTCCTCTAGCCAAGGGAAGCCCTGAGGAACTGTGCTATGCGGCTCAGATACTACGCTTTTCCCAGGAGACCAGGAGATTCCCTCGTGTGCCTAAACCAGTGCCCTGAGTTTCTAGCACAAAACTGGGTGGCTGTTTGGGCAGACATCAAGCTTAGATACATTTTTTTTTTCATATCCCAGTGGCACCTGCCCCAGCGAGACAGAACCATTCACTCCTCTAGAAAGGGGCTAAAGCCAGGGAGTCAAATGTTCTTGCTCAGTGGGTCCCACCCCAACGGAACCCAGCTATCTAAGATCTACTGGCTTGAAATTCTCAGTGCCAGCACAGCAGTCTGAAGTCGACCTGAGACACTTGGAGTTAGTTGGGGTGGGGGGGGGGTGGTGGTGCCTGCCATTACTGAGACTTGAGTAGGTAGTTTTCCCCTCACAGTGTAAACAAAGCCACCAGGAAGTTCAAAATGGGTGGAACCCACCAAAGCACAGCGAAGCCACTGTAGCCAGACTGCCTCTCTAGAGTCCTCCTCTCTGGGCAGGGCATCTCTGAAAGAAAGGCAGCATCCTGAGTCAGGAGGTTATAAATAAAACTCCCATCTCCCTGGGAAAGAGCACCTGGAGGAAGGAGCAGCTGTGGGTACAGCTTCAGCAGACTTAAATGCTCCTGCCTGCGGCTATGAAGAGGGCAGTGGATCTCCCAGCACAGTGCTCCGGCACTGCTAAGGGACAGACTGCCTCCTCAAGTGGGTCTTGATGGGGAGATACCTCCCAGCAGGAGTCGACAGACATCTCATACAGGAGAGCTCCAGCTGGCATCTGGTGGGTGCCCCTCTGGGACAAAGCTTCCAGAAGAAGGAGCAGGCAGCAATCTTTGCTGGTCTGCAGCCTCCGCTGGCAATATTCAGGCAAACAGGGTCTGGCAAACTGCAGCAGACCTGCAGAAGAGGGGTCTGCCTGCTAGAAGGAAAACTAACAAACAGAAAGGAATACCATCAACACCAACCAAAAGGATGTCCACATGGAAATTCCATCTGAAGCTCCCCAACATCAAAGATCAAAGGGGGTAAGTCCACAAAGATGAGAAAAAACACAGCACAAAAAAGGCTGAAAATTCCAAAAACTAGAATGCCCCTTCTCCTCCAAAGGATCCCAACTCCTTGCCAGCAAGGGCACAAAACTGGACAGAAAATGAGTTTGACAAATTGACAGAAGGCAGCTTCAGAAGGTGGGTAATAACACACTCCTCTGAGCTGAAGGAGCATGTTCTCACTCAATGCAAGGAAGCTAAGAACCTTGATAAAAGGTTACAGGAACTGCTAATTAGAATAACCAGTTTAGAAAAGAACAAATGACCTGATGGAGCTTAAAACACAGCACCAGAACTACATGAAGCATATACCAGTATCAACAGCCAAAATGATCAAGCAGAAGAAAGGATATCAGAGATTGAAGATCAACTTAATGAAATAAAGCCTGAAGATCAGAGAAAAATGAATGAAAAGGAACGAACAAAGCCTCTAAGAAATATGGGATTTTATGAAAAGATCAAATTCCAACTGGAATTTTCATAACACAAAGAAATAATGCTGGGATGATGGATACCCCATTGACCCTGATGTGATTATTCCACACTATATGCTTGTATCAAAATAGCTCACGTATCCCATAAATATGTACACGATGTACCCAACCCATAAAAATTAAAAAATTTTAAAAACGTGTTATGGTATGTTTTGTTATTAGGACAAATTCCTTCCCCTCTCACTGAGCTTTCCAATCCAAGACCCTTTCCTTTCCAAAAGTAGTTTTGCTTATTCTTGTGCAATTGCTTGTCCAGATGAATTATGGAATCAGCTTGTCCAGTTTAATTTAAAAAAATTTTTTGGAAGTTTCTATTCAGATTTCCTTGAATTTATAGGTGACTTTTAAGAACAGCACACTTATAACACTTAATTATTGGGTACATTACCCTTTTGTATTCTTTAGCTTTCATTGTCTTCTTGGTCTAAGTGGCCTGTCTACATTTCCTGTTAGGATGATTCCTGGGAAGGTTATGATTCTTAATAGAACATCCTTTCCTTCATGTCATTTACTGATTCATGCTGGTTTCCAGAAAGGGTGTTTTTTTTTTCCAACAAAAATCTTTTAAAGAAATGTTTTCTCACCGATCATCATGTATTGCCAAATTGACAATCATATTGTCTACAGATCTTGAAATTTTTTTTTTCAATCTCTCCCTGATACCTACAAATTTCATTCCTTTTTCTTTTGTTTGTATATTAGTTAGGACCTGCAGAGCAAGGCGTTAACAGTAGTAGTAGTGACAGGCATTTTCATCTTGTTCCTAACTCTAATAAAAACGTGTCTAGCGTTTTCCTACTACTATTATGCTTAAGTTTGTCATTAGATACAAACTATGACACTATGGGCATTTCACTCTAAGGTGGCAATGAAGTCCCCCACTTTTATAAGGAATGAGGACTGAAACTGTTATAAAATACCTTTTGTTCATTTGTAGAGATCAAATAGTTTTCACCTTAAAATGGTGACTGGCAATACAGCAACTGCTTATTTTTATAATTATTAGAATATCTTTTTTTTTTTTTTTTTTTTTTTTGAGACGGAGTTTCGCTCCTATTACCCAGGCTGGAGTGCAATGGCACAATCTCGGCTCACCACAACCTCCGCCTCCTGGGTTCAGGCAATTCTCCTGCCTCAGCCTCCTGAGTAGCTGGGATTACAGGCACGTGCCACCATGCCCAGCTAATTATTAGAATATCTTAATGATGATCTTTTCAAAAAATTTCCCTACGCTGACCCTTCTTTGTATTCTAGGGATAAATCCTGTTTAAACACAGTGCATTATTCTTTCAATACACTACTGAAGACAACTTGCTAATATTTAAGATTGATGGTTTCAGGATCTGACGAGCAAGGCAAAATGTTGAATTTTAGCTTTATTTTTCTCTTTTCCTTGCTCAGTTTTAGCAAAAAAGTTATGCTAGCCTCAGATATTTCCTGAAAGCATATGTCTATTTTGCTGCCTGAGTTTGAGGTTTGCTATACAGCCTTCAATTTTAACTCGCTATTGTGTTATTCAAATTTTCTATATCCCCCTTTTCAACTGCCTGGTTAGCCAATACATTTGTCAGGGATTTCCATGATTCTAGAGTGGTCTACTTCACCTTGTACTTTCATTTTCTTTTCTATATTGTAAAGTTATGTCACTAATGACTGATATAAATTCTTGATGAACATCAAATATTACTGTTTTCTATTTAAACTGTCTGACAATAATGCTACTGTCCATAGTTTGTATTTGAGACCCATTCTCATAAAATTATAAAAAATAAAGAACATTAAGAAAAATATGTATTAGTTCTTATCCATACATCTTTCAAAAATCCACTAATTATTAAGATCCAAAAACTACTACTGTATATATTTATTTTTAGCTGTTCTAAATCACAATAAACTTACCTTTATTCATTCAAAAAACCTAAAGAAAAAGACAGCAGCAGCTTGACTACTACAGATTAAATATGACACTACAAATTAATGCCACCTGTTGTAGCCAGCTTCTATGACAGCTTGTAATAACCCTGGTATACATTAATCTTGTGTGGCCATCTCACCCTATCAGGGCTGACTTGGGCAACCAAGAAAATGAGAAGTGACACTCACTATGTGTCTTCCAGGGATAGATGAAAAAGGCACTGCAGGTTCTTTCTGGGTCTCCTAGATTGCCTGCTCTTGGGAAAACTAGTCACCAAGATTTGAGAACAAAGAGCGACATGAAAAGGCCCATGTGGAGAGAAACTAAGGCCACGTAATAACATCCAAAACAAACAGCTACCACCTTGGAAGTGTACTCTCCAGCACCAGTCAAACCATTAGATGACCAAAACTTCAGCCAACATCTAACTGCAACCTCATGAACCCCAAGCCAGAACTACCTAACTATCTTCTGAATCCCTAACCCACAGAAACCATGAGATATCTCATGGTTTCATTATTTTAAAATTTCATTTTTAAATAATGAAAAATAAATTGCTGGTGGTTGTTTTAAATCACTAACTTTTGAGATTTGTCATGTGGCATTAAATAATACACCATCTTACTGAACTCATATAGAATATTAAAAAATAAGAGTTCATCTTCCTTTAAATTATTATAATTAAACATTTTTAATTGTCTCCACTAATTTGTGGAGGTGATTTCTATAAAAAGGCTGGCTAATAAAACACAAGCAGCAAACTGTAGAGAAACACATGGTGTGAGTAAAGACACATTTATTTCTTGTGCCTTCTCACAATGCCCCAAATTTGAGGTGTCAGCAGCCAGAAGGTTTTAGAGCCACAGGCATGGATGGCATTCTACATACACTACAATCAGCTTCTGCTTTGTGACTTAACTAAAATTGGAAAAATTAGAGGTATTTTCTACTTAATTTTAACCTTCCATCTAATAACTGCTCATTAGCACCAATGAACCCAAGCAGTTGGGAAAGAGAAAGGCTTGAATCACTAAAATTTCCAGCAATTCTAATAACAGCTTTAAAAAATGAATTTGTGTTTTTGATTATTCCATGATTTTTACCAGTTCTTTATAAGCCAGGACTCTGAAAACCAACGCTAGCATTTACCAAGAGGCTAATTTTGTTTAAAATATATTATCCATTAAGAACTGTAGATTTAAAAATGACTACACAAAAACAGCTTTGAAAGATAATTTCATTCCACCTATCTTTGAAAAGTCTACGTTTGAGTAAGGTACTCAATGCTTGATCAATATTCTTGGGACTCAATCATATATAACCTGTGGCTGAAAATCAAGGTTATAATAAAATAAAAAGTAAAACAAACAAACAAACAAACAAAGATTACTCCCTAGGTAAGATCCACATGGAAATACATGAGAAAAACCTCTCAATTTAGCCACTGACCTACGGAAATACCTAGATTTCAAACATTCCCTTTAACTATATCACATAAAAATGATCCTCTCTTATATTAATTTCCATACTCCCACATAAATGGGATACATAAATGGGAGTATGGAAATGAATATTAAATAGGCCTAGAATTTACTCTTGCTCTTAATTTCAAACACATTCTTTTTCTTCCTGTGTTCATCTGAAAACTGGTTTTCAATTAAGTACCAATATGGAAGTAATTTTAGAGTCTTTCAAAATGTTCATTCATTATCTTAAACTTAATATGAATCACATGACCTTCATTTTAATCCCAAAACATCCTTTAAATGTATAGGAAAAGACTAACTGGATTTAATGCAAGCAAAACATATTTTAATTGGGAGAAAAGGAAAAGGGAAATAAAAAGCAAGCATATTATAATAATTAGTTACTCTAAGGAAAAAAGGTGGGTGCAAAGAGAAAAATGACTGAACTATCGAGACAGCATAAAATTGGCATACAGACATAGAAATCAGTGAAACAGATCAGACAGCATAAAAACAGACCCATCCATATATGATCAATTGATTTTTAAATAATGACAAGGTAATTCAGTGGGGAAAAAACAATGCCTTCAACAAATGATGCTGGAAGAAATACTATGTGAGAGGAAATTCTTACCTTATATCAAAAAAATAAACTTAAAATTCATCACAGACATAAATGTAAAAGCTAAAATTACAAACTGTTGAAAAACCAGAAGTAAGTCTTTACAATTTCAGGGTACACAATGATTTCTTAGGACTTAAAGCACGAACTACAAAAAGCAGAGTGATTAACTGGACTTTTTCAGTATTTTAAAACTCTCCTCTTCAAAAGACACCATTAAGAAAACGAAAAGTCATGCAACAGTCTCAAAAAAATACTCTCAGTACATGTATCTGACAAAGGACTTGTATCCAGAATTTATGGAACAATTTTTACAATGTAGCGAGAAAACAACCCAAAAAAGATACAAACACTTCAACAAACAAGATGTATCAGTGTCATATTAACAAATAAATGATGCTCAACATCAGCAGTCATCAAAAGAAAGGAAAGAGAGAGAGAGAGAGAGAGAAGGAAGGGAAGGAAGGGAAGGAAGGGAAGGAAGGAGGAAAGGAAGGAGGAAAGGAAGAAGGGAGGAAGGGAGGAAATTAAATCCAGACTGAGGCACAATTATACATCAACTAAAGTGGCTCAAATGCTAAAGACTATGGAGGATGTGGAGCAACTGGACCATCTTGCACTGCCGGCAAATGTGAAAAATGGTATAGCTGCTTTGGGACACCGTTTGGCAGTTAGATGCACAACAGCCCAAATGCGGTATCAACCCAAATGCCCATTAACAGGTGAACTGATAAAAGATTAAAGGTTAGAGACAATATATATGATACCATTTAGATGAAAATCCAAAAAAGACAAAACTAATTTACAGTGATATAAAGCAGGTCACTGGCTGCCTGAGGCTTGAGGTGGTAGGAGGGAAAGGACTGGCAAGGGGTACAAAGAAATTCTGGAGGTAATACTCTATATTTTTGGGCAATATTCCTGATTGTGATGATAGTTACACAGGTGCAATCACCTAAAACTCATCAAATTATGCACTTATATAAGGCATGTTTTATTTTAAAATACTTCTATAATTTAAAAATAATGAAACATAACTCAATAAATGTAAGATATTCACACAGTTCTATGACCCATTTTACGCAGTTTTCTCTAAAGGTATCTAAAGAGACTCTTTAAAGGTTACTCAAACAATACAGACTCAAGTAACAAATAAGAGTTAGAAACAACACAGTTAAAATGTATATAACCAAAACCCATACCTCAAATGTGTATTTTTCTCTATTATTAAAGAGCATTAATATGGTCATCTGGAAAGTGGAGACTTGCAATATGTGCTTCCGTGTATTAGAGCCAGTTACTTGTGCACCTCCAACACCAACTTCAGATCCATCTTCCTGTTTCATTTTTCAAAAAATATAAACGAAGATACAATCATTTCCTGGTAACATTTATGTACGTATGCATGTAAATATTTATGTATGTATGTATCAGTGACAGGGTCTCACTCTGTTACCCAGGCTAGAGTGCAGTGGCACAAACAATGCTCAATGCAGCCTCAACCTCCTGGGCTCAAGCGATCCTCCTGCCTCAGCTTCCTGAGTAACTAGGACGATGGGTGTGCACCATCACACCCGGGTAATTTTCCTATTTTTGTAGAGATGGGGTTTTGCCACGTTGCCCATGCTGTCTCAAACTAACTGGCTCCAGTGATTCACCCGCCTCAGACTCCCAAAGTGCTGAGATTACAGGCGTGAGTCACCATAACTGACCAATTTCCTGGTAACTTTAACAGTCTGTTTCAGAAATAGGTTCCATAATCTCCAACCTCCCCCTCAACAAAACTATATAACTTATTCCTATAAAGGAAATCTAAGTAATTAATCAATTCCCTATAGTCAACGATAAGATTATTTTAACAGTACACTACGGGATGATAATAATAATGGACTTACAAAACACTACTAGTTACACTACCACCAAAAGTTAAGAGGATTTGGTTTCTTTTTGTGTGGCCTCATCATAGCAAGAGATCAAAAAATAGCACAGCACAGCACAGCACAGGGGCCGGGGAAGAGGAGGGAAGTGTTCTCAAAGCCTGTTCCTGCTTTACGATTTAGGGGATGCAAACTGGAACTTTCTAACTCTTCAAATATTAACATACGCATTATGTTTTAAAAATCTACTGATCTGCTCTTCCCGACGCCCAAGATGCTGAAAGGAAAGAAAGCCAAGGGGAAGAAGGTGGCGCCGGCCCCCGCTGTCCTGAAGAAGCAGGAGGCCAAGAAAGTGGTGAATCCACTATTTGAGAAAAGGCCTAAAAATTTTGGCATTGGACAAGACATCCAGCCCAAAAGAGACCTCACCCGCTTTGTGAAATGGCCCCGCTATATCAGGTTGCAGCGGCAGAGAGCCATCCTCTGTAAGCGGCTGAAAGTACCCCCTGCAATTAACCAGTTCACCCAGGCCCTGGACCGCCAAACAGCTACTCAGCTGCTTAAGCTGGCGCACAAGTATAGACCAGAGACGAAGAAAGAACAGAAGCAGAGGCTGTTGGCCAAGGCCGAGAAGAAAGCGGCTGGCAAAGGGGACGTCCCCACTAAGAGACCACCTGTCCTTCGAGCAGGAGTTAACACCATCACTACCTTGGTGGAGAACAAGAAAGCTCAGCTGGTGGTGATAGCACATGACTTGGACCCTATTGAGCTGGTTGTCTTCTTGCCTGCCCTGTGTCGTAAAATGGGAGCCCCTTACTGCATTACCAAGGGGCAGGCAAGACTGGGACGTCTGGTCCACAGGAAGACCTGCACCACTGTCGCCTTCACACACGTGAACTCAGAAGGCAAAGGCGCTTTGGCTAAGCTGGTGGAAGCTGTCTGCACCAACTACGATGACCGATACGATGAGATCCGCCGTCACTGGGGAGGCAAGGTCCTGGGTCCCAAGTCTGTGGCTCGCATCGCCAAGCTCGAAAAGGCAAAGGCTAAAGAACTTGCCACGAAACTGGGTTAAGTTGTACACTGTTTTCTATAAAATAATGCAAATTTTCCTTCAAAAAAAAAAAAAAAAATCTACTGATCTGCTTAATAAACTTCAAAAGAACATGACTGTTTAGGGGAAAAAACCCTCTTTTCAAACAAAAACTAGCAGTAATTAAAAGATGAGTTCTTTAGTTTCCTTGTCCTTCCCATTTACACTTAAAATATATGTGTTGAATATTATTCAACTAAATTTATTACAAAGAGCTATTTCTCATTCCAACTAAATATAAAAATTAGAATACTTACAGGCATTTTCAGCAATACTTAAACTGATGTCAACAGTGATTCACCATATCAAACTAGTAAAATTCTAATTAAAGTCTAAATCTTATTTCCTGCCTAGATGACAATATAGGTGTATTTCTATACAGTTTTTCTTGTATTTCTATACAGTTTTTCTAGAAGACTTAGTATTTTTTGAAGGCAAATAATCCTGA
The DNA here is from genome assembly GCF_048565385.1 of Saimiri boliviensis. NCBI lineage: Eukaryota > Metazoa > Chordata > Mammalia > Primates > Cebidae > Saimiri > Saimiri boliviensis. The sequence goes on along the minus strand of NC_133453.1, from coordinate 16,780,697 downwards.
TTCATACCAAGTAATGAAAATAAATTATTACTCTATACCTCACAATTTAGATATACAAAAGTAATTGCTTTTTAAAAATGAAGGCAAATCACTTGTCCATTACTTATTTTTTAAATGACTTTAATAACATTTTATATCCAACAAATCTCAAGTGTTAATTTTCCCAATCTTGATTCATTAGAAATAAAGATTGTTGGTGACAGAATTTTGAAAAGAGGCGCATGGCTTTGTATCCTCTGAAATCAACTTACATTTTACTATTTTATGCAATATTTTTTCAAACCGAATTTTATAAATAAAATATGTAATTATCCTAATATTTAGTCCTTAGAGAAGACTATACTGGTATAGTCTTAGTAATTTCAAAGTTGCAGTTAGCAACTGAGACAACGGAAGTAATAAACCAAAGCCAGGATTTTTAACCTTTCTAACATGTAACACAAGTAGAGAAACAGGAGAAATAAATAATTTACCCAGGTCAACATAAATCACAAATCAGCTCTACAGACTAAGTTACTTAATATATTCAGACTATCAATACTTACCTTTTTAACTGGTCCATAAAATGTGGCATTGAGATCTGCAGAACCCATATGATGCTGGAGTGTGAGCTGTCGACCACTGTGTTTGGCTAAGTAGAACCTTCCGCAAATCAAACCAGGTTTCAGAAAATCAAACTTACACATTTGAAATTACAAATTACAGAATAACATCCCTTAAACATATGTGTACGTACACACACACACACACACACACACATATATACACAGACTTTAAAAGTTAAAGGAAACCTTAGGATTCAAGTTCAGTTTCAACTTTCTACAGAAGACAGAAACCTTGAGAGAGCCCTAAGCAACTCAGTTAGATACTGCACGACAAAGGCAGCACACTAAGTAATTTCTACTGTGCACTCTGCCCCAGCCCACTGCTGCTCAGCCCCTGCTTTTAAGACCACCTTTCTCCATAGTAACCCAATAATCAATTTGTCCTAAGCCAGTAGTAGACATCAACAGTACAAAATATATTTCTATACCACAGTACAAAAAATACTCAATGCACTAATGCTGAATGAAGGGCATTTATAAAATATTCCTCTGGGAAAACTTTATGCAACTTTTTCTTACATATTAAAATTATAAAGGATAAACTCTCCCTTTGTTGTTGTTCAAAATTTGTACTTTTGAATTTTTATATTTATATTTTTTGTCACTATCCATATCGCCTTTTTTCAAAGCCTGAGCTACTCTGTGGTTCCTGCCCCAGTGTAACAATCATCCCTTCACTCCTAGAATTCCTTTTCCCTTTTAATTCTGCCTTTCTACTGTTTGTAAAAAATGAGGACCTTGGGGAGGGAAAAAACCCGACATTTCTGTGAACTCAAAGAGACTGAGCAGTATCTAAACCAGTTGGATTAGGCAAGTAAAACTAGTTGGATAGCAGATATACCGTGAACTCTTGCAACAAAGTGTATCTGTGTGCATGTATAAACGATTATATTGATTCACTATTAGAGTAAGGCTCATGCAGCTGACCAGGGTGAAGTAGGACTGTCCATAGGATAATATGAATTGTGGTGGTGGAGACAGTATACAAGATTGATGGATTAAACACCTAGCTGCTTTCCTGGCAAATGGTTATGTTCTAAAAGACAAATCTAGTGTTTTTTTTTTTTTTTTTTAATTTATGAAGATATAAGTTAATAATATGCTAGTGCTTCTGATTCACAATAAAAGCAACTGGCTATGGCAGGTGTCCCCAAACTACAGCCCGTGGGCCACATGCGGTCCCCTGAGGTCATTTATCTCGCCCCCTGCCGCACTTCAGGAAGGGGCACCTCTTTCATTGGTGGTCAGTGAGAGGAGCACAGTATGTGGCGGCCCTCCAACGGTCTGAGGGACAGTGAACTGGCCCCCTGTGTAAGAAGTTTGGGGACCCCTGGGCTATGGTAATATAGAGAAGACAGCTGAAGAGCACCAGAATGTTTGAGGCTTTTTAAGTTAAATTCTTAGTTACCTCACCTTACAAAGATACATGTCAATATGCTGAATACTCAAGAAAGATCAGGATATGGGTGATTTAAAAATATCTATCTCCTGCATCAGCATCAAAAGTATCGTAAGTTTCTGTACAACCCCCATCAAGTTTTTAAGTATAGGCAAGTAAAAATTATTTCTGATAAAAATCACAAACTCCACAGAAATCATTCAAGATACATTCAAACTTTCAAGCACATTTTGACCTCAAGGTCAGGTATTTCACTTGGAAGAACATCTTAATGAGCACCAATGAATTTTTTGCAATAAGATGTTTGATGTCAACTTCTTATTATGGGAATATTTTACATCTCACACAAAGGAGGACTGGTACTTGGAAGCTTAATTACTAGAATCATTAAGACTAAGGTGAAGAATTTATACAGTGCCTTCCACAATTTCAAAGAGGTTGTGACAGACACTTGTCCTCCTGCAGTTTCTTCTTTTTTCAGATCTGGTTTGAGGTAACAGTTCACAGTAGAAGTTCTAGAGCAGGCGTCCGCAAACGTTTTATACAGGGGGCCAGTTCACTGTCCCTCAGACCATTGGAGGGCTGCCACATACTGTGCTCTTTTCACTGACCACCAACTAAAGAGGTGCCCCGACGGATAAATGGCCTCAGGGGGCCGAATGCGGCCGACGGGCCATAGTTTGGGGACGCCTGTTCTAGAGTATCACTGCTTTCTCTGAACCAGCAGCAAGATAAGATGCAAGGTAGTCAAGAGGCCTTTTGTTTGAGCATTCATAACTGATCTGCATCATGATGAGGAAATAAAGAAGCCACTCTGGTATTCCACTTACAAACACCATGTAGAGGTGTCCAGCTATCCATGGTTACTGCAAAAACATCTGCCCCTTGTGTAGTCAGCTCACAGACAATGTCTAAGTGTCCACCTTAGGCTGCTCGATGAAGGGGGGGTATACTCATCTTCATCCCTAGTGTTCACAGGAGTAGCTTTTCAAAAAGTAGTCTCCACACTGAGTAAGCCAATTATTTTCAGCAGCCCAAAAAAGAGATTTGCTTGAATCATTTTCTATTTTTTTCTTGCAACTAATATCACTCTTGGTTTTCTTCTTGCTCCTCATCCTCATCAAAACTGCCAACTCAGAGACTCTGAGTATCAGTGGGAATAAGGTGTCCCAAGTATTTCCAACAATTCGAGTTGGCTGAAGTGTTCAGAAAAGTCTAAGGAATTCTCTGGGTCTGGTTTTCCAACATAATTTACTTTCTCTTTTTCCATTTTTACTAAGGCTCTAAATAAAAGGCATTTCAAATGCCAGCATATAAACAATCTTTCTAGAGATAAATTAAGACTGCTTTACTTTATTCATTAAGATCCTACAAAGGGGGAAATTGCTGCATGCTAGGATAGATGCTACTTTTGAATACGAGGTAATAAATGGAACACATTCATCTTCAATTACGGATACTAATGTTCAAATTCATTTTAATTTTGAACAATTATTTGTACGTAGTAATGCAAAGTCTGATTTAGATTTACCTTCTGAATATCTCAAAAGCATGTCTTGGTGCTGGGGGGATGTTGCACTTTGGTGTGGCTGACTGAGTGGGCCAGTATCCCGTCGTGAGCACCCGGACTGTAAGATCAACACCACCTAAAGATACCTATGTAAAACAGAAAGAGATACTCTCCTCAAAATTAACTAGGATTTGTTATCTGTTCTGTTTAGACACCGTGTTAGATTTACCAAAGCAGTTAGCTCCATGTCTAGTGACTAATTTAAAAACCTGCCCAGTTGTTTTTTCAGATCTGGTTTGAGGTATGTTGAGGATGTTCTAGAAGTTCTAGAACAGTTTACCAGGAGATTTTCTTAAAGGTTAGACCCATCCGGTGTTTCACAAATTTTAACTACGCTGGCAAACAGTCATAATTATTGCTTGTGATGTTAATTTAAAAACACTGAACAAAGAATAGTTTTTGGCACATAAATCAAGTCTTACTGTTATCACTGAGAACTGAAAAGTTTGGGCCTTTTTAAATAAAAGGTCAAGGGGGTCAATCATATCATTTTAGAGAAAATTCTAGCATAAGATCCTTCATCTCAGTTTAAAATACCTTTACCATCTTAATACACAATGTTATTTCTAATATTTCAGCACCTACTTCAACTAAACAAATTTTATGTTTTAACATGTAACTCACATTCTAACCGCTGCATAGGACACTAGAGATCGCTACATAGCAGGTGCTCTATAAATATCTGCACAATGAATGACTACTTCTATGTTAGTATCACTGTCACAATTATTTTCTTCTTTTAAACAAATTAATTTTTTAAGTAAACAGCAATAAAGCACAACAGAAACTCTTATGGATTAAACATTATCTTTATTATTGATATTCAGAACTAATAACCCATCATTCCATTTTTATCTTACCTCAGTGATTTAGTAATATAAATTTTTAGGGGGAGGAATCAGAGTTTATGAATATCAAGGACCATTCTACACTCAAGACTGCTTCACAAGTACCCACAAAATGATTACTTAAAGAAACTGAAAATAAAAAAATTAGATGACACACAGAAGAGAGGATCATAGCAGAGACTCTTATATGATATACTGGGGGAGGTGGAGAACTGTTTATACGTTTGCAAGTTGGCTGGGGTAAGGCAGGGTCTCAATGTGGTCAGTCCATCCATCCCATATCAATATGCATGGGATCTACCCCAATCCTCCCTATAGCTCTCAATGTGTATGATTAGTGGAAGAAAAAAATAAAAAGCTTATTATAGCAAACAAACAAACAAAAAAATACAAGAAAATATGGCAATATATTAGATTTAACTACAAGTTCCTAAACAATCTAAAAAAAAAAAATCCAGGATAATTACACTACTCAGTTCCTGTCCACCCAAAATTTCTATCACAAACTTGCATCTTTCCTCCTCTCAGATCTTCTCCACTGTAAACACTGATATATAAGGCAAATCATGTAACTATTTACATTACAGTCAGAATGTTTTCATATAAATGGTTATTCTACAGAATTAGATATTTTCACATATCCGGTTTGTGAAAGTGATGATCTCCTTTTTTGATATCAAAAGAAAGACTCACAAGTCTGTTAAATGGTTGTGATGCATCTTAACTACAGAGTGGCACATGGTGATTTAGAAAATTTAAAAATTGTAGAATTCTCTAAATTTAAGGTTAAGTTGAAAATCAGAGTAAAAAATGAAACTAAATTGTGAATATCATTAAATACTCATAAAACCGCCATCAGACTCCAAAGCCATGAAAGTTCCAGTTCACCAGCTTTGGGGAGTTACACCAAACACATTTGTAACACATTAATTTCTGTGTTTTCATGGTCTCAGCGCACCTGCTACCCGCTCTTAGGATGTAAGGCCCATTTAGGCTAAACTTACAGAGGAGAATGACAGTAGTAAGGTATAGAAAGGTCATGTGACTATCCCAAGATGACACAATCCTGGGGTGAAGTGAAAAGAAGAGTACTAAAACTCCGTAAACTTGTGTAAGCCCAGTATTCTTTCCACAATTTATAATAGATTTGTGCTATCTTTATTAACAGCAGAATAATTCTCTTTATTAAATTGTCAGTGTATTCCTTTCAACTGGGGAGGAGAAACTGAATTTTTTTTTTTTTTTTTTTTTTTTTTTTGAGACGGAGTTTCACTCTTGTTACCCAGGCTGGAGTGCGATGGCGCGATCTGGGCTCACCACAACCTCCGCCTCCTGGGTTCAGGCAACTCTCCTGCCTCAACCTCCTGAGTAGCTGGGATTACAGGCACACGCCACCATGGCCAGCTAATGTTTTGTATTTTTAGTAGAGACAGGGTTTCACCATGTTGACCAGGATGGTCTCGATCTCTTGACCTTGTGATCCACCTGCTCGGCCTCCCAAAGTGCTGGGATTACAGGCTTGAGTCACCGTGCCCGGCAGAAACTGAATTTTAAAATAATAAAAAGTTTTAACATAAACATAGAAAAAGAGGAAATGTGAAGAAAAATAAGTACAGACAAAATATGTTGTCGCTAATGACATTTAAAGAAACTGTCATCTGCTAAATGGATGAAAATGCCCATTATAAAAGACTTTACATGAATATATAAGTAGAAATTAATGCAGAATCTTACACCAGTTGCCTGTAGATGTTGCCTGAATTCATCCATTGTTGTGTTTGAGATGCTCATATCCCTAAACATTCCTTCCAGTTTTGATGTGAACTGACATCCACATTCAGTCTGTGAAAGAAAAACACAAATATACACAAATCGTAGATTTTTCTGTGTATAGAGGAAATAAATTATTTCATGTTATTGCTATCCCTGATAATCTTAACAGCTGCTCTATGCCTGTGGTTACCAAACTTTAGGATTTTATTTTAAAATGGAAATTCCCAAATTCTTTCAGAGATTCCAATATACCTCCCATGAAAGGTAGGGCCCAGAATTCTGTGTTTTTAACTAGAATCTCAGGTGATCCAGGTACAAGTATTCCATGGACCACAATTTGAGAAGAAGAACTACATGGCAATAACCTCTTTATTGTTTCCCTTTTACTAATCCTCCCTTTCAGACCTCCATGAATGCATCTTGACATAACAAAACAAAATTCCAGCAAACTCTGAATATCCCTAAACTTGAAAAAAATGTTAGTGTAGGCCGTGTTCTTCTCAAAACAATCTACCTTTATTTCTAAAAATAAACACTTAAAAATCAACCAAATAATTTCCAATCACATGTTGTCAGTACACAACCATGATAAACATCAGTTAGGTGCATTCTGTTCCACCTAAAACATACCTTACCTTTAACTTAGATATCATGTTTTTTTCAGAGTCATCAGAAACACTTTTATTTGTGAGAAGTCTCCTTGCCAAGTGTTGTTTATAATAACGTTCAAATACATCTTTTTCTTGCATAAACCTAAAAAGGACCATTGCCTTATCCAATATTGTTTCTACTTCTTGTTCTGTTAGCTGCAAAATTAAGATGATTTAACAATTATATAATTTTAATTCTACAGAAGTAGCATTACAGTTCATTTACAGCTTAAAAACACTACTGTTTGAAAACACAGATATCTGGCTGACATACATCAGAAAAAGGAATACAGTTTGAGAAAGTGCCTCTTACTTCACACAGTAGCATCATTCTTACATTCGCATTTAGTGCATCATGCATGGGAGGCTGGAGTGGAATTCTATTCCACAGAAGGCTACTACTGAAATGGAGGCATAAGGTAATATAGGGCTGGATTAAGGGATGACTGAGAATACAGGAAATGAAATTTTAGTCACGGAGATTATGTTATGAAGCCTTTGCACGTATAGGCAAAACATTATACAGCCAAAAGACAGATTCTTTCATTTAAGCTCACTGAAACCCTAAATTGTGCAAACAAAAGGCAATAATTTGTCACAATCCAAACAGTAAAAAGACCATTGCTCTTACTTTTAAATATGGGCAAAAGGATTCTGTGGCAGGCTGTATTAATATATTCAGAAAAATGGAAGATGACATGAATGCATAATTAATAGACTTTTCTATTCTGTGCATCCTTAGTGATTTTGTTTCCTTGTTGCAGCTTCTGCCTGTAAAACCTGTGACAACTTGTTGCTTTTCCCTTTCATGTCACAAATTCCAAAATGAAGTCAAAAGAGACCAATTCAGATGTGAGCAGAACACACTTCAGTTGATCTGTGCTGCCGTGAGCTCCCCAGGTTTCAGAGGTAGCATGTATCCTAAAGGCTTGAAACTGAGCTATAGCAACTGTTTTCTGAAATCTACTCTATCTATGCCTTAACATTCTTGGCATCCAATTATTGTTTGACATATAACCTTCAGAACCAGATGAGAGCAAACAACATTCTGTACTATTAGAAAATTGTTTTCTAGTTTTTTTTTTATCTTAAGCATGCCTAACTCTGTCATAAAAGTGACTATTTACCAACTTCAGCTGTGTAGTTGTTCATTTTTTTTTTTTTTTTGAGACAAGGTCTTGCTCTGTTGTCCAGGGTGGAGTGCAGTGGCGTGATCATAGCTCACTGCAGCCTTAAACTCCTGAGCTCAAGTGATCCTCTGCCTCAGCCTCTGGGACAACAGGTATTTATCACCTTGTACCACTAATTTTTTTCTTTTACTTTTGTAGAGATGGAGTTTTACTCTGTTAACAAGGCTAATTTCAAACTCCTGGCCTCAAGAGCTCCTTCTGTCTTGGCTTCTCCAAATACTGGGATTACAGTCATGAGCTACCAAGCCCATCCAGTTACTTGTTTTTGAAGCCAATTACACATTAAGTGAAATGTCTAACTACTTTGGAGCATGTCAAGTATTTCAAACAGTATTTTTTACTAGGCCATGGCACACATTTAAGCACAGCAATGGGGCATGCTTAATTTTTATCTGCAAAATGTCCTAACTTTATACATAATTTTTTATCTTTAAATAAAATTAAATGTATTTTCAAATACAATACTACTTACCCCTTTGACTCCCTTTTTCAGTTTATCATCAATAAATAATGAGAGGTATTCAGGAGACCTGGAGTTGAGGTTGAGAAAATACTCAAAGTCACCCGCAATTGTTTGTTTAAAGAGGCGGTCATTGTTGAATGATTCTAGAAGGAAGCGATCAAACCTACTCTTCAGATCCAATAAGCCCTTAGAAATAAAAACAGTAAAATTTGGAACACATTAAAATAATTTTTCCATAAATAACACACTTATGACCATGTATGTTTATCTTAACTTTGCTGGTAACAAACATGTATATTCATTTTTAAACTCACATAGTTTTGGTATTATTTTCAAGCCTGTATGTAAGCCTCTATTAAAAAAGTCAATGAGAGAAGTATTGTATCTTCCATATATGTATTAATACAATGCAAACAAACCAAAGAACCCCCTCACTGCTTCTCATTCTCCTGTCTTGATGGAATGGGTTAGCCAGGGAAAAATTAGCTTAAAAAATGTACCAAAAAGCTGATTAAAACACAAAAACATGACACATAATTTATTTATAGTACTGCTTGAAAGTAAAATGTTTTCAAACAAAAAGTATTTAAACCAGTTGTTTTCTCCAACATACTAATGTATGCAAACACTAAGGCATACCAAAAACTGAGACTTAAAATTGAGGCTATTTAAACAAGTTCTCCATCAGAGAAGTTAAATGAAAAGTAGCAGTTGAATTTCAGCTCCCTGATATAAATACGCACACCTTGCAAAATTCTGAAGTATTTAGGATAATTACACATATTATTTTACTACTGGGAAAATTAAGTTTAAAGTATACAATACACAGCATGGTGAAAGCGGCCTTTGCAGCACCTACCAAAATGCCTTTATCATAAATGTAGAGAATCGTCTAGGTTTACTTACCTGGATATAGTCAACTGGATTCTTTCCTTCTCCTTCTTCAGAAACAAGAGCTTTACCTTGCTCCCTCAAATAGGAACTCATACACTCACACATTGTTTTCAAACCATTTGGCACACGACTAAATAACTTGTACATGCAAGCAAGGTCTACAAATCAGAAAGAAAACACAAATTGGCTACCATTAAAGATTGAAGAAAAAAAGATGAATTTTTGTTCACGCTATAATACTTAGAGAAGCTTATTTCTCCAGTACCACCATTTGCTGACCATGTAAAAAATATACATATATTGAAATGAAAACTGGAAAAAGGCTAGTCAATAGTTACCGTTGTAACTTATAAAACACACCTTTTGGATGAGATGCTCTGAAAGCATCAATTAAATGTCCTAGCAAATTTTAATTTACATGGAGGAGATGCCAAAATCCATAATAAACAAGTGGTGTCACAAAAAAAAAAAAGGCAACTGCAGTTTTGAGTTCGTACGTAATTTATACTACATAATTCTAATGCAGACCTATGATACTACAAAATGTCTACAAAAAGGGTAACTAATTAAGGTATAATTGGTAATCCCTGTAATGAAGAAGAAACTTAAAACCAATTTAAGTCTTATGGGTATTTCCAAAGGTTTAACTGATTACCATGACAACAAATCAAATAAACTATCCTAGGATTTACTTCATTACACCTTACGTAAAGTTTTTATGAAATGTATGATATAAACATCTCTTTTTCAGTATTTTCCTCAGAGCAAACCCTAATGTTTCCCAGGTGGCATCCTAAGCCAGTATCTGTACTTCAAAATTTGGTATATTTCACTATACATTTTAAATTTAGAATAGAAACTCTGGATTCTATCCATTTTTTAATATCATTTTTCATAAGACTAAAATACAGATTTTAAAATACTGTTTTCCCATATGTCTAGTGTTTCTTTGCAATAACAACTTACTGGGAGAACACAGTGTCAGAACTTTACAATGATAATTTTATAAGTATTACAATCAGTAACTTTTAAAAATAAAGAGTTTCTAGATCAGACGCTGACCAATGTTTTTTCTGTAAAGCATCAGATAATAAATATTTTTAAATGTGGGCCACAGATACCTGACTCAACTACTCTACTCTGACATTGTATATAAATTTATATAAATTTTCATGAAATATTCTTTCGATTTTTTTAACAACAACAAAAAAAACCCACAAAAAAACAAAAAAACCCATGCAACAACAACAACAACAACAACAACAACAACAACAACAAAAAAAAAACAGATTTGGTGGACAGGCCCTAATTTGCCTACCTTGGTCTACAGTTCTAAGAGTAGTTTAGAGCTTAAAACTGAAGTTGTATGTATTTTAAAAAATATTTAGAAGCAAGTTTTACACAAGTTTAATAAACTTTGTTTCAGTGACTTTCAACAACAAATTTCAGTTTCCATTAATAATACATGCCTGTAGTCACCTACACATGGCAATTTTACAGCTTCTCACATACTTAGCATAAATGACAACCAAGTTTCCCATATTGAAAACAGGCATTACAAAAGCAATAGCAATTTATGGTCACATACTACAGTAAATGTAGCACATCAAATACTTCTAACAAAATGGTCCCCAACTTGTCTATTTCATTCCTATGTTTTTGTAAGTTTTCCTTAGCTATTACATGTTGTACATGTAACTGTATGCAAATTACTAAATTTCATTGTATTTAAATGTCAGGGTAAAGGGAATGTAAAACAGTAAATGAGAATAATTTGGCATTCAAAAGTTAAATATCATTATTTCTATATACACTTAATAAAAATAAGATACCATTTGAACTTAATTTCATAGTGCTATCTGCATCTAATAATCAATCCAATTTATCCTCTATTCACAGTGAGGAAACTGTTTTTCATTTTCTCATTTATGAGAATCTGGTTTCATAATGGTTAAGTTGCTTCTGATACATACTCAACAAGAGGAACTTTTTTCCAAGAGCAGGGCCTACCACAATTAAGACATCTTGCCACCAGTTTCTAGTGGAAGCTCAGAAAAATTAAAGACAACAGTTTCTTTCCGCCCCCTCCCCAACCCATCGCCCATGCTGAAGTGCACTGGCATGATCTGTCTTGGCTTACTGCAGCCTTGACTTCCCTGGCTGGGCTCAAATGATCCTCTCACCTCAACCTCTGAAGTGGCTAGGACTATAGACATACGCCATCATGCCCGGCTAATTTTTGTATTTTTCACAGAGACAGGGTTTTATTAATTTGCTCAGGTTGGTCTTGAACTCCTGAGCTCAAGCAATCCATCCGCTTCAACCTTCCAAAAGGACTGGGATTCCAGGCATGTGCCATCATGCCCAGACAAAAACAAATTTTAAATTTAATTTAGAATCATAGATAGCTACACCGTGTTGTCGGAAACATAAGGTACTAAATAAAGGCGAACTCTGGTAAGTACTATTATGACACTCCTTCATTCACGTAAGTGCTTGCCATGATAAGGCATACCTGACACCTTTTACATACACCTCCACACAGGTGACAGAAATGCTGTAATTCTGGCATGCTCAACAACCTCTTCATCAACATTTCCTAGCCCCTAATCTCCAGCCCATTTAATCATCCCTCCCTACACGCCCCTAAGGTAGGTAAGAAAACATTCATTCAATATCAAAACAGTACATTACATAATTTATTAATATTCACTTTGTTTAAGCAGGGCAAATGCTTTGCAAAAAGTCCTAGTCTGCCAGAGACCATTCAGGGAAGGGTCATTAAATTAGAACCTGTGGACCAAATACAGCCTGCCACCTATTTATGTAAGCTCATGAATTAAGGATATTTTTCACATTTTTAATGGCTAACGAAAAACTGAAAAGAATACTCCTTAGTGACACATAAAAATTATATGAAATTCAAGTTTCAGGGCTCATAAAGTCTTATACAAACACAGTTAGGCTTATTCATTTGCTATTGTCTTATTTTCTCACGATGACTGCATGGCCCACAAGCCATTTTGTTCACTATCTAGCCCTTTACCAAAAAAAAAAGCTTGCCAACCCTTGACTTAGACCTTAATTTTAGAAAACATGGCAAACACACTAGATGACTTGTTTTTTGCTTTTACAAAAAAGGTTTAACAGAAGAGTCTTTTAAAAAAGGAAGCCTCTTTAGCTGAAAAAAATTTTTTCATGTGGAACTTTTCAGGGATTTATCATACATACAAAAATGTAACAATTTTAAAACATCAGGTAAGGATTCCACTAGAGATAAACATGGCTCAACTTCCCACCAGCTCTCTTTTTCCCTTCTCTTGTATCCTCCTTCTCTTATAATTCTCCTCTAAAAACCTTTCGTTATTCTCTCCATAGGTCATGACCCCAAAAGGCAATATATATTTCTTTTACTAAAAGGAAGGGGATAAACATTGCTGATATTTCATCTAGGAAGTAGGACAACCATGTTTTTTTGTTTTTTTTTAATTTCCTAATACCATATCAGTGGTAAAGGCAAAGTTTTAAAACAAAGCATCAGAAATTAAGAATGGAGGATATGGTTATTACTCTTTAATTTACAACTTCTTCTAGGATACTTTTCACAATTTTTTTTAATCCCTGAAAAATAAAAATTGTGATTAAAAAAATGCTATAGTTACCTCAAAAGTGTTTTTTACTTTTATGCAATCCTCCTTCCTCCTTTTCCATTCCATAACTTCAGTGTTCCCCAAACCAATTTAATTTATTTCAACATATCAATATGGAAGACACAAGTATTTTTGCATTTTCAGCACCCTATCACAACTAAATCCTAAAGGAAAGTCTACAGAAATCTTAAGATGGAAATTTGAGATTTTTAAGATAAGCACAAAACCACAAGAAAGCCCAAACCCTTTGTTTGATGTACAACAAGGACAGGAATGAATGAGGAGCTCCTTGGCCTCACCAACACTATTAAACCTTTTATCTTCTGGATTAAGAGAAACATAAAATGAGGAGACTTAAACTGAAAGACCAGAAATGCTCAATTCATTAGAAATGTCTAAAACCTTCATTAGTAAGACAGCATCAAGCTTGGAAATCCCATGAAAGTAACAACGGAAACAAATTAACAACACACACTACAACTTCTTGAAAACTGTTACCTGCTTTAATTGTAGGAAAATTTAAAAAATATTGATATGGCAGAATAATGATTTATTTTCAATAGGTAACACTTACCTTCTGTCTTTCCATTTTTCAACATATGTACTAGCCCAGAATTCTCCATTTCTACTATAGTCTTCATGTGCTTGGAAATGAGTTCCCTCTCAACCACCTTTACAATTGGTTCTTCCGTTGATTTGTCAAGGCAGTGCATCACTCGTTCTATTTCTTCATTAATTCTAGCTTCTACTTTCTTTATATATACTGAAGCACTATTTTCTGCTAAAAATTTCTGGCTTTCCATCTGCAATTTAAAAAGGTAATTTTTTTAACATAGAAAAAATGTGTTTTTTGCTCTTAGCTGGGTTTCTACAGTGTTTATAACAAAGCAGCCTAAGTAAAATAAGAACTATTAGCATTTTGTGTAGTTTCTCGTTACAAAGACTGATATAGGCTGAATTATATCCTTTAAAGCCTTTGGTATGCATATAATACTAAATTAAAACATTTATCTGTAAGCAATGTTTTTCAAGCTGTGCCAATGTACTCCAAAAAACAGCAGAAAAAGTAAATACACACCAATGAGGGTCAAAAGTATAGAAGCATCTGACTCCAACAGAGTGGGATGTTCTTCTTTTGCTTTGTTTTAATGTAAAATAATAACCAGAAAGATTCATCATGTTTATCATAAGCTTTGCTGGCATACTGCTAGTTACTAAAGTCTTCCTGCCACCCACTCCCACTCTCAAAGGAGTAGACATACAGTAAAGTTTGAGAAATAAGAGTTTTAAAATAACTATTAATATTGTCTGCTAACACAGCTTTAGAAAAGTTCCACTAAATTTCAAATGTTACCCCAACTGATTTTAACAGATTTGACAGTAGTTTTAACGGTTATATACTGGAAGACACGTAGTCAATGTAAGTTACATATAAAATTTAGCAACATCTCTCACTTTTTTAACATAGTTTTAATTCTTGAAATAATCAAGTTCCGAAGAATAGACATTTACACACCAAACAAAAATCTTGCTGAGACATCTCTCCACTATTAAAAATAGTATATATATGTCTTCACACACACATACATGTAAATGTCACTGTAGCATAGTCTGGAATCTTGATTTATAAACAATTCTTCTATTAGTATGTTATCTACTGTAATGAAAAAATGCAAGCTAATGCAAAGATTAGAAACACTGTCAAAAATATCTACAACTAATTGATGTATTAGAAAATAAAGACCGTTTTCTACATTATAAATTAGTAATTCATAAAGCATGGTCCAGGCTCACCAATGCAGGCCACAAAGGTCTTCCTGATGGGCTATAAAACGATTTGAAGGAGGGGGTAAAAAAAAAGGCAAAAAGTCCATTCTTTCTTTCTTGATGGGTGACACCAAAATTCACCAAGATCAATTTTTGATATAACCAGTAGCTATCATAAATGACCTACTGAATTATTAAGAGTTAAAATTTTGTATTCATTTATTTTTTAAAAAGCATATCACTGGAATAAACACTTTAGCTTTCTACTAAGACATCTGTTTTGGCAACACTACAAAATTCCCACTGTTAATTGCTCAGATAGTTATGGTTTTCAGGAAAGATGCCTGGTTACAATTACCTCATAAATACAGTCTTATGTTTATTGGTACTCAGTTATTATCATCATTTCATTACAAACTAGTACCAGTTTAGTTTTACTTTTAGCAAGTTAGATGGGTTTGGAACACTGTTGCAAATTTCTATCAATAGTACTCACTGGCCTGTAATTTTTTAACCAACCACCTTTAAGGCAAATATGCACTGCAGAATCATGCCTATTCTTACATGTATTTTACATATACACCCTTACGTGTACTTTGATAAAAACTTACAGATGAGACTTGTTGGTGATGTGCTGCTATGTATTTATGGTACTTAAATAATTTATAGTATTAGATATAGTAAAAGGTTAAGGATATTTCTAAGTTTACAGTTTAATAACATACAGTTGACCCTTGATCAACACAAGTTTGAACTGCACAAGTCGTTGAAGTAGATTTTCTTCCTCCCTTGCCACCCCGAGACAGCAAGGACCAAGCCATCCTCCTTCCTCCTCCTCCTACTCAGCCTACTCAATGTGAAGACAAGGATGAAGACCCGGATAATCCACTTCCACTTAGTGAACAGTAAATTATATTTTATCTTCCATATAATGATCTTTTTTTTTTTTTTTTTTGAGACGGAGTTTCGCTCTTGTTACCCAGGCTGGAGTGCAATGGTGCGATCTCAGCTCACCACAACCTCCGCCTCCTGGGTTCAGGCAATTCTCCTGCCTCAGCCTCCTGAGTAGCTGGGATTACAGGCATGTGCCAGCATGCCCAGCTAATTTTTTGTATTTTTTTTAGTAGAGACGGGGTTTCACCATGTTGACCGGGATGGTCTCGATCTCTCGACCTCGTGATCCACCCGCCTCGGCCTCCCAAAGTGCTGGGATTACAGGCTTGAGCCACTGCGCCCGGCCCATATAATGATCTTAATAACACTTTCTTTTCTCTAGCTTTTTTTATAATACAATATGCAATACATGTAACATACAAAAAATACGCTAATTGATTATTTTATCCCTGAGGTTTCCAGTCAACAGCATGCTGTAAGTTTTTGGGGAGTCAAAAGTTTTATGTGGACTTTCAACTACACATGGGGTCAGTATCCCTATGCCCCACACTGTTCAAGGGTCATCTCTATAATTTTAAAAAACATGTGTAAGTTCAAACTCTTCAATTTGTTATTGATGAGTTGCTTAACAGAAAATGGTCAAAATGTGAGGTAGGTGTGCTGACGGGCATTTTTTTGTATATGCCCCTCCCTCAATGGGCCTCAGTCAAAAAAGGTCAAAATAGTTAAATTAGTAACTATATTAAAAACATTAAGAATATCTTAAAAGATTTATTTACATTTTGACAGATTACCTGAAAAAATTCTGCAGACATTTCCAAAAAAGGAGCCTCAAAATCTTCTTCATAGACTGATCTTCCTTCAAGACCTAAAATCATTAACATCTGGCAAGCATTTCTTATTGCGCCTCTGTTGAAAAAAGTTTTATCACTTGATAATTAAATTACATTAAAAATTCACCTAAAAATTACAAAAGAAGTAGGTAAAAATATCTTCAGGACATTTAACTTTTATTGAAGTGACCAATCTCCCATAGGCCACTCACATAAAACAAAAGGATTAGCCTAATCTTAAGCTGGAAAGCATAGCTTGACTGCACAGCTATTTGTCTCAAGGTGTTCTTATTCTGTTATAACAAAATTTTTAAAGAAAATTAAGACGTCTAAATATTTCTGTGTTTGAAAACACAGAGAGGCTATTTATCTGGAAGGAGGGAGGGAAGGAGGGAAGGAGCGAGGGAGGGAGGGAGAGAGGGAGGGAGGGAGGAAGAGAGGGAGGGAGACAGACAGGCAGATTAAGCTGTACTGCCAGACATGGGTCCAATATACAGCTACCCTGGGCAATACAATTTTTTGCACTAAATGAATTGTGGGCAATCCTGATCAAGCACCAAAGCTGAAATAAAAAGAACTTCACATGTTTTCATCTAACAGCTGCTCTGAAAACAGATGAGGAGAGAAAAAAATCTTACATTTCAAGCCACTCTAGCTGTAGCATCACCAAAATGACATTGTAATTCCCGTTATAAAGGGGGACAAGATATGGCTTAGAAGGGGCACAGCATTTCTTAGTTATTTTAGTCTATATTCAACAGTTTTCTTCAAAAATGTTTGGAATGAAGGACAGACAAAAGGCCTTAAAGAAAAATACCAAGAAAAGAAATAAAAATGGTATACAGAAAAAAAACCAAATGCTGGCATGAAAAATAGATGAAAAGCCAAAAGTGACGATTAACTGATTTGTTTGTTAAAAGCATATTAAATAAAAGCTTAGGATAGTCTCTTCTAAAAAATATAGATGTGTGCTTTCAAATTAAAGTCTAGGTAACTGTTAAGTCTGATTTAAAGTTTCTGAGGATTTTCCCAGTGTGCTGAATATTCAAACTTTTATTTATTTTAATAAAATTAAAACAGTGAATCATTCTCAAGTTTCTCAAAACCACAAGAGTAAAAAGAAAAATTTTACCTGTCTACAACTTCTCCTTTCCGCTCTCTTGCAATCATATCCAACAGAGTTTGCCGCAGATGATCCCTAATACACCCATAACGTACAACTTGATCTCGAAAAATAATTAATCCCAAATTGTAGACATTCTCCACATTATTTTGTTGTACATATACACGGTCCTACAGTTAAAATAAAGTAATATAAACATGAGGACAATTCTTGTGAACATAAGAATTATTGTGAGCTACAATAACAAAAAGAATTCCAAAAGCAATCATTTTTCAGGTGAGAAACACTTCAAACGATCTTAAGCAATGTGAAACTTTCTAGCACGTCTCAAGTTATATAAAGTTAAGTTTTTACAATTGACAATGGCTATAAATGGTGGCCCATTTACCTTAAGAAAAAGGGAAAAAAGTAAGCAAGCATCATACCCAGGAACAAAAAAGCAGAGTAGAAAAAGTAAACAATAAGGTAGGCAGATCACACTTTGTCCCCAAAGCTACAGCATATTCAAACATGGTTCGTTCTTTGAAGCAAAATTGAGTTGAATGAAGTATAGATTTATACAACTTAGGTTGTTACTGATAAAATATTAAAAGGCTCTAATGCATGTAATAGAGAAGCATTAAGTATTACATAATTAAAACACTTCTACTTACTGTCACTTCAAACAGATTATTACTTTCAAGTTCTTACCGACATGAATATAGGTATCTCAGTTTATAGAGCACAGATAATCCAGAATTTTTCGTGATAAAAACTATCTCATGCAGTACCTAAAAATCCATATTGATAGCAAAATAAACTGAAATACAACTACTGTTTTTTGTAATGCTCAGAAGGATTAGAATACAATTCCCTTCTTGTCTAAACAAGGATCTCTCTGGGCTCTGATGGGTCTGTGAACCTTCTAAAATTATGAAGTTACATGTTTGTTCACACATAAGTACACTGGAAAAAGAGCCCATAGCTTTCACCAGATTCATAAACATGAATCTATAGGTTATAGCTAATTACAAGGTGAACATGAACAGAGCTCTACCATATTAACAATGTAACCAGAATAATATTAATCAACTTTCCAAACTTTTTTTTTTCTGTTTTTGAGATGGAGTCTCATTCACTCTCATGTCCAGGCTGGAGTGCAGTGGTGCCATCTCGGCTCACTGCAACCTCTGCCTCTTGGGTTCAAGCAATTCTCCTGCCTCAGCCTTCTGAGTAGCTGACAATACAGGCGAGTGCCATCATGCCTGGCTAATTTTTGTATTTTTTGTGGAGACGAGGATTCACGAGTTAGCCAGGCTGGTCTCAAAGTCCTGACCTCAAGCGATCTGCTGACCTTGGCCTCCCAAAGTGCTGGGATTACACACGTGAGGTACCATGTCTGGCCCCAAACAATTTTAATTAAATTCTCTATGTGCAGTCCTTGCTTCATATGACATAATTCTTCCAATCTCCTTTCATTCATCTTTTATGATGATACACACCTACTAACAAGGAAAGTTATATTTTCTATTATCTTCTTCAGTGCTCACATTTCTACATTCTATATCATCTCAGCACAAGCTCACATTTTTTAAATCTTAACATCAATTTGCATGAGTTCAAAATTTTTAATGGATGACTTCAAAGTTCTTGGTATCTTAAATTCCAAGTTTCCCTCTGACCACATCTCTTCTTTCTTTTGATGGCTCCCACTCTTTCTAAACCTCCTCTTTCATCTCATATGACCTCCAGGCCCAACCTTTTCTTACTGTAATACTAATTGTGATTTACTTCTCAGCATAAAACAGTATGTACATAATAAAAACCAGCATAAATTTAATAATTCAAAAGCAACAAGAATCCCTTTTATTATAAAAACAATCACTATTATTGCTTAAATTAACTTTTACAAATGTGATTTATATATATATATATTTTACATATGTTTATATATAAATTTCTATTGTATAGGAAAGCACCAGAGACAGGAAAATATCTTTTACACAATGTGATCAAAACCACTATCTGAATGGCTAAAGATGGGTAGTAAAACAGGGAAACTATTAAACATACACACACTCTTGCATCTTAAATATTTTAAATTAAAAATATAAATGTTCACTCAGATATTGGGACTTTTTTTAATGAGTCTTGTGACTGAAGTTTAAGATTGTATACTTACAGGCTGGGAGTGGTGGCTCACACCTGTAATCCCAGCATTTTGGGAGGCCAAGACAGTCGGATCACTTGAGGTCAGGAATTTGAGACCAGCCTGTTCAACATGGTGAAACCCTGTCTCTACTAAAAATACAAAAATTAGCCAGGCATGGTGGTGTGCGCCTGTAGTCCCAGCTACTTGGGAGGCTGGGGCAGGAGAATCAGTTCAACCCAGTAGGTGGAGGCTGCAGTGAACTCAAGACTATGGCACTGTACTCCAGCCTGGGGGACAGAGCAAGACCCCATTTATTAAAAAAAAAAAAAAAAAAAAAAAAAAGATTGTGTGCTTTTAAACATTCATACATAATAAATTGTCTAGCATGCCTACTTCAGTTTCATTAAGCTGAAGCAAGAACTAGAGGCATTTGTGAAGTAATCTGAATGTTCTTTCAAGATTTCTTTTTTTTTTACTATTTTCAGTCCGATTTAAATTACCTACACTTAATTCAAACCAGTATGTAGCCATTTGCTTTTATGAAGTCTTTCCAAAGCATTCAATCTAGCTTGACGAACAAAAAACGATTTTTCATAAGATTTTATTGATTTACACAATATTAAATTATATATTAATAAGTACAATTAGAATAAATAGGTTTGTAAAAGACAACAGAACTTCAATAAGCACAAAGTTCAATTGGTAAGTGAAGAATATGGAAGACTATATTAGAAAAGTAGCCTAATAGTAGTTATAGAAACTTTTATTGGGATATGCAGCTAGAATAGAAAGTACTGGTAATTCTGACAAGTCCTTTTTTCACTCCTGCTTTCAGTCTCTATAAATTCCCTTTTCTGGGCATTTCACTTAATTATCCTGTAAAATGTAATCTTTTGTGTCTGATTTCCTTCACTAAGCATAAAGTTTCTAAGGTTTATTCATGTCATAACATATAACAGTATTTTCTTCTTTTTAGGCTACAACAGCACTCCATTGCATAGACAGACCACATTTTGCTTACCCATCAGCTGACAGATTACCCTGGGTTGTTTCCATTTTTTGTCTATTATGAATAATGTGGCTACAAACATTTTGGTACAATATTTTGTGGACATATGCTTTCATCTTTCTTGAGTGGATTCTAAGTGAGCAATTACTGCGAATGTATGGAAATTATCAAACTTTTCTGAGGGAGGGACACCTATCAGTTACGGTAAACTTTTTAATATAAAACTTCTAAGAACAGTAAGAGTATTTGATGTGAAGTTAGGAATTCCCTATATGATCCTGGCTTTACTGTTAATTGGCTATGCTCCCTTAAGTAAAGTCATTTATTCACTGTGGCCCTCAGTAAAAAAAGAGCTGACAAAGATAATCTCTAAGACATTAATATTTCCTATAAATCTTAATCCTCTCACCAAAAAGTAACATACATGCAGGATCAAATTCAAATACAAATCCACTTCACTACTTCTTCCCTTTCTATTTGTTATGGGTCTTCCACAGCTTGGATTTCCCATCCAAACTCTTAGCACAGTGATGTATCACTACTAAACGAGTTGAATCTATAACCCTATGGCCTACAATGTCTGTTATGTCAAGCCCTCCAGCAAAAAGGCAGCAAGACATTAGGCACAACTGATGAATTCTTCAAGTATGCTGTGTATGGAGGAAAACAACGCTTCAGTAAAGAAAGCCAAGGCATGTAATGAGAATACAGGTTTGACCACCCTAATCCAAAAATCTGAAATCTAAAATTCTACAAACTCTGAAACTCTGAGAGTCAACATGATGCCACAAGTAAATTCCACAACTGACCTCATTCATCAGGTTGCAGTCAAAACTTTATTTCATGTACAAATTACTTAAAATATTGTATTAAATCACCTTTGGGATATGTATACGCAGTATATATAAAACATAAATGAATTTCATGGTTAGAACATGGGTTCCATCCCCACAATCTCTCATTGTGTATATGCAAATATTCCCAAATCCCCCGAAAATCAAAAATCTGAAAACACTTATGGTCACAAACATTTCGGATAAGAGATAAAATCAACCTGAAGCTGGAGGGTATGGGCAGAACATAGAATGTTTAAAGCCATGGGACACTGTAATACAAGAGCTAAGTCTTTGTCTTTCAAATTGAAACTGTCAGGAAATGTATGATTATAATTAAAGAAAAATTTGTTCCAAGCCAAATGTCCATCAACGATAGACTGGATAAAGAAAATGTGGCACATATACACCATGGAATACTACGCAGCCGTAAGAAACGATGAATTCATGTCCATTATAGGGAAATGGATGAATCTGGAAACCATCATTCTCAGCAAACTGACACAAGAATAGAAAACCAAATACCGCATGTTCTCGCTCACAGGCAGGTGTTGAACAATGAGAATATGTGGACACAGGGAGGGGAGCATCACACACTGCGGTCACTTGGAGGGGGCTAAAGGAGGGACAGCATGGGGTGGGGAGGGATAATGTGGAGAGAAATACCAGATATAGGTGATGGGAGGATGAAGGCAGCAAGCCACCTTGCCACGTATGTACCTATGCAACAATCCTGCATGATCTGCATATGTACCCCAGAACCTAAAGTACAATTCAAAAAAAGAAAAAAAGAAAAATTTGTTAACCCTAATATTTCATTATAGATAACAGAGAGCTAATAAATGAAGTAGAGGAAAGAAACCTAAGTGTGGCCATATAAAACTATTAACAGTAATACTAAATAATCATTTATTTTAAATATCTGACACGTATGATTAATTACCATCAAGTAAAATAAACGGTATAGATGTGTAACCCTTGGGTATTTATGTGTATATACGTTAAAACAGAAATGTATACATATATTCACAGTAAACTTGTGATTTGCACATGATATAATTCTAATATCATTTAAATTCCTGTGAGATTTTAATTTTTATGTGTCTATTTTTTAAGATTTTCTTAAAAGTCCCAACTCCAGTTAACCTCTAACCAGCAATCTCAAAGTATGAACAAGACGTTAAAAGACCTTCCGAAAGAGAAAAAAACATTAAAGACTGACTTTAAAATGTTTTAATCCCAGGCTTTACCCAAAATGTAGTATGAGTCTCACATTAGTTACTTATCTACTAAAGAGAGCTTAGCAGAGATAGAAAGTTGGTGGCTGCTTCTATTTGCCTTTTTAAGCAAAAAAACAGGCATTTTAAATATAAAATGTTCTGAAAAACATGTTTGAAAGCCTAATGTGAGTCAAGCATTATATTTACATAAAGGGATGTGTTTCATCACCACAGAGTTAAATCACATTTTAAATCTCTATTTACAGTTCTCTCTCAAGAGTTGCTAATCCTTGGCCAAGCTGGCCTGCGATGAGCAAGAACTTCCACAAGCTAGGTGGACCTGTGGTGAGAAAAAGGAGCCAATGGTGGGAGACCCACGTCATGCCCACCTTTTCACAGCTGGTTCTGCATCTGACTTCATCCATATAGTAAGCTTGATAAACCAACTTCATTTGTAACATAAGGACTTCATTTGTAACATAACATCTATCTCACAATGCTCTTCCACTCATTTCCACTTCTAGTCCTGAAAATAAATAGCTTTTAAGACCAACTTCCCTGCCAAGAACTACAAAGGCTGGATAAAAAATACAAAAGCATCACCTGTTTTAAAACATCAACTAGGACAGGCAGGTCTCGAGTGGAGAGAGATGGAGTCTTTCTAAGCCACAAGAAAAGGAAAGCTCAATCAGGTGACCTCCATGTAAAACTCCTGCAAATGCTTACTCAAGACCTAGGGCTCTTTGCATGCCCAGAGGACATGAGGACACCAACAAACAAAATGCTTGGCCCTACAAGACCATAGTACTTCCACCATGTTGGCAAAGTTGTGCCTTTTCCTCTTAACCCACCAACATATCTAAATAGTTAAATGATATATAAGAAATCAAATTCAGCACACAAAAGCATGCTGAAAGGTGTCAAGACACACTATGCAAAAATACAGTTCCTACTGAAACTAAACTGACACAAACTCAAGGGGTGTCTCTTCAAGTGCACTAAACAGCTTCATTACACAGGGAATGGCATTACAAACAACCAAAATAAAATTTAGAAGTTAAAACAAAAACACATTTGAAAATGAAGTCCAAAAAAACAACTTAATGCTTATTACTTAATTTACCTGCAAGAAAAAGTTTAGCATGCATTTCTATAGTCATTATGTTACAGAAAAGCAAACTAGGGTAAGTGAGTTCTGGGCACAATCAATAGTGCACCCAAGAAAAGAAACAGCTTAAAAATCATTAAATTATCATTCCTATCTAATGTTTTATTTGTAACTGAGTAAACAGGTGTTTGAGAGGCAAATTCTAAAACTAACCTTTGGGTCACATTCAACTCTGAAATGCAACAGTCCTCTGGTTCTATTATAAAGTTTAAGGGAGCTTTTAATAACATGTTTGCAATGTCCAGTAGTTCAGTACTTTTAATATTACTACTAGTAGACCAAGAATGATTATCTATTAGTATTCATTCACCTATACTTGCCACACATATGGCCAATAGTAGCTATTTGTTTAGGGGGGAAAAAAAAAGTTAAAAATGTAGTGAATTGCTGTGAAAGTTGGTTTTTCAAGACGTCAAGCTGGTTAATCAAACTCTTAAATAGTTCTTCTTTCAGTTTCTTATCCTCATACTAAGAACATCTAAAACTGTTTTTGCCTATTACTGTAAAAGAGGATAGGAAAAAACAAATGTAAACAGGGTTAAAAAAAATCTTTACAAAGCTAGTAAGCTAGAGATAAACCTGAAGAGTTAGAATCATATTTAAAATTTTTTTAAAAAGAGGCAAAAACTCTATGGCAAGTCTGTCAGAACATGTTAGAACCTGCCTTACCAAATTTAATCACTAGGGTAATCCTCTATTAACAAGTAATAAAATATTTTCAAACAGAGTTCACTTTCAAGTCATGAAATAAATACAGATTTAAAAGGTTTAACAATGAAGACAGAAATAGAGAAATTTTAAATGAGCAGAAAAGTAGCAAAAAGTTTCTACTGCAGGGTCATAGGAGGGGGGAAAAAGTCTAATCACAATTAGATCAAAGTTTAAAGAACTGGCTTAATACTTTCCAGGGTGCCAGTAACTGACTACATTTTTAAAATAGCACCAGGAACATATAAATTAGTAAACTGTACAGACAGATTAACCTTTCTAGATATAAAAATATTACTGATAAATTTGGTAGAGAAGCATAGGATATGGTGTCTAAAAACCTGGTGTAGACTTAGCCACTATTGAAAAGCTCAGAGTTTCCACCACTGTAAAATGATCTCAAAATCTTTCTCAGGGGTCTGAAAATTAACAAGAAAAACATAGTTGTGAAAAAATTCTATTTAAAAATAATTTCCATTTATTTTAAGAATTGTGAAAAAATTCTATTTAAAAATAATTTCCATTTATTTTAAGAATTGTCTACCAAGATATTAGACAAATCAACACCATGTTTCTCTAAAGTTGTGTAAATTGCAGTAATTCATAAAATAAACAGTGTTCTGTACTTCAAATGCAATCATCTAGAGGTCAGAGGGAAAAAAAAAAAACAGTTAATCACACTTTGAGGTCTTGGAGCAATGAATTTATAAGACTATTTTTTAGGAAAGAAGACCTGTATTAGAGAAGCAATACCATTCAGTGGTTAAGAGCACTGATTCAAGAACCAGATAGCCTCTGTTTCAGTCTCGTCTTTGCCATTTACTAGGTGCGACCTTAATATCTATCTCAGTTGCCTCATCTGTAAAATAACATCCACCTCAAAATGTTATTCCACCTTTAGTACTGAAGAAAAGCTTTTGTAAGACCAAATCCCCTGGAAAGAACTACTACAAAAGCTGGATGAAAACAAAAAGCTACTACCTCATACCTATTAGAAGAGTTACTATCAAAAAACACAAGAAACAAACAAACAAAAACCCCCAAAACGAAAATAACAAGTTTTGACAAGGATGTGGAGAAACTGGAGCCCTCATGCACTGCTGGTAGGAACCTAAGGTGGTACAGCTGCTGTGGAAAGCAATATAGCAGTTCCTCAAAAATTAAAAACACAATTACCACAGGCTCCACTAATTCCTCTTCTGGGTATATACCCCAAAGAAATGAAAGCAGTCTTGAAGAGGTATTTGTACACCTGTATTCATAGCAACATTATTCACAACAGCCAAAAGGTGCAAACAACTCAAGTGCCCATCGATAGATGAAAAGATAAACAAAATGTGGTCTACACACACAATGCGATATTACGCAGCCTTGGAAAGGAGATAAACTCACATATGCCATAATCAGATGAACCTTAAGGACATGCTAAGTGAAAAATGCCAGTCATAAAAGGACAAACAGCTTATAATTCCACTTACATGAGGCAGTAAGTGATCAAATCATAAACAGAGATATGGTAGTTGGCTGAGGCTTGGGGGAGGGGAAAATGGAAAGTTACTGTTTAGTGGGTACAGAGTTTCAGTTTTGCAAGATGAAAATAATTCTGGAGAGGATGGTGGTGACAGCTATACAACAAGGTGGACCTACACTTAATAGCTCTGAACCGCACACTTAAGGGTAAGAGTAAATTTTATATGCAATTTACCAGAATTAAAAAAAAAAAAAAAGAAAAAAAAAAACTAAAAATCCCCCTGTTTAAAAGCATCAAAGAATAACAAAGGCAACCTAGACTTGTGGGGTCAAGATTCCAGAGAAAAGGCAAATAAACTGAGAGAAGCCAGCCCCACACGAGCCTTCACTGGTTCCCTTCAGTCACTTGCTGAATTTGGAGGACTGGAATTAAGAGCCCCAGCAGAAAGTCAAAAGTGGGGTTGGTTTAAAGCAGCTAGGACTTAAGAGGTCAAAGTTCTGAAGAGGCGAGAAATGAAAAGAATCACAAATTCTGCAAGCAGTTTTCCACTGAGATGTTTACTGATACAGCACTCTAGGCAAAGGGTAATGGCACCAAGAATCCAAAGTATCAAAGGGATACCGAAGATCTGTGTTGAACAGACCAAAATTAGAATCCTAGGAACATTACTTCAGAAGGTAACCTGGCAAACACCTCAGGCTTTCTTTCAGTTCAGGTCCCAAAAGAACTATTCTCTGTGAATAGGTATATCCTGGAAATAAAGGCAAACTGGTAACAGACGAACACTAACAAAGCTTAAAAGCTAGTCTCAACTAGAGCGTGGTGATCTGACTGTACTTTACCTGTCTGCCGAAACAAAATTAAATTTACTTTGGAGGAAGGTATCATCCAAGGCCTCCACAATTTTTCATACACAAAATTGGAATTCAAATTCTAAAACACCACGCTTGCCCCTTTCCCCCACAAAACAAAACAAAAACAACCTAGGATCAAAAGTCTGAAAAACAAGGGGGAAAAACCCCAGGAAGTCAAAATGTTCTAAGATTTTTACAATACCCAGAAAGTAGTGAGAAAAAAACAAAAACAAAAACATAATGCACATTATAATCTCTAAGGTAACTACTAAGGTAATAGTAACGTAAATAATAAGCTAATGGGGAGGGTGGGGATAATAAAATACATTTATTAAAGAAAGCAAAAAAAAAGCTGAGAAAGTAAAGAACAGATGAGACAGAAAAAAAAAGGATAGTAAATTTAAATCCAAATATATCAATAATTACTTTAAATGTAAACAAACTAAATGCTTTAATATACGGAACAACTGATACACCTTAAAACTCTGGGTTTATCATAAATTCTATTACACAGAGTCAAATAATATAATTCTTTTGCACTGAGGTGTAAGACACAGCACAGTGGTGAAGATCATGAGCTTTAGAATCAAATTCTAACTTCAAATTTGAATCAAAATCAAACACTGCAAATTCAAAGGCTTAAACTCAATGTTCTACTCCAGTTATTTATTAAGTATATGATTTTGGCAGGTTAATCTCTCTAACCTCAGTTGTTAATCTTTCTTTTTTTTTTTTTTGAGACGGAGTTTCGCTCTTGTTACCCAGGCTGGAGTGCAATGACGCGATCTCAGCTCACCGCAACCTCCGCCTCCTGGGTTCAGGCAATTCTCCTGCCTCAGCCTCCTGAGTAGCTGGGATTACAGGCACGCACCACCATGCCCAGCTAGTATCTTTCTAACCTCAGTTTTTCATTCACAAAAATTTTAAGGTCAAGTATTTAAAACATGTGACACAGTGATACAGGTATGTAATAAATAATATTTGTTACGTATTTGTAAAAATATTTTTACTCTTTCAAAGAAACACTTTTTAAAAAAAAATTTATGGATTTCCCAAAGTGTTGCTTAAAAAAAAAAAGATACTGTGAGGATTAAATAATTCAATATACATAAAGAGTTTAAACAGTGCCTGCCATAAACAGTGCCTGCCATGCACCAAGGGTGAAAAAGTGTTATCTGCTATTCTGTGTAGCAGTATTGAGTAGACTCATAGCCAAGGAAGGCCTACATTAACCCATTTTAAGAGTTTCTAAAGAAACTGTGATCAACTTAATCTTCCCACATCTCCTGTTTTCTTCCTTCATTACCGTAACTCCTCAGACACCACATCTAGCTGCTCCCTTTCAGTTTTAAGATGGTATATAACTTTAGAGCTAAAAGAACTCTTAACATTTAAAATGATCTAACCAACATATCCTTACAGATTTGATTGGTAAGTTTCAGGCACCCATAAACCCCTTGAAACTGCACAAAGCATTGTTCTGTGGTATATGGATGCACATATGCCTGCCTCTTCTAGGAGAGAGTCCATGAAATATGATCATTCTCCAAAGGATCTATGACTCCCAAAAGATAAGAACCAGAGCTCTTGTCCAATAATTTTACAGATAAGGAAACAAGAGTCTTGAGGGGTTAAGTAACTTAAGCAAATTAAAGACAAAGCAGGAACTAGTTTCTTAATTCACATTAAACATTTTTCTCACTACTCCAAACTTCCTATATAGATTGGCAGAGTCCATTTTATGTACAAAAGTTCATTCCCTTTATTCCATCAATAAATAACATGCTGTATTTCTGGACTGGCTATTGTGGTTCACACCCGTTAATTCTAGCACTTTGGAAAGCCGAGGTGAGCAGATCACCTGATGTCAAGAGTTTGAGACCAGTCTGGCCAACGTGGTGAAACCCCGTCTCTACTAAAAATAGAAACAATTAGCTGGGCATGGTGGCGGGTGCCTGTAATCCCAGCCACTAGGGAGGTTGAGGCAGGAGAATCACTTGAATCCGGGAGGTGGAGGCTGCAGTGAGCCGAGACCGTGTACTCCAGCCTGAATGACAGAGGGAGACTCTGTCTCAAAAAAAAAAAAAAAAAAAGAAAGAAAGAAAGAAAAGAAATAATGTGTTTGGTGGTGTAAACACGGAATATTTGCCTTCCTAAACTTAATGTCATGGACTGATAAAATAAATCATCACTGCATACACACAGAAAACAGTTCACAAGGCACAGTGATAAAGTTTATGGTTCCACCTGGGAGGCAGAGGTTGCTGTGAGCCAAGATTGAGTGGCACTGCAGCAGAGTGACAGAGCAAAACTCAGTCTCAAAAGAAAAAGTGTATCGTTTTATTAATCTGTTTCATATAGGATCTGAAAAATATTAAATAATGTTTTTAAATAGCAGGAAAAATAAAACAAAAGAAACAGGAATATAAGGCAAGGAAGAAACCGTTATTATCAGGCACCGTCTGTTTTTTTTGAGACGGAGTTTTGCTCGTTACCCAGGCTGGAGTGCAATGGCGCGATCTCGGCTCACCGCAACCTCCGCCTCCTGGGTTCAAGCAATTCTCCTGCCTCAGCCTCCCGAGTAGCTAGGACTACAAGTGTGCGCCACCATGCCCAGCTAATGTTTGTATTTTTAGTAGAGACAGGGTTTCACCATGTTGACCAGGATGGTCTCGATCTCTTGATCTCGTGATCCACCCGTCTCGGCCTCCCAAAGTGCTGGGATTACAGGCGTGAGCCACTGCGCCCGGCCAACCAGGCACCTTCTTAATCTTTACAGTATTTCATGATGTCCTGGTTTCTCTGACATAAAGACCTAGTACTTGGCTTCTGACCTAACTATAAAAAAGATGCCGGGAAATTGGATCCTGTCAGTCATAGATAAAAATTGGAGCACATATGGGAAAGCCTGTCTTTAAGACCCTTCCTTACAAAAGCGAAGTCAGTCAAAATGTTGAAAAGGTGTAAGGCTCAATAGCCCAAAAGTCACTGCATCCTGTTTTCTTCTAGTACATCATTCTAAAACCAGAGAAGGTGTCAGGAAAATTTTTAATCAATCTATCTGTGCTTTTCCAGAATACAGTTATTTTTCAAACTTCTCTAAATGTATAGCCTAGACTACTGTGAAGAAACGTTTAAAGAGCTAAAAATCATCAAAATCTACAGAAGAAAACACAGACTTATAGGCTCCACCATTTGTATGTTCTCATCCTACCTTCCGGCCTCCAAAAAGGCACACAAATTCTTCATGGTAGCTTTAGCACATAGCTTATAGCATTCATCTCAACTCTGCTCCTTGCCACCTATTACCTTTGGTAACTACAACATTCATACTAAAGAGCAATCTGGCACACTCCTTACAGATGCCTAAATTTTAATCTTCCATTTTATCAAGATTCCCTTCAGCCACATACTGATATGAGCAAACGCTGAACCTCATCATTGGAAGACATCAAATAACTCTGGCATTGAAGATCATCTTTCTTTTCCCACCTCTCCTACTTTGTTTCACTTGAATGATCCTGCTTTTCTCATTCTCACTGGATCTCCAGGTCTATTGATCCCAAATACGTAATACTTCTATTTCCTGGACCATGAGATTCACTTGCTTCCTTTAACAGCACAGACCCACAGCAACCATTTCAAAAATGCTACTACCTTAGAATTCTCCCCAACACCCAACAGGGAAAATTCTGTCAGTGGGTTTTCCTTATTTTGAACATTCTTTTCTGAGGCTGCTAAGTACCCTGGAAAAAGTACAAACTCTGCTAACTGGCTCCACTACACAAAATTTGTGCCAATTCACCTAAATTATCCCCTCACAACTACAGATAATCCATTTATTTACACCTAGTTGACCACAGCAGAGTGAGCATTCCATTTTTTTCTTGTATGTTTTTTATTGCTGCTGTAAAAATCACCCCATTTGTGGTTTATTCTATTCTCTTATAGTTCTAGAATTCAGAAAACTGAAATCAGTTTCAGTGGGCTAAAGTGAAGATGTTGGCAGGCCTAGTGCCTCCTGGAGGTTCTTAGGGAGCATCCATTTCCTTGCCTTTCTAGTGGCCATCTGTCTTCTTTGGCTAGTGGCCCCTCCTCCATTTTCAAAGTGCATCACTTCCGTCTCTGTTTCTACAATCCTATCACCTTTTCCGATGATTGACTCTTGCATCTCTCTGGTAAGAACTAGTATAATTACATCAGGTCCAGGGGAACAGCCTGGGATCATCTCATCTAAAAACCTGTAACAGGATCACATCTGCAAAGTTCCTTTTGCCATATAAGGTAACATTCCTAGGTTCCAAAGATTAGTCATGGACATATTCTGGGATTGGGGACTGGGGGGCAGCCTACCACACTTCTCAAGCACTCAACAACTCACATGCTTCTGTCACCCTAAACTGATGGTCCTATCTTCTACCTTACTAAAGCAACTAGAACACCAAAATAAGAGTTCCTCGGCTTCTCTCGTCTCCACTTCATCTCTTTACCCATCCTTGATGACTTTCCAAATAGCTCGAGGAAGCAGTGACCCTCTTTTCTTGGGTTACTCTCTCCCCATTCCTTTGAATGTATTCCCTCTAATCTCCTTTCAAAATAATTTGCAATACTACTGTACTTTTGCTGTTTGTGAAAATGATTAGAAATACAGAAAAATTCAAGAAGAAACACAAAAATACCTTTGAAATTCTCCATAAAGTTTTATGCAGCAATTCTTCTAAGAACCTTAACAGAAGATCAAGATAGAAAGTGGTTTTGTTCCCTCTGACATTAATTGTAATTGCTAGAGTAGCCTATGGAATACTATCTATAATTTTCCCTTAATATTATATTCATTTTTATAGCTTGAAAGAAAAAAATGAACCTAATATTAATAAATACTTAGGGACTGTATCAATAATTCAGGCTGTAACATAATCTATATAACAAAGTTTCTCTAACAAATCTTTTCCTAATCATTAAACATTTGAATAATTAAAACTGAAAGTAAAACATATTAACCAATCTCAAACTGTCTTATAAGCTAAACGTGCAGTTATTTCTTTAATAAAAGAATGAATCAAATTAACTAATGTTAAGTAAAGCAAGGATTACAAACTCTTAAGTTCTTCAGGAGCCAAACAGGTAATGCAAGTCTCAAACATTAGGAAGGGGTGGAGTGGCAGAAACTAGAGGCCACATGTTCCATCTAGAGACATGGAGACTTGACTTTTTGCAACACTGAACCTGCCAAACAACAAAAGTTATGTGGAACAAATTTTGAACACTGGTTACCTACATGTAACCTGTGATTTTATTTTCATTTTCAAGAGGCAGTGTGTCCCACAGTATCATGCATAACATTTTAGACATAGACACCTCCTTGTTAAGAGTAAAAGTCAGCTAGCTGAGTGGGGTGGGGGGTGCTGACAGTGAAGCTTCTTCTCTCCTCCTGCTCTGGGCCTAAGATCTAAACTCTTAATCGTTAGAGCCAGTAACCACAAGAAACCTCATAGTGGGTAATACAACCTAAGAGTCTGAGTTGAAGGTAAAGTCCTAAAAAAAAAAAAAAAAAGCGGAGATGTCCACAGAAAAAAATTTTTGGAAAATTAAAAGCATATTTTTATCTAAAATGAGGTGATACTGACAGGTCCATGTTTGTCAAAAATCATTCCGTACAGTTTAGTTCATTTCAATGTATATTAAATTTTATCTTAATTTTAAAATGCACTTTTGGCCCGGAGCAGTGGCTCATGGCTATAATCTCAACACTTTGGGAGGCTGAGGCAGGCGAATTACATGAGCCCAGGAGTTCGAGACCAGCCTGGCCAGCATGGTGAAACCCTATTTCTACCAAAAGTACAACAATTAGCTGGGTGTGGTGGTGCGCACTTGTGGTCCCTGGTACTCAGGAGGCTGAAGCAGGAGAATCACTTGAACCCAGGAGGTGGATGTTGCAGTGGGCCGAGACTGCACCACTGGACTCCAGCCTGGGCAACAGAGCAAGACCCTGCCTCAAATGAAAAAAAAAAAAAAAAAGTAAAAATAAAAATGTACTTTTAAATATATTTTAATTATGCCTAGAACACTACACATAAAAAGGAAATTATAAGCAGAACATGAAAATTTAAAAAATTTCTCTTGTAGAACATGAAGGTATCAACACTTTCTTTTTGAATCTAAAATAGCTTTTCTTTTTTTTGAGACAGAGTTACTCTGTCACCCAGACTGGAATACAGTGGCACAATCTTGGCTTACTACAAACTCTGCCTCCCAGGCTCAAGAGATTCTCGTGCCTCAGCCTCCTGAGTATCTGGGATCATAGGTATGCACCACCACAACTGGCAAATATTTTGTATTTTTAGTAGAGATCAGGTTTTACCATGTTGGCCAGGCTGGTCTTGAACTCCTGGCCTAAAGTGATCTAGCCACCTCGTCCTCTCAAAGTGCTGGGATTACAGGTGTGAGTCACTGTTTCTGACCTAAAATAGCGTATTTTTAATAAGCATTTTAAAAAAGTGTAGTCTATTAAAAACATACAACATCTGTACCAATTCATGAAACATATATGGAAGTGCCTAGTTTGTACAACAAGCTGTAGTAGGTATTAAAGACATAATGGTGACAGACATTGCCCTCATATAGTTTAGTGGGCAAACTACACACTGAACAAGTGGTTAATGACTGTGATAAATGTTCCAGAGGAACAGTATTAGGTACAATGAGAGCAACTGCAGCCAGTGGGAAGTACGTGGGTCAGGGAAAGCTTACCAGAAATAAGAAAACATAAAGGATAAGCAGGAGCAAGTAATATTAAGGAAAAAAAAAATTCTAGAAACATTTCCAGACAGAACACATGTAAAAGAATTCCAAGATGAGAAGTAAGGATTTCAGCAGGGCAGTAACATGATCAGATTTGGTTTTAAAATAGTAACTCCGGGAGCAATATGGAAAACAAAGAAGAGCCCAGTGAACAATGTAAGACTAGCAAAACCGAATATTTCAATAGAGAAATGAAGGTGGTCTGATGTTGAGTAATAGAAAATAAAACAGAAACTGCAGAGTCTAGCAACAGATGACGTAGGGAGAAAGAAGAAACTTATCAGAATAATTCTCAGGTTTCTAGTATGAACAACTGAATGACAGTGATTATGACTCATTTGGACATGCCAACTTTGAGGTACTTCAGACAATGAAAGGAGCCATTAACTAAACAAATAAATATGTAAGTCTAAATCTCAGAAAATGAAGCTAGAGACGTAATTGGGAATCACCTGCAGAAAGGCAAATGAAGCTACATACAATGAAGACTGTACCATGAAAAGAACGTCTAGGACTAAATCCCAAGAATGCCTCTATTTAAGGGGGGTTCTTGGGGGCAGTTGGTAGTCGTTGTGGGCCATGGTGGAGGAGAAGAGGCTGAGAAGAAACAGTAAGAAGGTAGGTAGAAGGCATACAAAAAGAGTTCTTTGTCACAAAAATCAAGGGAACATGTTACAAGAAGAAAGGAAAGACTGTGGCAAATTCTGCTTAAAAAAACAATCAAGGAGAATGGGGATTAGTCTCTTTGTATTCTGAGATGCACAGATACCACGGTGATACTTTAAGGGCAAAACTGAACATAATAGTTGAGGTAGAAGCTTAACTGTACTGCATTCAAAATGTATGAAAGATGAGAAAACGGAGGGCAAATGTCAACATTTCTTATGATACATTTACCTGTGAATGACAGATGAGAGATCCTGGGAGACAGTGCCGGGGTTCACCAAATAATTTAATATAATTATATTTTGAGAATGTGAGTGGTGTAAATGTGTTTAATGCTGGCTAAGATCCAACATGAAAGGCAGAACCCCAAAATACTTAATGACAAGGTAGAGAGGATGTGACCCATAGCACAGGTTGAGGAGTGGCCTCTAACTGAAGAGGAGACACCACCCTCCACTAAAAGAGGAGGGAAAAAGAAAAACATACAAGGGGAGAAAATTACAGCTAAACTTCTAGATTTAGTGGCAAAAAATGAGCAGAGTTCCTACCTGACACCTTCTCTTTTCTCTGAGAAGTAGAAGGCAAGATCATTTACTACGAGAGAGGGAACCCAAGGAAGAGCAGAGGTCTGAAGAGAAATAACTGCTGGAGCAAGCTGACTAAAGGAAAAGAGTGAAACTGCTGAAGTGTGAAGGGCTGACCACAGGTCTGTGACGGGACAAACTGTGGAACCAATCTACCCTGTTGTGAATTTTCAGTTCAAGCAGCATTGTGGTACTACCAAATGGGTTTGATGAAAAATGAAGGGACAAGAAATAATGCCAGTTAATCTCTAATAAGCATGTTACTATGGGCCAAGCCCTACAAGTGCTTTACATGAATAGTGCCACTTAAGCCTCATGACTACTCTACTCAATATTATTTGCATTTTATAGATGAGGAACCTGAGGCATGAACTAATTAACTACCTGACCATGGGTAGAGCCAAAATTCAAGGTTTGAGATTTCATTGGAAAAAATAAAAAGAAAGAAAGAAAGAAAAAAAAAGAGGAGGACAGCTGAACAAAACATACTTAAAAAGTAACATCAGAGTATGCAAGTGTATAAAATTTTAAAATTCTTCTTCTGTCAACAGAATAAACCATAAAATTTCAAGTGGTTTTTTTAATCTTAATGTTAGGATGCAATTTAAAGACTCACTGTATCTAGAACCTAGAAAACAGCAACAAGCTTATTTCGAATTTATATGCCAGATAGTATATGTTGTCATATATCATTTCATTTAACTTAAAAATAACACACGGTTAATGTATAACCAGATAAGAAAAATGATGCTCAGAAAAGCTAAATAATTTGCTATATATTTTATCAAATCCCTGAAGAGTGAAGTAGCCTCTCCCTGACCCCCATGCCACTAAGCCCTTACAAAACCAGGGGTAAAGGCCTGACTGAATTCACAGAGCAGAACAAAAAACTTTACAGCTGTTTGTTCTCATTGGGAATTCTTTCCAAACACTGCTTTATTCTATCAAGTAAAAGAAACTAGGACAAGCTCTCATCACTACATTAAAACTAAAACTGAAAGAAAAAAAAAAAAAACTAGAAATAAAAATATAAAAAGGTACCTTGGGGAAAAATTTATAAATTATGTAAAAACATAAAAAACCTTGGGAAAAAATAATTATATCCAATACACAAACACACACTGAAACAAGACAAGTCATTAACTTGTTAACTTTGGAATGATAAAATAATTAAGCTTAATAAATCTCACATCATTCTGCAATACTAATTTTTTTTTAAGTCAGAATTTAATCTCTCTGAAAGTTATTAAACAGCTTAGATAAAAGTCAATGTTTCCAAATGGTCTTTGCTGAACAGGATTTTTTTTTCTTGACTGATAAAAACAAAATACAGCAATAGCAGGTGAAAAATGGAATATACATGTGAAGAGGCTAATATCCTTAAAAAAGACTAGCTGAAAGAGTGCTCTGCAAGGATTCACTATTAAGAAAGATAGATGGCAGCTATAAGAGTATGATTCTCAGGAAAATGCTTATATTAATATGACATCCTCTGTCACTAAAGAATAATTTAGTATTTAAAAACCTGTAAGAGAATATTCAGCTTTTGTTTCTCATGTTGTCATTTAACTACTCTTATTTAAGACGACGTTAAGTAATATGGTTTTTTCCATATTTTCCATTTTAAAGGATAAGTGCTAAATATGAAGAAAAAAATTAAATCATTCCCTTTCAGTTTCCCATTCTAAGCTTTCATAACTATGTAAACAATTAAGATTTTATTCACACAGGCTTAGGTAGGCCCTTACAAAGAAAGCACTGTTCATTTAAAAAAAAAAAAAAAAAAAAACACCTTCCACACTGCTGAGATGTACTAAGTTAGACAGAAAGTGATTGTGTTTTGAAATGCTTAACTACTACTACTTTTTTTTTCAGACAAAGTCTCACTCTGTTGCCTAGGCGAGAGTGCAGTGGCATAATCTCAGCTCATTGCAACCTCCACCTCCCAGGTTCAAGTGATTCTCCTGCCTCAGTCTCCTGAGTAGCTGGAATTATAGGTGCCTGCCTACCACCGCACCAGGCTAATTTTTTGTATTTTTAGTAAAGACA
This sequence comes from Saimiri boliviensis, assembly GCF_048565385.1. Lineage (NCBI taxonomy): Eukaryota > Metazoa > Chordata > Mammalia > Primates > Cebidae > Saimiri > Saimiri boliviensis. The sequence continues at coordinate 16,743,544 of NC_133453.1, read as the reverse complement.
GGGTTTTGCCATGCTGGCCAGGCTGATCTCAATCTCCTGACCTTAAGTGATCTGTCCACCTTGGCCTCCCAAAGTGCTGGGATTACAGGCCTGAGCCACTGAGCCCAGCCTTCAAATGCTTAACTTCTTAAAGGAAAAAAACATTTAAAAAGCTCTACTTACCATGTACATTAGTATGTCTCTAATCATCACCATAGCTGTTTGATGATCATTCCAAGCTTGATTTAGCGTTTGAAGAAAGTTGTTATTCAATGAATTTAGTACATCTTCTCGCACCTAGTAACAGAAGAGTTCATTAGTTTGCACACACACATCCACACACACACACACACACATATATATCTATACAGGCATGCACATATCTGCTTAATAAAATGATGAAGTAGAATCCTTAATTTTAAATCAAAGAAATGTTACAGGCTAGTAGAAATATTTTAAGCTATAACCTATACACAGATGACTATCAAATCAAATGTGTTACTGGAGATATGGTTTTATCTCCAGAACCATAAATCAACTTCCTAGGTATTTCTCAACCCTCCAATGACTTAACATCATTGTCAGAGTAAAATCCTATATTCTTATAATAAGTTATAAGGGCCTGTAAGACTGGTTCCATGCTACTGCTAAATTTCCTACTATACCTTCCCTTCCCCAACTTTGAATTATGGTTGGGAATATTGATTTTGGAGTCAATTACCTGGACTCCAGTCCCAGCTCCCTAACAAACTGGGTGATCTGGGATAAATTATTTAATCTCTGTGCTCAGTTTCCTTATATATCAAATAGCATTCCTCCTGTAGGATTGTTGTAAGAATTAACACTAGTAACACACTTAAAACAGTGCTTAGTACTCAGTAAACACTCTACAATAAACTACTCACTCATTACACTTCACCTACAATGGCCTCTTTACTAAATACAGCAACTGTGCTCTGCCATTCCTTCTGCCTCAATTCACTTGGCTCACTCCCACTCACTATATTTTGCTCAAATTTCATTTCCACAGAGGTCTTTCCCAACCAATTATTTCACAGAACCTCTAGCTCTACTTCTTAACCATTCAATTCCTTTTTCTTCATAGTTTTCATCATTATCTACTATATTACATTTTTAAAAAATTATTTCTTCTACTAAAATGTAAATATCTCCATGGTGGCAGGATTTCCATCTTTTCCATGTGTATATCCCACACCTAGAACAGTGCTTGGTATATATAATACCACTTATTTCAAATCCCTGCCCTCCAATACCATGATTCACTTCCAACATAAGCACTTTCAGGATTACCTGCTTTTGCACACAAAGTTCTTTTGAGCCTGAAATATCTTTCTAATACAATCCTGATAAAAGACTACTCAAGACTTCAAGAATTCCTTTTGACAGTCCACAAGCTTAGTACCATCCTCTCTGATAAAAGGTTATTGACCACTACTCCTTCCTGCTATGCTATCTGCCCAAAGGAAAGACCATTTCACTCGGAAAGAGAATCTAGACTCTGGTTCTGGCTTTATCACAAAGTCGCTGTGCGTCTGTCTCTAAGTTCCTATAACACTTTGAGACTATATTGCCAACTTCTACAGTTATTCAAATACAATCAACCTTCCATAATCCAGCTCAACTCTCAATAACTCTAGCCTGAACAAAACTCTTTTATCTCCAAATATCCTCTACCATAGAGAATTCTAGCAGTGGTTAAACTTTTGCAGATTAGAAAAAAGCTGAAGTCATGGTACTTTCTGAGAAACATCAACTATTTATGTTGAACTATATAGACACTTCCAAGACAATTATAAATATACATAAATAAAACACCATTCTGTATCAGATCTAACATGAACAAGTGGCTAAAAGTGCCAAAGAAAACACACTACATACTGTGGAAGAATAAGTTCAAACTGAGAAAACAGCACCTCTTTCTACATACTGGGGAAAATAAGGTTTTTAGATTTAATGGTAAGACAATACATCTAGTCTAGTAACAGTACAGTATAAAAATCACTAGGCCTATGCCACATAATTTAAAATTTTATCATATATTTAACCTTTTGTTTACATGACTAAGCTCCAAGACTTCAAGTTACATCATCCAGAATTACTCCAGAATGTTACTCCAAAAATGTTAACTATATCAAAAGCTAGTTAATAGAAATACTTTTATACAAAATGAATAGTGTATCATCATTTGTTTCAACTCACTAAATCTAGCACTGGTCAGATGCAAATCTCCCCCCCAAAAAAAAAACCCAGCAAGTTGAGAACACAGTAATTTAAAAAAAATTTAAACCAAGCTTCATATTCCTTCACTGAAGAGCAGCAATTACATTAAAATCATGACAATGCAAGAACAATCTGTACTACATAGAAAAAAATTACACATTTCAAACATTGGAATATCAAGCCTATTAATTACTCTTAAGGACTTATGTGAACTTCTACGTACCTCTACCTTATAAAATTAAGTTAAACGTTAATTTCATTAAAATTGGAACGCATAAATGTGCCTGCATATTTGTTGAATGAATCAAAAACTGACCAATTAAATAAAAAGTTAATGTTATAAAATAAGGCATGTTCTTTAAAATCACTGATTTGTATATTTTATAATAAAATACATCAAGTATTTACATAATATTTGTAACTTATACCTGCCTTTCAGCAAAATAAAATCTGATCTAGTAGCACCATGTGTCATAAATAATTGCCTTACTTGTATCGCACCTCAAAAAATTATCCTGACCAACCAGTAACAGTAAATTTTACTGGCAGAAAATAGCTACAACTAAGAGCTAATTTTATGTTTATTTTTTAAGTATTCATACACACATACAAACTCATGACTGAAAGAAGTAAAATGAATGCCTTAGATACACTGCTGCAATGTCTTCTTATTCAGATCACTCTATGAACAAAAAATTATTCCTCTAACATTTCCATAGAAAATTATTTATTTATTGTGTTTATTTATTCAAACATACACAATAAAATGGTAGGAATGAGATGAAAATTCAACCTTTATTAAGATTAAAATAGGCTTTTAAAAAGATGGTTAAGTTGGCACATAAACTAGACACTAAGTTAAAAAAAAACCTTTATTTTACAAATTATTAATATCTTATCAAAAAAATTGAAAAACAGAGCATGGGCAACATGGTGGGAGAATAACATTGTTAATCTCATGGCCTAACACAGTCACCTACTTTCTGAACCAGCAAGGCAAATGGGAGGGAACCCTGCTATACAGCTGATAACAGAACCAAAAGGGCCTACAGATTATGTATGAACAGATTATTAAAGAAAATCTGTATTTAGATTACAAAGATGAAGTGTTGGAATTTGTAGGGAGAGACATGGAAGAACAAGTAGCAACACCAGAGAAATTGGGAGTAGGATGGGACCAATTGTGACAAAAAAGTTGAAACAAATTATGGGAAACAAATTATGACAACTGATGGCCGTCCATGGCACTAGTCTTGCAAACGAAGAAAGAGAAAATAGCTCAAAACAGTGGACCACTCATCAGGCAGAGAATGAGAATTACCCAAAGAGCTTTTACTAACAGATCTTAAATGCGATGCAGTAGTGCGTCTCGATTCTCAGTTACTCATGAGGCTAAGGTGGTAGGATCATTTGAACCCAGGAGTTTGAGGCAAGCCTGGGCAACACAGTGAGATCCTATCTCTAAAAATAAATTAAGACTTTAGTCAAGAAAAAGAGTAAACAAGCCACAGACTGGGAGAAAGTATTTGCAAAAGACAAATCTAATGAACTATTATCCAAAATACATAAAGAATTCTTAAAACTAGAAAATAAATTTTTAAAAAAGCAAAAGATCTGAACAGACACCTAACCAAAGAAGATATAAAGATGGCAAGTAAGCATCTGAGAAGACCCTAGGTCATTAGCACACAGCAAATTAAAACACCAATCTGATACCATTTCATATCTTTGACAATGGCCAAAACACTGACAACACCAAGTGCTAGCAAGGACGTAGAGCAAAAGAATATCTCATGCACTGCCAATGGAAATGCAAAATGGTACAGTCACTCTGAAAGGCAGTTTGGCAGTTTCTTACAAAACTAGACACACTCTTACCATGTAATCCAGCAATCACATTCCTACTTTCCTAAATAAGCTGAAAACCTATGTCCACACAAAAACCCAAACACAAGTATTTAATGCAACTTTATTCATAACTGCCGAAATTTGGAAGAAACCAAGATGTTGTTCTGTAGATGAATGGATTAATAAATTGTGCTATATTTAGATAATGAAATGTTACTCAGCACTAAGAAATAAGCTATTAAGCCATGAAGAGACATGGAGGTAACTTAAACATGAAGGAAGAGAGGGAGGGAGGGAGGGATGGAGGGAGGAAGGTGGAGGGGAAAGCGGGAGGGGAAGGGAAGGGCAGAGGGAAGGGGAAGGGGTAGGGGGAGGGAAGTGGAAGGGAAGAAAGAAGGAAAAAGAAGAAGACATATTTGTGGGCCACCCAAGATCAAAAGATAACCCTAATTTAAAAATATCTACCCAGGTGATTCTGACACAACATCCAGGACTATGAAACCACTGGCTTCCACACTACCCATTTCTGTTTCTTCTCCTTGCAGAACTTCTTCAACATGAATATGTTTTTATGTTGTTCTAATAATAGTATTTATGCAATTCTGAGTCCTTTTTTCTTCTAAAAAACAAAACAAAACAAAAAAAAACACGGGATACATATGCAGAACGTGCAGGTTTGTTACACAGGCATATGTGTGCCGGGTGGTCTGCTTCGCCTATTGACCTATCCTCTAAGTTCCCTCCCAACAAGTTCTCCTCTCAGCATGTATGTGTTCTGAACGCAATTCCCTCCAACTTATGAGTGAGAAGGGTCTTGCCTTTTTTTAATGCCACTGATTAACATTCAATATTAACCTTTGGTTTAGGAGAAAAAGACCTAACAGTATCATATCATTTCCAAAGCACCACAGTAATCCAAAGAAAAAGATTACAATAAAACATAAGAAAATGTCATCTGAAAATTTTAAGCAAATGATACCAAAAGCATAATTTATAAAAGAAAAAAATGCTAAACTGAACTCTACTGAAATTAAAAACTTTTGTTCTACAGACACCATTGAAACAATAAAAAAGAGAAAGCTACTAAGAGAATGACTTGTATCCCAAACATATTTAAAAAAAAAAAAAAAAAACCCTCTTAGAACTTAGCAATGAAAGCAAATAATTTAAAAATGGGCAAAAGAGCTGAACAGACACTTCACAAAAAAGGATATATGGAAGGCAATTCTGTATATGGATAGATGTTCAACAACGTAAGTCATTAGGGAAAAGCAAACTAAAACCATGAGATACCACTACACACCCATTAGAATGGCTAAAATAAAATATGCTGACAGTAGCAAGTGCTGACAAAGATTTGCAACAACTAGAACTACCACATATAAAATGGTACAGCCTCACCAGAAAACAGTTTGGCAGTTCTTAGGAAGTTAAATAACATCACATGACTCAGCAATCCGACTTCTATGTATTTACTAGAGAAATAAAACCTTACATTCACATAAAAATCATACACAAATGTTCATAGCAGCTCGACTCCCAATCACAAAAATCCATATGCAAAAATGTATTTTAATAAGTATATAGGTAAATGAATAAGCAAACTGTGGTACATCCACACAATACATTATCAGTCATAAAAGAGAAGAAATTATTACTACAACAGTTTGGATCAATCTCAAAATAATTATGCTGAAAGAAACCAGACTTAAAAGATTACGAACCATGATTCCATGATATGACATTCCTGAAAAAAAAAAAACCCAAAACTATAGTGTTAAATAGCAGATCAGTGGTTTTCAGGAACTAGGGATAAGAGGCCTATAAAGGAATAACAAAGGGAGTTTACTGGGGTCAAGCAACTGTTCTATATCAAGTGTGACAGTAGTTACATAAATCTGTATGTGTGCTGAAAGTATACAAGAAAATAAAGGCCAATTTTTTTTATATATTAATTTTTTAAAAGTTGCAGTAATTATGATTCAAAAATTGAGCCTTGCTTTATTTTATCATAAACATAAGCTAAGATGCCACAAGCTTTATTCATAAAGCAATTTAAATCCAAACAATGAAAGAATTGTTAAACAATTTGAGTGTATCAACCTTACGAACGACTCTGCAACAATTCAAATTTGCCTACTATTCTTGTTTCAGTGGATACAGCTTTTCTTGCATTTTTAAAAATTAAATCCTTAGCAAAGATTAAAGTGGAGTTACTGTCGAAATTTTTTTTTTTTTTTTTTTTTTTTTTTTTTTTTTTTTTAAGAAACAGGGTGTCTCTCTTTCACCCAGGCTGGAGTACAGTGACACAATCATAGCTCACTGCAGCCTCAAGCTCCTGAGCACAAGCGACCCTCCCACATCAGCCTCCCAAGTAGCTAAGACTTCAGTAGCATGTGCCAGCACTTCTGGCTTTTTTTTTTTTTTTAATAGGTAAGGGGTCTTACTATGTTTTGCCTAAGGTAGTCTTGAACTCCTGGCCTCAAGTGGTCCTTCCACGGTGGCCTCCCAAAATGTTAGGATTATAAATGAGTCACCGTGTCTGGCCTATTTTTCAACTGTACAGTGAAAACTGCTTAATGATAAATTAATGTCCAAGCTGCAATATATACATCCTCAAGTCAGTCAATTTACCGGTAAAGAGAAACAAAAGGAGTTGGAAATGAGGATGCCAGGAGAGGACAGCAGGCATTAGCATGATCAGGAGCTACAGGCTCCCAAACTCTGCCTTTCAGTTTTCATTCCCAAGCATCGCCATGGATTGACAAGGAAACTGATACTGGGCCAGCAGCTCTTGGGCTAGAGAGCTGAATGAAAGACATAATGTGCACAATACTCCTGTACCCCAAAACAAACATAATTGTTTTTAATCATTAATTAAAATTTTTTCACACTCTAAATTTCAATGCCTGGGGCAAAATCCCAGCCAGCCAATCCTAATTAAATGTCTAGGTAAAACAAAGATATCATCAGCTAAAACAAATTAAAAGACTTGAATTCTAAAGTTCACTGAAACTAGAATAGAGCTATGTAATTAATGATGATATGGAATACTGAAAATTGTCAACTTCCTTGGAAAACAAGTCTCCAAATTCAGGACAGTATTGGGTCCAAATAAGGACAAATCTCCAAAGTACAGAAATTTACACTTGGTATTACTGTCCATCAAAAAAAAAAAAAAATATATATATATATATATATATATATAAAATGTATTAAAAACATAAAACAAGGCATAATAACATGGAGCACATCCTAATTGTACCAGGATATTAAAAAGTATCACAAAGGTACAATAACTCAAAGGTATGTCATTCTATAAATCTACAGTATTTTAATATTTACCTAGAAGCTAAGATAATCAAAATCAGCTAAGGTTGAGTATCACTTGGAGTATCACTGAAATCGTTGGAGCCACTAGTGTTTCAGATTTTTTATTTTTTCAGATTTTGGAATACAGTATTTACCAGGTGAGCATTCTTAATCCAAAATCTGAGCTCTTCAATGAGCATTTCCTTAGAGTGCCATGTCAGCACTCAAAAAGTTTTGGATTTTGGCCAGGTGTGGTGGCTCACTGCCTGTAATTCCAGCACTCTGGAAGTCAAGGTGAGCGGATGGCTTGAGCTCAGGAATTCGAGACCAGACTGGACAACAAGGCAAAAGCCTGTTTCCACCAAAATTACAAATAATTAGCCAGGTGCAGTGGTACACATCTGTAGTCCCTGCTACTCAGGAGGTTGAGGTGGGAGGATCACTTAAGCCTAGGAGGTAGAAGCCACAGTGCACCGAGATCATGCCACCACACTCCAGCTAGGGTGACAGAGTAAGACACTCCCATCTCAAAAACAAAGTTTCAGATTTTGGATTTCTGGATTAGGGACACTCAACCTCTTTGCAGACAACTGCCCAGGTAACTTACTAAGGACTTTGACCGAGTCACCTATCCTATAAAGTCTGTAGCATCTCTTTACCTACATGTAACGTGACTATGGTTGATTAGATCAATGGCTCTGACATCATGTTCCACTGAAATGCCTTACTTAGTACCACTGCAGAAAAGACTTAATTTCCCCCAATTAAATATGATTTATACTAGTTTTGTATGATTTTTAAAATGGGGCTGCTATTTTAAAATAGTTGGCCAGCCATTGGATGCCTGTTCCCTAGCTTTCTGGTTCTAAATTCCAAAATATGTTGTCCATTTCACCTGTTAAAGACAGTATAATATAAAAATATTCAACCTTTACTATGACTTGCAAAAACAGCACTTAATGCCATAATTTCCTTAATCACTTAACAATGGATAAGTTGCTTTTAGTTTTTTACAATTACAGATGTTATAAAAACCATTCTTATACATAAAAAAAAATTAAAAATAAAAGCAAAATAGCATTTAAATTCTCACTTAAAACATGTACTTTTTTTTTCCAGTCCTGAATTAATCACATGTGGTCTGGAGGTCACTTTATAAATTTTGCCTGTTATGTAAATCTTATTCTTCCAAGGAATGCCATTCAAGAATTCTTAAAAGATTTCAAAATGTTTCTACTTTATCACACCACAGTGATATGACACAAACCTATCAATAAAAGTGGCTTACTACAGAAGTGAATCTCAATGGGAGTCAAGCCATAAGGTATAAAGGACATCTCCCCCAATCTGACACAATTGTTTGGGGGGAAAAAAATTAAAAGCTCCATAGCTCTTTCCCTCACCCTGAGAATTCCTGATCTAAAAGGTTAAAAAGAAATACTGCAATGTTTTGCTATTTTTTACAGAAGTCATAAATAACAAATAGGAGCAGGTCAGGAATAAGGATGCTTGCTTTCCTTTCCTCTAAAGAACAGAAATTTCTGAATGACTGGAAAGAACTCTTTTACCTTGTACTTTGAGGAATTCTTAATGTAGCCAAACTCCAATTACTTGTATATTTAATATAAATTTGGTGAACAGATGTGGCTCTCATACTACACACAGCAATCTTAAGATTTCTGTATCTCAACAAGCTTCTACTAAAGCCAAGATAATTAATTTTAAGTTTTGTAGATATTTTAAACTTTCTAAGAATTCACTAACAATGAGATGCCTGAATGATACAAAATTCACTGTTCTTTAAATACAGAAGACTGGCAGTGTTATTCTCATTATTTTTCATTAACTTTAAGAATTAAGATGGCAATACTGATCAGAAAAATCGTAACAGTATCCTTAAAATAGCAGTAAGATAGCCACTGTGGGGAAAAAAATTTTCTCCACTGCTGCCAGAGGATTCTTAAGTAATTTTCTAATGTACACAGTAATGTAACAGCATTTTACAAAAAGCACTCTACTCTCAATTTCAAAATCAAATTCATTCTTAGTGGGAAACATTCCCCATTCTTACTCTTTTAAGTGTCCAAAATGAAGCACTTAGAAATGAGGTTCTACTGTCAGATATCAATCACCCATTCAAAATGTTTCCCCAGACTGACAATTCAAGTATTTATGTTTGCTTCCAGCAGGCAAAGCAGGGTGCTAGGCACTAAGAGATACAAGACACTTTCAGCCACTTTACAATCTCTGAGGGAGAGGGGAGAAGAGGGAGCCTAATATGAACATTCAAATGACCTCAATACAAAGTAGAATACAATAAATAGCATTACAGAAAAGTTACGAGTTCAAAGAAGGAACACAGAATAGGTGTTACAACAACACACTTCCACAATTTCATAAAGATAATTTGCTACACGTTGAAGCAAATATTAATTTAAAAATCACTTAAAATTTGGCATTTTTTTTAAAAAGCATTCTTAGTTCAAATATGCTTTTAAACTGTTCTTAAAATAATGTATCTTAGAAAAATCAGGATTTCCCAATCAGTACAAAATACTATTATGAGAAGTGATCGCTTTTTACTTAACTGGTTGGAAAAGAATGCAAAAAGAAAAACAACACAGGAGAACATCACTGTGAATTATCATTTGTAAAGTATCTATTCCCAATGGTTAAGATATACATTAAAAGCTATTATTATAGCATTAGTATCACAGTTAAAATTAGTAACAGGCACATTGACAGAATTAAGCAGGAAAACATACACAAAGCATAACATAGCAACTAGTATTTTTGTTCTCTTGAGTAAGATGGAAAAAAACCACAGTTTCTCAAGATTACATGACCTGGTTCTAAGCCAAGTGACAGACTTCAATCTCAAAAAAAAAGAGGCATATAGCCCAATAATCAACCATGCTTTTAAATGGTGGTTAGATTTTATAATTAACTTGAGTAGGGAGAGGTATTATCCCACAGAGAGGAAGAAAAAAATAGATCTCAGCTATTTGTGGCTATGAACCATGGTGGTTTCCATTTTGACTGCTGGTAGTAGTCTCAAAGATTCATTTCAACAACTGAGTGCTAATAACATGCAAAAAGCAGGAGACACAAAGATAAATGATCAAGTCCTAGCTCATTTATTCACTTATTTATAAGAGTAGAAGAGTATCACTAAAAAAACACAACAGAAACAAGATGGAGGGGTACCTGCCCTCAAAGTAGTTATAGTCTACTTAACAACTTAAGCAGAATAACTGGTACCTAACATGAGCAAACTTGCTAAACAACACTTTTAAGCCTCACTTTCCCCCAACATTGTTTCACTTCCATCCCTTTCAAAGTAGAAGCCATTCAATTTCCAACGTCCTTCATATCCCATGGTTGCTATTTTCCTGACTCTCTAATAATCCCTTTCCTCCCACAGGCTATCCTTGATAGTCTCTGCCTCTTTTGGGATTACACTATTCATATTTAGGTCACTATCCCCGTATCATACCCATTAGCAGTTTTTACACCTAGCTCACAGTCTTTTCTGACTCCTGTCACCACCATCCCAAACAACATAATGGGTTGAGTTCCTTCCAACAACTTTAAGTTAAACATGAAGACAAGACAGCATGAGAACTAAGATGATCAAGCAGCAACTAGGCACTGAAAATGGCACTCATCCTAAATACTTGACTACATCTTCACTGCAGTCAGCCTTTCTGAGGAATAAAAACCAAAGGCTCCTACCCCCAACAGAATAAAACTCAAATCTCCTAAAACGTTTTTCAAAATCTAGCCCAAACCACTTTACTATCCTCAATTCCTACAAAAACATTCGAAGATGCTTTTGTTCATCTTCATGAACATGTTCACCTTCCATGTACACTGATCTCACTATGCTCTACCTGCCATTTTCCTCATGCAACTTTCTCTCCTTGTTATCTACTAGGACAGTATTTTGGCTTTGTTCACATGATGAAGCTTGTGTAACGCTTTAAGTCTAATCAAAAGTGACCTCCTCTTTCCACCTTCCCCTGAATTCCTCAAGCAAAAAAATTCCCCCTCAAATCTGATTACCTCACTAAAATTATGGGATTCCTGCTGGTAAGAATCATGTCTTATTTATTTTTGGGTGGTTGAAACATAGGAGAAAGAAACTCAATCTCTGTAGGCCTCTGAAATGAATCTGTCTTTGCTAAGGAAAATCTTACTCCCAAGTGTTTCTATCAATATCCTTAACTCAGTATAGTCATTGTATTTTGTATATAAATGCCACTAAAAATATTAATTTTAATGTTTTCTATTAAATTAATTTACATTTGTCTAGAAAAAAGGGAAAAGCACTCCAAAAGCTTTATTATAAAAGTAAGTCTGTGTAAGTAACTGGCATACAGAAGAATCCAGATTACCTTAAAGTTACCAATTTCATTTCCACAGGCAATCGGTACCCTCACATACGAATAACTTACTTACAAACAAATATAGTATTTACAACTGGTTCTTCTTCCTCCTCTAGAAATAGGGAGAAAAATATACTGAAAAGGTAGTATACACAGAGACATCATTTTCAGCAAATAAGATCCTAGGTACAAAAATGGTAAGGTATTATTTGTTCTACCAAAAGACATTGCAGTTTACAAAGAAATTCCAAAAAGAAAGTGACTTGAAACTTCAAACTATGTTTCCTTCAACGTTTCAATTTCCTTACCGGTAAAACCAAGCGCTTAGAACAGATTAGGACTATAAGGTAGTAAGTCTAAAACATAACTTCCACAAAGACAGGAATCTTTGCTTGATATAGTACAAATGCTTACACCAATGCCTGGCTCAACAGGCAGTTTTCTGAGTAAATGAAAAGTGAGCAGAACAAAGCTCCTCTTATTCTGGCTTCCTCCCATCTAATCAAACTAAGACATTATTATTAGAATAGGATATATGGATAGAAAGACTTAGAAAATGACTAGAATAAATGTTCTTTCCAGTAATAACTAAAAAGACAAGTTAATTTTTAAAATGTTAACTTTGTTTTTGCTCAGTCATTTTCTAAGACACATTTTCAAGGTCCAAGAATTTTTATAGGTTCATTTATGTGGTTACCATGTTATTTGATTAGTACTATGGAGTTATTAAAGATTAAGAAATTAAGCCTAAGGTAAATCTAGGAAAACTGCTAAGCATTACAAAATTGAGACGACAATGCTCTTGCTACATTAAAACTCAAGTTTCTCCCCTGACTTTAAGAAAAATTAAAAATTGAGGTCAGGCACAATGGCTCATTCCTGTAGGAACCCAGCAATTTGAGACTAGCCTGGGTAAAATGGTGGAAACCCTGTCTCTACAAAAATCACAAAAAAATTTAGCCAAACATGGTGGGAGTGCCGGTAACACAGCTATGTAGGAGACTGAGGTGACAGAATCACTCCAGCCTGGGAGACGGAAGATGCAATGAACCGAGATGCCAATGTACTCCAGCCTGGGTGAGTAGGGTCTTGACTCCAAAAAAAAAAAAAAAAAAAAAAAAAAAAGCAAAAAAGCTGAATGCCATGGCTCACACCTGTAATCCCAGCACTTTCAGAGGCCAAGGCAGTTGGAGAGGATAGGAGTTCAAAACCAGCCTTGACAACATGGCAAAACCCCGTCTCTACTAAAAATACAAAAATTAGCAAAGCATGATGGTGCACGCCTGTAATCCCAGATACTCAGGAGGCTGAGGCAGGAGACTCACTTGACTCCATAAGATGGAGACTGTGGTGAGCCAAGATGGTGTCACTGCACTCCAGCCTGGGTAACAGAGCAAGACCTTGTCTCAAAAAACAAACTTTAAAAAAAATAACTAAAATGTTTTTATCCCAAACATATCACGGCAGAGGAATAAACAGCCTTAGAATCTATTATCTTACTAAGTCTTAATAACCTAAACTTAGTAAGACACATAATCATAATTTTTAAAGTTCTTTGGGTTAAAACAACCAAACCCAAACTCATTTTATAGATTAATACTCTAAATTCCAGAAAGGTTTAGCAATTTGTTCAAGATTATTGCAATACCAATTGCAAAATAAGTATTTTGGGCCCAGAAATGTATTGAATAGTCTATGCACATTATCTTATTAGATTCTTATATTAATTTGGAATTAATGAGAGAATTACTCCCAATGCTCAGTTCTATTTCTACCTAGTGCTTTTCCCCATCGCAGCTGCATCTAGGTTATTTCTTACTATTACAGTGCTCAACAGGGGTTAGAAGAAAACAAGTCCTTCATTATTCCACAAGAGCTTAAAAACTGTCAAGTTTGAAGCCCAAGTAGAAACCTTATGAAAGGAGAACAAAAAAAGATGGCTCCACCCTTTAACCTGCCCACTAGTAGTAAAACAATTACTATTTAAAACTGTGTTTTAGTATCTGAAATACATACAAATACAAATATATGCACATGCATGCACACACGAAAAATGGCTGTGAAAAACTGTAACTCTGCTAAATACATGTCAAAATTAAATTATCTTATAACATAAGGTTAGAGGTAAGTCTTAAGTATCATTAACTCTGGCAACTTTTCAGTCTCCACTGCAATCCTGAACGTATCTGAACGTTCACTAAGTGTTTAAATTCCTCAGAGTTCAATTCTGGGCCCTCTTTTCTCTTGTCTGTGACTTCATTTACTTCCAGGGCTTTAAATACAAGTTGGGTACCCCTCATCCTAAATGCATGAGGGCCAAGTGTTTCAGTTTTCAGATTTGAGTATTTGTATTTACATAATGAGATATCTTGGGGATGAAATCCAAGCCTAAACATGAAATTAACTTGTTTCATATACATCTTACACACATCACCTGAGGGTAATTTTATGATATTTTAGTAATTTTGTGTGTGAAATAAAGTTTTGGCTGTGCTTTGACTGTGATTCTGTCACATGAGATAACCTGTGTAATTTTCCACTGTGGCATCATGTTGGCGCTCAAAAAGTTGTGAATTTTGGAGCATTCTGAATTTCTGAATTAGGGATGTTCAACCTGTACCATCTATATGTTCACAATTTCCAAATACACATTTCCAGTTCAAACTTCTCAGATAATTTGATTTGCATATAAAATTTTATAGGTATCTTAAAACCTGCCCAAAATGGAGTTCCTTTGTTAGCTCCAAATCTGTATCAGAAAATGAAATCACCTAGCTAGTAATCCAAGAACCAAAAACCTAAAACTGATCTTACGATTTATCCCTGTTTCTTACTCCCTACAATAGCAGGTAACATTCTTCCTACATCCTAAATATACTGTGTATTTTAAAACTTTTCTCAATCATAACTGTCACTATAGTAGTGTAAATCATCACTGTTATTCACCTCAATTACTGGACTACTCCCCTTCCTGGTCCCCTTATTTTAACTCTAAAGCCCTCTAACTTATTTGCTTAAAATCCTTAAATGGCCTCCTAACGTACCATGCAATTCATTAAAAATCATTCTGCCGTGGCTTCAAGGCCTGGCATGATCTGGCTTCTGCTTCTCTCTGCAACTCCACCTTGTCCCATTCCTCTCCATTACCAACTCTTAGCCCCTTACTCATGACAGTGTCTTTAGGAAGTGGCAAAGAATAGCCTCCTGCTGCTTTTTTTTTTTTTTTTTTTTTTTTTTTTAAACTCACTTTGTTGCCCAAGCTGCAGTGCAGTAGTTTAATAACAGCTTACTGCAGCCTCAAACTCCTGGGCTCAAGCAATCCTCCTGCCTCAGCTTCCTGAGTGACTGTGACTACAGGTGTGTATCACCAAGCCCAACTATAGAGATGACATCTCACTATGATGCTCAAGCCGGTCTCAAAACTGCTGGCCTCAGGTGTTCCTCCCAACTCAGCCTTCCAAAGTGCTAGGATTACAGGCATGAGCCACTGCACCCAGCCTGCTGCATTTTTAAAGTAAAGTTTTATTGGAATACTGCCATGTTCATTCATTTGCATATGGTCTGTTGCTGCTTTTGTGCTATAAAAACAGACTTGAGGAGCTGTGACTGAGAACGTATGGCTCAGAAAAACAAAAATACTATCTGGTCCTTTACAGAAAAAAGTGTTGTACAGCCATTTGCTTTGCCTGGAATACTCTTCAACCCACTTTCCTGTGAGCTCTCTCTCATTCTTATAATCCCAGCTTAAACACTGCCATTTCCTCAAACAGCACTTTCTTGATCTGTGTAGTTGTCTTCATCATTTTTTCCTCTATCACTGTATCCTTTTTTTTGATATTTTATAACTAAACACTTGTTTACCTGTTTACGATCTGTTTCATAAGTGCAAGAATCAGATGTGTTGTATTTACAGATTCCTTGCACCTAGCTCAGAGCCTGGCAAACGGTTTTGAATGCTGAGTTCTGTGATGAGAAAAGTCTTACAGTATACCTTTGACATTCTGACAAAATGATACATATTCTAAAAGTCTTTAAATCTGAAAAGCAGCAGAACTTTTTCCCCCACCACTATGCTTTTTATTTAGAAAACCAGTTAAAAAACAAATTCCTGTGTAAGTTGAAATGTTTTCATTTTACTAAAACAAGATTTTTCTTATGGTGAAGTACTAAGGCCATATCACACCCTAAGTTTTGCCTTGTGGTCTTGAGAAATGAACTCAATTCCTTTGGGTGTCAGTTTCCTCAAAGGAAACATTATTCCAGAGGCAAGAAAAATAGTATCCTACCAGAAGTGCTTTCATTAGAGAAACAGTATTTATATTTTCTATGCCTGCTTCAATTTTATGGCCTTATTTTGAACACGGACAATCAGCTACTTTCATCCCAAAGAGACGTCCTCTCTGAAGTCTCCCGTCATCGGCTGTCTGGTAGTCTGTGTTGCACTACTTTACCAAAATGTTTGACTATCTTCACTATCCTCACCTTGATATCAACGTACCAACAAATTACATAACAAACCAGCCCTCAGTCTGTGTAAAAATTGTATTTCCTTCGAATTCTTCAATATGAAAAGATGGGTCTTGGCTATGTGTACCATTGCACTAAAAGCACTTTGCTTTAAAACAAATAAATATATGGTTTGTCAGGCAGTTCAACTAACTGCCAAAAGCACTGTGAATTGAAAATTGATGAGCAGACCAAACAGCAATGCTTTCAGAACAACAAAAAAAGGTATATTCTGTGAAACTGAAGACAGGAATTCTCATTTGCAAGAGGTTCTATAGGGAATGATAATGAACAGATCCCTGAAACAGCATTTCACCTTCTAGTCAAAAGATGCAATGCAGAGATAGACAATACTGATTTTCATGCGAACTATGCTTTTGCATATTGTATCAGTAACATTGCTAAGTCCCTTTTAGTATAACAAACTGAGACTTACTACCTTAGGAGACAAACATGTCAGATGGTCCTACCTATCAGTGAATAGTTCTCTTTCCGTAGTGACCCCTTCTTCAATACACTAGTACTGTGTTTGTATGGTTATTAAAATGTTTCCATAAAGTAGGAGTAAAAATAAAGTAAGATGAATAGAAAACACGGAAACAAAAGCATGGAAACTAGCAGAGGCTTCAAAACCTAATTCAATTTAAATAATCAATGAACAGACATGCTAAAATTGCTACATTTCCTAGTCAAAAACTGACTAGGCAAATGAGTGTTTATGAAAGAAAAGAAAAGAACATTTGCAGATGCTGGCAATGATCATTAATGACTATGTATAAGAGAAATAAATGTAAGAATTTAGCATATACTGTATATTTTTAAATTTAGTACAATCAACTTGAATACATGTTTTAGGGAATATATTATAAAAACTGCCTATATTTTGAAAAGATAATTTCTATGGATTAAACGTTGTGTTCTCCAAATTCGTATTTTGAAGCCCTAATCCCAAATGTGATCGTATTTAGAGCTGGAGCCTTTGGGAGGCAGTTAAGTCTTAAGAATGGTACCTTCATTAAGAAGATGGTACTATTATAAGATACACGAGAGACATGACCTCTCTCCCTCTCTGCCCTGTGAAGACACAGGAAGCAGGTGGCTGTCTATAGACCAGGAAGGTCCCGGACTCTCATCAGAAAATAAATCTGCAGGCACCTTGATCTTGGATTTCTCAGTTGCCAGAATGGTGAGAAACATTTGTTTAAGCCATGAGGTTTATGCTATTTGTTATAGCAGCTTAAGCTGATGAAGACAACAGTTAACCTTAAATATGGGACCACTGTAAGCAACTTACAATATACTGAAATTCAGAGTTCTCATGGAGTTACTGCTCATGTAAATTCATTATCTACTGGACCTTATCTTCAACATCCAATTGACTGTATTTGAGCCCAAAACTCAGTCACCAAAAAACTGATCTCACACTCTGGCCTTCTGTCTTCCCCTCACTTTTTGGATGAGCCACTTCTCAACCACAACACGTGACTACTATGTTTTTTTCCAGCATCTGCGCCCAAGCTTTAAAAAAACGGACATAGCACACATTCAGGCCAACTCCTACTAAGCTATCTTTTTCTTCACTGCCAATTCCTTAGTATATTCCTCACACAAAGCCTTCTCCAAGTCTCTTCATCTCATTTTCAGAAGATGGATGGTTTACTTATAGATTCATAATTATTTTAGAAATAAAGAATCTCAGGGATATGATTTCCAACTCCATCACTGTACATATAAGTAAATTTAATGGACTCCTAGAATTTAAAGGACTAAAGCTTTAGAGTGAGTCAATTAACTTGAAGCCCCTTACACTGAATTTCAGCATACTGCAACTTGATCGATTCATTCTACCTTAGGAGCAGATCTACAGAAGTCAAGGGCTCAGACTAAAGCCCCATTGCCTGAATTCAGTTCCACCTAGCCCACTTGATAGCTACATGCACCTGGAAAATGACCGATTCTCTATGCCCTGGGTTCTTCATTTGTAAAACAGAGATAATAGCATTATCTGCAACACTGGACTGTGACTGTAAGCTAAGTTAAAACATGTAAAAGCACTAGAACTGGGCCCAGCACACAGTAAATGCTAAATTAAAGTTAATCATGTTCATTAACATTCCCTATAGAACCTCTGGCAAATGAGAACATGCCCCTCCTCTAAGTTTACTTCTTTTCCATTGTTCTTAATTCCATACTCTATATCCGATAACTCAGCTGTTCCAATCTTCTCTCCTTCAGTAGCTTTAAACAAAACTCTTCGACTTTTCCTTCCTTTGATGCCAAATGTCTTAAATTGGTCTTTTCTATTTCCCACACCTACTTACTACTATAGTTTGCTCCTAACATTCATCCCTTGGCTCTGGGCTCTTCCTTCTCTGAACTCCAACACTTGCTCCTCAGTATATGTTACCAAATGCCAAATCTCCACATCTAATTTTGAGTTCCTGCCCAAGCTCTAAATCTATGTGCCTCCAAACATATGATATCTCTACTTGGGCATCGTACTATGAACTCACACTCAATTTTCCTCACATGCAAAATGATTTCTAAGGTTTCTTCCAAGTATAAACATTTTCAATATAATCTAAACAAATCTTACTATCTTCTCTACCCATTTCAAATCAGTTTCCCACTATTACTTCACAGTATCTGCTATTGGTGGTACTGTAATTCTCCCAGTAACCAAGCTTTGTCTAGACTTACTTCAGAATTTCTGACATCCATTCATTTCTAGCCT
Organism: Saimiri boliviensis; assembly: GCF_048565385.1. Taxonomy (NCBI): domain Eukaryota; kingdom Metazoa; phylum Chordata; class Mammalia; order Primates; family Cebidae; genus Saimiri; species Saimiri boliviensis. Next base: position 16,724,536 of record NC_133453.1, on the reverse strand, counting down.
ATCACTTTACCCAGATCTTTCCAGTGTTCTCCTGATTTTAGTAAACCTCCTCTCAATTTTACATTTATAGCATCCTCATAATATTCTGACACATAATCACCCACTTAAAATCACATCTTCAAATATTCTGTCACATTATCACCCACTTAAAAACCTCCAATAACTGTCTACAGTTTAGTCCAAATCCCTTAGCCTGGCATTCAAATTTTTCTACAATCTGTTCCCAAACCATCTTTGTAACACTACAATCCACTAATCCCTGTAATTATTATATACCTCAGTCAAACTCTACTTACCACCTAAGTTTAACCAACTAGTTCATCTCTATATAAATCTCATGACATCTGCCATCCTGGAATGCCTTCCACCACACTGCTCATATATATCCCAAATATTTTCCAAAACTCAGTTCAGTTACATCCTTTCCCATAAAATCTTACAGCCCAGGGCAACCTCTCCTTTGTTCGAAATGTGTAAGCCATTTATTGCCTATACAACTCATTTGCCACTTTATGTAATGCTTCACACAGTTATCTAAATGTATGTATCATCCATCTCACACATCGCAATCAAAACCCCAGGAAAGGACAGTATCGTATCTCTTCACATCCACAATGTTATCACTGAAAGCTGTGCATAACAGGCACTTAATAAAAAACTGGTGATTGTGTGAAGAACACAATCATGTTGCTTTATGAGATACTAACTGCCTGGCTCATGTAATTCCCTTTAACAGAAAGAAATTACAGAGAAAGAGTAGAAATAGAAAATTACTGTTTTGCAACCACCATAGTAATAATGATTCATGCAAGAATCATCAATGGATGCTAAAACCATCACATGAAAGTTTCTAGGGGAACAGGACATTCATACAGTGTCAAAATATATCTGAACAGATTACTTATGAATTACAAAGGGAAAAAAGGTACCTTCACAGTGGAGAAATCTGGCGGACACCAATGATCAAAGTTAACATCACCAATAATGGGATAAACTGACATCAAGTGCCTCCTGATGTGATGCACTGAGGACACAACATCACTTATGTATTATTCCTGCCAAAAATGCATAACCTGAAACTAGTCATGAGGAAACAATCAGACACACCAAAAACGGAGGGATAATCTACAAAACAACTGACCTATACTCTTCAAATATGTCAATGTGCTGAAAGACAAAGAAAGGCTGAGGAATTGAACATGTGATCCTGGACCGGATCCTGGATCAGAAAACAAATTGCTATAAAGGAAATCACCATTATACAGGACAATTGGTGAAATCTGAATAAGGAATGTATTAGGCAACAGCATTATATTGTTAAACTGCCTGATTTTGATCACTGTTCTTTGGTTAAATAAGATAATTTTCTTATTTTTAAAAGAAATGTTGAAAAGTATTTTAGGGTAGATGAAATCTAAAACTTATTCTCTAATGGTTCAGCAATAATAATGTTGATATTTAACAGTAATAACAAAAATCAATAGAAAAACTGGCAAAAAAAACGAAGCAAAATATTAACATCTGGTGAATCTAGGTGAAGGGTACCCAAGAGTTCACATTGTGCTATTTGTAAAACTTTTTTTCAAAATAAAATTTAAAAAATAAATACCCCAATACCACATAAAGACTATGAGAAGTTTTTAATCAGTTTGTGGTATTTTACATTTTATTTGACAATCTTAAAGCAAAGAATTGATATAAAACTTACTTTCTAAATCAAAACACATTTTACATGCAATGAAGAGTTTACTCTATCAAAACATTTGATGTTAAAAAATACACCTTTCTGAAATCAGTGAACCATTTGTAAAAATATGAACAGCTCACGAATAATTTATCTTTAAAACTTAAAATACAGTCACAGCCCATGAATAATTTATCTTTAAAACTTAGTTAAAATTCAATTTTAATTAGTGAACCATCTTAGAAATATTTTTTAAATTATGTAGTTATTATTGTCTTCAAATACACAGAAAAAGGAGAGAAAGTAAAAATGGGCTGGTGAAATCATTTTAAGGAAAAAATTTCCTTGTAATTAACATACTAATAAGAATTTGTGAATTACTGAGTTTGCTTATGATTTATAGAATAATTATTATAGATCACAAAATTCATCTCTCAATTATCAAAATTTTCAATTTAGCTGATTATATAAATTTTGCATGAGTGTTTATAATATAGTCACATTTCTATAGGCTTCTGGAGCCTTTAAAAAAATACTTCTGGTCAAAGTGCAATATAGTGTAAAGGATTTTCTACATTCAATATAGTATTACCAACAGTCCTTTAAAATTTGATACCTTATTTATGAGATGTTCGGTAACAACTTCTCTTAGTCCAGTGTAGAGCTTTTCTCCATGTTTATGCAAAACCATTGTATATGCATTTCTATACAGCTCCTCAAAACTAAGACCACTGTTATTCTTACGCTGGATTTCTTGAATTGCATTTTTCAGAAGATCCCAAATGCTGTTTACATATTTTTCATCCATGGTCATCTGTAATATCCAAGAGAGAGAAGAGACAAAAAAAAAAAAAAGAAGAAGAAGAAGAAAAAAAAACCAATGGTTGAAAGTCTTTCTATATTTGTCCATACATAGCAAATATTTTATTACACAGCTATGATTATAAATCTATGACACATAAGAATGTTAACAACCTGTTTTAACAGGGGAAAAAAAGGGATACATTTAAAAACAGTTTCGAGATCTGTTAGAAGCAATTTCTAATATTTTAAGACCTCCCTCCAATCTTACCTGGAGCAGAACTCTTCACTTTAAGTAATAACGGTTTATATACTCATAAGTCACTTACCCCTTCTCTCTCTCCCACCAAAACACTTGCCAAGTTAAATCCCAAGAGCCCACGTACTCCTGACACATATCCATATAGCTGAAAGAAAATAAAGAATAACACACGCCCATATTTTTGGTCCATCTGAGTTTAAATTCATCACCAATGTTAAGTGCAGCCTTTAAGTGACCCCACAATTCTACTAGTCAGTCTGACTTCTAGATGATTTTATACTATCTCCTCCATCCTCACTTTATAATCATGACTGCTTCCTATTCCACTGAAAAAATAAAAACAACCTGATGAGACACTATACAAATTCCAATCATTCAAAGTGCCAAGTTACTGTACTTGAAGTATAGCATAAGGACCAGACACATAAGCAATATCTAGAAACTTGTTAGAATTGCAGAATTAAGGGCCCCACTGCAGACCTACAGAAACAGAATCTTCCACATTTTACCAAGAACCCAAGGTAATATTATACAAAATGAAATTTGACAAGTAAAATCTCTAGTTCTATGCCAAATCACCTATTGAGAAGGCCTCCCTTTACTCATCTCAGCATCATCAAAATTTTTCCTCTGCTCGATAATTTCCATTCATACTGAAAATTGTCCGTGTCACCACGCGGAGTAGATCATGCCTGTAATCCCAGCACTCTGGGAGACTGAGGCGGAAGGATCGCTTGAGCTTAGGAGTTTGAGACCAGCTTGGGCAATATAGTGAGACCCTGTCTCTACAAAAAAAATTTTTAAGAATTAGCTGAGCATGGTGGTGCATGTCTATAGTTTCAGCTACCCAGGAGGCTGCAGTAGGAGAATCACTTGAGCCCAGGAGGCAGAGGTTGCAGGGAGCCAAGATCACACCACTGCACTCCAGCCTGGGTGAGAGAGTAAGATCCTGTCTCAAAAAACAAAAAGAAAAAAAAAATTGTGAGTTTCCTATGTTAAAAACAAATCCACACAACCCCATGTATTCCTTCAGCACCATCTAATCTCTCTTTCCATTTATGGCAAAATCACAAGCAAGCTGAAGGGGAGATTCCACATACACTGTCTCCAAGTTCCACCTTTCCATTATATCTTGAATCCACTCCAATAGAGTTTTCATCTCTACCATTACACTGAAACTACTTGAGAAGGTTACCAGTGACTTCTATATTGCTAAAATCTAATGGTCAAAGTCTCAGTTCTCATCTTACTTTGACCTATCCAGCAGCATTTGAAAGAACTGATCACTCCTACTCGTTGAACAAAATGGCCAGGTATGGTGCCTCACACCTGTAATCCCAGCATTTTGGGAGGCCGAAGTAAGGAGGATCACTTGACCCCAGTGGTTCAACACCAGGCTGAGCAATATGGCAAAACCCTGTCTCCACAAAAAATACAAAAATTAGCTGGGCATAGTGGCATGCACCTGTAGTCCCAACTCCTGTGGGGGCTGAGGCGGGAGGATGGCTTGAGCCTAGGAGGTTGAGGATACAGTGAGCTGAGACTGACTGCATCACTACACACCAACCTGGTGACAGAGCAAAACCCTATCTCAAAAAAGAAGAAGAAAAAAATAAACAAATTCCTCACTTACCTTCTAAGCACAATCTCGTGTTTTTCTTCTCTTTGTCTCCTATTTGTTCGTCTGTTTTACTGGCTCTTAATTATCACCTAACCCTCCAATCCTAAAGCTCAAGTTCTTGATTTCTTTCATCTATCCACACTGTTTCTAGGTGGAGTTGATATCATCTATTCTCATGGTTTTAAATCAATCTCAAAATTGATACATTCTTTGTTTGGCCCCCTCTGTGGCATGCCAGTCCTGTATCCAGCTACCTACTCAATGTTTCTACTTGAATGCGTAGAAGGCATCCCGAATTTACCAAGCCTAAAACACAACTCCTAATCTTTTCCCTCAGTTGGTTTCCCCTCAAGTCTTTTCCAACTGAGCAAATGTCTACTCCATCCTTCCAGCTGCTCCAGCCAAAAAGCCTGTGATCATCATTAACTACTTTCTCACCCCAATACTACTCCAACAGAAAATCCTGTTGTCTCTAACTTCAAAATATATCCCTAAGAATTCAACTCTTTCTTACCACTTCCACTGTTACTATCCTGTTTGAACCATCATCATCTCCAGCTGGTCTCCATTTCTACTCTTGGCCTTCTATCATCGGGCAACCAGAGTGAGCTTCTGTGAAAGCATAAATCAATTCGTATCACTCATTTGCTCACAACCCTCAAATGATTTCTCATTTCCCTTGGAGTTAAAGTCAAAGCCCTTACAATGTTCTGTAAGCTTTGTTGGATCTGATAATCTCTCAGCTTCATCCATTTTCCCCCTTGCTCACTCTGCTCCATGCACTCCCTGACATACATCAAACAAGCTCATTTCATTGTCTTTGTATTTGCTATTCTTTCTGTCTAGAATGTTCTTCCCTCAGATTCCTGCACGGCTCAAACCTCTACTCAACTGTCATCTTACAGCGAAGTTTTAAATGCCCACCTTATTTACAGTAACAGCCTCACCTCACTACTGATACCCAACTCCAAACCACATTCTTCATTCTCCTCCTAGTCTCCCTCTCCACAACCAAATGTCAGCTTCATGAAGGCACGGATTTTTTTTTTCACTGCTAAATTCCTCAGCCTCTAAAACAGTATCTGGAACATAACAAGCATTTATACTTGCTGACTGATTTTCTGCTAATATCTGACTAATGACCCCCTTTTAAATGCCACATAAAATCTCCAAGTTCTGCATTTACAACCCAAGCAACATTGATCAGCTTCACACATACTTCTGATCTGAACTGTATAAAAATTACTGACTTAGTGGAATCCTCTCCAAGTCATGTCTGATGCGTATGAATGTGAAAAGAGGAAGGAGTAGGCAAAATAGTTATTTTAGTCACCCTGGCAGTAAAATACCAACTCAACTCTCAATCAAGAGGATCCTTAAGCAAATGACTCAAACTGAGTCTTGTTATTCTGATCTTTTCTGGAGCGCTTAAGAAGCAACTCTTATTAACAGAACAATTTCTTTCCTTTTACCGAAATCCTACGCAAGACCTAGGTGTATCAGAGAGTTTTATAAAATGACTGTAGAAGAATTTACCCCTACACCTACACTGTTACCTATTTTTAATCAGATATCCCTGATACACAGGATGTTATCCATAAAAAATGTATAGATGTGGCTAACTTTTCACAAATAGAAGATGCAAGGCCATGTAATAATGATGGCCTCAAACAGCATAGCTATGTATGAGCAATGTGGTTTTAGTTTGTTGATAACATATGCTGAGGTTCTAATAAAGCAAACTAAGACACTATCCCCTGACACTGAGTAACAAATAGATAAAGCAAAATACGCAGAACAATTTCAAAAAAGAACAAAGTTAATGTGATCTATAAGCCTCAGAGATACCTATACTGCTAATAGATGAGCACAACATCAAATCATCTTTTCAAGGCTCTATAACCTAAGATCCCCTGAAAGCCAGAAAAAGTATTAAAAGGTCTCTACCCAGAGTGAACGAGTAAATTTTTCTACTAAAAGCTACAGAATTTTAAAACCATAAACATCGTACAAGTATTCTCATATTATTATAACATAACCATTATCACATATACAAATCAAGAGTTGTTTTACTACACAGGTTGTATGTAGTGTTTTAGTTCTTTTTGTTTGTTTGTTTTAAATCATGCCTTATTGATAGAGAAGAGATGAGGCTATGGGAAAAACCGTTCCTTCTAATGATAGTTAAGGTTAAAATTTTTTCTAACAAATGAAAAGAGCCAGACACAGTGGCTCATCCCTCTAATTCCAGGACTTCGGGAGGCCAAGGCGCGTGGATCAATTGAGGTCGGGAGTTTGAGACCAGCCTAGCCAACATGGTGAAACCTCATCCCTACTAAAAATACAAAAGCTAGCCACATGTGGTGGTATGTGACTGTAATCCCAGCTACTGGGGAAGCCGAGGCAAGTCGCCTGAACCTGGGAGGCGGAGGCTGAAGCTGAGATAGGGCTCTAGCTCACTCCAGCCTGGGCAACAGAGCAAGACTCTGTCCCAAAAAGAAAAAAGAAAAGAAAAAAGAAAAAGATGATGACAAAAATAGACCTAGGAAGATTAAATGACTTACCCCAAATCATACAGCTGGGATTAGAGCTTATATATCCCAAAACCTAATCTAAATCAGTGGACTAACATCACATTCCATTGTGCTAATATGGTAGAGTAACATCGCAGTTTGAGTCACTGATTATCTTGGTAAACATAGTATACTGGTAGAGAACATAGGTTTTGCTGTCAGGCAGGCTTAGGTTTGTGTCACGGCTTTGTTACTCACGAGTCATGTGACCCTGGGAAAATCAAGTCCTGGGTTCAGTAAGTGTCTATCTCAAAGGGCTGTCATGAAGATTAAATGAGAATGTCAGTAGATTTAACTCAGCCCAGGACAAGTATAATCCTTCACACATCAACTAAGGAAAGTGCTCAATGACAGAATCTCTTGAACTTTCATCAACATTCATCAAATCAATGTCAGAAAGAAATAATAGTTTTAGCAAGCTTAGTAAATAAACAGCTATGAGCTAAAACAAAAGCTCCTTAAGAGTACCACTATGATAAATGCACTTTATCATATAAAAAAGTATCACATAAAAGTATAATGTAGCTTTATTTTAGAAAACATTATTACCCTACATCTCTTGTATCCTACTTTCTAGAGCCATTTAAATCATTTTCATCTCCAGAACTCTGTCCTCGGTTCTGTTCACTCTCTACTGGGTCCCCATGTATTTTCATTTGTTATCATGGTTACATCTATTATCCACATATGTAGGGCTCTAAAACTTAAGAGACTCCAGACTGACTGCAAGGGATTCCAGGGGTTCCTAAAACTATGAACAAAACTTTCCAAGTATATTGTGTATGCACTTCTTTTCTAGAGAAAAGGTCCGTGATTTTTATCAGCTGTCCTAAGTTTGTCCACATCTTAAAGAAGATAAACTACAACAGTCCTCCTCTTATCTACAGTTTTGCCTTCCTTAGTTTAAGTTACTTGCAGTCAACCACCACCTGAAAATATTAAATGAAAAATTCCAGAAATAAACAATCCATAAACTTTAAACTGCATGCCATTTTAAGTAGTATGATGAAATCTTTTGCCATCCCACTCAGAATGTGAATACTCAATTATATCTTTGTCCAGCATTTCCACACTATGTTACATATCCCACAACCATTAATAACTTTGTAACTTAGCCATCCGGTTTATCAGATGGAAACCACAATGCTTATGTCCAGGCAATGTTTATCTTACTTAATACTGTCCCCAAGGCACAAGAGTAGTGATGCTAACGATTCAGAAATACCAAAGAGAGCAGTAAAGTGATTCCTTTAAGTGAAATGGTGAAAGTTCTCTACTTAGGAAAAAAAAAGAAAATATGCTGAGATTGCTATAATCTATGTTAAGAACAAATCTTCTCACTGGGGCAGTGGCTCATGCCTGTAATCCCAGCAATTTGGGAGGCTGAGATGGACCGTTCACTTGAGGCCACAAGTTCCAAGACCAGCCTGGCCAACATGGCGTAACTCCATCTCTATTAAAAATACAAAAATTAGAAGGGTGTGGTGGTGCACATCTGTAAATCACAGCTACTCGGGAGGCTAAGGCACAAGAATCACTTGAATCCAGGAGGTGGAGGTTACACTGAGCTAGTCGTGTCACTGTACTCCAGCCTGGGCAACAGAGCAAGACTCTATCTTAGAAAAAAAATAATACATCTTCTACTCATGAAACTGTGGAGAAGGAAAAAGAATTTGCACTAGTTTTGCTGCCTCATCTCAAAACTGCCTAAGCATGGCCACAATCATTTGCCTTACTTCATCTCATCACATAGGCATTCTATCTCCTCACACTATCACAAGGGTAAAGTACAGTACAAGGTATTCTGAGAGAACACATTCACATAAGTTTTATTACAACATAGTTATAAATGTCCTGCTTTATTATTGTTGTTGCTAATCTCTTATTGTTTCTTTTTTTTTTTTTTTTTTGAGACGGCGTTTCGCTCTTGTTACCCAGGCTGGAGTGCAATGGTGCAATCTCGGCTCACCGCAACCTCCACCTCCTGGGTTCAGGCAATTCTCCTGCCTCAGCCTCCTGAGTAGGTGGGATTACAGGCACGCACCACCATGCCCAGCTAATTTTTTGTATTTTTAGTAGAGACGGGGTTTCACCAAGTTGACCAGGATGGTCTCGATCTCTTGACCTCATGATCCACCCGCCTCAGCCTCCCAAAGTGCTGGGATTACAGGCTAGAGCCACCGCGCCCGGCTCTCTTATTGTTTCTAATTTGTAATTAAATGTCATAGGAAAAAACATAGTAGATATAGGGCTCAGGGCTATGTGGTTTCAGGTATCCAATAGGGGTCTTGGAATAAACAGATTCCCTGTGGATAGGGGAACTTCTGTACTGGCATTTACATTAATGGCTCCCAAATCTATATTGCATGCCCAGATCTTCCCCCCAAAGTCAAAAACTCTTGTTTCAACTACCTGCTACACATCTCCAACCAAATGCTCCAAACACAGATCAAACTCACCATGTTAAAAATCCCCAGTGAACTCACCATCCAAACTTGCTCAAACCTTCCTATAATCTCTAATTCAGTTGTGGCAACACAAATTACCTAATTACACAAACCAGAAGCATAAGCCTTGTATTTTCTCTTATCTCTCATCTCCTTATCCAATCATCAAGTACTACTGACATTAAGCCCAAGATATTTCTCAAATATGTTCCCATTCTTTCATCCCAAATACAGCTGACCACTGAACCATGCGGAGGTTAGGAACACTGACCTCCTGTGCAGTCAAAACACTGTATATAATTTTTAAGTCTCTCAACTAGTGTAACAGCCTACTATTGACCCAAAGCCTTACCAATAACATAAATTCTATTAACACCTGTTTGGCATATTACATGTATTACACATTGTATTCTTTCAATAAAGAGAAAAATATTAAGAACATTGTCAGAGAGAAAATTAAGAACACTGTAAGAAAGAGAAAATGTTATCTGGTATTCAATAAATGGAAGTGGATCATCATAAAGGTCCCCATCCTTCTTGTCTTCACATTCAGTAAGCTGAGGTATAGGAGGAAGGGTAGTTGGTTCTGCTGTCTTAGGGGTGGCATAGGCTCAAGAGATGGCGGAGGTAGAGGTAGAAGGGGAGGCAGGAGAGGTGGCCACGCTTCTGTAACTTTACAGAAATACATTGTAATTTGTCTAACTTTTCTGCTTTTTCATTTCCTCTAAAAATGTTTCTATCTGTTCTCCATCCTTCTGCCACTGTTTGCTTTTAAGTTTCAGTGCCCACATCATAGAAGAGTCCATGTCATAAAAGTCAAAGCATTCTTGAATATCAGAAACCTCCTGCCAGATTGTCTAATGTCAATTTGTTTTTTTGGCACTGTTTCTACATCTTGCTCATTGTCTGGCACTGGTTCATAAACACTCATCTCCATCAAGTCATCTTCTGCGGATTCCTCTGGCGTGATGTCCATTAGTTCTTCAATTTCTTCAAGATCCATATCCTGAAACCCTTCACTCCCCAGTTTACCACAGCCACACTCACTTTCATGATTCAGACTGGCTCTGTCATAAATCTTGTGAAGTCATATACAGCATCTGGACACAGTTTTCTCCAGTAAGAATGTATTATTTCGGGCTAGATAGCTTTCATGACTTTTTAACAATGATGGCACCTTCAATGATGTAATCTTTCCAGACTTTCATCATGTTCTCTCTATTGAGGTTCTCTTCCATAGCAATGACAATCTTTTCCATAGATTACTGTGTTTAATGAGCCCTGGGCGGGTGCGGTGGCTCATGCCTGTAATCCCAGCACTTTGGGAGGCCCAGGTGGGCAGATCACCTGAGGTCAGGAGTTTGAGACCAGTCTGGTCAACATAGTGAAAGCCCATCTCTATTAAAAATACAAAAAATGGCCAGGTGCGGTGGCTCACACCTATAATCCCAGCACTTTGGGAGGCCGAGACGGGCAGATCACGAGGTAAGGAGTTTGGGAACAGCCTTACCAACATGGTGAAACCCTGTCTCTACTAAAAATACAAAAATTAGCCGGTTGTGGTGGCACATGCCTGTAATCCCAGTTACTCAGGAGGCTGAGGCAGGAGAATTTCTTGAACCTGAGAGGTGGAGGTTGCAATGAGCTGAGACTGTGCCACTGCACTCCAATCTAAGAGACAGAGTGAGACTTCATTTAAAAAAAAAAAAAAAAAATTGCCGGGTGTGGTGGCAGGTACCTGTAATCCCAGCTATTCAGGAGGCTGAGACAGGAGAATCGCTTAAACCTGGGAAGTGGAGGTTGTAGTGAGCTGAGATCAGGCCATTGCACTCCAGCCCAGGCAACAGTGTGAGACTCCATCTCAAAAAAGGCTTAAAGGTCCTTATTAACCCCCTACCTTCCCCATCTACAGCCTGTATTTAAGGTCAAGGATGCCGCTTCAACACCTTCAGTATTGAAGAACTCATGAGGTTCTGGGTGGCTAGGGGCATTGTCTAATATGAAAAATACTTAAAAGGCAGTCCCTTACTGACAAGGTACTTCCTGGCATCAAGGATAAAGCACTGATGGAACCAATCCAGAAAAAGAGTTCTCACTGTCCAGTCTTCTTGTGTAACCAAAAGACTGGCATCTAGTGTTTATCTTTTCTCTTCAAGGCTCAGGGTTAGTAGATTTATAGGTAAGGTCAGCCCTAATAATAAATCCAACTGCACTTGCACAAAACAGTAGAGTTAGCTTATCCCTTTCTGCCTTGTACACCCTAGTATGTGCTTCTCTTCCTTGCAATGAGCTGAGATTTTTTTCGGGGCAATTTTTTTTTTTTTTTTCCCCCCCAGAATAGGGCACTGTTGTCTACATTAAAAACCTGCTTAGGGAGATATCCTTTCTCTTCAATGATTTTTTACTGGTGTCTGGGAACTCGTCTGCTGCCTCTTCATTGGCAGAAGCTGCTTCTCCTGTTACCTTGACATTTTTTAAGCCAAACTTCTCTCTAAAATTATCAAACCATCCTTTGCTGCCATTACATTCTCCAGCTTTAGATCCTTCACCTCCCTTTGACTTCGTCATATAATGACTTCATTTTTCTCAAATCATATTAGAAACAGTAGCTACACTTTTTTTACAGCAATCCCGCACCCACATACAAGCTGCATATTCAATATGAGATAAAAAAGTATTCTGCAAAAAGCAAAACATTTTTGCACCAGCTGGCATAGGTGCAGTGATGGCTTCACAAACTTCCTTTTGTTTTAACAATGGTCCTGGCTTCATTTACCTTAAAAATGGCAGGTGACCACAGCTGCAGAACTTAATCTAGTAAACATCAAGCAATTTAAAAGTTTCTTGCAATGTCATGACATTTCTGCTTTTGGGGAGCACTTCCAGGTTCACTGGGGGCACTCTGAATGAGTTTCAACGTGTTTTTCCGAGCTTACAGTAATGCACTAAACATAATGAAATACATGTGAGAACCGCAAAACCTTTCACTGTGATACAGAGAGAAACGAAGATGATTAGTCACAAGGCATTTTCCTGTTTGTTTTCATTTTCATTTTAGACAGGGTCTCTTTCTGCCACCAACGCTGAAGTGCAGTGGTGCAATCATAGCTCACTGCAGCCTCAAACTCTCGGGTTCAAGGGATCCTTCTGCCTCAGCCTCCTGAGCAGCCAGCTGGGACTACTGGTATGCACCACCATGCATGGCTAATTTTTAAAAAATTTTTTGTAGAGATGGAGGTTTCGCGTTGTTTCCCAGGGCGGTCGTAAAACTCCTAGGCTCAAGCAATCCTTCCATCCTGGCCTCCCTAAGTGCTCCAATTACGGCTGTGAGCCACTACACCTAGCCACAAGGCATTTTAAGTGCATACTTGCAACATTTTAGCTCACCTTGATAGCAGCAAGAGGCAAATATAAAATGTACTACAGTTAATTTTATGCAGTTACCATTTAATACTGCCATCTTTACACTTGTTTACATTTCTCTTGATTGCAAATGACACCATGTAAATCTGTGAGTGCCTAAGTTTTAGTAAATTTTAGCTTTTTATAATAGATTTGTATTTTATGTAGTAAATGACAACACAGACTAGTACCTACATATATTTTATACATTCCTAACATTTTTCTTATTTTTGTTATTTTGAGGCTATGAGTTTCATATGTGAGTCTTGTCAAATCTCCACAAAGATTTCAAATATATTTACTGGAAAAAAGCCATGTAATAAGTGGATCCACGTCGTTCAGACCCATGTTGTTCAAGGGTCAACTTTACTACTGTCTTAAAACTTTCACCAAGTTCATTGCAAAAGCCTTCCAAACACTATGAACTCCAACCTCATGGAATCTACCACCCTCAAAATCACAATCAAAATAAACATAGGTGCACAGTGACCCTGTTCAAAACCCTTCTACGGTAGCACAGTGGGCACAAACCTAGTTTAGGCTCAATTCTCCACACCTGTCTGACATGTAATCTCTAACAATATTAAACCAAGTGGAATTCTTAAATATACAACTTGCTGTTTCTCACTGCATTTCCATAACTGTCACAACCCCTACCCACTTACTTCAATTCCCATGTCTTTCACCTCCTACCCCTGTTAGTCCTCCTTTGCTCTGCCTTTTAACTGATTGTTTACATATCTTCTGAACACAGCTCAGGTGTCATAACCTCCAGGAATCCTTCCCTGGACTCCTCAAGCAAAGTTAACAACTCCTTCTCAGCTCTTCCATGATATTTTAGTTTATAGTGTAAACTTATTTAACTATACACTAAATAAGCTGTAGTGTATTTTTGTTTACATGGGAATGTAGTAATACAAACTATCAGTAGTTACAGACTAACTATCACTACACTCCTATATAGCTTCATAATTGTCTGTTTATGCATCTTCTTCCATGAATTTCTTAAGAGACTGTACATTTTTCATGTGGCATTGAAGAAAAATGCACAATCTCTTGGCTGAGCACGGTGGCTCATGCCTGTAATCCCAGTACTTTGGGAGGCCAAGACGGGCAGATCACAAGGTCAAGAGACAAAGACCATCCTGGCCAACATGGTGAAACCCTGTCTCTACTAAAAATACAAAAAAATAGCTGGGCATGGTGGCAGGTGCCTGTAGTCCCAGCTACTCAGTAGGCTGAGGCAGGAGAATCATTTGAACCCAGGATGTGGAGGTTGCAGTGAGCCAAAATTGTACCACTGCACTCCAACCTAGCGACAGAGCAAGACTCTGTCCAAAAAAAAAAAGGGAAAAAGAAAAAGAAAGTGGTAAACAAATGTCTGTTGAATGAATACTATTTTATCCATGTTACATCAATGCAATTTTGAAAACACAAACACTTTAATTATAAGGCACATGATACGGGAAAACAGTTGAATGTGTTTACCCTCAGCAATTAATCGGATTTTAAATAATCAAATCTTTTTTCGAACAGAAGTTATGTACAAGTACTATACTTTAAAATTTTATCTCAAGCAGTCTCTTCAGATTTTCCCCATTCACCTAGCTCAGGCATCCCCAAACTTTTTACACAGGGGCCAGTTCACTGTAGCTCAGACCATTGGAGGGCCGCCACATACTGTGCTCCTCTCACTGACCACCAATGAAAGAGGTGCCCCTTCCTGAAGTGCGGCGGTGGGCCGGATAAATGGCCTCAGGGGGCAACAGGTGGCCTGCGGGCCGTAGTTTGGGAACGCCTGACCTAGCTAAAGGCCTCACTTCAAAAGGCTGCTTAATCATAAATTTTACTAATAAATATTAACTGGGAAGAAAATGGTAGACAAAATAGGCCCTTCAGAAGCAGATCAGTAAGCTACAATCTTTCCCTAAATCAAGTAAGTCCAAAAACTATGTGTCAAATGAAATGGGCTTCTAAGTGCAGATTCCTACATACACATGGTTTGGTCTTGGCATTGGCAAAACAATGATGTTACAAATGAACTTTAATGTTCACACTTGCCCAACCCTGACACAGAAGCAACATTAACTGCTATTGAAAATCTTTTTAAATTACTGAATGTTCAACTCTCACCTCAGCAGTATGTTAACGATAAAAACTTTAGGCTATACTTCATTCCAGAAGCAATAAAATTTAAAGGCTCTAATTTTATGTATTAATATATTTTTAAAAATAGTAATATTCTATTAAAGTAACATTCTAAATTACTTGAGCAGGGCTTTAATCCCATTGATAAAACTGATTAAGTAGCAATAACTGCAGATATACTCAGTAAGGGATCTGGCAACCAATGCTTCAGTAAAACAATAAAATAAACTGCACACACACATCTATAAAAACAGACATATAATATTTGCTATCTAATTATTAGATGTATTCAGGACCCTTCCCCAAGAAGGCCAAGTTACAAAGAGGTCAGCAAGCAAAGTAAATTCATTTAGCAGAAAAAGAAACAAAAGCTCTTTAAAGGAAAGATATACTTAAGGATTCTTAAATGCTTATAGCTCAGTAAGACTTTTAAAAACCAAGTCAAGAATTTAATTTTTAAAAGTGATCTTTGCCTCCTTACCTCCCTCCAATCCAGGATTATAATTTCCTCATCAAGTATCAATAACAAAAATAAGTCTGTAATAGTCTGTTTTCTTTAAAGCAAAATCTGTTCATTTACATTACTTCAGATGATATAAAAACGTAACCTTCGAAACGCCTGAATTTGAAAGGATGTCAGTCTATTATATACTTAAACATCTTGAAGCTTCTGTAATATACTAAGAGTTAGAACTACATCATAAGACAAATCAAAACTAAAATGAAAAGAAGTGAATTCTTAACATCTACTTCGCATACAAAGGACAACAAGTCTTTAGTCCTCTGTGAATAATTTTCTACAAGAAAAAATTTAGAACAGGGTGGGTGGGGGAAAGAGTGAGAATTTGAAATTCCAGGCAATTCAGAACGACACAGCTAGACAAAAAATAAATAAATAAACAAGGGAAAATGCCTGATCTTAATTTCAAGCTCCAGCCTAAAAAAAATTGCTTTGGTACAAGTATC
Organism: Saimiri boliviensis; assembly: GCF_048565385.1. NCBI lineage: Eukaryota > Metazoa > Chordata > Mammalia > Primates > Cebidae > Saimiri > Saimiri boliviensis. The sequence continues at coordinate 16,708,632 of NC_133453.1, read as the reverse complement.
TGAGGAATGGTAGTATTTTTTTTTTTTTAAATCAGATACAACTAAGATATTAATTATGTAATGAAGCTTCCTCCCAAACTATAAGCACCACAGAGTAGATGAGGTCTCTCTCCCTTTATGTTATTGTACTCCTTACAACGTATGGCACAATGTTTAGATAATACTCAAAAACTATGATCTGAATATCTGCAGTTAACGATAAGCAGTCTTATTTGATGACCAACCAGTATACAATTACTTATGACATCTGCAATAATACCATTTAACTATCATTTATTCCTTAAGCAACGACAAGCATCAAAAATACAACCAAAGATCCAGGCTTTGAGAAAAACATCCTAGTGTGACACATTCAAACAGACTTTGGACAAATTAACCTTTCAAAGCTCACTTTCCTCATGTGCTAGTGGCCAAAGAAATGTGAGACGGTGGACTGTGGGGTAATTAAGAAAGTCTGCAAAAGCATCTGCCCAATAAATATGTTTGTTTCTTCCTTTCCTATGCAGAAGAGTCATAGAGCTTTGATTAGTGACTTAAAACTGAATATAAAGACTACTGATGTTTGGTTAACTGGTTTCTCTGGTTACAGTGTAGAACAGATGGGAGTGGAGGAGTGCTGCCAAAAAAAGAGGTGATGTCAAGGAAAAAGAAAAAAATAAGATTATCAATTAGAAAAGCAGAGCAGCATGGGACGATTCCATGAAATCACAACCTGATCTACATTTAATTGGGCTCTAATATCATTAAATTACAGAACAGTAACATTCATAATGAGAAAGTTAAATCATCAATAGAAGGCTCAATTATGATTTGCATTTCAGGCCTCAACACGAGTAGGCTATCCAAAATTCAATTTGAAAATTTGGAACAAATTTTTCAAAGACACAAAGTCAAGCTTCCAGATTAACCTATTAAGTCCATTTAAGTAACAGAGCAATTGAGCTAAGAGTACTAACAACTCTTTCAGCTCTATCTCTGTGAATGGCTTTTTCATATATAAAAGAAAAAGTATATACAGCATTTCAAAACGTGATGATGACCACAACAAATAGGATACAATAATGTAAGATTCTCACTGAGGTAAAAAGCTTGTCACTGTACTAGTATTGGTGCTATTTTCAACCACAAAAAAAGAGATATTACAGGACTCCCTTAAACACATTTTATCCAGAAAACACAGTATTCATCATAACCAGATTTCAAACATCGTACTTGCAGACCTTCCATATTAAAAAAGTTAGTGATATCTAAGATCAACAGTTTAAAATGTTTTCTTTCCCAATACACTATGAAATCCAAAACACTACTATTTATACTAGTTAACACTACTACATGGGTCACATATATAAAATTACTCTTTACACATTCATCTATAATGTATGAAAACCCTATAAACTCTAAGACAATGACAAATTAATTATACCTAAATCAATTACATACAACCCAAAAGGAAAGAAAACGTATGAAATACCAAATTGCCATAGTTTGCTCTATCTTTGAATGACTCTAACTGTAATCAAATAAGATACGACAGCAAAAGGTCTATGATACAAATTTGTTACAAAAATCTGCTCTAAGTCTATTCAAAACTTCTCTACAACTGTCAACTCACCAAAAAAAAAAAAAAAAAAAAAAGTACACAAGAACACAGCTAAGTTTCCCAGTGCTTCATATTAGAATTTAACCATCATCCCTGAAATAGACCACTCACAGTTTAAAGAAAAATCCAAGGCTAAAAAGGCAGGTAATTTTTGCAACATCACACAATGTATTTTAGACAAAGGCCACAGGAAAAGACACTGGCAGCAGTTCCTAGATTTATGTATAAATACAAGTGTCTTTTGCTGAAATTTCTGAAGCTAGAATAAGCCTAAGGTAACCTCAAGTTAAAACCTCTTCATTTACAACAGAAGAAACTGAGGCTAAGGGGCTTGCTTATCCAAGCTGAGTGTCCTTCCAGGGTACCATGTCAACTCAAACCATCAGAGTGCTCAATACTGAAAAATCATTTTATAATTAAATAAGCCAGTGGTAACACTGAATTACTATGACTACATGTTTATTTCAGTCTGCTACAGAGAAAAGAGCTTTTAACCAGAAATCAAGCTTCTGATCATGGATCTTCCATAAATTCAAGTAAGGAGTGTATCCCTTGGTAAACCACCTTCTCTAGTCTTCTGTTTCCTCATTTGTTAAGAAGAGATTCTCTCAAAAGTCTCTGCCAGGGTTTGAATGTTTGTGTCTCTTTCAAAATCCATGTTGAAATTTAACCGTCAATTTAACAATATTAAAAAGTGCGGTAATCCAGGTGCAGTGGCTAACGCCTGTAATCCCAGCACTTTGGGAGGCCAGCGTGGGCAGATTGTTTGAGCCCAACAGTTCAAGACCAGCCTGGGCAACATAGGGAAATCCTGTCTCTACAAAAAAAAAAAAAAAAAAAGAAAAAAAAGAAAAAAGTTGTTGCTGGCCTGCACCTGTCCTTAGCTACCCAGGAGGCTGAGGTGGAAGAATCCATTAAGCCCTGGAGGGCATGGCTACAGTGAACCAAGATCAAGCCACTGCAATCCAGCCTGGGTAAGAGAGAGAGGGGGAAAAAAAAAAAAGTGGGGTCTTCAAGAGGTGATTAACTCATTAAGGGTGGAACCCTTGCGAACAAGATTAGGTGGCCTTATAAGAGGTTGACAAGGAGAGTTCACTTTTTTTGCCCCTCTGCCTCTGCCATGTGCAGATACAGAATTCTTCCCCACCAGAGGATTCCAAGAGGATCCTGCATCAAGGAATCGTGTTGGAAGCAGACAGCAACCCTCACCAGACAGCAGGATCTGTAGCACCTTGATCTTGAACTTCCCAGCCTCCACAAGTGTGAGAAAATAAATTTCTCTTCTTTGTAAATTACTCAGTCTGCAGGATTTTGTTACAGTACCAGAAAAAGATTACAAGAGTCACTTTTAGCATTTAAAAATTAAAATACTAACACAAATAACACATAAATTACTTATTTGGCTACTGATAGCATTAATCAAAAAAGTCGTATTTCTTTCATGTCTCACTTGCATACACAAAAGTAGTAAATTATTATTTAAAAATTTAATCTTTGTACTTCTAATACATTAATCTACCACTTTAGTATATTCCCAAAGACAAAAAATTAAAAATCAAAGTAAACATATTAACTTCAAGGAATCACTTTTTGCTAAGTATATAAATTTATATTAGCCAAAAATAAAAATAAAAATAAAAATAAAAATAAATTAATGTGTGTGGTCAGGTTCACAATTTAAAAGAGCAAATGTAAACTCATAAATTTTTGTAGGCCAACTAGTAATAAGCCTTTCTTACAGGTTATGCTTTTGACTGCTTTATTCAAGTCAATACACACTAAGGTCCCCTTACACAAGTTATATACTCAAATGTTACTGAACAATGCACATTTCCATTGATTTAAAGTTTTTTATAACTTTTATAAATGGTCCATTTACTTAAAGTCAGTAAAACTTGGATTCTTTTTGTAAAGAGAGTATTGCATTGTATAAGCTTCAGGGCCCCTGGATCTGCCCCTGGCTAATAATTTAAAAGGCAACCTTAGAATTAGTTTTCTGTATAATGAAAAGAACACGAACTTTTCAGTCAGACATACCTGGAATTTGAATCCTAACTCTGACCTTCTCTATGCATATATGTAATATACATATTTTACTAGGCCTCTCTGGGACCCAGATAAATTTAAAACAGGAGTAACAACGTTATACTTAAAATTGTTTTGAGTATTTCAGATAATTAGTTCAAAGTAACTAAAACAGCCTACCACAAGGCAGACACCCAACTAGTTGTGACTAATCTTGTAAGGCAACCTCTAGTGGAAATAGGAGCTGGAGATGAAAAAGAAAAAGGACTTTTTCACAATTATTTTGGAGAAGACAGGGTAAACAGAAGAGGCTAAGTGTTGCTCAGTTAAGAGCTGTTTTAGGTAAGAATGACTTAAAAACACGTATGTCAAAAGAATTCCTCTTAGTAATGATGGCTTGCTTTTATAGAAAAGTAGCTCTAGGAAATCTCACATTTTCTTAAAGTAGGTAAAAATTCCCCTTTGAAGTCATTTTATGCACCTGCTCAGCAGCAACATTTCTCATTTAAAGAGCAAACTGGGGTCCATTCCTTTCTCAGTGATTACAAGTTCTAAAAGGAGGTCAAATTAAGAAGTTTTGCTTAGTTACATTTTCAACTTTAAAAATGAGTTTTTTGCCGGGCGCGGTGTCTCACGCCTGTAATCCCAGCACTTTGGGAGGCCGAGGCGGGTGGATCACAAGGTCAAGAGATCGAGACCATCCTGGTCAACATGGTGAAAGTCGGTCTCTATTAAAAATACAAAAAATTAGCTGGGCATGGTGGTGTGTGCCTGTAAGCCTAGCTACTCGGGAGGCTGAAGAAGGAGAACTGCCTGAACCCAGGAGGCGGAGGTTGCGGTGAGCCGAGATCGTGCCACTGCACTCCAGCCTGGGTAACAAGAGCAAAACTCCGTCTCAAAAAAAAAGTATTTTTTTTTTTTTAAAAGAATGCTGCCTAGTAGCAAAAGATTTGGATTAGGGCTTAAGGCAACTACAGGATCAGTTCTCAATTTCCTATTAACTGTTATCAAGTTGAGCAAGTAGAAGTCTCCTCCTCATCTTTAAAAAAGATTAATAACTAGTGATTTTAAAGCAATGGTTAACAGAATTTCTTAAAATGAAATCTTTCACAGAACCCCACATACAAATGATAACACAGGAGCTAATCTAAAGGACCACAGAGGGAGATTTGGAGATCTCTACTTTCTACTTCCTAGGCCTCCTGGGTCCTAGACACCCTCCGGGCTCCCTGTAAATGTTTGAAAGTAACTGCCCTATACAAAACACAGAATTATAGTTGAAAAACTTGATTTTATGATTAGGAAATTCTTTTAAATGTCTTAGTGATACCACTATTAGAAAGCATTTTCTGATATTTCATTTAATCCTCACAATTTGTGAAGGACTGCTGTAGTTCTCATCTTAAAGAAAACTTAAAAGGTCTCTTAGTTCCTTTATTCAACACTGTGTACTATATGCTGGGTGCATACTGTTGTACTGATGAAAGTCATGAAGAAGACTTGAGGCCTCCTCAAGAAAATTATGCTCTAAAAAAGGAGAGAGAGACTCCTCTCTCAACAATCTTGGCTGTAAAAGGAGGTAATATGGTGGTTACTACAATGCAGAAGAAAGGGGAAAAGACATCTTCCTTCTCTGAGACCAGAGGGAAAGGAGCCGAGAATGAATAAAGCAGTAGGATGACAAGCTCTAAGACAGCATGAAGATCCCTGCAATACAAGTCTGTCTGATCATCACTGTAGATTCAGTACCTGACCCACAGCAGCAACACACAATAAAGGTATTTTAAATTGAATAAATGAATGACTTCCACATGCAATGAACAAAATTAATATATGGCCTAGACATAGTATCTGTGAGGAAGGTATGAAACTCTTCAATGACTGAGGAAGCATGAGTAGGAAGTCAGTAGATAGTCATAAGGAGAGAGCAGGAGAATAACCCTCAAGCCAAAAAAGATGATGATGGACGTGGCAATAAACCACATCTGGGCCCAATGACTCAATAACTGTAAGAAAAATTAAAACCTCAATTCAAAAACATAAGCCTACATCCTTAGGCCAAAGCCACGTTTCAGGTGGAAAGAGGTCACAGAATTCAGCCAGGCGCAGTGGCTCATGCCTGTAATCCCAGCACTTTGGGAGGCTGAGACGGGCGGATCATGAGGTCAAGACATTGCGACCATCCTGGACAACATGGTGAAACCCTGTCTCTACTAAAAATACAAAAATTAGCCGGGCCTGGTGGCTCATGCCTGTAATCCCAGCTGTTCAGGAGGCTGAGGCAGGAGAATCGCTTGAACCCAGGAGGCAGAGGTTGCAGTGAGTGGAGATCGTGCCACTGCACTCCAGCCTGGCAACAGAGCAAGTCTCTGTCTCAAAAAAATAAAATAAAATAAAATAAGGAAGACAGGCTGAAGATACAGGGAAATTAATCTGCAAGAGAAACAGGGGATCAGAGTGTACAATTTAAGTGTGACGGGAAGGGATGAGATGCGAAGGAGTCATGGTGGAGGGAGTGAAATGTAGAGCACAGCTAGTAAACAGAAAGACTGGACCACAGACTGTCTTCTGACTCTCAATTCAGGGTCACTGACAATGCATCGTGCTACCTTTACTAATTTCAAGTCATTACTGTTCCAGGAGACTGGCCTGACTACCCTGCTACAGAAAGTGCCACAAGATCTTTAATGACCCACTGCTACATCTTAAGACTTCACTTAGAGCTACAAAAACTTCAAACATTTCACGGCACCATTTGCTTACTGAATTTATCAATTACTATGGTTTGGCTTAGAGGAATAGTTTCTCATTTAATAAGTCACTCACTAGCCATCCACACTATGCTAAACGCTGTGTGGTTCAACGGGGTGTCTGGCATAAGCTTTGGACAGGGACCAAAACCTAGTTCAGGAGTGAAACAAAAAAGGGAGAGGGGAGAAGGAGACAGGGAGGAAAGGAAGGAAAAAAGAAAAACTAGGTATGTTTTTAAATGAACATTTAACGTACATATTATCAAACATGCAAGCCAAGTGAGCATTTACTCCCTTCAATAAAGTTACGAGGGGTTACACAATTACTCCAAGGATTATGTGTGAATCATTATAGGAACTTCTGCTTTTGAAACGACCCCTCAAGACACAACAGGATTCTTTTAAGTGTCCCAGTGGTACTAAACCTATAACCTTTGAGAATGCTTTCTTAGCACGGTTCACGAACTGGCTCTGCAGGCTTTTCAAAACTTAATTTCTATAAGTTGTACAATAAAATGACAGGATCACTAAAATAAGTGTATAACATTCAATGTAACTGCTTGCAAAAACAACATCCAATTTTAATACTGACCTAATCAAGGCTAAATATTGGTATGACAATAGTTAACTGTGTGCCAAGTTCCATTTTAAAGCTTTATTTTTTTAAAATCACACAACAATGCTATAAGGTGGATCTTATTAGTAGTCTCATTTTACACAAGGGAAAACTGAGGCTACAAGAAGTTAGTAACCTGTTAAAGGTGATGCAGCCAGAAAGATGTGGAGCTGATGTTCCAAGCCCACACTCTTAGGCTTGCAGTCTCTCTACTTTTTAGTCATATCCCTATATTCATATGTTGAATACTCTAGTGCAGAAGTAAATGAAAATTGTCTACAGACTATCCCTAGTTTTATTCTCCTAAGTAGCCAAAGAAATGCAAATTAATGCATTAAAGTACTATTTTTTCACCTATGAAATTAAAGATACAATTATGTTGGGTAAGACACTACTACAAAGAAGTTAAAACTGATACTACCTTGAGAAATAAGAGTTCTCACTTCAGAGCCAGATTGCTTGGGTCAGAATCCTGATTCTGCCACTTGCAAGAATACCATAAGCCAATTACTTAACCTCTCAAAGGCTCATTTGTAGAAGACATAATAGCAGTATTCTATAGTTGCTGGAATTGAGTAAGTTTACACATGAAGAGTACATGATAAACATTCAGAAAGTGTTACCTATTATTATTACCATTATGGAGGTCAATTAGGTAACATATTTCAATTATGTGCAGCCCAATAATTCAACAATCATCGTTGGGCTCAAATATTTATGTGTCTAAGTAGTCACAGTTGCCATCTTTTTTAATAGAAAAAATATGGACTCCCTGGAATCAACCAAAATATCTGGCAATAGGGAAATGGTTAAGCAAACTGAGGTAAAGTATTATAGTCATTAAAAACCATGTTTTCAAAAATTACAGTAAGAAATTTTTTAACAGCAGTGTATACATTACCTTAATTTTACTGTGTGTTCACTCAAGAGTTTGAAAGATTAAAAGGAAACAAATGAAAATGTTAATGTTGTTTGTTTCCAAGTGGTAGGACTATACACAGGTGATTTCTTTACTTCTCTATTTATACATTTAGACGCTTACCACGTTTTCTACCAGGAATATACATCATTGCTATAATTAGAAAAGTTACTAAAATAAATTCATTGCTTTAACAGAGTATGGTTGAATAGTTTTCGCAATACACTGATAGACTAATACGAATTGTAATTTATGTTTTTCACTAAATTGTGTTTAATTAATTCATATAATTCATGTTACTAGTAACATTTGTTCTTACTACCATACCTTTACACTCTCCTGACCTTACAATGGGCTAACAGTAACTACTTTCAAAAAAAAGTTGCATCGTTTAAAACTACAAATTTTCTAGTAACTTTTTTTTTTTTTTTTTTTTTTTTTTTGAGATGGAGTTTCGCTCTTGTTACCCAGGCTGGAGTGCAATGGCACGATCTCGGCTCACCGCAACCTCCACCTCCTGGGTTCGGGCAATTCTCCTGCCTCAGCCTCCTGAGTAGCTGGGATTACAGGCACGCGCCACCATGCCCAGCTAATTTTTTGTATTTTTGGTAGAGACGGGGTTTCACCATGTTGACCAGGATGGTCTCGATCTCTTGACCTTGTGATCCACCCGCCTCGGCCTCCCAAAGTGCTGGGATTACAGGCTTGAGCCACCGCGCCCGGTCGTAACTTTTACATAAACCTAACAAAACTACTTAAGACCATCCATGTACTCTGGAATGAAAATAAAAAATTACCTCTAAAGTCTCCCAATGTATAAAGAGAAGGCATACCACTTTTTCTAGCCTTAATCATGTAATCTTCCTGAACTGGACAAATGCTGTCATTACTAAACTACATTTAATGAATGAATGACATACGAACAAATGAAGCATTCCCTACTTTGTCTGAATCAAGTCTGTGATTTATTATTTAAAAAACCAAATTTTTATACTCTATTTCATATTACTTACATAGTTTCAAATTCAATATTGGTACTAATAATTTTCCAAGTTCCTCTGAATTGCTATCTAGAAAGACAAAGCAAAATAAATACTTTATTAATAATAACTGTATACTTTTATTTTTTATTTTTTTTTGAGACGGAGTTTCGCTCTTGTTTCCCAGGCTGGAGTGCAATGGCGCGATCTTGGCTCACCACAACCTCCGCCTCCTGGGTTCAGGCAATTCTCCTGCCTCAGCCTTCTGAGTAGCTGGGATTACAGGCACGCGCTACCATGCCCAGCCGATTTTTTTCTATTTTTAGTAGAGATGGGGTTTCATCATGTTGACCATGGTCTCAATCTCTCGACCTCGTGATCCACCCGCCTCGGCCTCCCAAAGTGCTGAGATTACAGGCTTGAGCCACCGCGCCCAGTCTACTTTTATTTTTTTTTTAACTTCTCAAGTCAGAGAGGTACTAACAGCTATAACACAACTGGCTGTCCCAAAACTATAAACACTATCGGTAACAGTATCAGTCTAAGTGTAAGTAACACTTTAATGAATCTGCTTCACCTTGCTTCATAACATGAAAAACAAATTTATAATTAATTCTTTGCTCTGTGATCTGCAATACTACCACCCAGCTTTCCTCCAGGTACCAGTCCAGGTAGTTCCATGCAACAACTACCTTCCCTAAGAGAACCCTACCATGAAGACGAAAGCTGTTCCCTCAAATCTGGCAAACATTTTCCTATTTTTTTTGAGATAGAATTTTTTGAGACAGCGTTTCACTCTTACTGCCCAACCCATTGCAATGGCGCAATCTCAACTCACTGCAACCTCCGCCTAGAGTGTTCAAGCGATTCTCCTGCCTCAGCCTCCTGAGAAGCTGGGATTACAGGCCTTGTGCCACCGCGCCTAGCTAATTTTGTATTTTTAGTAGAGACTAGGTTTCTCCATGTTAGTCAGGTTGGTCTCAAACTCCTGACCTCAGGTGATCTGCCTGCCTGGGCTTCCCAAAGTGTTGGGATTACAGACGTGAGCCACCAAGCCTAGCCATCAAATCTAGGAAACATTTCTGTAGCTCAAAGGAAAGAAAACACAATTAACTGTCCCCATCTGTCCTTAGACTCTTCCTGTTCTTAAGTATATCACTAATGATCATAAAACTCTTTCACTAATGTAAGTTGCTCTGTATGTTCCAGCTAACAATCACCTCCAAACATTTGCTGCCCATGCTACACAGGTGGAGTCCATCTAGCATTAGGGAGTGGACATTTTATCATAACACTCTTTCTCATGATGAGTTAGCATGCTTTTAAAAACTAATGAAAACAATTTCCAGGACCCCCAGGTAGAGGTCTTAAGAGCCTGATTACATTCTGGAGATAGTAGCCTTCCTAACAGGTTTCCCAAACTCTGAAGGCTAAGCCAAGAAAGGCTTCATTACTGTTTGATAGAGGAGAGGACAGCATTTTCATTCAAACTTTACCCCTTCAATTCCAACCAAGCTCATCAAACCCATGTGGACAAAACCCAGACAGTAAAAATGATAAGAAATGACTTTTCAAAGTTAAAGACAAAAGGTTTACCTGACAGCAACTAATCCTACATAGTGGAACAAAGCCCAGGAGTAAGGAAGAGACTCTGTGGGACAGAAATATTTGGTCCAAAATCACATTATTTCCACGAGTTTCACAACTACAGCCTCCCTTCTTTAAAAGTTTTGTGGTCCTTGCTGTTCCTTTGCATACAAAAAAAAAAAGTTTAAAAAAGATTATCAAAAAAGATGTGTAATTATCTATTTTGTGGAACGCAGGAAAGCTTATAAACTGGAATAAACTTTTCCTTTGTCAACAGCTTACAAATACAGAAACTTGCTTATTGTCTTCCACCTTAAAAAGAATTTCTATGAAAAGGTCTACTTAAAAATGCAAATTGTGCATTAAACTGTGGTGTACTAGAACTCCTACAATGATGAGGATATACTTAAAATATGCACTAAGGCTGCGTGTGGTGGTTCATGTCTGTAATCCCAGCCAGCACTTTGGGAGACTGAGGTGGGCAGATCACCTGTGGTCACGAGTTCAAGACCAGCCCGGCCAACATGGCGAAATGCCATCACCTACTTAAAATACAAAAATCAACCACATGTGGTGGCGCAAACCTGTAGTCCCAGCTACTCAGGAGGCTGAGGCACAAGAATTGCTTGAAACCTGGAGGTGGAGGCTGCAGTGAGGTGAGATTACATCACTGTACTCCAGCCTGGGTGACAGAGTAAGACTCTGTCTCAAAAAAGAAAACAATGCACTCAAAACACTACAAAGAATCTGATTTTACTGTTGAAAATTTATCTCTGGTATTATGCATCTACAAAATATCCTATAAGTTCAATTACCACTCTATTTTGCAATGAAAACAATCTCAAAACATAATTCTACACTGTTTTTTACAAGTCAATTTTGTAAAACAGTCTGAAATGCACCTGAGACTCAGGAGAGTCTCGCTCTGTGGTCCAGGCTGGGGAACGACAGAAATGGGGGTTGGGGAAGTTGGGGGGTAGATTTTGGTCAAAGGGTACAAGCTGCAAGATGAATAAATTGTGGAGATCAAATGTACAGCATGGTAAGAATAGTTAATAATACTATATTGCATATTTGAAATTTGCTAAGACAGTACACCTTAATTGCTCTCATCACACAGACATTAAAAAAACAAGTATTTATGAGGTGATTATATGTTAGCTTCATGGCATAATCATTTCACAATGTATACAATTACCAAAACCTCATATTGTCCACCTTAAACATACACAATTTTTTTTTTTTTCCTGAGACAGTCTTGCTCTGTCACCCAGGCTGGCGGTACCACCTTAGCTCACTGCAACCTCTGCCTCCCGGGTTCAAGTGATTCTGGTGCCTTAGCCTCCAGAGTAGCTGGGATTATGGGTGCATGTCACCACCCCTGGCAAATGTTTGTAATTTTAGCAGAGGCAGGGGTTTGCATGTTGGGCTAGTCTCCAACTCCTAACCTCAGGTGATCTGCCCGCCTCATCCTCCCAAAGTGCTGGGATTACAGGTGTGAGCCACTATGCCTGGACTTTCGGTGAAACTCTAATTTCTCTTAAGTTACAGTAACTATATATCCAAACAACAGATGTACAATAATTTTTAAATATGTACATATGCATAACCATAAACAATTAAGGATGTACCTATGTATAACCATAAACAATAGTTTTTTTTTTTTTTTTTGAGACAGTTTCACTTTTGTTGCCCAAGTTGGAGTGCTATGGCTTGATCTCAGTGTTGCCCAGGCTACAGTGCAATGGTGCAATCTCAGCTCACTGCAACCTCCACCTCCCAAATTCAAGCGATTCTCCAGCCTCAGCCTCCCGAGTAGCTGGGACTACAGGCACCTGCCACCAGGCCCCACTTTTTTTGTATTTTTAGTAGAAATGAGGTTTCACCATGTTGGCCAGGCTGGTCTCAGACACCTGACCTCAGGTGATCCACCTGCCTCGGCCCCAAAACACTAAACAGCTGGGATCACAGGTGTGAGACACCTAGTCTGGCCGTATTTTTTCTTCATGTAATACTGTGCATTAACTACTTTTGACTATCAACTCATGCAGTCTGCAGTTATGTACAAAACTGCCAATCTAGAAGACAGGAATTTTGAAGGTCTACAAGCACACGGTTAACAAGATAAATCTACAAAATACCATACCACTGAGATATATAGCTATCTGTAACAAAGTCTCATAAACTAAACAGTTTTTTTGTTTTTTTTTTTTTTTTGAGACAGAGTTTCACTCCTATTGCCTAGAGTGCAATGATCTCTGCCTCCTGGGTTCAAACAATTCTCCTGCCTCAGCCTCCCCAGTAGCTAGGACTACAACTACCCACCACCACACCCGGCTAATTTTTTGTATTTTAGTAGAGACGGGATTTCACCGTGTTGGCCAGGATGGTCTCAATCTCCTAACTTCATGATCTGCCTGCTTCGGCCTCCCCAAATGCTGGGATTACAGACGTGAGCCATTGCGCCTGGCCAAACTAGAATTGTTATTTTCAAAGGGAACCACTTATGAATGTTATTAATACTTATTAAACAGTAATGAAAAATTTTAGGAATCAGCAGCTATTAACTACTGAATATCAAAACTAGTCACTTACGTATATAACCTGAAGGAGAAGTTATAGACAGAATGGGCCCAAATTAGCTCATAACCATAAACGAAGCAGAAAAAAAAAAATTCTGTTCCGGTACTATGTGGTAACCTACCACACAATTTTATTATACTGGTCAGCTAAAGGAATAATCAAATTCTCTCCCACCTCTTCTCCTCAACAATACTAGTTCCAGAAGGCAGGGATCTTGGCCTTTTTAGCTATACTGACAAACCCTCAGAACAGTGTCTGGCACATAATATTCAGTATTTGTTGAACAAATGAAATGATGGCCAAACAGGTAAGACCAGGGAAACCTGAAGAGATCAAAAAGTTTGATTACACACAGATGAAAGTACAAATGGCCAATCAGAAGGCCATTAACCTGAGTGAATTGATGTCAAATGTGAGTTACTCCACATTTTAGAAAAAAATCTTTAGAACTTTACAATTGAAAACTGAGGAGTGTACGACCGCAGACACTCCTAGAAAATGTTGTACAAAACTACTGACTTCATAAAAGTCTAAATTATAAACTCTACTTTAATGGTCAAAATTTAGCAGGAAAATTAATATTGCTCACAAATTCATAAAGCCAGCTCTTTGCCCAATTATAAAGGAAAACATACTAGTAAAACCTCGTTAGCACTCTGTCAACACTGCTGACTTCCTGATGTAATTTCTCACGTTTAGAGAAAAGTTTAAACATTAAAAAAGCCTTTATTATCAAAAACACTTAATTCTCCTAAATACATCGTACCTATTCACACAAAGCAGAAGTTCCCTCACACTGACTTTAGTATTAATGTTCTTGCAATTTCAGAATTCTACATCAGGTGTATCCTTTTCAATTTTAGGAATTCATAGAGGTCCTCAGGTTCTCTGGGACTAAATTACTTAACTGGGGCAATCATATTTAGATAGTTAAGTCTTTTCCCCACTACAACTGCACTTCAGGAAAAGCATACTTTAAAAAGTGACAATAAATCCCTCTCTTATGCCTGCACATCACATGAAGTATTTGTGAATCTAAGAAGGGAAAACCAAGATCTTTCTCTAATTTTACTTTTAAAAATCTTCTGTCCGATTGCTAGTTCGTCTGTCTTGATGTACGCCTTTTATTTTAACAACATGGGCAAGTATGGCCAGTTTGTTAACAACAGTACATTTTAATTGTTTGCCACGAGGTATCTGAACCAGATTATGACACCCAAAGTTAGACCCTATGTCCTCAACACCGAAAGGGTACGACTCAACGTAATGCCAAAAAAGTTAAGTTTCTGAGCAGAACGCGTTTGCTGTCACTGAAACCGATGAAAGAAAGCAACTCCACAAGGCGACTAAGCTCTTTCTTTGGGCTCCCAAGGCTGAGAAATGGAGAACCAATTGTCCGGTTTGCTCTCTGTGGCTTCCCCCCAGCCTTCCTCCGAGTGGCGAGGCAATCCTGCACAGGAGTTTGCAAAGTGCTTAGGAGGCTTGCGGGATGAAAGACGCTATAAATACACCCCATGTTACTAGTTTATGATCACTGAGCATTCCGTGCAACCACTGTCACTGCGTCGGGGGCAGGTTGATGGCACAGCCCTTCCTGGGGAGGGGAACAGAGAGGGCAGCCCTTTCATCACCCTAAAAGCTAGGCTGGATTATTTTGGAAAGTGCAGCGAAACCCCACGTGAAAAGTTCCACACATGTCTCACACAGGGAGGACTCCGCCGCGGCCAGCAGCGCCGGAGGCTGGGCCCACACCCCGGCAACGTGGGGAAGCGTCGGGCGGCCGAGGGGCCCTGGCCGCAGCCGACGCCCACGGGGCGGCTGGAGCAGCAGCTCTCAGGCGGGGGCGCGGCGCCAGGCCCGGGCTCCCGGCGCGGGGAACAGCCCGGGAGGGCGGCCGCGCCGGGGCCCCGCGCCGCCCGGTTGCTGGGAAGGCTCGCGCCCCGCGGCCGGCGGGCGTGGGGGAGGGGAGGCCGGGCCTGCGGCCTGTTGGGGGAGTTCAGCCCGGGCCTCGCGTGCGGCTCTCGGCCCGGCCCCCGGCCCCGGGGTCCCGGACGCCGGGGAGAGACTCACCGGAAAGGCCCGGATCCGCATCTTGGTGTCCTTCCGGCTGCCCGTGCCTTTGCTCAGATTCGACATGGTGCTCGTCCCCTCCCCGGCGGCGGCTTCAGGTCGCGCTCCGCGGCGCCGGTGTCACATTTAAGGCGGGCGGGCAGGCGAGGGGCGACGCTGGGGACGGCGGCGGCGCGGCCCCCGGGCAGGGCTAAGGAGCTGGCCGGCCCCTGGGCAGCCGCGGCGGCGGCGGGGACGGCGGCGGCTCGGGCTCCGGCGGCTCCGACGCGGCTGGGGAGCTGCGCTGGCGCGGCGGCTCCGCGGGGTCCCCCTCAGGCCCGGCTCGGCTCCCTTTATCGCGCTCCTCCGCGATGGCGGCGGCGGCGGCGACGGACAAACATCTCACTGCGCAGGCCGAACGTCGTCCTCCTCCTCCTCCTTCTCCTCCTCCGCCTGAGCGAGACGAGATCCGGCCCAGAGGGTGGAGGGGGGAGGAGGGAGGGAGGAGAGCCGGAGAGTGAGAAATGCGGGGGGAGGGAGGTGGGAGGACGGGAGGGGGAAGCGGGCGGCCGCGGCGGGGACGCTCAGATCTCGCGAGAAGAGGGCGAGCGCGCTACTCCTCGTGGGGCGGGGCGAAGCCCGGGAGCGGGAGGACGCCACCGGAGGGGAGGAGGGGAACGGGGAGTTGGGGGGAGTGGGAGGGGCCGGTGGGGCGGGGAAGCGAAAAGGGGGCGTGGCTAAGGGCAGGAGGTTTAAGCTGCCTTTTTGAAAGCGGAGCGCCAGGTCCCGGGTGCTGGGCGGAGGTGGTTGCTGATTGGTGGAACTCCAAGTGGTGTTGCGGGGATCCTGGTCACGTGGGGGGAATGGGCGGGGGAAGTTCTGAGAGCCGAAGCAGGATTGTAGTGGGCTGGGGCCCCACTGGGCTGGGACGAGAGAGTAGTCTGTAGAAAGAGCGTGGGGTGCTAGATGGATAACTACGTCCGGAACTGGTTCCTATGTTTTTCTAGGGCATGTGGACTAGGGATGGGTACTTGAGCAGAAGCCAGCAACTTGAATGAAGCGTTTGTGCAGGACTTACCTGCATTGTCGGAAATTACTGTCCTGTATGCTCAACAAGGTATTCGGACTGGGTGTGCACACAACAGCTCTCAGAACTGAAGGGTGGAAATTTAATCTACAAAATTCCCTTAAACTGCAAAAACTTCAGGATCTCTTGATTCACTGATATTTTCTGGTGGACCCAGGGCTTATTAATGTTAAAATCTGTTTTTCATTACTATCAGAAAAAAATGACAGCTCCATTAGTGAAATGCAGCATTTGGTAAAAGATGTTAAATGGAATGATGGAAACCTAACTTCAACCAACAAGATGAGTCATTTCTACTATTACCAAGAGTACTGGAGGTTTTTAAAGCTAAAATTACTGTCTGATACAGTTGCTGTGTATTTGAAAAGTTTTGGCTTTTGGTTTTGGGGGAGATGGGTTTGGTTATTTTATAGTCAAAATGTCTAATCTGACTCATGGTTTTGCTGTCTATTTATTATGAATTGTACTTCCTCATTTACCTACTTGCCCAAGTGCTGTTATGTTTGGGTTTCTGACTCTGCAAGGGGGTATGCGTGTGCCTACTAAAGTTTGTCATCTTCCTGTTTTAATGAAGCAGCTGTTTTGGGGATGGATATGTACATTTAGAAGCTGAAATTGTAATACTTTTAAATAGCAAACTTAATATAAAGTGAAGTACACTGATTTGTTGACTGTAAGGTTGATGTGCCCTAAATTAACCCTGATGAGTAAGCTTGTGAGTTGTTGCGCTTAAATCCCCTACTCGGTTGAAACGTCCCATTGCAAATACCATATTTTCTTGTGGGTTTTTTTTTTGTGGGGGGGGGCGTTTTTTTGATATTGACTAATTAAAGCAGGAGCTTAAGAAACAAGAATGTTGCTTAAGATAATATCTGTAAATACTGAAGCTAAAAATAGGTTATCAAGAATTGAGTTGATTAAGATTGGGAGGGGCTCTGACTTCAATATAAGATAATGTCAGTATTTTGTAGGAGTTTATAATCTGTGTGCTAATTGAACCTTCATTTCCATGATATTAGAATATAATAACAAACAATGTTTTCCTGTTGGTTGTACTCTGGTATGGCCCAGTTTCTTTGTACTGTAAGAATATACGTTCAGAACAGGGATCGCTGAGGAACCATAAAAAGAAATTTAGCAGTGGTGTGATCTCGGCTCCCTGCAACCTCTGACTTCTTGGCAAAAAAAAAAAAAAAAAGAAAGAAAGAAAGAAATTTAAAATATATATATATGTTCTTGGAGCCATTGTTTGAATCCCAGTTCTGCCATTTTACTAGCTGTGTTATGTGTCTTTTGGGGCATGGAGTTGACAATGCCTAGAGTTCCTCATCTGTAAAATGAAGACAATAACAATACTTCCTCCTTGGGCTACTATGAAATTTAAATAAGTGAATACATTTTTAAAAGCCCTGAGAGTTGGGCATGGAGCAACCACTTGCCATCTGTTGGCTTTTATTAACATGGGCATTAAAGCCAAGGTTATACTACTTCCTTTATTCAATAGGTAGGTTTCTTTAAAAAAACACTTGTATGCTTTTATAAAATGAATCATATTTTGAAACTAAGCCAGTCACTGACATTTGGATCTCTCAGTCCAATAAAATATTTTCTGATAAGCTAGGGAGTCAGTATAGGTTTGACTTTATATTGGCAAGGGCATTAAAAAGGAACAACTAGCATAGACTATCCCCATCATTTATTAAAAAGTATTTTAACCTCAGAAATGAGGAAGATCCATTTTTGGATAAATGACAGTTTCTTGAATTTACCAGCCTCAGGATGAACAATGGGTCACACTGATTTTACTCATATCACTGTGAACTTAAGGGTCATAGGCCAGCATTTAGGAACTCACTACATTAAGGCATATTTCTACTTAATTGTGAAGCATATAGTAAATATGGTAACTCTAACGTATTTGTTTTGTGAACCCAGATTTTCATTTATTAGTGTTGTTTAACCAAAATTTAGCTGCAGCTAAAAGAATCATTATGAACTGTATCTTCCCTTAGCTTTTAACCACCAACAATCAGAAAAACAACTCAAAATGAATTTTTCATTAAGAAGTCTGCTCATTTATTTGTTCAGTTATTCATTTATTCAAGAATTATTGTTGAATGGCTACTATATGTCAGAAACTAGGGTGAATGAGACGGATGGGACCTGCCATCACATCATTTTTAACATCTCACAGTTTGTAAACCACAGACCCACATTGGATTTGGCCCTAACTTTGTATATGCTTCAGTCCAGAAATCAGATATTTTCCTTCCTAAGGAAGTAGCATCCTCAAAATGTATACAAAATACTTTCTGAAGCAGCAGTAGACTATTTTTCTGTGCCCAGTCGTATTCCCTGACCTGAAGATAGCAAGTAAACTTCCAGGATGTTGCTTTCCTGCAAACTGCCACCTAATCCAGCAGAGAAAGCAGCACCGGAATAGGAACTCACTAGATCTTGCATGCCTGGCGATTGGTATTCCTACTCATGCTGATGGTGTCCTGACACAGGAAAAGAGTGGCCTCATTTTCACTTATTCTTGCCATTTATTCATATGGAGCACATGCTTTTCAGAGAGATCAGGCACTTGAGTGGGCCAGCCCCTTTCCCACATCCCAGTCTGTAAAAGAGGAATGCAAGATGTGAGGAGCTGGTAAAAGGAAGTAATAGCCTCTTCTTGACCATCAGTTTCTAGGTATTCAGGATACCAAGTCACTTTAATCAGTGTTTCAGATCTGCTGATTTCGTTATATGGATATTGGTTATTAAAACAGCTCAAAGCCCACCATTTCAATTTGAAAGACCTGTTCAATGGTTTTGAGTAGACCAAGACTATGTTAGAGAAAGAAAATATTTTTCAAATTGAAAGGCAAAGATGTATAGATATTATCAGCTCCTGTAATGGAACGGCTAGATCTTCTACTTTCTTGTCTCTACCAGGCAACTAATAAGTATTATAGGCCATTAGATGTGGAGTTGTACATATTTAGGATAGTAGCATGTGTATGTGTGTTACAAGATGACATGTGATTGATGAGTACCCCATTGAGAACATAACCACAGATGCCTAAATGTGTGAAAACTGTAAGCCTTCTCCATGCACCTTTTCTACTGTGTCCTTACAATTTTCCTTATATATTGAGACAAGAAGCATATGAGACGTATAAGCATATGAGACAAGTTACATCTTAAACTAAAAAATTTTAAATGTCTGATTATATCACAAAAATCCATCTCAGTTTTTCATACACCCTGTCATGAAAAGAAAATCATCTCCCTGGTAGCTCTGGAAATATTCTGGTTGGCTTGGATAGTGTTCTATTTATTCCACATATGTCTAATAAAATAATATTCTGGAAATAAAAATATCTATACAACCAACTAACCTAATTTAACATAATATAGATTCTCAATTTAAAAATATAGGCATGGTATCTAAGTAATCTTATTTCAAAGAAAAAGAATTTCTTCTTATTGATACCATTGTAACAGCAAATGTATCGAGAAACCTCCAGGGGACCATTATGAGTATGTATTGCTTTCATTCATGACAAGTAAAGTATACATTCAGATTTATAACTCATCAGCTCTGTCTTTGTGAAGTAAGTTAATTTTGGAGTTGAGATAAAGCATTGTGCCAAAAGAGCTATAAAAGTAATAGTCTAAATTTTATGCTAGATTTAGTAATTGTATGAATTATAAATACTACAGTGGTCAAATGTAATAAAATGGCTAAAATGGAATTATTTCTCTTTTTTTTTTCGAGACAGAGTCTCCCTCTGTTACTCAGGCTGGAGTGAAGTGGCATGATCTCAGCTCACTGCAACCTCTGCCTGCTGGGTTCAAGCAATTCTTCTGCCTCAGCCTCCCAAGTAGCTGAGACTACAGGCGTGCACCACCATGCCCAGTTAATGTTTTGTATTTTTAATACAGATAGGGTTTCACCATGTTGGCCAGGCTGGTCTCAAACTCCTGACCTTGTGATCCACCTGCCTCGGCCTCCTAAAGTGCTGGGATTACAGGCGTGAGCCACCTTACCTGGCAGTGGCATTATGTTTAAACTTCTTTAATAAGCTATTTGTCTTCAGTTCCTAGTAAAACTGTACTCTTAATTTATATCTAAAACTGATAGATAAAATCTGAGAGGAGCCCTTGTAAAGAGAAGAACCTTTAAGAGTCTAAAAGACATGAAAATTTTTGGGGTCAGGCTGGGCATGGTGGCTCACACTTGTAATCCCAGCACTTTGGGAGGCCAAGGCGGGCAGATCACCCGAGGTCAGGAGTTCAAGACCAGCCTGGCCAATGTGGTGAAACCCCATCTCCACTAAAAATGCAAAAAAAATTAGCCAGGCATGGTGTTGGGTACCTGTAATCCCAGCTACTTGGGAGGCTGAAGCAGGAGAATCACTTGAACCCGGGAGGTAGAGGTTGTAGTGAGCCAAGATTGCGCCATTGCACTTCAGCCTGGAATCCCAAGAGCAAAACTCTGTCTCAAAAAAAGAAAAAAAGAAAAAAAAATTGTTGGGGCCTATTTCCAGCCCAAAATTGATAACACGAATTCCTAGAGTAAGTTGACTTTTAAGTTGTTGGTCTCTGAATCCTCTAATTTTTGCATGGTTGGATATTGGGCAAAAAAATCCCTTTAATGGACAGTTCTGAAATATTGTGACAGATAGATTCCTTGTTAGGATAAAACCAGCAACTGTACATCGAACCCAATTAAAAACCTTTTAAAGAATTTTCATGTATGAGAAATTGATTAAAAATGGTATGGAAATTCTCTGTTACTGAAATTCTCATTGAGAAGTGGCTATCTCTACATGAACCTTTGGGTTTAAATTTTTTTTTTAAGAAAAACATCTACTTTATATGCTTATTGTAAAGGCAGTTTCCTATTCTTCTGTTAATTTGTATAGTGATGTTTGTCCCTTCTTTGGGAGGGGAGGAGGTATTTCTTATTAGCATCCTGGTCTCTTGTTTTAAAGGAATCACCCACTGGGTGTGGTCTGGGTAGATAGTGGCTTCACTTCCTACCACGGTTAGTCCACAGGACCTGATCTTCCCTGTCTTCTGCCCAGTTAAGCCTGGGAGTGGAGGTGTAAGGGAGACACAGGCAATTGTACCCTCTCTTGGAAGCTCTAACTCTTGAGTAGGTGGCCGAAGGACACAGGGTGGCCTGGGCTCTTCCCACACAATGACTTTACTTGCAATTCCTGCTCTTCGACTTTCCAGCTGTCCTCTGGTTCCTGCTTGTTCTCCAACCCCGGTCCTCCTACCTCCCCTAGTTTCTGTAGTTCCAAACATGCCTTCCCCAGATTCCATTTTTGCTTAAAATCGTCAAAGTTTGTTTCCCCTATGTGTCACTCAGCGTCCTGGCAGGAAACAGATGGCTCACTCCAACAGGGAAATTGACAAGAGTTTAACTACAGGACTTCCACTGAGTGTGGGTAGAGTTAGAGTGCGATCAAGGCATGATGAAGCATCTTAGGACTAGCCAGAGCAGGGGGCCTTGTACTGTTTCCAGGCTTGAAGGACAAAGTGGCCACCAGAGGTTCTTGCTGTTACTACAGGAGAGAGCTCCCTGACACACCGAGTCCTTACTGGGGAACCAAAGCTACTGATGCTTTCTGACATGGTGAGAAGGCTGCCAACAGAGAAAATACCTGCCTCAGTATCCTCCGTCTGTGGGACTTCTGGCTGGTACCTTCCATTATATGAACCTAACTGGAAGTCAGCGCTTAAGGGAGCCGTTGATGGAGTCCATAAAAGTCACCAGGGTGGCCGGGTGTGGTGGCTCACATCCCTAATCCCAGCACTTTGGGAGGCCAAGGAAGGTGGATCACCTGAGGTCAGGAGTTCAAGACCAGCCTGTCTAACATGGTGAAACACCGTTTCTACTAAAAATACAAAAAATTAGCTGGGCATGGTGGTGCATGCCTGTAATCCTAGCTACTCAGGAAGCTGAGGCAAGAGACTTGCTTGAACCTGGGAGGTGGAGGTTGCAGTAAGCCGAGACTGGACCATTGTACTCCAACCTGGGTAACAAGAGCGAAACTCCATCTCAAAAAAATAAAAAAAGTCACCAGGGTACAACTATCCAGAATGAAGAAAGGTGGAGACTAGATTTGGAGAGGCTAACAAGGAATGTTTGTGTAGAAAGCTTGCAAACAAGCCCTTAGAGTGGTAAAAGTAAAAAACATGTATTAATATAAATTATGGTAAAGCCCCTCATAGAGTTCCAGAGTCTGTACACTTTAGGCAGGTGTCTAGCTGAGGAGGCAAATGGAGACAGGTATCCAAGGCCTGTGTCCTGCAAGGGCCTTTATCACTTAGAGGAAGGAGCACCTGTTTGCTTGATCAAAGACGCCAACTCCACTCTCAGCTGTGAAGCTGTGGAAACTGAATTTGTTCTGGTGGCGGGCAGGGCCTTTTGTTTTTATCTGATTTGCACAAAGCCACCATGTAGATTAGCAGTGGCTCTGTGTGTTGCCATGTTAACCCGTATTTTAAACTGTAAAACAACAGATCACAGTGGTTAAAAATGCCAGTTCTGGAGTCAGAGTATCTGGGTTCTAATCCGAATTCTGCAGTATATTAAGTGAGCCCCATTTATTCTCATTAGTAAAATTAGGCCAATAATAGTATTAACCTCTTAAGACTAGTTTGAGGATTAAATGAAATAATGTAGATGAAGTATTTAGCACAGCACCTCGCACATACTTTGAACTCAGAGAATATCAGAAGTTATTTTATTGTTAATTTCTAATCTTATCTTTGCTTTTTCACCCCTAAATTTGGGAAATGACAAATACATGTTTACTAGTTTCTGCTTGCTTTCTTTCTTTTGTGTGTGTGTGTGTGTGTGTGTGTGTGTGTGTGTGTAGACAATCTCACTTCCCCAGCTGGAGTGTAGCGGTGCAGGTGTGATCTTGGCTCACTGCAACCTCCGCCTTCTGGATTCAAGCTGTTCTCACGCCTCAGTCTCCTGAATGGCTGGGGCTGCAGGTGCGTGCCACCACGCCCTGCTAATGTTTTGTATTTTTCGTAAAGGGGTTTCACCATGTTTCCCAGGCTGGTCTCAAACTTCTGAGCTCAGGCAATCCACCTGCCCGCTCGACCTCCCAAAGTGTTAGGATAACAGGCGTGAACCACTGCCTGGCCTGCATTTATGCAACTACTACCACATTCTGTGTGTCTGTCTCTTCCCTGATGCCCACTTCCGTTATTTCTTACACAGTGACCTCTCTTTATTCATATCTGGTACCTATACTCTCATCTTCTCTCAACCATATCACTTTCCAATCAGTATTCATCTTCCCTGAAATGTTCATTTATCTAGACCTTTCCACTAGCTGTCTCCTATCTATGAAAGAAGTTCCCAGGTTAAAAAAAAAAGAAAGTCCTTTTATTAAAATTTGAAGTGGAGTCTCACTCAGTCTCCCAGGCTGGATGCAGTGGTGCAGTCACAGCTCACTGCAGCCCTGAACTCCTGGCCTTAAGTGATCCTTCCACCTCAGCCTCCAGAGTAGCTGGGAGCACAGGTATGCACCACCATGCCTGGCTTTTTAAATTTGTTGTATAGATGAGGTCTTGCTATGTTGCCCAGGCTGATCTGGAACTCCTAGGCTCAAACTATCCTCCCACCTAGGCCTCCCAAAGTGCTAGGATTACAGGCTGAAGTACTTTATTATATCTATTGATAAGAAGGAAGTTCTTCCCATAATCATGTCCAGGCTTCTAGAGGTAATTGGGATGGTCCATGTGGCTGTAGTTTGATCAACTCATTCATCATTGGTTTTTGATGAATTTTCATGGCTACTCCCAGTGTTATATTAATCAGTGCTATATGCTAATGAGCAACAGTGTGAAGGATAAGGAAGGATTACAAATTAGTTGAATACAAGCAATACTGCCTATTATTATTATTATTATTATTATTAAGACAGGTCTCACTCTATTACCCAAGCTGGAGTGCAGTGGCACAATCTTGGCTCACTACAACTTCCGCCTTTGGGGTTCAAGTGATTCCCCTGCCTCAGCCTCCAGAGTAGCTGGGATCACAGGTGCCCGCCACCATGCCCGGCTAATTTTTGCATTTTTAGTAGAGACAAGGTTTCACCAGGCTAGTCTCAAACTCCTGACCTCAAGTGATGCGCCCGCCTTGACCTCCTACAGTGCTGTGATTACAGGCATGAAATACTGCTTTTTGAAACAAGTCAGCAGACACTCCTCCATATCAATAGCTAATACCTTTGAACTCAATGAGTATTAGTAATTATAATTATCTACTCAAAGCAATAGAATAGATGAGTAACTGGAGGAATACATGATATTAGATGATTGCTAACAATTAAATTTGCCCATGAAAATTATAGTTCATCTGTTATGGTTTGGATATGGTTTATTTGTTTCCATCAAAACTCATGTTGAAATTTGATCCCAGTGTGGTGGTGTTGGAGGTGGGGCCTAGTAGGAGGTATTTGAATTATGGGGGCGGATCCCCATGAATGACTTGGTGCCATTCTTGCAGTAGTGAGTTCTCACTCTCACAAGACTGGACTAGTGCTCCAGCAATAGATTCCCGTGGCCAAGTGCAGTGGCTCACACCTGTAATCCCAGCAATTTGGGAGGCCAAGGCAGGCAGATCACTTGAACTCAGGAGTTTGAGACTAGCCTGGGCAACGTGGTGAATACCCATCTCTACTAAACACACACACACACACACACACATCACACCTGCACACAAAGTTACCTGGGTATGGTGATGTGTGCTTGTAGTCTCAGATACTTAAGAGGCTGAGGTGGGAGAATCACCTGAGCCTGAGAAGTCAAGGCTGCAGTGAGCCATGATCATGCCACTGCACTTGGGTGACAGAGTGAGACCCTGTCTCAAAAAAAAAAAATTCCTCTGAAAGGAGGTTGTTATAAAGTGAGGTTCTTCCTCCTCTTTGATCTGTCTGCACACATGTTCACTTCCCTTTTGACCATCATCATGTTCTGACCTAGCTCAGGCCCCTCATCCTAGGCCAAGCAGATGCTGGCGCCATGCTTCCTGTGCTTTCCACCCTGCAGAACCGTGAGCTGAATAAACCCTGTTTATTTATAAATTGCCCACTCACAGGTATTCTGTTATAGCGACCCAAATAAGACCGAGACAGCACCTAAATCAGCTAAATTGCTTTCCACTGCAAGTAACAGAAAACCGAACTCCAATTGGCATAATCAAATATATTATGTCATATAACACGAAGTCCAGAGGTAGGACGGATTCCAGGCATGCTACATTGCAGCGCTCTGGCCCAACGTTGTGACAGTTTTCTTGGCCCTGGCCTCCTACTTGACTGCTGGCCAGGTAGCTACAGTCATTATAGGTATCACGATACAACGAAGTCCAAACCAGAGGAAGAAGAGAGACTGTCTCTTTCTTATAGGTCTTTACTATGAGGAAGGAAACTGTTCCCAGAGGCAGGAGACTCTCTGAGTCTCCTGGCTCATTAGTCAAGACTAAGTTACATTCCTATTTTAATCCATTCCGTGGCAAGGGGGATGGGCATAGTTAATACTAGTCATAGAGGTGGAATAGAACTTCAGAGTTAACCACTACCACTTATTGGTACAGAGCATGTTTGTCTCTTTATGAAGAGATTTACATGGAGATTAATGAATGTGAAGGGAAATGTCGAGAAAGTGTGTGTGTGTGTGTGTGTGTGTGTGTGTGTGTGTGTGTGTGTAATAGTGTTTGACTAATGAAAGTGCATGATCTCAGGCCTCAAACTGCACTGAAAGAATAGTTCTTATCCATAATAGTTCTCAGATGATGAGAGCAAAGAAAAGTACATCATTGCCTGGGAACCACGGAAAGGTGAAGCTTATTGCAGAAGTTACCGTGGGCTTGCACATTTCCACAAACACTTGCACTCTCCTATCAGGGGTTGTAGGCTGCTCTTTCAGAAGCTCTTTGAGAAAACTTATTCCCTGTTACTTGCTTTTATGTAATCTATAGATTAGCCACAGGCAAATGAGAACAAGGTGGATGCCCGCATAGTGCAACTTGACATGAGAAAGAGGCCCTTTACCCTCCAAAACTCTCTTCTGCAAAAACAAAGCAAACCGGCCAGGCATGGTGGCTCACACCTGTAATCCCAGCACTCTGGGAGGCCGAGGTGCGTGGATCACAAGGTCAAGAGATTGAGACCATTCTGGCTAACGCAGTGAAACCCTGTCTCTAATAAAAATGCAAAAAATTAGTTGAGCATGGTGGCATGTCCCAGCTACTCAGTAGGCTGAGGCAGGAGAATGTGAACCCGGGAGGCAGAGGTTGCAGTGAGGTGAGATGGTGCCAGCCTGGGAGACAGAGCAAGACTATCTCAGAAAGAGAGAGAGAGAGAGAGAGAGAGAGAGAGAGAGAGAGAGAGAGAGAAGAGAAAAGAGAAGAGAAGAGAAGAGAAGAGAAGAGAAGAGAAGAGAAGAGAAGAGAAGAGAAGAGAAGAGAAGAGAAGAGAAGAGAAGAGAAGAGAAGAGAAGAGAAGAGAAGAGAAGAGAAGAGAAGAGAAGAGAAGGGAAAGGGAGGGGAGGGGAGGAGTGGGAAGGGGAGAGAGAAAACCAAACACACAAAATCACAGAAACCCAGTTAGCTACATGCTAATTTATAGACTAAACTCAATAGATAGCTTTGGGACCAGACAGGTCTCGGCTACATGGTGAAACCTCATCTCTACAAAAAAAAAAAAAAAAACAATTATTATTATTTTTATTATTATTTTTTTAGATGCAGTCTCTCTCTGTTGCCCAGGCTGGAGTGCAGTGGTTCGATCTTGGCTCACTACAACCTCCACCTCCCAGGTTTAAGCCATTCTGTCTCCCCAGCCTCCCCAGTAGAGTCGGGGTATTTTTATTAGAGACAGGATTTCACCATGTTGGCCAGGCTGGTCTCGAACTCCAGGCCTCAGGTGATCCTCTGGCCTCAACTTCCCAAATTCCCTTGGATTACAGGTGTGAGCCACTGTGTCCAGCCTATAAGAAACAAAACAAAACAAAACAAAATGTTTTTCAAGTTAGCCAGATGTGGTGGCATGCACTTGTAGTCCCAGCTACTCAGGAGGCTGAGGTGAGAGGAGCACAGGAGGCTGAGACTGCAGTGAGCTGTGATAGAACCACTGCACTTCAGCCTGGACAGTACAGTAAGACCCAAACTCAAGAAAAAAAAAAAAGAAGAAGAAAGAAAAGAAACCACTTTATCATTTTGCGAAAATTTCTAGTAAGACAGACACATCTATATAAAACACATGAGAAAATAACGTGACAAAGGGATTCAAGTATGTGTCCTACTTGAGCCAATATATGGGGAAGAAACCACAAATATAAGATTCTCAGGTGAGGGATCCATGCAACTCTCTGGGAGCTCCCATGCTCCTAATCTGGCTCCTGAGGAGGACACTGGGATTCAGTTCTTCATCTCCTCCTTGCTGATAAGAAACTGACACATTACATTAAAAATTAATCAACACATCTCCAAAGAATAAAATGTCATCTTGGGTCCATTTTGGACACTCCTAAAAAGAGTGAGGGGGTATGTGAGAATTTGGTGTTGGGATGATTAGGGTGGAAATATTTATACTTGACTGATGCAAAAATGTGTATCAGTCATCGTAGAACCCCTCAAGCATTTGACTCTGTCTTTACTATTTGGTAGGAAAAGTGCATGTGTCTCCCTAAGTTGTGAACAGCTGGAATAACAAGGAAACTTCACTTTGGGAATAGAAGTTAGTATTTCAGGTCAGATCTGTTCATAATTTATTGCTTCTTTTTTGGGGGACATTTACTAACTTCCTTTTTTTTTTCTTTTTCTTGAGACAGAGTCTTGCTCTGTCGCCCAGGCTGGAGTGCAGTGGTGCAATCTCGGTTCCCTGCAACCTCCGCCCCTTGGGTTGAACCAATTCTCCTGCCTCAGCCTCCCGAGTAGCTGGGATCACAGGTGTGCACCACCACACCCGGCTAATTTTTGTATTTTTAGTAGAGACGAGGTTTCACCATGCTGGTCAGGCTGGTCTCGAACTCCTGACTTCAGGTGATCTGCCCACCTTGGCCTCCCAAAATGCTGGGCTTACAGGCATGAGCCACCGTACCTGGCCTAACTTCGTGAAGTAAGTTATCATTTCTAGCATTTTCATGGGGTCATACACCACTGATTGAACACCACCAGGGTGCCTGTGTCATGACTGCGCTGTTGGTTTCATCCTCGCACAGTCCTGTGTGACTGAGAATCATTATAATAGCACTGTGACAAAGAGCACTGGGGTCAACCCTGGGCTCTGCACTAACTAGCCAAATGTCCCAGGGTGCTGCTTTTTAAAAACATAAATGAGATAATAACCGTACCTACCTCACGAGATGGTCATGAGAATTAAACGAGCTAGGGAATGTTAAGTATGCTTCACTCAGCACCTTGCAAATAATAAGCACTTAGTAAATGTCTGCTTGTGTTTTGTCGTTTTCCTCATTTTACAGGTAAGAAAGTCCTATCTCCAAGAGATTAAGTAACTTGTCATATCAGACAGAGAGGTTAAGTAACTTGCTTAAGGTCACCACATAAGTCAGTCATGAGAGAAGAATTCAAATCCTTTTATCTAATTTCAGGTTTGTCCAATTCTAGAGTCAGATATCTCACAACTATGCCATCTTTCTGTTGAATAGTCTATTTCAGACACTTTATTCCAGTTACACAGGATAATGGGATGAAGCTCCTAAAAGTTGGAAATTTAAAATAAATATTTTTGTTGCCATCCTGAGTGTTCTGCACGTAGGAGGCATTCAGGGGATGTTGCTGCATGACTGAAAAATGGCAAATCTATGCTTAAGACCTTGATAAACTACCATGTTGCAGTTCTCAGTAATAGGCCAAAAATGTAGTAATACTCATACCTTAGCAAGGTGAAGAGGTTTGCCTGAGGTCATAAAGCTACCAGGTGGCAGAGCTCTGGGGAAAAGTGTGTGTGACTGCATTACTGACCCATGTTCCTAACTGCCCTGCTGAATCGTCCCCTCATTTTGAAAAAGCTCCCAGTGTGTTCAGAGTGAATTTAGTATAGTATATAAATAAACCTTAAGGAACCAGGACCCAAGAATCAGGCTTTGTTGTCTCTGCTCTGATAAAATAAATGCCATCAGAGGAAACATGTAAAACCAAAAACAAAAAACAAACAAACAAACAAAAAAAAAAAACGCAAAACCAAACCAAACCAACAAATAAACTAGCCAATAAAGGAAACACTCTCGTGTTGGTTTGGGGTGGGCATGGGACCCCACAGAGTCAGTCAATTTCCATGCCATCTGCAACTTCTCTATTTTTATCTGTTACTATGATCTTTACTCATGACGACCATCTTTGAGAAAAGATTTAGTTCTGCTAACTGTTCTATGCTAGAGAACGGAGTTAAAGTTTCAACAAGTTTTGAAGCAAAAAAATTTTTTTAGTTTACCAGAAAATTTATATATATATATATATTTTTTGAGACGGAGTTTCGCTCTTGTTACCCAGGCTGGAGTGCAATGGTGCAATCTCGGCTCACCGCAACCTCCGCCTCCTGGGTTCAGGCAATTCTCCTGCCTCAGCCTCCTGAGTAGCTGGGATTACAGGCATGAGCCACCATGCCCAGCTAATTTTTTGTATTTTTAGTAGAGACGGGGTTTCACCATGTTGACCAGGATGGTCTCGATCTCTTGACCTCGTGATCCACCCGTCTCGGCCTCCCAAAGTGCTGGGATTACAGGCTTGAGCCACCGCACCCGGCCTAGAAAATTTATATTTATCTAAATATTCCAACTGTAGTTAATAGATTTTTTTTTTTTTTTTTTTTTTTTTTTTAGTAACCACAGTAGAGCTTTTTTTTATTGCAGTTTATTGTTTCTTGGATTTGGGTATACTGTGTGTCAGGTTGCATGTGCCCAAATAGATTAACCAACTAAAAAGAAACTTGGTGTGGTTTCGTCTAGCCTATAAGGTAAGGTTTTCCTTTAGCACCAGGATTTTAAAGCCATTCTGATGCACTGTGTTACAGCAAATATAATCGATCACTCAATTCTGAATATCTAAATCACCTTAAAATATAAAAATAAATATATTATTTTATTATATGTGAAATTTTAGCTCAAAAAGAAAAAAACCCACCACCAACTCTATTTATTCTAAACTCTGTTTAACAATATGCAGGCTGGTATGTTTGGGGGTGATGTATACTGATGTTTTCAACTGGATTTGCAGTGCATCAAAACAATAAGGATTTTGGATGGATAAAGGGATGGGTAGAAAAATATGTGATAATACCACTGCACAGTTCTTTCAGCTTTTCATTAGGTTTAAAATTTTTTAATAAAATGTTGAGGAAAAACATAAATGCATGGATTGAACTACTTGTAGTCAGACATTATTTAAAAGAGTCCAGAAAACGCTTGTATTGTAGAAAATCTCACATTAAGTGAACTTGATTATGAAAACATAGAATTAATAATGACTTTCGTTGCAATTTGTCAAGTGCCCAGTATGTGCCAAGAACTTCACAAAGTGCTTAATAAATGTTATCTCATTTAATATAAGTGTCATTTGAATTAAGGGGAATTATCCTTGTTTTACAGGTTAGGGAACAAGCGTGAAGGTTACATAACATGCAGAGGGTACACATCCAGTGAGCAGCACGACTCTGAGTGAAACCGTCTGCCTGGGTCTACAGCCAATGCTGTTAGCCACTGCACTCGAGGAAAGGGAAAATTGAACTGGAAACCTTTAGAGATTATCTAATTCAATGTCCCCACCTCTTGTTAGAAATGACACAGATGTTCATCAGCACTAGAATCCCAGAATCTCTACTCTTCGGTCAAGGCTTTTCTTACTAGTCACCATGTGTCTCTAAATACAGCTGTTTTGTTGTTTTTGTTTTGAGATGTGATCTCTCACCGTCACCCATTCTGGGGTTCGATGGCGCAATCTCGGCTCACTGCAACCTCCACCTTTGGGTTCAAATGATTCTCCGGCATCTGCCTCTCAAGTAGCTGGAATTACAGGTGCACACCACCATGATCTGCTAATTTTTATATTTTTAGTAGAGATGGGGTTTCACCATGTTGGCCAGGCTGCTCTTGAACTCCTGACCTCATGACCCGCCTGCCTCAGCCTCCCAAAGGGCTGGGATTACAGGCATGAGCCACTGAGACCAGCCCATACAGCTGTTTTTTACAAAATGGATCCACTATAGGATCCCTTTAAGTAATAAATTTCCGTAATGCACTTCAGCTATAATTTGATATAGTAGAATTTCATCTATATACTTTTTTTCCAGATATCATATATGTCATAAACAGGGACACCCTAATGCTCTAAATAGTATGTCCAAAAGTGTAACATTAGCTTGCTCTTTTGAATAAACCTGAATTGTGCAGATTTCCCTGATGGGAAAAAGGCAAGAAATTCTGAAATACTTAATACATATATCTTCCAGCCATTTGAGTGAAAATGCTGTAATTCTGGAAATTGTTTCACAGCTCAATTCTAAACCTATGGCTTTTCTGATTTACATGGTGCAACCCACCTTAAAAAAACATGAACAGAAGAAAGGAGATTTGAACATTAAAAAATAAAAAGAACATTTATGTCCTTTTCTCCGCTTACATCTATCCCTTTTCCCCCAGATTTGTCTTCAGTGTTATTTTTGAAATCCTGATGTGCATATGCGGCAGCATTGAAGAAATGAAGAGAACCACTAAGTTTCCTTTTAACTTTTAAGTTCTAGGCAGTTGTCCATCGATTCTAGAACCATTAGGCAAGTGTTTGGCAGCTTTAAAGTTAGAAGTTTTGGGTTTAAGTTTCAGCCCGTCACTCACTAGATGAGTTTCAGTGAAACACCTTATCTTTTGAGTCAGTTTTCCATCAGCTATAACATACTAACCTGACAGGATTATTATGGGTATCAGATCAAAATGTATTTATGCTTTGAAAACAAAAAAGCAAAGACAGAAAAGAACAATATCCTCAACATTTTTTAAAAATTACCCTTTGTTTGTTTTTGCCATTTTCTATTAGCATAATTATATGTTTTTAGTGTGTGATAAAACCATAAACATCTTTCTTGATTTCAGAATATGGAAGTGCTGGAAGCTAATTTTCCATTGATCTCTTGCATATCTTGCAAGTGAGGCACTGATTTCCTTTATTACAGAGTATTTTTCTGAGGATTTTTATATAATAACCTTGAAAGACAGAGAAAATGTCTCTTTACGGAGCAAACAGCCGGAATGCTTACTATTCTGTTTAAAAGATTAGGATTCCCTAACTTTTGGGTTTCTCTACTATAACACAATCCATTTTATGTGGAGTTCTCTATCTGGGCTTGTCCCTGTTGCCCTGTGGGAAGTGGGCCTTGGGGTACTGGTGAAAAGGCTGATACTCTGTCTACTTCTCTTGCTGCAGGGAATAAAGCCTCTTGTCTCTGCCCCAGGAGTCTCGTGTCTTCTAATGATCATTATCATACTCTGTGGCAAGCTAATTTGTTAGCTGGCAAAAAAATAAAATCTCAGGCCCTTTACAATTCTCGGCAGGAAGTTAGAATGTGAAATGGAGAATGATTTTTCCTTCTATCATGACTTGAGACAATTTTTACAAAATATGTATCAACTTTTGAGAATGGGCAGTATATTGTGATTAATCTTACAGATTCCGTAGCCAGGTTGTTTGGGTTCTAATCCTGAATAGTGGTCTTTTTTAGTTTGGGTTCGCAGAAACAGACCCTGAGACATGGATATGAGTGAGAACAGTTTATTTGGAAGGTGATCATGGGAATCGCTGATGGAAACCGAGGAAGTAGGAAAGGAGAGGGCAGACAGACAATAAATGATGAATTTTCAGAGAGTTATGACTGTGGATAGCTAGAGTTAAATTTATTTGGAAACTCTTGGTAGCCAATACAGAACATGTACCTCGGATTTTCCTACTTGAAGGGTGAGGGAGCTGGATATTATACACTAAATCACATGAGTCCTTGGTTGAGGGATCCTGGAAGAGGGTAGGTACTGATTCTAGTTCTGGATTTTGGGGTCTGCCTTACACAACACACAATAGACTTCCACGGGCCCTGGCGGGTAGATGTGAGGTTCGGGTGTGCGTTATATTAATAAGGCCAAGGGAATATAGCTGGCACAACCACAGCTTTTGTTATAGATACCCTCCAGCAGTATAGTCTTAGGAAGTTACTCAATCTGTTTATGCCCCTGTTCTCTCATCTGTACAATGGGAATAATAGCATCAACCACATAGGGCTGATGAAACAATTAAAAATCCAGTCCATGTAAAACACTTAAAACAAGCCATAGTCTTTCATAATACTGTTGTTTTAAAAACAACAGTACTGCTGAACAGTATAGTATTGTATTAAAAAAATACTGTTTTTTATTGTTATAGAACAACATGACCTTTTGTATTTATTGACATCTTTTCTGTCTCATTCTCCAGCATTCTGGAGATTGACTTCTAATTCCTTAACATCATGGAATTTTATTTTATTAATATTACATGCCTGTGATTGAATCGCCTATATTCAAGGTATATTGATGTTTGGCTTTTGTCAGGGAGCAGCATTGGCTGCCTCATGGGAAGCACCAGGAAGGATGTGTTTAAAACTTATTCCTATTTAAATTTCCTTAGAGAATTTATGGGGCTCAGCACTCCTGAACTCTTTAATTTAAAGATTTACTGCTTTGTCAGAGAAACTAATTAGATCTTTTTTGAAGTGTCAGTAACACAGCAGCATTAGACTCAATTTTCTGTTCCTCTATTATGGGAATGAGAATATAAAAGAGAAGTGTATTTTAAACTCAATTTTCCAACATTATGTATCATTTATGTCAGACTCCCACAAATTGGCATCATAGTGACGATGGAATTCACCAAAACAAAACACTCAAGAATTTTAGTAAGCCTTACTTAACTTTCGATTATGGTAAAATTGTACTATTAAGCTAAACAGCACAGGTAGGAAATGACAGTTCACTGGGAAAGAAGCCCGCATTTACAGAAACCAACTCCTCAGAGGTCTATAGATTTGCCTGTTTCCTACCTTAGTAACATTCCTTTTTTATTCTCCCTTTTAGTTTAGTAAGTAAAAAGTCCTCTTGGTGTACTCTGTCTTAACTCTTGACCTCTTATTTAAAGATCCCAGCCACTTTTACATATTATCCAAGTCGTTATATTAAGGAAATTGGCCAAAGAAATTTCCCCAAACCCTTTTATTTTTGCAATTGCTCACATAGGTATTCTTTTTTTTTGTCTGAGGATATCCTAACACAATACATAAGTGAATATTGTTAAAGGCTCAGAAAATTGGCTGGGTGCGGTGGCTCACGCCTGTAATCCCAGCACTTTGGGAGGCCAAGGCAGGCGCATCATGAGGTCAGGAGATCAAGGCCATCCTGGTTAACACGGTGAAACCCTGTCTCTACTAAAAATACAAAAAACAAACAAACAAACAAAAAAAAAAAATTGGGGGGGCGTGGTGGCTTGCGCCTGTAGTCCCAGCTCTGCCTGAGGCTGAGGAGGTGGAGCTTGCAGTGAGCTGAGATTGAGCCACTGCACTCCAGCCTGGGTGACACAGCGAGACTCTGTCTCAAAAAATAATAATAATAATAAACACTAAGAAAATTATAATTTTTCTATAAATATTGTATCAGTGTTTAGGCCAAAATAAAATTAGTCATAATTTTCTGCATTCATTAATTTTTTGCATTAGTCATAATTTTTTTTGCAATAGATTTTTAATAAAATGCTTTTTTTCTAGTTACTGTTTTTTTCCACCTTAAACATCTTAAATTTGAACTCTATTAAATGGTTTTTAATTTTTATTATGAACCACAAAGAGTTGTAAAAACCTATAAGCTTTCTTTTAATCCATTAGTCAACTTTTAAAAATCTTTGATGTCTTATTTGACCTATAAAATTTTTCTGAGTAAAAGGTAGAATAAAGTTTCCTATAAATTTAATCCATATACACTATTACATGATTTTTATTTCTTAAATTTTCCTAGCCATTTTCCTTCCTGCTCAATATGAGCTTAATAAATTAATATAAATTAATATGTATGAAAGAAATATATATACCTATAGATAATATGAACCAAATGTTGTTACCTTAAACAGAATACTCAGGCTATTAGGGAGGAAAAATTAATGAAATTCAGCAAAATGCTAAACCCAAGTTTAAAAAATAAATTCAAATTGTACACAGATTTATGGATGTTAAGAAGTGTCTCAATGTTTTAAAATGTTTTAAATAGTCTTTTAGTGCATATATGTGGTTATAAAATAATGCAATAATAATTGATTGAATTATATCTCTTTGCTGTTCATTAGCTCCTTTATGGAAGGTCATCCCTTTATTGAGCCCAGCCCAAAAGACCCTCAGGAATTTAGAAGACTCTTGCTGACTTTGAAGATCATAGTCCCAAAGCAGGGTCATGAAATGCAGAAGCAAAGAAGAGTATCACTGTCAAAGCTCAGCTTCCATCAGAATGGTAAAGTAGGCAAAAAGCATTTTTGGGGCCACCACTGCCTCCCCTTTCTGTACCATATCCTACCTCCCTTCCCTCCCAAATGCCCAGGGTCCTAGTCCACACCTGAGCTATTTGGAGCTCCTCTGCAGCGTCCCACTAAAGCTCATTTTTCATGGCATATTCTGAAGCGAACCAAATCCTATCTTTCAACAAAAGTTACTACTTGTCATTCCATTTTTTATGGGCCCTATTTTTTTATCTGGGGAAAGCTAATATTCAAAAAATATATTTCTGATAAATTGTTAATGATGAGAATGGATTTAGGTTAATGTCTAGCACAAAAATACTTGCTGAAGATATAAAAGCATCTGGTAATCTAATAATGTCTCTCAGTCACATATATATGTTTTAACAGGGGCCACTTGGATACCTTTCTTAAACTACAGAAAACGACGCTAAAATTTCAAAGTTCCAGACCTACAGGAAAGTTTTATTTGGGAGTATGTCACCCATTGATTAAGTCTATACCCTCATATAATTGATGCATATGGTGAGCCTGGTCTAATGGGCAAAATCTGTTATGATATGAATATGCATTGAGTTCAAGGTACGCTGTTGGAAATCCGAGGCTTGTCAGTGATGCTGACTATTTCTGGGCACTGGTACAAGCCCCAGAAAGAAAGATTAGTTACATGTTTTCTTTAGTGATGACATAAATTAAATAATATACTCTCAGATTAGATGTGTCACCTATTCAACACAGAGTACTTACAAAAGGCCTCAAAGCAAATATAGTCTGTCAAGTGCAAAAACTGGGGAATGTTGACAGCTGCCAAGCCCACATAGTGTTTACACATTTTATATGCTAAGCAAACATGTCAGTCAGTTTGTCTGACCTCGCTGTGCCCTCTTCCTGAGAACCTGTTCCCATTGGTGAATGGGCAGCAAGCCACATGTCCCCATCCTCCTGGACACAGTGGATCGGAACAGAGATGAAAGAGATAAAGGAAGAGAGAGAGACACACACATACAGGCAGAGAAAGGAAAAAGGGACAAACCAGTAGGTAGTCAGATAAAGACCAGTGACCGTGCAGCCTCAGTGGCAAGGCGAGGAAGAAAGAAAGAGAATGGATTCATTTTGATTTCAGAGACCTTTCCAATTCCTCCTCGTAGTTCTGCGTGTGGCCCACATGTATTTTCTATCCTGATGCTATAAGACAGATCATCTGTGTAACAGAGAAAGCTAATTTCTGTAATAGCATCCAATAGAAATAGAATGCAAGACACATGTGTAATTTAAAATTTTCTAGTAGCTACATTAAGAATATTTTTAAAAACAAGTTGAAATCAATCTTTTAAATATATTCTATTTAACCCTATATATATGTAATATTGCTGTTTCAATATGTAATCAATATAAAAATTATCAGTGAGATGTTTACATTCTTATTTTTATGCTAAGTCATTAAATTCTCTTGTGTGTTTTACAACAGTCCATCTCAACTTGGACGAGCCAAATTCCAAGTGCCCGATAGCCACATGATGGCTACCCTGTTGGACAGTGAAGACATAGAAGAGTCACTGGAAGGCAGCTGCGCTAGCAGGGGCTACATTTCCCAGCTGTCTTGCATCTAGGAATGACCAGGTGACTAGTTATTGCCAGACTTAAGAGTAGAAGCTATATGTGCTACTTCCAAAATAAGGTAGTTAAGAAGCAGGTATGGGGCTGGATGCAGTGGCTCATGCCTGTAGTCCCAGCACTTTGGGAAATCAAAGAGGGCAGATCACAAGGTCAGGAGTTCAAGACCAGTCTGGGAAATGTAGTGAAACCCCACCTCTAACAAAAATACAAAGAAATTAGCCGGGCATGGTGGTGGGGGCCTGTAATCTCAGCTACTCAGGAGGCTGAGGCAGGAGAATCACTTGAACCCAGGAAGAGGAGGTTGTAGTGAGCCAAGATCATGCCATTACACTCCAGCCTGGACAACAGTGCAAGACTCCATTTCCAAAAAAAAGCAAGCAAGTGTGGCTCCTCTGTCCCCTCTCACCAGCTTGGCACAAATAGACATGGCAGCCTTGGAAGCCATATGTTAAAGATGGCATAAAAACTTCCGAGCTGCTAGAGAGGCTGAGGCAGGAGAATTGCTTGAGCCCAGGAGTTCAAGTCCATCCTGGGCAACATAGTGAGACCCTGTGTCAAAAAAAAAAAAAAGCACAAGAAGGAAGGAACATGAATCTCTGAAGCATCACGTTGAAGAAAACCTGCTGTCAGTTGGATATATTCATTTTGGATGTTAAACAAGAAATCAACTTTTTTTTTGTTTGAACTGCTATATATTTTTTGGTTTGTTTAGCAGTTTAGCCTGTTCTATCTACTCTGTGTGTGTGTGTGTGTGTGTGTGTGTGTGTGTGTGTGTACATATACACATATATTTTATAGAGAGAATATATATATATATATAGAGAGAGAGAGAGCTTTGTACACCCATGTTCATAGAAGCATTATTTCTGTACTGCTGTTAAAAGCTTTTTCTATTTCTAGCGCCAAGTGATACCCTAAAACATCTGCGTGTGTGCACACACGAATTATCTTTGGGTTTTGTCAGTGGGTAATTTATCTGTGTGTATTTTACCTAGGACATGTTTAGGCTGAAGACTTTATCTGGAAAAATAAAGCTCTAAAAATAAATTGAAAGGAATAATATGAATGAACTATAAAACTCTTGCAAGAAAACATTTGACAAGGCTGGGCACAGTGGCTCACACCTGTAATCCCAGCACTTTGGGAGGCTGATGTGGGCTGATCACCTGAGGTTGGGAGTTTGAGACCAGCCTGACCAACATGGAGAAACCCTGTTTCTACTAAAAGTACAAAAAATTAGTGGAGCGTGGTGGTGCGTGCTTGTAATCTTAGCTACTCGGGAGGCCCAGGCAGGAGAATCACTTGAACCTGGGAGGTGGAGGTTTCCGTGAGCCAAAATCATGCCATTGCACTCCAGCCTGGGCAATAAGAGTGAAACTCTGTCTCAATTTAAAAAAAAAAAAAAAAAGAAAGAAAGAAAAAAAAGAGAGAGAAAACATTGGACAAAATCTTCACAACATTCAATTTGATGATGATTTCTTGGATATAACACCAAAAGCACAGGCAACAAAATAAAAAATAGACAAACTGAACTTTATGAAAATCTAAACATTTTGTGCATCAAAAGACACTAAACAGTAAAAGGTAATCATGGAATGGAGAAAATGCTTGCAAATCATATATCTGATAAAGGATTAACATCTAGCATATATGGGGAACTTCTAAATCAACAAAAACCAAACAACCCAATTCAAAAATGGGCAAAGCACTTGAATAGACAGTTCTCCAAAAAAGACATACAAATGGCCAATTAGCATACGAAAACATGCTTAATATTAATCTTCAGGAAAATGCAAATAAAAACCACAGTGAGATACTACCTCACACATATTAGGACAGCTACCATAAAAAAATAACCAATGAAACAGAAAATAACAATTGTTGGAAAGGATGTAGAAAAATCAGAACCCTTGTGCACTGTTGGTGGGACTGTAAAATGGTATAGCAACCATTAAAAAATAGTATGGGCTGGGTGCAGTGGCTCACACCTGTAATCCCAGCACTTTGGGAGGCTGAGGCAGGTGGATTACAAGGTCAGGATATTGAGACCAGCCTGGCCAACATGGCCACTCCGTCTCTACTAAAACATACAAAAATTAGCTGGGCATGATGGTGTATGCCTGTAGTCCCAGCTACTCGGGAGGCTGAGGCAGGAGAATCACTGGAACCCGGTAGACAGAGGTTGCAGTGAGGCAAGATGGCACCACTGCATTCCAGCCTGGTGACAGAGTGAGAGTCTGTCTCAAAGGAAAAAAAAAATTTGTATGGCAGTTTCTTAAAACACTAAAAATGGAATTACTGTATGATCCAGCAATTCCACTTCTGGGTGTATACCCCAAAGAATTAAAAGCAGGCTCTTGAAGAGATATCTGTACACTCATGTTCACAGAAGCATTATTCACAATAGCTAAAATGTAGATACACCCTAAATATTCATTGTGGATCAATGAATAAGCATAACATAGTACACATTTTTTATTAGTGGAGTATTATTTAGCTGGAAAAAGGAATGAACTCCTGACATACTGCAACACAGATGAACCTTGAGAACATAATGCTAAAGGAAGTAAGCCAGGCTGGGTGTGATGGCTCATGTCTGTATTGCTAGCACTTTGGGAGGCCAAGGCGGGCAGATCACCTGAGGTCAGGAGTTCAAGACCAGCCTGGCCAACATGGTGAAACCCCATCTCTGCAAAAAATACAAAAATTAGCAGAGTGTGGTGGTAGGTGCCTGTAATCCCAGCTATTTGGGAGGCCGAAGCAGGAGAATAACTTAAACCCAGGAGGTGGAGGTTGCAGTGAGTTGAGATCGTGCCATTGCACTCCAGCTTGGGAGACAAGAGTGAAATTCTATCTTAAAATAAATAAATAAATAAAAATTAAAAAAATTTTTATAAGGGAAATAAGCCAATCAAAAAAGACTAATGCTATATAATTCCATTTATATGAGGCACTTAGAATAGTCAAGATCACAGTGACAGAAAATAGAATAGTGGTTGCCAGGGGTTAGGAGGTGGGGAAATGGGGGATGACTCTTCAATGGGTATAGGGTTTCAGTATTGGAGAGTTTTGGAGCTGGATGAGAGTGATATTTACTTTACAATATAAATATACTTAATACCACTGAATGATATACTTAAAAATCATTAAAATACTACATTTAATATTATGTATATTTTATCCTAATAAAAATAATTTATTTTAAAAATATTACTTTAAAAAATCAAGAGGAGGGCCAGGCATGGTGGCTCACTCCTGAAATCTCAGCATTTTGGGAGGCTGAGGCAGATGGATCACGAGATCAGGAGTTCAAGACCAGCCTGGCCAATAAGGTGAAACCCTGTCTCTACTAAAAATACAAAAATTAACTGCGTGTAGTGGCACGCACCTGTAGTCCCAGCTGCTCAGTAGGCTGAGGCAGGAGAATTGCTTGAACTCAGGAGGCGGAGGTTGCAGTGAGCTGAGATTTCATCACTGCACTCCAACCCAGGAGACAAAGTGAGACTCAAAAAACAAAAACAAAAACAAACAAACAAACAAAAAAAAAAACTAAAAAATCAAGAGGAGTATATGATCGAAGGCTTTAGAATTCTGAAAGTTTGGATTAGTAATCATGGAATTCATCTTCACCAAGAGTTTTTCCAACTTCAAGGTATAGCTAGACTACGGAAAGGATTATTAATGGCGTAAGCATTGAACACGTTTATTTTCACCGTGCAAAAATAATTATGTCAGAATACTTGAAGTTCCAAAGGCATGTGTTTGGTCCTATGATACCCCTATAGGAAATATATCTATATTTTTACGGAGGGAGATTCTGAAACATAAAATTGTTAAATAACTTGCTCAAGGTCATTTGCCTGGTACTTGAAAGTAGGGCTTCTCAACTTCTGCATTATTGACTTTTGGGGCTGGATAATTCCCTGTTATCAGAGGCTGCCCTGTGCATTGTAGGATGTTTACCAGCATCCCTGGTCTCTACCCACTAGATGCTGGTAGCACCCTCCCCTTCAGGTTGTGATCAAAGATTTTGTGTAAATACACCTGGGGGCAAAATCGCTCCAGGTTGAGAACCGCTGCTCTAACGCCAGCAGTTTCACAAGGTTAGGGAGGCCCAGCAGAGTCCCTTGCCTTAGAACTGGGGGTTTCAGAAAGCAGCCGGTCAGGTCAAGGTAGGATCTATTTAGGAGGAGCTCACAGACCAAATTATCAAAGCCAGGGTAGAGATGGGAGTTTGGTCATAGGAGCAAACTAATCTATCCGGTTTAACTTTGATCAGAGATTGCTAGGTGATTGAGCTAGGCCTTCTTCAATTTCCTTGGATAGTGAAACATTTATCCCAGGGCTTAGGATGGGGAGTTAAGCCTCTAGGTGGGGAGGCATTGAATAGAAGGCAATGAGAATAGGGAAGCAGGCAGGTAATGGCAAGATAGCAGAGCAAGGCAAGAATCATCTCAGCTGGGATGATTCAGAAAAATGTAATGAAAAAGTTGTCATCGGAGCAGGGGTATTTTTTTTTAAAGGCAAAACTCAATAATTGTAAGGGATGGAAATCCACTCAAATTAATTCCAATTGAAAGAGAGGTTTATTTTTTAAAAAATTTTATTTATTTTATTTTTTTAAAAGACGGGGTTTCACCATGTTGGTCAGGCTGGTCTTGAACTCCTGACCTAAGGTGATCCGCCCACCTTGGCCTCCAAAGTGTTTGGATTACAGGTGTGAGCCGCCATGCCCGGCCAAGAGAGGTTTGTTTTTAGGCTATAGTGTGTTCACGTAAATGAGACACAGTTGGGAATGGAGCTGGAAATTGGAGAGCTACTGCTGAGGATCATAGCTGCTGCTGCTTTATGTGACTGCATGATCCTTCTTCTATGCATCGTTTTTCAATTGCACTCTCTTCGTTTGGCAAACTGACTTTCTTTGCTTACTTTTGGTCTCTGATCATCCATAGTTTTGTCTTGTCCATGACTTTGGTTTGGCATAGTGTTCACTCATGAACAGACCCTACATGAGCTTTCACAAAGCTTTCTATGTTGAACAGCTCTGTTAATCTCCAGATTCCCAGGAGAAAAATCTGATTGGTCGAGTTTGGGTCAGCCATGCCCCTAACACGATTAATTCATCTGAAAGTAGGAGTGGGAACACATGATCAACACTTGGTCACCTCTGCCCATTCCTTCAGCAGCTCTAGTGGACTGAGGTGAAGGGTGGCAGTTTCCAGGGAAGGGAGTTTGGGCAAATACATTTCTTAAGACGTATCTGCCACAGCCTTAATGGGTGGGTAAAATATGGAAGAATTAACTACTGTGAGAGGAAATGGCACCAACAAAGGCACGAAACAAATATATTTTATACGTATATATTCAGTAAATTTTCTAGATGAATTAGACTCTGATGTTCAAGGGTCATTACGTCGTCTGGATGTTATTGTAGCCCAAGATTTACATAGGTGACAATAAGGTAATGAGGCTGGAAATACATTCTGGCATCAGATTGTCAAGGGCATTTAAATGCTAGACTGAGGCATTTAGATTTTTAAGGGTGTTTCTAATGTCTTAGGTTACACCATGGAGGGAAGCTGCCCTTTTTTTTTTTGTTTTAGAAAATATTCTTTGGTTCCTTGGTAAACCCTAGGATCCAGAGTCAAGTAGTAGGTCAATTTGATTTTACAGTGCATTTAAAGAGAAATCAAGCCAAAAAATAAAACGACGTAGAAATAAGGCAACTAGAATTAGAGTCAACTTAG
Organism: Saimiri boliviensis; assembly: GCF_048565385.1. NCBI lineage: Eukaryota > Metazoa > Chordata > Mammalia > Primates > Cebidae > Saimiri > Saimiri boliviensis. The sequence goes on along the minus strand of NC_133453.1, from coordinate 16,665,517 downwards.
TAAGTTAGGAAAAAAAAAAAAAAAAACAAAAAAAACAGGCTATCTGGTATCTCAATGCTTTTGAAACAAAGCTAGGAGATCACTACAAATGACCTAATTAAAAACCAAACCAAGAAGCCAAAAGCCATTCCACAACAACTACAAATAACAATGACAACATCAACAGCGGCAGCAGCAGCATTTATAAGGCTTCTTCCACAGGCCGACTGCTGTTCTAAGCATTTGTGTGAATGGCACAAGGTAAGTGCATATGAGTGTTTTATTCACCATCTGTTAAACACATAGAATCTTTTTCTTTCATGACCCAAAATCACTGAATCTTAGAGTTGTAAAGGATTTTGACCTCCCCACCAGGGGCAGAATCTCCTCTAGACATATCTGCTAATCCTCTAACAGTTACCAGAGTCTGTCTGGTAATTAGCCATTTGCCTAGAACCTAACAGATTCCAGATTATAGAGCCCTCTGGTTCCAAAGACTGGACAGGCAGTTTCATGTACAGAGGTACAGTAGACTTGGATACTGTATGTTGGGCCTTAAAGTTCACATTAGAATATCAGAGTGTTTTGTAAACTGCGTGTCTCTGTACAGAATGCAGATATACTCTAGGATTTAATAAGCCTATGTGCAGAGATAAGCTGACCTGGATACTACGTGTTGGGTCTTAAAGTCCACATTAGAATATCAAAGTGTTCTGTAAACTGAATGTCTCTACAGAGAATACAGAGCTACTCTAGGATTTAATAAGCCTGCGTCTTGCTTTAAATTTAATGCTAATGGTAAACTGAAAAAGATTTCTAGTGACAGATAATTAGTGATAATGGTAATTACCGGCCTTTATATAGTCTTTCACCCAAACAGATGGCGGACCACTTAAAAAAATGAAGGCTTTAAGGCATAATTTCTCCCTCTTCTTAAATAGAAGTTCCTCTAGGGTCAACAATAGTTTGTATTTAACACACTGCATTATGTCACCCATAACTAAACAACAATTTCCAGACAATGCAGTTAGTCTGTTAATTTGCTTAGCAATTAGCTTTGAATAGATTTTTGGCCCTGAATACATTATAAATGTATGAATGCATGTATGCCTTGCTTATTTTTCTTATTTTATTTTCTCTTATTTATCTTATTATTTTATTAACTTTGATAAGCCACCGTGGTTACCATCACGTGGATGACTTCCAGGGAGCAGGAGGCTGGGTCACTTAGCAAGCTTACACAGGCCGAGTCTTCATGAACAGAAGCCAGCCTCTTCCTACATTTGTTTTTGTTCTTGTTTGTTTTGAGACAAAGTCTCACTCTGTCACCCAGGCTATAGTACAGTGGTGCAATCTCAGTTCACTGCAACCTCCGCCTCCGGGTTAAAGTGATTCTCCTGCCTCAGCCTCCCAAGTAGCTGGGACTACAGGCACACACCACCACACCTGGCTAATCTTTGTATTTTCAGTAGAGATGGAGTCTCACCATGTTGGCCAGGCTGGTCTCAAACTGCTGACCTCAAGTGATCCACCCACCTCAGCCTCCCAAAGTGCTGGGATTACAGGCATGAGCCACTGCGCCCAGCCCACCCTCGTACATTTGATATCTCTGGGTATTCCTGGATTTCTAGGACTCTATATCAGGGTTCATTTTTGGGGGGGCTATTTTCCCTCTTTCACCTGGAGTTCTGAAGGTAATATTAAAAAGGCATCAAAGTTGAATCAAAATGTATCATACATTTATACCATGAAAGGGAACACGGAGACTCTTTTCTCCATCCTCCCTTTCTGTCCCCATGTCCCCTCCTGGGAAAGATGATTGGGGCCTTGTGTTATGGGATGCTTCGTGATGTTGTTTGGGGAAACGTCAGGGCAATGCTTTATAGACCTAATAAGATGAGGATATTAATTTGTAAGAAATAAAGTCAAAGTTATGTTAATGGGAAGAATATGACTTTCTGTTTGTATTCTAGACCTCCAGATGAAGTTTCAGAGGGAGATGAGTCTTCGTGTTGCAGGATGTGTTCGGTTTTGCAGAGGAGGGGTTAGGAGGGTAGTTGGAGGGGTTGCAGCCTGGGAGAAAGACTCTCACCTCCTCTGTCCTCTGCCTCCCCACTTCCTAATCCTTCCCTCCCTGAGGCAGACCTTCACAGCCTGAGTCAGAATCCAGCTCTGTCTTCTTCACAGCAGAAGATGGCTCTGGATGGCTGGGGGAGAAAGAACAAGAGCTGATATTGCGGCGGAAAGCCCAGGACAGGAGGTCTAGGTCGGAATCTGAAAGCCTCATGGCACCAGAATGTCATTCTTCATCCAGAGCTTCAGCTTCTTCAAACATAAAATAGAATTAATAATTCCTGGCCTGGCATGGTAGCTCATGCCTGTAATCCCAGCACTTTGGGAGGCCAAGGAGGGTAGATCACGAAATTAGGAGGCCAAGGCCATCCTGGCTAACACGGTGAAACCCCATCTCTACTAAAAATACCAAAAATTAGCCAGGCATGGTGGCATGTACCTTTAATCCCAGCTACTTGCTTGAGAGGCTGAGGCAGAAGAATTGCTTGAACTTGGTAGGCGGAGGTTGCAGTGAGCCAAGATCGTGCCACTGCACTCCAGCCTGGGCCACAGAGCTAGACTCTGTCTCAGAAAAAAGAAAAATAATAATAATAATTCCCTTGAGCATCATATAAAATACTAAAGCATTAAGCACATACTGCCTGGCATGTAGTATGAACCATGAAACTATTGTTAACTATAAATCCATGTTAACTATTATTATTGTTATTGGTATTCCATGTCTGGGATTGTGGAATTGAATTTACTTGATAATTTCTTTAGAGAGGGGTGAAAGTCCTGGGGAAAAATTAGGGAATGGGATAGTAAAGGGGAAAGGTTTAAAAGGCGAGAAGATGGGAAACGAGAGATGCAGGCAGAGTTCCCTCCGAAAGCTGGAGATGCGTCCTCACGAGGCTGTTCCCTTCTCCCAGGAAGTAACACACGGAATGCCAGCCACAGTGAAGTTTAAGAGAACTGAACAGCAAGATAAGGGGTACAATGTTGGATTCTACCCTCAGCTGCCTACTCTCTCCATTCAGTGCAGCTTGGGAACAGACCCAGAGCCCTAGCAGTAAAGACCTGCTTCTGGAGCTGCAAGTTCAGATGCCTTCAGGGGCCACAGAAGTATTTCAAATGTCGGAGGCAGTCAAGTGCGTATCACCTAAAGGCCTTCAGATGCAAATTTAAAAACATACCCTCCATACCAACAATTACTTACATGTCTTTGGTTTTGTTTACAAGCTTTGGCTTCACCCTTCAAGCATGGTTGCTTTAGCCAAAGGTCTGAGAAGCAGTGTCCGTAAGAGGCAGAGGCACAGCTGTCTATTTCCTCTCTGGTTCCATAGAACCCTCACTGTGGGCCACTGGGGGCCAGAAGAATACTCTGTAAGCAATGGATATCTCTCACAGAAACAGAGAGAAAAAGTCTACCCTATGGCTTACGTAATAATTCACTTTTATTGAGAAACGCAGAACAGCTGTTGTGTTGGAAATGTATAGAAGGTAGTGAACACAATGAGAAGAACAGCCAAGAAAAGCAGAACGTGTAAGAGACATGGAAGAAAGGTTGTGGGCTCCCGTGGTATGGAGTCTTGGATTCTAAAATTACTGAAGCCTCTAAGCCTCACATTTCTCATCTATAAAATAAGACCGTTGCTATCACTGCATGGAGATGTTGCACATGTCAAATGAGCCCAATATACAATAGAAACGTATTGTGATTTTAAAAATTTTCATTCTCCATTTATTTGCATAAGTATACACTGTCTGCATATGCTCCCTTTAGACTTTATCATCAAATTGTTCTTTTTTCTGAAAGTTTAAGTTTACCTCATGATCTCCTCCTCAAAAATCACCTGTTTCCCAGATATTTTCAGATGGCTTTGTTTTTTCTCATAAGGGATGAAATAAATTCTTCTTTTTTTTTTTTTTTGAGATGATGTCTCATTGTGTTGCCCAGGCTGGAGTGCAGTGGCCCCATCATAGCTCACTGCAACCTCAAGCTCCTGGGCTCAGGCGATCCTTCCGCCTCAGCCTCCAGAGTAGCTGGGACTACAGGCAAATGCTACCATGCCCTGCTAGTATTTGTGGATGAGTGTAGTGGTGGAGGTTGCAGTGAGCCAAAATCACGCCAGTACACTCCAACCTAGGTGACAGAGTGAGACTCCATCTCAATAAGTAAATAAAATAAACATATACAAAATAAAATGTGGCCAGGAGCAGTGGCTCATGCCTGCAATCCCAGCACTTTGGGAGCTGAAGTGGGTGGATCATGAGGTCAGGAAGACCGATATCATCCTGGGCAACATGGTGAAACCCTGTCTCTACTAAAAATACAAAAATTAGCTGGTCGTGGTGGCATGTGCCTGTAATCCCAGCTACTTGGGAGGCTGAGGTAGAAGAATTGCTTGAACCAGGGAGTTGAAGGTTGCAGTGAGCTAAGAACGCACCATTGCACTCCAGCCTGGCAATAGAGTGAGACTCTGTCTTAAAATAAAATAAAATAAAAAGTGACAGTTCTAATACAGGCAGGAGGAATTCTCTCTTTCCTAAGGGAGGATTTTTGTTCTATTTAATATTTATGCCTTCTACTGATTGAATGAGGCCTACTCACATTAGAGAGGGCAATCTGCTTTATTCCGTCTACCTTCTTAAATGTTTTTTGTTTTTTGTTTTTTTGTTTTTTGTTTTTTTTGAGACGGAGTTTCGCTCTTGTTACCCAGGCTGGAGTGCAATGGCGCGATCTCAGCTCACCGCAACCTCTGCCTCCTGGGTTCAGGCAATTCTCCTGCCTCAGCCTCCTGAGTAGCTGGGATTACAGGCACGTGCCACCATGCCCAGCTAATTTTTTGTATTTTTAGTAGAGGCGGGGTTTCACCATGTTGACCAGGATAGTCTCGATCTTTTGACCTCGTGATCCACTCGCCTCGGCCTCCCAAAGTGCTGGGATTACAGGCTTGAGCCACCGTGCCTGGCTACCTTCTTAAATGTTAATGTCACCCAGAAACTCCTCCACTGACACACTCAGAATAATGTTTGACCAAATATCTGGGCACCTCGTGGCCTAGTCAAGCTGCCACATAAAATTAAACATCACATGGTGTAAAATCGAGAGTTCTGAATTTTTAGAGTCCCCTAATTTTCCTTACTCTCAGTGGATCTGCATCAAGAATATATATATTCTGAAATACATGGTAACAATTTTGTTATTAATCAGTTCACACATTCAGCAAATCCTGAGTGCCTAATGTATACTAGGTGCTGCAGTGCTTGTGAGGCAAGTGCCTTCCCTTAAAGATTTGCAATGCAATTGCAGAGAGTAGACATAAAACATAACGCAGGCAGAGGTGAGATAACACCACTAACAAGTAACGATACAAATAAATATCAACAAAACACTGTATAATTAAATATGCCCTTCAGATAAAACCACATTAACCTCCTCATTTTGAATGTGCATATTTATTCAAAATGTTTGGAAAAGGAGTGTTTTGGTTAATTAATACATACATAAGAATTGGTGGCCAGCCTTGGTGGCTCATGCCTATAATCCCAGCAATTTGGGAGGCCAAGAGGGGCAGATTACCTGAGGTCGGGAGTTCAAGACCAGCCTGACCAACATGAGAAACTCTGTCTCTACTAAAAACACAACGTTATTCGGGGCATGGTGGTGCATGCCTGTAATCCCAGCTACTTGGGAGGCTGAGGCAGGAGAATCACTTGATCCCAGGAGGCAGAGGTTTTTGTGAGCCAAGATCGCGCCATTGTACTCCAGCCTAGGCAACAAGAGCAAAACACCATCTCAAAAAAAAAAAAAAAAGAATTGGTAACCAACTCCTAATATATATGTCTGTATATAAAAATACCTATGTTATATATAATAAATTTCCATAGAAATTATTAAATATTCCTTCTAAGACCTCATTATAAGTAAAATTTAATTTTAAAATTTATCATATGTAAGTGTTGTGGAAAATTAGACTAAATTTTTACAAAGTGGCATTTTCTAAAAATCTTAGTATTAAAAATGTATAAATATATAACTTGAACAAAATTGAAAGGAATAAATTAAAACACAAAATTTGATCTTGAATAACCCTGTCTTCCAGCTCTACTCTTTTTTTTTTTCCTGGATAAAACTGTTGCAGTACCAGCCCTACTTTTTAGAAGTAATTATATATATTTTGAGATGGAGTCTCACTCTTGTCACCCAGGCTGGAGTGCAGTGGAACAATCTCAGCTCACTGCAACCTCCGCCTCCCAGATTCAAATAATTCTCCTACATCGGCCTGCTGAGTAGCTGGGGTTATAGGTGTCTGTCATCATGCCCAGCTAATTTTTTGTATTTTTAGTAGAGATGGGGTTTCACCATGTTGGCCAGGTTGGACTCAAACTCCTGACCTTGTGATCCACTCACCTTTGTCTCCCAAAATACTGGGATTACAGGCGTGAGCCACTGCACCCAGCCCTTTACTTTGAATTTTTATCAGCCTTCTGAAAATCGTAGAGAAGCTAGAACTTACTTGTGGTCATGGGGGACGGGTGCATCTTTTTATAAAGTGAATTAAAACAATGACACTGTTTTTATTTGCAATCAATTTGTTTCTTACAAAAAGACTCCCTCTTTTATTACATCTTTATTACAGGGAAGTCAGAAAATCGACGCACATAAAGAAGTCCAGATCACCCACCATCCACCCTTTTGGAGACGGCTGCAACAGTCATCCACATCCCCTACTTTCTATGCTTACACACCAAAGACAACAGAAATGAGAGCATTTTTTGTATGCTGCTTTTTAACCAGCTTTCACTTTTACTTAAACTCTTCAAGAAATCATTTAAAATTTCTTTTTAAATTCATCTACTGCTCTATGTTATTCCTGTGGGTGAAAAACTATAACACTCAGCACAATAAATTAATTCTCTGTGAAACTCATGTTCTCATGTTACCAGAAATATTTTGGTCTGATCTATATTTCTTCTTTGCATAATACTTACAAAATGACCAAACTAAATAAAATTATGTTCCCTATTGTTTGAAAATAGTTTGTAACTAGGAAATAAATATTGTGGTACATTAGGGATGATCACATTATGTAATTTAGTGAAAGTTTTAATAGAACATGGTTTGATCCTTTATCTTCTGCTGACAGATTTTTTTTAAACCAATTATTCAGAATGTCTAGAAATTAAGGAAAAATTCTTCTAAAACATGTGAAATGGTAAGAATCGGTGACCTTTAGTGGTATGGAGGCAAGAGTGGAGGCCAAATTGTGTTCTGTGTCCACATTTTTCCCTTATATGCAGGCACACAGACACACACATACACCCCCCACACACAAACACACACATATCCACAGCACACACAGACACACACTCACACACACACACGCACACACACACACACACACACACACACACGTTTTTACCCAGGTGAAATTGGCTCAAAATAAATAGTAAGTGCAACTTTGAGTAAAAAGTGATGTGACCCCACACATCTAGTCCCTGAAGGCATTGCATTCATAAAAGGAAATTATCCTTCTTCATGGAGTTCATCTGACAGAGGAAGGAGTTCTTATCATATGTGGTCATGTTTATAAACTCCATCCATGCCTCCTACCCTTTCTTTCTTTCTTTCTTTTTTTTTTTTTTTCTTTTTTTGAAACAGAGTTTCACTCTTGTTACCCAGGCTGGAGTGCAATGGCACCCATCTCGGCTCACCGCAACCTCCACCTCCTGGGTTCAAGCAATTCTCCTGCCTTAGCCTTCTGAGTAGCTGGGACTACAGGCATGCGCCACCATGCCCAGCTAGTTTTTGTATTTTTAGCAGAGATGGGGGTTTCACCATGTTGAACAGGATGGTCTCGATCTCTTGACCTCATGGTCCACCCACGCCCTACCAAAGTGCTGGGATTACAGGTGTGAGCCACCGCACCCAGCCTCCCTGCTTTCTTTTGAGTACCAATTGCTTCCTCAGTTATTGTCCACAAGTCTGGTGGGGCAGCATTAAGTACTTATGAAAGAAGTTTTTTTTTTTTTGGAGGTGGAATCCTGTTCTGTCACCCTGGCTGGAGTACAGTGGCAGTGGCATGATCTTGGTTGACTGCAACCTCCGCCTCCTAGGTTCAAGCGATTCTCCTGCCTCAGCCTCCCAAGTAGCTGGGATTACAGGTGCATGCCACCATACCCGGCTAATTTTTTATATTTTTAGTAGAGACAGGGTTTTGCCATGCTGGCCAGGTTGAACTCAAACTCCCGACCTCAAGTGATCCGCCTGCCTCAGCCTCCCGAAGTGCTGGGATTACACGCTGGACATTTCATATAAGTGGAATAGTATAAATGTGGCTTTTTGTGTCTGACTCCTTTCACTTAGCAAAATGTGTTCAAGGTTCATCCATGTTGTAACAGATATCAGTACTTTATGCCTTTTCATGGCTGATTAATATTCCATTGCATGGCTACGGCACATTTTCTTTATCCATTCATCAATTGATGGATGTTTGAGTTATTTCTACGTTTTATTTATTTATTATTTTTATTTTTATTTATTTTGAGACAGTGTCTCACTCCATCACCAGGCGCCAGGCTAGAGTGCAATGGCGCGACCTTGGCACACTGTAACCTCCACCTCCTGGGTTCAAGCAATTCTCCTGCCTCAGCCTCCCGAGTAGCTGGGACTACAGGTGCGCACCACCGCGCTCAGCTAATTTTTTTGTGTTTTTAGTAGACACAGGGTTTCACCATGTTGGCCAGGATGGTCTCAATCTGTTGACCTCAGGATCCGCCCGCCTCCGCCTCCCAAAGTTCTGGGATTACAGGTGTGAGCCACCGCGCCCGGCCCTATTTTATTTTTTATTTTTTATTTTTTTTTGAGACGGAGTTTCGCTCTTGTTACCCAGGTTGGAGTGCAATGGCGCGATCTCAGCTCACCGCAACCTCCGCCTCCTGGATTCAGGCAATTCTCCTGCCTCAGCCTCCTGAGTAGCTGGGATTTCAGGCACGTGCCACCATGTCCAGCTGATTTTTTGTATTTTTTTAGTAGAGACGGGGTTTCACCATGTTGACCAGGATGGTCTCCATCTCTTGACCTCGTGATCCACCCGCCTCGGCCTCCCAAAGTGCTGGGATTACAGGCATGAGACACTACGCCCGGCCCTTATTTTTTCTTTTTAATAGAGATAAGGTGTTGCTCTGTCACCCAGGCTGGAGTGCAGTGGCATGATCATTCAAGCCATCCTCCCACCTCTGCCTCCCAAGTAGCTAGGACTACAGACCACACCACCACAACTACATAATTTTTTGGTTTTTTGTAGAGATAAGGTCCTGAACTCCTGGCCTCAAGCAACCTTCCTGAAATGGACTGTCAAAATGTTGGGATTACAGGCATGAGCTACAGCACTCAATTTTTTGACGATTGTGAACAATGCTGCTATGAAATTAGTGTACAAGTTTTTGTTAACATATGCTGTTTTAGTATTTACAATGTCCCTTAAGGTCACCTGTCTCGTTGGGCCTCACAAACACTTTGTGAGATAAAACAAATCCTATTTCCATTTTGCAGCTAGGGCAACAGGCTCTCAGAGATAATTGCCTAGTGTGTGCTAGAGTCAGCATTCTAATCCAGTCCTTTTTTTTTTTTTTTTTTTTCAAGATAGCTTAAAAATGTCAAAAGAGGCCGAGCGCGGTGGCTCAAGCCTGTAATCCCAGCACTTTGGGAGGCTGAGGCGGGTGGATCACAAGGTCAAGAGATGGAGACCATCCTGGTCAACATGGTGAAACCCCGTCTCTACTAAAAATACAAAAAAAAAATTAGCTGGGCATGGTGGTGTGTGCCTGTAATCCAAGCTACTCAGGAGGCTGAGGCGGGAGAATTGCCTGAACCCAGGAGGCGGAGGTTGCGGTGAGCCGAGATCGCGCCATTGCACTTCAGCCTGGGTAACAAGAGCAAAACTCCGTCTCCAAAAAAAAAAAAAAAAAAAAAAAAGTCAAAAGAAAGCACACGAGTTTCTGGGAAAGGTGGAATTTGCTGCTTATTTTTAGTTTTGTAAAGATGTGACTATATTGACCCAGGCTCATTAGAAAAGCAGTGTCTAGAGTAAGTTACAGATTCCAGAAGAAAATGTTGCGTAACAAGTGGTCAAAATTTCCTAAAACAGAGTTAAAACAGAGTTATACCCAGGCTGCTGAGCAGGAATAGGCACTTCTATTCTTTGTAGTTTTCTGATTTTTACTTTCAAGGAAAATGCAGACAGATTGTAGCTGTTTGCAGTTCTAATGGTTCACAGAAAGAAATGGCTTCAGATTATTTTTTTTCTCCTAATTATCATGCATCTTAGAGACATGTTTATGACTAGATTTAAATCTTAGCACAGTCTATTAATATTTCAGTTTTGGCATCAGGCACATGAAATAGTATTATTCATGCAAACCTTGCCAAAAGCATTCTGAGTCAAAACTTGACTAAATTAATACAGTCCTTTTTTGATATTTGAATCATCATATATTAAAAAATCTGCAGGAGACCTTAGAAATGGTTTAATCCAAATAGTTACCCAATGTATGCATTCTGATTCATGAACTGAACCCCCCTGCACCCTCCCCTCCTCTTATTCTTATGGCCAAAAGCAGGAACACTAATAATTAAGGACAGAAGCCTAAAAACAAACAAAAAAGTCTTGTTCAATTTTTCTTGCTTGGAATATCTTTCTCCACATTGTGTTCCTGATGAACTCTGACTTTCCCTGAGTTAATTACTCTCACCTTGTATCAATACTCATACACTATTTATCACACTGTATTGAGATTATTTGTTTAAAATATATGTACTCAGATGATGTGATTGATTTAAAACATGTTTTGTTAATCTCCAGCATCTAGTAGAATTCCTGGTGTAGTCATGCAGTAAAGATTTGTTTTTTTTGTTGTTGATTTTTGTTTGTTTGTTTTCGAGACGGAGTCTTGCTCCATTGCCCAGACACATCCCGGGTTTAAGCGATTCTCCTGCCTCAGCCTCTCCATTAGCTGGGATTACAGGCATGGACCACCATGCCTGGCTAATTTTTTGCATTTTTAGTAGAGATGGGGTTTCACCATGTTGGCCAGGCAGGTCTCGAACTCCTGACCTCAGGTGATCCACCAGCCTCGGCCTTCTAAAGTGCTGGGATTACAGGTTTGAGCCACTGTGTCTGGCCAAAGATTTGTTGATTTCAGCCAAGCCGTGTGGCTCAAGCCTGTAATCCCAGCACTTTGGAAGACCGAGGCCAGGCAGATAGTTTGATCCCAGGAGTTTGGGATCAGCCTGGGCAACACGGTGAAAATCTGTCTCTATAAAAAACAATGCAAAAATTAGCTGGGTGTGGTAGCATGCACCTGTAATCTAGTCTCAGCTACTCTAGAAGAGACGTAGGAGGATCACTTGCCCTTGGAGGCTGAGGCTGCAGTGAGGCCTGATTGTGCCACTGCACTCCAGCCTGAATAACAAAGCAAGACCCTATATCAAAAAAAAAAAAAAAAAAGATTTGTTTATTTGGATGGACTTTTTAACCAGATCTCAAGAACTCTGAGTTCTGAGTGACTGCCGATTGTCAAGTCACTGTCTGCATTACCATTAATTAACAGTTACGGGCTGGGTGCGGTGGCTCAAGCCTGTAATCCCAGCACTTTTGGAGGCCGAGGCGAGTGGATCACAAGGTCAAGAGATGGAGACCATCCTGGTCAACATGGTGAAACCCCGTCTCTACTAAAAATACAAAAAAGTAGCTGGGCATGGTGGCATATGCCTGTAATCCAAGCTACTCAGGAGGCTGAGGCAGGAGAATTGCCTGAACCCAGGAGGCGGAGGTTGAGGTGAGCTGAGATCGCGCCATTGCACTCCAGCCTGGGTAACAAGAGCGAAACTCCGTCTCAAAAAAAAAAAAAAAAAAAAAACAGTTACGAAGCCCTCATAGCTAGAAGAACTAAACTGGACCTAAAAGATGTATTAAGTACCTTGCACATAGTCCCAGTACTGAGGAAGTTCATGAAGTCTATATATACAAAATAGAAGTCAAGCCTGGCAAATGTAGATTCACTATTAAAGTTGAGAAGCCCACCCATGCATAAGCATGTAACCAATGGGGGGGCCAATGTGTGGGATATGTGATAGGATTAGAGATATTGAGATTGGGCCATGTTATTAGCCAACTTCGCAAGGATCAATCAGTCATTCTACATAAAATTACCAAACAATTATTTTAAAGGTGGAGCCAACAACATTTCCTGACTGATTGGATGTGGGTGTAACAGAGAAAAGGGCCAAGAAAGCCTCCACTGTTTTTGACCTGGGCCACTAGAGGCACGGAGTTGCCATCCAGTGAGATGGGAGACTGTGGTAAGGCAGGTTTGTGGGAGGTGATTAGGAGTTAGTCACTAGGCTCTAGACAGACTTTGGGACACCTTAGTGAACAAGGGAAGGAGACCAAGCGTCTGACATTAAATTCTCATGGATGACGGGAACAAATGTGTAATGCATAAGAAAGTTACACTGATGTTAAAAGGGATGAGAGCTAAGAGAAAACAAAAAGCAGGGTGTGGGGATGGGGAGAGCTGGGGTGGGAGGTACCTGGAAGAAGTCTGTTTCAAGCTGAGGAAACGATCAGCTAAAATGCCCAATAGCAGATAGTGGCAATTCCTCTAGGGATGATCAGGGAGTAAGAGTGGCTAGAACAGGGTAGCCAGTGAGAGTAAGAGAAGAGATCCGAGGGGTCAGGGGGCCAGATCACGTAAGAGCTTTGGTTTGTACTATTCTTGTTTAAACAGGGAGTCTTTGGAAGGTTTCCAGCAGAGTGATGACATAATCTGATTTATGAATTCAAAGGATTACTCAGGCTGCTGGGGTGAGAATACACTCCAGGAAGGTAGACTAGACTCAGGTGGAAGCAGGGAGATTTAAAGATGCCATCGAGGTAATCCAGGCAGGGAATCATACGGATTAGTGTCGGGAGAGGAGCCGGGGGAATGAGAAGAACTTGGAATCTGGATCTATCCAAAAAGTAGAGCCGATAGAATTTCCTTGTAGATTCAGTTTGAAGCGTGGCAGAAAAGGGAACCAAGGATCACTCAAAGTGTTTTTGTTTTGATTTGAGACGGAGCTTCACTCTGTCACCCGGGCTGGAGCACAGTGGCGCAATCACAGCTCACTGCAACCTTGGCCTCCTGGGTTCAAGTGATTCTCCTGCCTCAGCTTCCTGAGTAGCTGGGATGACAGGCATCTGCCACCATGCCTGGATAATATTTGTATTTTTAGTAGAGATGAGGTTCCACCATGTTGGCCAGGCTGGTGTTGAACTCCTGACCTCAAGTGATCTACCCGCCTTGGCCTCCCAAAGTGCTGGAATTACAGGCATGAGCCACTGTGCCGGGCCTGACTCCAAGACTTTTGACCTGAGCAACTGGAAAGGATGGAGTGGACATCTATAACATAGAGAAGTCTGTGGTGGAGGCATTTTGTGAGGGAAGATCAAGATTCCGTTTGGACATGTTAGCTTTGAGATAGCGATTTTGCGTCCGAGTGATACGAGGGCTATGGGAGAAAAAGGATCATTGGATGAGAGGCTGCAAGGGAAACAGTGTCCTCAGGGGAGAGCCAGGTTATAGTTAGAGCTAGAAAAAAAAAGCAGGTGGTGGGGGGTGGTATTTAGAGATAGAAAGAGCACAGCTCAGTGGCTCACACCTGTAATCCCTGCACTTTGGGAGGCCGAGGCTGGCGGATTATGAGGTCAAGAGATTGAGACTCTCCGGGCCAACATTGAAACCCCGTCTCTACTAAAAATATAAGAATTAGCTGGGCATAGTGATGGGTGCCTATAGTCCCAGCTACTCAGAAGGCTGAGGCAGGAGAATTGCTTGAACCCGGGAGGAAGACGTTACAGTGAGCTGAGATCATGCCACTGCACTCCAGCCTGGGTGACAGATCGAGATTCTGTCTAAAAAAAAGTTGATATTGAAGAATTTTTTTCAAATGAAATCATAAACATTACAAGATTTAATCCTTAAATAAATGCATTTTAAACATTTCAGAAATGCTTTAAAATATTTTAAATTTTTTTTTTTTTTTGAGACAGAGTCTCGTTCTGACTTCCAGGCTGGAATGCAGTCCTGTGATCATGGCTCACTGCAACCTCAACCTCCTGGGCTCAAGCAATCCTCCCGCCTCAGCCTCCTCAGTAGCTGGGGCTGCAGGAGTGTGCCACTATGTGTGGTTAATTTTTAATTTTTGGTAGACAGAGGTCTCACTGTGAGGTCTCACTGTACTTCCCAGGATGATTTTGAACTCCTGGCCTCAAGAATCCTCCTGCTTTGGCCTCTGAAAGTGCTGGGATTACTGGTGTGAGCCATTGCACCTGGCCCCTTGTTTCTTAATTTGGTCCTCTAATTAAGTATCCTGTTCCTCTATCTGGGTACTTAAGTTTCATAAGTGGTTGACTTTTTCTATCTGGCTGGCTCTAGGGTCATGAATTGGGCATGATTGATTTATCTGGGTATGCTCAGGTTACCTGACTTGCAACCTGGGCATCCTCTGCAACTGAAAAACAGCTCATCAGATGGCTGGGCACGGTGGCTCATGCCTGTAATCTCAGCACTTTAGGAGGCCGAGGTGGAAGAATCACCTGAAGTCAAGAGTTTGAGACCAACCTGGTCCACATGACAAAACCCTGTCTCTACTAAAAATACAAAAAATAGTCAGGTGGGGTGGCAGGTACCTGTCATCCCAGCCACTTTGGAGGCTGAGACAGGAGAATTGCTTGAACCTGGACGGTGGAGGTTGCAGTGAGCCAGGACCATGCCATTGCACTCTAGCCTGGGCAGCAGAAGCTCCATCTCAAAAAAAAAGAAAAGAAAAAGAAAAACAACTCATCAGATTTATCATTTGTTACGTTTTCTTATTGACACAGTTGAATCAGACTGAACTGGTCCTGCAGGTACAGTAGGGTGGAAAGCACCCTTGAGAGATCTTCCGCTCTGTCTGCAGCCACTCTCCAGGCCCTTGCTTCAGCTACACTATCCCTCTTGTGAACTGTGTATGGGAGGGACGTAGGCTGCGCGCCTGATGATCGGAGGTGGAACAGTTTCGTCCCAAATGCGTCTCGCCCCCTCCATCCCCTTGTCCTTGAAAAAACTGTCTTCCATGAAACTGGTCCCTGTCGCCAAAAAGATTGGGGACCACTGCCTTAAATAATAAAGAAATTCATTGGCCCCCATGACCAGAAGCCCAAACATAGGACACATTTTTAGGTATGTTCATCTTTGGCTACCTCCACTTCCCTGTACCTCTTCCAGACCGCTCTGTGCTTCTCCATGGATCAGCTCCATCCTCAGGCCAGTGGTGAATGGATACAGCAGCTCCAGATGTGTAATCTGTGAATGACATCACCCGGAAGCATACAATTAGAGCTTCCAGAAGCTGAGGGTTCTGATTTAGGGGACCCTAACCTAGAGGATGCAGTGGGGGTTGTGGGGGAGGGAAACCTGCAGCACACTTCTGATTAGGTAAGAATTTTCACCTACCCCATGACTGACAAGAGACATGGATTTACCCTCCAACCAGGGCTCTGGAAGGCCTAAGGGAGTGATGCTTTCTAGATTAGCAATCCGTAATGCCCATCTGCAGGATTTTGCTGAAGGTGGGTTCCATGTTTTACCCATTCTTTTATTTCTAGCATATATCATGGTGGCTGGTACATTGTAACTGTTCAATAAACGTCATTGAAAAAATAAATGAATAAATGAGTACCTGGAAAAGTGCTCAATCTAATCCATATTTGCCCTATAGTAAAAGAAAAAAAGTTCAAATAATCCCTGGTTTCTTGAAATTCAAAAGGAAGGCTTTTTTTTTTTTTTTTTTTTTTTTTTTGCGATGAAGGCTTGCTCTGTCACCAGGCTGGAGTGCAGTGGCATGATCTCAGTTCACTGCAAACTCTGCCTCCTGGGTTCAAGCGATTTTCCTGCCTCAGCCTTCCAAGTAGCTGGAACTATAGGCACGTGCTACCACGCCCAGCTAATTTTTTTTCTAGCTGTTAGTAGAGACGGGTTTTCACCATGTTAGCCAGGATGGTCTCAATCTCCTGACCTCATGATCCACCCACCTCAGCCTCCCAAAGTGCTGGGATTACAAGCATGAGCCACCTCCACGGACCAGGAAGGCATTTTAAAGAACATCCTATCTGGAAGGTAAAGAGGAAGACCCAATGTTATAATCAAATTATATAGGATTTTATAATAGACCAGATGTCAACCATTTAAATAACATCTTGCAGTAAATACACACAAGTGCTACATTTTTTTAATGAACAATTTGGATCTGGAATCAAATGAGCTTCTGAATTTCACGCAACAGAAGCTTCCAGATTTTTAGCCTGCTTTAATGGATTTAGAATTATTTTGCTTGGAGACGGGAGGATGGACTCGTGGGCTGGTGATTTTCAGGCATTTCTTCCAGATTTTAAGATTATATTGGGATTTAGCACTACAGTGCTCAATAGAAACTCAACAGAAAGCAACTGGCACCAGTTAGGAACTACTCTCTGCTGATAGCAATTTTTTTTTCTACTTTCCTCACAATTTACCCAAGACAATATAAATGTTACAAATTATCAGCACTGGATTACTGCGAGTAGGAGGGAACAGGGTATTCATGAATGTTTTGTAGCAGCCTTTCAGACCGGAATGTGCCCCAACCTCTTGCTGCTGTTTTTTAAGGTTGTAGCCTATTTCATTCCATTGGTGATATCTCAACCCTGCCAAACTCTTTACAATGTAAACACTTCAACAAGTGGGTGTCTTTGGGAGGAGCCCTTAGTCTTTCATAGCAATAAACTTCAGCACTTCCTCATTTTGGCTGCCTCCTCATTCTGATTCTAAAGAAAACAAACAAACCTGGCCTCCGCCTCAGCCACTGTGAGCCCGCAAGAGGGGAACAGTGATTGTGCCAGTCTAGGCCCTGATGGTCAAACGAGGAGTCTAAACTGGCAACGAACAGTGTTTGGTTGAGCAGGCACAATGTGTGTTTTTCTTTTTATGGTATTTGGATTCGAATGACTTTAGCTGAGACATGCTTTTTCTGTGCATTGCATGTGGATCTCTTATTTGACTAATGTATTTCCATTACGTGCCCAGCCTCTATAGGCGTTGACCTTGCCTCCCCAGACTAAACCACAGAAGGAAGTACAGAGACGTTGAGGCTGAGCTTATTTAGGTTAAGTAGGGAAAACTGTATACAGAGTTAAGCAGATACATTTTTTTTTTAATCCTCCTAGAATAAACATAGTTTATTAGTATTTTTTTCTCTCTCTCTTTCTTCTTTTTTTCTCTCTCTCCCAGACTGGAGTGCAGTGGTGCAAACTCAGCTCACTGCAACCTCTGCTGCCCAGGTTCAAGTGATTCTCCTGCCTCAGCCTCTGAAGTAGCTGGGATTAAAGGCACCTGCAACCGCGCCCGGCTACTTTTTTTGTATTTTTTTAGTAGAGACTGGGTTTTACCATATTGGCCAGGCTGGTCTTGAACTCTTGACCTCAAGATGTGTCTGCCTCGGCCTCCCAAAGTGCTGGGATTACAGGTGTGAGCCACCGCGCCTGGCCCAGCAGTTATCTTTTTTTACTCTCCTAGAATAAGCATAAACATTAGTGTTTTCTTCCTTCCTTCCTTCCTTCCTTCCTTCCTTCCTTCCTTCCTTCCTTCCTTCCTTCCTTCCTTCCTTCCCTCCCTCCCTCCCTCCCTTCCTTTCTTCCTTCCTTTCTTCCCTTTCTCTCTCTCTCTCTCTCTCTCTCTCTCGCTCTCTCCCTCTCCTCTCCTTTCTCTCTTTCTTCTTGCCACCGCACCTGGCCCAGCAGATATCTTTTTTACCCTCCTAGAATAAGCATAAACATTAGTGTTTTCTTTCTTTCTCTCTCTCTCTTTCTTTCTTTCCTCTTTCTCTCTCTCTTTCTTTTCTTTCTCCCTTCCTCCCCCTACTCTCTTTCTTTCTCTCTGTCTCTCTCTCTGTCTGTCTTCCTCTCTTTCTCTCTTTCAATGAAGTCTCACTCTTGCCCAGGCTGGAGTGCAGTCATGTGAACTCAGTTCACTGGCTCACTGCAACGTCTGCTGCCCAGGTTCAAGTGATTTTCCTGCCTCAGCCTCCTGAATAGTTGGGATTGCAGGTGCCTGCTACTGTGCCGGGCTAATTTTTTTGTATATTTAGTAGAGACGGGGTTTCACCATCTTGGTATGTGCCACTACCAGCTGATTTTTGTATTTTTGGTAGAGATGGGATTTCACCATGTTGGACAGGCTGGTCTCAAACTCCTGACTTCAATGATCTACCCACCTTGACTTCCCAAAGTGCTGGGATTCCAATGTGAGCCACTGCGGCCAGCCCCCACACCTCAATCTTTATTCTCTAGCATTGCAAGTTGTTTTATTTGTTAATTTTCTTTCCACATTTCCCATGTCCCATGCAGGCTGTCTTTTCTTCTTACATTCTTATATATCTACTCTTAACGTTTTTATAGTCATGTGTCCACTCAACCAATATTTGGAGCTAATACTATGGACTGAGCACTTGCTGAACATGCTGTATTAACCCTTCCTAACTGGTTAACTCTGGGTGATGACCTGTGAAAAATGAGAAATGTTGTTGTAAGCCAATGCTTTAGGGCAAACTTAATTGAGGTCATTTGTGAAGACAGCAATTTTTAAGAGATACGACATAAATCCTTATGATGTACATTAATTTTAGTATTTTAATTAGAGGTTAAGTAATCATCTTTATACCAGCTGTTTCCTAGCCGTCCAAAGTGACTTAAGCATGATATTCTCTCTCTCTCTTTTTTTGAGATGGAGTTTCACTCTTGTTGTGATGGAGAGAAGAGGATAAATTTGGGATAAGTTTTGGAGAAGAGCTGATAGGATCTACTAGATGGATAAAACATAGGAGTGAAAGGGCCAAGGGTGGTGGCTCACACCTCTAATCCCAGCACCTTGGGAGGCCGAGGCAGGAGGATCACGAAGTCAAGAGATGGAGACCATCCTGGCCAATATGGTGAAACCCCATCTCTACTAAAAATATGAAAAATAATTAGCTGGGCATGGCGGCACGTGCCTATAGTCCCAACTACTTGGAAGGCGGAGGCAGGAGAATCACTTGAACCTGGGAGGCGGAGGTTGCAGGGAGCCAAGATCGTGCCACTGCATTCCAACTTGGTGACAGAGCAAGACTCTGTCTCAAAAAAAGAAAGAAAACATGGGAGTGAAAGAACAGAAAGAATAAAGGCTGTCTTTAGGCTCTTGGCTGAGCATTTGTTGACTAGGAAATCCAGGGCTCTCTTACTGCTCCATTGTGTGTATTAAAAGGCAACAATTTCTTGTGTTGTATAAGACGCACTCAGTCCTATATATGCTATCATCAGTGAGAAGCAAGACTGGGCTATAGATTTGCTGGAATTAGAGAAGAGAGGTTGATCACTTCTTGGAACTTCTAGGGTTTTTCCTCTATGGATACATGTGTTGGATTACTTTGTAAGTTTTGCTTCAATTATCCTCCAACTGTCTCACTTTCCTCCTCTGCTCCTGGCTCCCACTTCTGCTTCCTCTGCACCTCAGTAGAACAAGAGCAGCCTCCCAGGGCATGACAAGTTCATTTGGCTTGGCATGGGCCCTGGACAATAGGTCTTGCCTTCAGGCAGTGTAACTTCCTGGTTTGGTGAATAGAAAATGCCATCCTAGACTGGGTGTGGTGGCTCATGCCAGTAATTCCAGAGCTTTGGGAGGCCGAGGTGGGTGGATAACCCGAGGTTAGGAGTTCAAGACCAGCCTGGCCAACATGGCGAAACCCCATCTCTACTAAAAATACAAAAATTAGCTGGGTGTGGTGGTGCACACCTGTGATACCAGCTACTTGGGAGGCTGAGGCAGGAGAATCACTTGAACCTTGGAGGCAGAGGCTGCAGTGAGCCAAGATTGCACCACTGCACTCCAATCTGGGCAACAGAGGAAGATTCCATGTCAAAAAAAAAAAAAAAAAAAAAAAAAGAGAGAGAGAGAAAATGCCTGCCTGTGCTGATCCTGAACAAGGCTTGGGGGCAAGAGCAGAGCAGACCCCTACACATATCTCCTTTGGTTTAGGGTATTTGGGGAAGAGACGCTGCAGCCATGGGTGACTGATGGTACTGAAACCCCAGCCCTGCAGCTTTGGGCTGACTCTGTGGGAAGTTGGTTCAACTGTAGGAAACATCTTATCTGCAGTGCTTTACAAGTACTTTCAGGAGAGTTTCTTAATTCTCTGAGCTCTAATTCCCTCATCTGCAAGACAGAATAGTAATAATTATTACTTCTTAAGAGTTTTTATGAGAATTGACTTAATTTCAGAGGCAGTAAACAGCCTAGGTGAGCTTGGCTTGGAGTGTGGAGTCAGGCCCTTTGATTCCTTTCCAACTGGAATTTTTGGTTGTGGGACATGGGAACAAGTTTCTTAACCTCTCTGTGCCTCAGTTTTCTCAATAGGAGGATAATAATGGTACCTGCTTCTTATGGTTGTTGTGAGAATTGGATGAAATAGTTCATGGAAAATGCTTTCAACCGTGACTGGTATTTGATTATAGTACTTAAAAAATAGCTGTTGATAAAGCGGCACTTGAGGAATGTCTATTATTGAAAGATTACATCCATGAAAAGTAAAGCATTAAAAGTTATTGTGTTAAATTTTATTACATCCTCTGTTATCCTTGCTGATTTTGTTTTCCAGAAATAATTACAACATTATCATACAAATCTAATCTCTGGGATCTAAATGAGAGGATCACACTCTCAGATGGCTACAGGGGTGAGACAGGTCACCCAAATAAATGAGGGTGCAAGCTCTGGGATCTCAGAACGAGATCTGTCTGAACAGGCTATGGCCAACTATTTCAATATCAGCAGTATCACTTGCAGATTCTTTCAGAGAAGCTGGAAATCTGGAATTTTTATTAATAGATGAGATTTCTGGGTTTATTAATGTTAGTCGTTTAACCAAAGAGTTTAGAAACACCTTGCTGGCTAAAGAAATGTATGTTGGGGAGTGGTCTTGACCCACAGACCTGCAGTTTAGAAACGCTGATCTAGACAACTGCAGATTAGTTTGTGAGACCAGCCAGAAATGGGATCCAGGAAGGTCAATATGCATGGAAGAATGGTTTAAGCCCCAGGAGCCACTGGAGTGGCAGTCTCAGGTGTGTGGATCCTCAGAAGCTGCCCTAGTGCAGAAGAAAGACTGGACTTGGGAGCAATGAGGATGCTGAAAAGATAAAGCCTGTGACCGAAGGTGACCTGGGCATACTTCACAACCTAATCTAGGGCTGGCCCCAATGCCACAGATGTCTGCACTTTGAATACAGGTTGTTTTTACTTCCTTGGCAATCAGGTTACACAGAGGCAGTATTGTTCAATTCCTATGGCTTCCTGGGACCTGAATCGCACCTGCATAGCGATGGCATCATCCATAATTAGGCAATGGCTTGCTTTTGTCTTGAGGCTTCTGTGGGCCTTACCTGATGCAGGCGTTCTGGAGGGAGTGTAAGTGGAAAGACTTTGCTAGAGTCAGGTCATATAATTCAGCACACTAAAGTGAACTATGGAACAGGTGCACATGCAATGCAACAGCTCGGTTTCACTTTTAATGCCTTGCATTATCATACAGCTATTTGGTTATCGTTTTCATAACTCAACAATCTCAAAGTAAGACTTTATGATTTGCATGTAATGGTCTTCTATCCGTTGGCAGAGACAAGCAAGGTACAAAATCGTGGGAAGGGTGGTAAATGAAGGCTAAATATGTATTACTGATATTCAAAATGAGAGACATTTAATGTTATTTAATAGTTATAGGACAATAGCAGTTGATGAGCGGTACTTAATACGAGCAATTTTACCACCGCCAGGGACATCAGCAATGTTTGGAGACATTTTTGGTTGTCACAACTGAGGGCAGCATTTGCTACTGGCATCTAGTGGTAGAGGCTAGGGATGTTTCAGAACATTCTACAATGCACAGACGACCCCGGACAACAATGATCAGGCCCGACCTGTCAACAGAGACAAGGCCAAAACCCCTGTAATAGTTTGAAAGAAAAAAATTCATCTGTATGTAACTTTAGAAATGAAACTAAGGGTGTCAATTAAAGGCTGCCATACATATGCATGTAAATTAAAGGGTTAAAGCTGTGTGTATGTGTGATTGATGACAGCTAATTGCTATCTCTTCACAAACTCTTAGCTGAATTAATCCAATTGTAGGAAGCAATCTACAAGAAAACTGTTTTCACTATGAAGGAGATGCTTAGAGCTGCACATGGGAGCACCCCAAAAGATGAATGTGCTGATACACAGAGCAAAAATCATACAAATAGGAAAAACTTGAAGACCAAACCTAGGACCCTTGATCCTTCCGAGTGCCCCACCAAATGTTTCTTCTCCATCTGCTACTCCCAGTATGTGGTAATCTCCTTTGACATCTTGCATTACTAACAATGCTTTAAAGACAGGTAAACAGAGGCTGAGGCTTTCATGCAATAGACTGTGCTGTGGATAAGTTACCTGTCAAGCGTAATGTTTACTCAGTTGAGTTACCTCTTAACTGAAGATGCAGGCCATTATTTCCAAAAGAGTTTTACCCTGAAGTATAGTCTAAGCTGTTAAGGACAGAGGATAATTTAAAATAGCTGAAAAGTTTGGGATATTTAGATAAAATGCTGAATTTCATGAAACACCTAATAGAAAAGAAGCAAGATTAAGGATTTTGCATTTCTTTCTTTTTTATTTTTATTTTTATTTTTATTTTTTTATATAGAGTCATACATTATCACCCAGGCTGGAGTGCAGTGGTGCTATCATGGCTCACTGCAGCCTCTGCACCCTGGGCTCAAGCTTTCCTCCCACCTCAGCCTCCCAAGTAGCTGAGACCACAGACATGTGCCACCACCCCCAGCTAATTAAAATGCTTTTTATTTTGTGGACACATTGTTCTCCTGTGTTGCTCAGGCTAGTCTCAAATCCCTGGGCTCAAGTGATCCTTCCACCTCAACCCCCAAAGTGCTGGGATTACAGACATGAACCACGGCACTAAGGCATTTTGATTTTACTGCAAAGGGGCAGAAGTGTGGGTCCTGGCTTTTTAAATAAAATCCATGCACAAACTATTAAGGTAGGCTTTCTCACTTCCCCATGAACCATCTCATTATGTAGCCAGGGAAGTCATATCACCCAAACGAACCCAAAAGAAATCAAAACCCAAACTGGAATATTTACAAGAGATCAAGAGATTTTTCTTTCTTTCTTTCTTTCTTTTTTTTTTTTTTTTACAGCGTCTTGCTCTGTCACCAGGCTGGAATGCAGTGGCATGATCTCAGTTTACTGCTACCTCTGCCTTCCAGGTTCAAACAATTCTTGTGCCTCAGCCTCCTCAGTAGTTGGGATTACAGGCATGCACCACCATGCCCAGCTAATTTCTGTTTTTGTTTGTTTGTTTGTTTTGTAGAGATGGGTTTTCACATGTTGGCCAGGTTGATCTCGAACTGCTGGCCTCAAGTGACCTGTCCACCTTGGCCTCCCAAAATCCTGGAATTACAGGCATGAGCCACTATGCCCAGACTCCACGGGGTCTTTAAAAAGTCTTAATTGAAATACACATCCTTATGTTTTTATTTTTTTTCCAAGTTGGTGATCCTTTCTCATCGTTCCCATTATTAAACCTCTTTTTCTTTTGATTTCAAACAAAAATAGGAAGGGGTGGTATTCACTGAGCACTTACCAGATGTCATTATAAGCACTTTTCACATAGCTATTTAAGCCTCATCTATGAAATATATATAATTAACCAATTTCCAAATGATGAAACTGAGGCCCAGAGATTGTAAATAATTTGTTTAAAGTAATTCAGCTAGTAAGGGAGGAGCCAAACTTCAATATAGGCAATGTAACTCTAGAATCTGTGACTTATTGTACAGTCTGAAATCAGGATCTAGAATTGTTCTAAGCTCTGAGTCAGTTTTGTCAGGGGAAATATTGAGAAAATGGATTTCTTGTTTTTCCTGAGGTTCCTTTGAATGACTGTCTTTGAAAGAAAGGAATACAGGTGAAGGAAGGAGTACCAGGGATGCCTTTGAAAGCTCAGTTGATAGAGTGAAGGACGATAGTAGCGGAGAATGGACTTTAAAGTAAGTCCTCACTTGGCGTTGTCAATAGGTTCTTGGAAACTGTAACTTTAAGGAAAATGACATAGAATAAAACCATTTTGTTCTCATTAATGTTATAACAAAATGATGTTATTTGAGGAGCTGCAGTCCACGGTTTCGCTTAAAGTTGTAGTTTCCAAGAACCTATTGACGAGGTTAAGTAAGAACTTACTGAACTTAAAAGTTTACAGATTTTGAAACACTTTGGGGGCAGTCTTTGCAGAGCGGCAAGATAGCCGTGGATAAGAAAAGTGTCACTTTTGTGATAGATGAAAGTGGCTTGATTTCTAGTTAAACCTACTAGCTGAGTGATGTTGAGCAAGTCACTTAATGTCCCTAGTCCTCAGATTCCTCATTTGTAAAGTGGTTACACATCCTTGAGTTATAAGGATTAAGTGATACAATTCACATCAAGTGCCTAACACGGTGCCTGGTACAAAGAAAGGGCCCAGTAGATGTTAGTTCTTGTTTTACAGGGAGCTTCGTGGTCGAATTATAAGATGGGGTGGATTAGCAAGCAAATTTCAGATAAACATTTTGAAACTGTGAGATTCAATTCTGTTTCTGCCAATCTGAAATAAGGTGACCCTTGGAAAACGGTTCAGCACTTTAGAAACTTTCATTCATAATGAATTGAATTTATTTTATAAAGGAGGCTGGGTGCGACGGTTCACGCCTGAAATCCCAGCACTTTCCGAGGTCAAGGCGGGTGGATTTCTTGAGCTCAAGGAGTTTGAGACCAACTTGTGCAACATGACAAAACCCTGTCTCTACCCAAAATACAAAAGTCAGCTGAGTGTGGTGGTGTGCGTCTGTGGTCCCAGCTACTTGGGAGGCTGATGTGGGAGGATCACTTGAGCCCAGGAAGTGGAGGATGCAATGAGTTGTGATGACAGTTTAAGACCTGGGTGACAGAGTGAGACCCTGTCTCAAACAAGCAAGCAAACAAACAAAAACAAAAACAAAAACAAAACAAATTTACAAAGGAAATTTTTATTTGTAGGTTATTTATTATGTATTGTATGAGTCCATAATTATGTAGATATATTTATCTTTATAATTTATTATGTGGCACATGTCTCACACATAAGAGGTGGCACTTGTCTCCGGACCAGATTAAAGACCAGCTTAAACACAGAAGAATCACCAAAAGCATCTTGCTGTAACACATGCTCACCAGTGCCATGACAGTTTACCATTGCCATGACAACATGTGGAAGTTACCACCCCTTTCCATGGCAATGACCCAGAACTTACCACTCCTTTTCCAGAGATTTCTGAATCATCTGCCCCTTAATTGGCATATAATTAAAAGTGGGCAAAAATATATCTGCAAAAATATAATTAAAATATAAATAAATTAAAATTAGAAATACCTTAATTTTAACAGGACCTGATTCTATAGGAATGAGCTGTGACTAACCAAATCCCAGCCTCTGAGCTGCTACCCTCCACATAACTGCTTAGAGGGTAGCCCTGCTCTGCAGAAGCAGTCGCTGAGTTGTTAACACTATAGCTCAATAAAGCCATTTTTCTCTGTCACCAGCTCACCCTTGAATTCTTTCCTGAGCAAAACCAAAAATCCTTCCCAGGTTAAGCCCCAGTTTTGGGGCTCACCTGCCCTGAGGCATCACTAATAATCTCTTTTTTTTTGGTTACAGGTAGTAAAACACTTTTTTTTTTTTTTGAGAGGGAGTTTCGCTCTTGTTACCCAGGCTGGAGTGCAATGGCGCGATCTTGGCTCACCGCAACCTCCGCCTCCTGGGTTCAAGCGATTCTCCTGCCTAAGCCTCCCTAGTAGCTGGGACTACAGACGCGAGCCATCATGCCCAGCTAAGTTTTGTATTTTTTAGTAGAGACGGCGTTTCACCTTATTGACCAGGATGGTCTCGATCTCTCGACCTCGTGATCCAACCGCCTCAACCTCCCAAAGTGCTGGGATTACAGGCGTGAGCCACCGCGCCGGGCCAGTAAAACATTTCTCTATTACCTCTGTTCTTAATAGCAAAATCCAGCAAAACAAAACTCAGGATGAGTAAGCTAGATACTGGATACCTATTGAGTTACTGTTGTGATATTCAGCAAACAGCATTTGCTATTTTGGTACCAAGAAACAATGTCAAACAACGAAGACGATGATACGATTTACACACTTGGAAGGGGCTTCGAGGGATTACCTAATTTTTCTTGACACTTTGGTTTTATGGATGAGGGAATGAAAAAGAAAAAGGCATAGTGTGAAAAATGAAGACCAGGTGTTTGGTATGTCACAGGGAACTTGGAAGCAGTAGTGATAGCTTTCCGTCCTGGTGGTTTTCCTAAGAGGTTACTTTCTAGTTTGAGATTTGGTTAGTCGCAGCTCATTCCTGCAGAGTCAGATCCTGTTAAAATTAGGAAGGATCGCCCTCTAGAGGTCAAAATAAAGAGAGTATACCTGCAAAGTGGACTGGATTTTGGCAAATGAGGTTCCCCTTCAATAGGATTTTGGAGCTGAAGGAAACTCCTAAATTTGAGAGATTAAAGTTTTGCAGAGGGGAAGGGAATTTATCACATGGATAATTCAGGTAATTTGGCAACCCAGCTTACCTCCCTTCTCAGACTTCTCTTTCACGCTAACTAAATACAACAGCACATCCTTAATTTGTCGACCCTAATCTGTCGATTAATAATTAATCAGCAGTTGGGGGTATTTGTATTTCTTTACTCCCATCACTGCTACAAAAGTGATTGCTTTAACTTTACCATAGTTTGATTAAATCGTCAAGACTGGACAGAATGTATTGAAATGCTAGTTCTGCTAAATTTTGCTTGAACCCTTCTTATACTGTCTGTTTATGAAAGCCCTGAAGTCAATTAAAGAAATGCATGTAGTTAAGGGTAAGAAAGGAAAGGCCTGGATGGGTGTGGTGGCTCACACCTGTAATCCCAGCACATTGGGAGACCGAGGCCAGCAGATCACGAGGTCAGGAGATCGAGACCGTCCTGGCTAATATGGTAAAACCTCATCTCTACTAAAAATACAAAAAATTAGCCAGGCATGGTTGCACATGCCTGTAGTCCTAGCCACTCGGTAGGCTGAGGCAGGAGAACTGCTTGAATCCGGGGGGCAGAGGTTGCAGTGAGCTGAGATTGCACCATTGCACTCCAGCCTGGGCAAAAAGAGTGAAACTGCAACTTAAAAAAAAAAAAAAAAGGTAAGTTCTGGGAACTTGGACAAAAGACAGGAGAAATATTTTTGAAACTGTAATTACAGCAGTAATTAAGAAAACATTTCTGAATGCCTGAACAGGGTTAAAACTGGCATCTTAATTTAAGCAGAATATTTTTATTCAAAATTTGCTTCATTAAGAAAATGGCATGCACTGAAGATATTTGTATTCACTTTGATCACTGAAAATCTAATGCATTCACTTCAATATTAACAATTTTTCAGTAGTGGAAACTAATTTTCAGAGAAATGTGATTTACATCTTGTAAACAAGCTGGAAGGCAAATGTTTTACTTATTGAATCTTTTTATCTATGCAAATACTTGGTAATAGATAAGTAATGGAACTTTGCAGTCACTGTCACTTAGTTTTCTACTGGTCACCATCAGAATGTTTAGAAAACTGCATTCAAGAGAAGAAAAAATCACTCTTCTTTTAAGATAGCATATTATTTTTTTATTTTTTTGAGACAGAGTTTCACTCTTGCTGCCCAGGATGGAGTGCAATGGCGCTCTCTCGGCTCACTGCAACCTCCGTCTCCTGGTTCAAGCTATTCTCCTGCCTCGGCCTCCCAAGTAACTGGGATTACAGGTGGGTACCACCACACCCAGCTAATTTTGTATTTTTAGTAGAGATGGGGTTTCACCATGTTGGTCAGGCTGGTCTTGAACTTCTGACCTCAAGTGATCCACCTGCCTCAGCCTCCCACAGTGCTGGGAATACAGGCATGAGCCATCTCACCTGGCCAAGATAGCATATTTTGGAATGGTTTTTGGTTCCTGACAGAAAGTGAGCTGAAAGCTGATTGGATCTTAGCTGGCAAGTCTTATGAGATCACAAGTTCTAGGAGTAAGGCATACAATCAGTAAACAAGAGTTATAGCATCTGTGAAACACAAGTCTGAGAACCTAAAGACAGGATGTGAAATTGACTTGAAAAATGTGACACTTAAAACTCAGGATATAGATATACATAACCAGGAAGAAGAAAAGTCTTCTTTGGCTAAGCAAAGGGATGTTAGACCACTGACTTGAATTTAACAAGATCGCATAGAGAATCATTTTTTACATCAAGGATTCAGACCTGTGTATACTTTTAGGGAACAGGATTTGATTAACAGCATGTTGACAAACCTTTTTTCTCATTTACATTCCTTAATAGGTCCTGCAAATGAAGGAAAGTACCACTCAACAATGACCTGGAATTGTCTCTGTTAATCCTAAAAAATGTTGGATAAAATGATTATTAACCTGAAATTTGTATATATTATCTTTTTGGTGATAAATTCATGTAGATTTTGGTAAGCATTTGAAATTATGGACAATATAATGGGTTATGTTTGATGTAGTTGCTTTTAAAAAAGAAAGGATCGAAGTTATAGATTTAGTTTATGCATTTAATACTTATGAAAGAACTGGGACACTTTGTGATAAATCGAGGCTAAGAAGCAAACACACACACACACACACACACACACACACACACACACACACACACTACCCATTATGTATCATACTGCACATCATATTTTTTCCAAGACTAACTAAACTAATCCCAGTAGCACGTGTGAAGTTGACTGGCCAACCGAACAATGGCTTAAGGTAAAAATGCATAATGTCATAAATGTGCATCCTCCAAACTTTTTATCTTTTACTTTATTTTATAAGGTCCACCTGTGGAAGAACCATGGGTTCTGAAATCATTAACAACTAGGTACATCCTCATGATTAAAGTAATACTCTATCATAATGAATAGCAGCATTTGCATCAATCCAGGATACTTTATTTTGCAGTCCTTGGTCTCACAGGGCAGACTACAGTCACACACAAAGTCTGATGCAGTGTGTTTCCTGCTGCTGGCATTGAACCCAGTGGTCATCAAGCCACATTTTCCCCCAAGGTTTGCATTCTGCCAAAATTTCACTGGCGAATTATTTTCTTCTAGATCTGGTTGTAAAGGACATTCACAGGTAGGTGTAGTGTCTCACGCCTATAATCCCAGCACTTAGGGAGGCCAAGGCGTGAGGATTACTTAAGGCCAGGAGAGTTTGAGACTTGCCTGGGCAACAAAGTAAGACCCTGTCTTTTAAAAAAGCAAAGCAAAACAAAACAAAAGTTAGCTGGGCATGGGGGCTCACACTTGTAGTCCCAGCTACTCCAGAAGCTGAGTCAGGAGGATCACTTGAGCCTAGGAGATGAAGGATGAAGTGAACTGCGATGGTGCCACTGCCTCCAGCCTGTGTGACAGAGTGAGTTCATGTCTGTGATTTAAAACATTTTTTTTTCCTAGGGGAAAGTGCGAATGCAGTCCCCCACTACCACAAATTATGCAGTCAAGTTTCCCACATTTGGGGAAATCGCAGGGGTCAGCACATCTGGAGTGCAATGGATAAGCCTTGCCCTGGGAAAACCACCTTCGTGATCATGGTATCTCCCCTGCCAGGTAAGTATAACAATTTTTTTATTAAAAAAAAAAATTAAGACACTCACAAGAGCAAACTAACAGCCTTGAGCTTGAAGAGCTCTAACCTGATGTCTACTTCTTACCCCTTCAGTGTCTTTCCTCTCTCCACTTCTCACAGAGATCAACCATGCCTACTTGCCTCCCTTCCTTGAAACCAGATTTATTTAGAGAAAAGCTTTTTGAAGGAAGTCATATGCATTTCAGGTCAGGCACAGTGGCTTACACCTGTAATCCCAGCACTTTTGGAAGCCAGGGCGGGTGGATCACCTGAGGTCAGGAGTTCGAGACCAGCCTGGCCTACATGGTGAAACCCCGGGTCTACTAAAAATACAAAAAATTAGCCCGGTGTGGTGGTGCATGCCTGCAGTCCCAGCTACTCAGGAGGCTGAGGTAGGAGAATTGCTTGAACCCAGGAGGCGGAGGTTGCAGTGAGCCAAGATCATACCACTGCACTCCAGCCTAGGCAACAAGAATGAAATTACATGTCAAAAAAGAGAGAGAGAGAGAAAAAAAAAGTCATATGAATTTCTTTCCTTTCCTTATTCCAACTCCCATTGCATCTGGCTCTTTCTGCAGTAGATCTCGGCTCACTGCAAACTCCGCCTCCTGGGTTCAAGTGATTCTTCTGCCTCGGCCTCCTAAGTAGCTGGGGCTACAGGCGTGCGCCACCCCTCCTGGCTAATTTTTTGTATTTTTAGTTGAGATGGGGTTTTACCGTGTTAGCCAGGATGGTCTCCATCTCCTGACCTTGTGATCCACTCGCCTCAGCCTCCCAGACTGCTGGGATTACAGGGGTGAGCCACTGCACCTGGCTGAAAGGTAGCTTTTAACTCAGGTGGAATAGATGTGTTCTTGGGCAAGAGAGAGGAAAATGGCCACTGACATGGTCAGAGAAGCTCTGGAAATCTGTTAGTAGTTTCATCAGCTCTCATGTCTTCAGAGGTTTATAACTTGGTAGTAAAATAATTCTAGGCTCTGTAATACAGGTTTAAAGAAGGTAAAAAAAATCTCTTAAGCATTATTTCAGTGGTAGGAACATATGTTGAGGTCAGAAAAGTTTTTGGAAAAATCAGTGATGCAGCGGAGTTTCACTCTTGTTACCCAGGCTGGAGTGCAGTGGCACGATCTCGGCTCACCGGAACCTCCGCCTCCTGGGTTCAGGCAATTCTCCTGCCTCAGCCTCCCTAGTAGCTGGGACTACAGGCACGTGCCACCATGCCCAGCTAATTTTTGTATTTTTAGTAGAGACGGGGGGGGTTTCACCATGTTGACCAGGATGGTCTCGATCTCTTGACCTCGTGATCCACCCGCCTCGGCCTCCCAAAGTGCTGGGATTACAGGCGTGAGCCACCGCGCCCGGCCGCAGCCAATCTTTAATTGTTACGCTTTGAGAGAGGTGAGGACTGGGTGCGGTGGCTCATGTCTGTAATCCCAGCACTTTGGGAGGCCGAGG
Source organism: Saimiri boliviensis (assembly GCF_048565385.1). NCBI lineage: Eukaryota > Metazoa > Chordata > Mammalia > Primates > Cebidae > Saimiri > Saimiri boliviensis. Next base: position 16,634,141 of record NC_133453.1, on the reverse strand, counting down.
CAGGCAGAAGGCTTGACCCCAGGAGTTTGAGATCAGCCTGGGCATCATGGTGAAACCCCATCTCTACAAAAAATACAAAAATAAGCCAGGTATGGTGGCACATACCTGCAGTCCCAGCTACTCATGGGGCTAAGACAGGAGGATCACCTGAACCCAGGAGGTCAAAGCTGCAGTGAGATGTTATTGTGCCACTGCCCTCCAGCCCAGGTTACAGAGTGAGACCCTGTCTTGAAATTAAGAAAAAAAAAAGTGGAAACTACCTGGCAGCATCCAAGATCCAATCAGATCAGGCTCCAGCAGCCCCATGGCCAGATCCAATCAGATCATGCCTCTTGGCATCACCTCATTGCAAGATCCAATCAGATCACACCTCATTACCCCATGCTTATAAATTCAACCCAGCCTTCAGCTCTGGGAGACAGATGTGAGCATTTCCTCTTATCTCCTTGTCAGTATAGTCATAACAAACCTTTCTCGCTGCACAGACCCGTGTTTTGGTGTTTGGCTGTCCGTTGAGCGAGGGCAAATGAACCCAGTTTGGACACACATGAGGGTGTCTGCATTTACATGTTAGCATCAACTAAACTGTTCTGGATAACCTGGGGCCAGGCTGGAGTTCAGGCTAATGTGGCAATTTTTTTTTTTTTTTTTTTCATTAAAAGGCCAAATAGCAAATATTTTAGGCTTTGCTGGCCACAAAAGGTCTCTGTCACACATTTTTTGTTTGTTTGTTTGGTCTTTTTTAATTTTTATTTTTTAATTTTTTAGCTTCTTTGTTGTTATTTTTAATAACCCTTTAAAACTTGCATGAACTTCAAAAACATTATGCTAAGTGAAGGATACCATATACAAAAGGTCACATATTGTATAATTCAATGTATATGAAATATTTAGAATAGTAAGTCCATGGAGACAGCAGATTGGCAGTTGCCAGGAGCTAGGAGAGGAGGGAGGGAGTGACTGTTTAATGGGCATGAGGATCATTTTTGGGGTGATGAAATGTTTTGGAACTGGATACGTGAGGTTGCACAACATTGTAAATGTACTAAATGGAATGATTTCACTTAAACATGGCATTGTTAAATTCAAAATGGTTCAGTTTCTGTGATGTAAATTTCTGTTATGTGAATTTCAATTTAAAATGGTTCAATTTCTGTTATGTGAATTTCACCTCAAGGAAAACAAACAAACAAATACCTTAAAGAACATTTTTAGCTCAAAAGTCTTTAAAAACATGCTGGAGGATGAACATGGCTACCGGGTCATCATTTGTGGACTCTTGGGCTAAAGAAAGGGCTAATTTCTTTTGCCAGAAGTAAAGAGTATATAATGATAAGCTCTCTGGAGCATGAATTTTGCATTAGTCACATTTATTAATTAATTCCACAGAGTATTATCCAGGGGGACACATGCCTGGTGCCCTAGTTACAGTAGTGGGCAAGGCAGACATTTCACCACCCTCAAGGAGCCTAGTGCTTTTCTTATTTTTATTTCCTCAGGATGCAGACATAAGCAATGGCCAATTAATGGGGCTGCATGAGAGTTTATTGCATTTGAGCATTTTTCTAATTTGGGTCTCTTATTACAACAAAGGCCAGTGTGTGTTGTGTGTGTGAGAATGTTTTGCAACTAGACAGATGTGAAGGTTACCCAACATTGTTAATGTACTAAATGGAATTGTTCCATTTAAACACGGTATTATTTGCTTTAAAATGCATTATGAGAGTTTCAAGTTATGTGAATTTCACCCCAACAAAAGAGAACAATGTAAAAAATCATTCTCAGCTTGAAGGCCTTAATATCTTAATGGAGATATAATTCATATAACCATACAACTCCTCCTCCATGTAAAGCGTGCAATTCGATGGGTTTTGTATATTCGTAGAGTTGTGCAACTATCACCATAATAAGTTTTAAAACATTTTCCTCTCCTCATAAAGAAGCCCTGTGCCTTTATTTGTTGCTATGGACTGAATTGTATACCCCCTCCCCCAGTTTACATGTTGAAGCCCTAACCCCCAATATAATGGTATTTGAAGGTGGGGCCTTTGGAATATAATAGGTTTAGATGAGGTCAGGAGGTTGGGACCTCCATGATGCGATTAGGGCCCTTATAAGAAGAGACCCAGCTGGGCACAGTGGCTCACACCTTTGATCCCAGCACTTTGGGAGGCCGAGGAAGAAACAAAAGCTGAAACCCCTGATTAACACTTTGGATCTCATGACACTTATTTACTATAATAGCATGGGAAAGACCAGGCCCCATGATTCAGTTACCTCCCCCTGGGTTCCTCCCACAACAGGTGATAATTCTGGGAGATACAATTCGAGTTGCGATTTGGGTGGAGACACAGCCAAACCATATCATTCTGCCCCTGACCCCTCCAAATTTCATGTCCTTACATTTCAAAACCAATCATGTCTTCCCAACAGTCCCTTAGAGTCTTAACTCATTTCAGCATTAATTCAAAAGTCCACAGTCCAAAGTCTCATCTGAGACAAGGCAATTTCCTTCCATCTATGAGCCTGTAAAATCAAAAGCAAGCTGGTTACTTCTTAGATACAATGTGGGTACAGGCATTGGGTAAATATAGCCATTTCAAATGGGAGAAATTGGTTAAAACAAGGTGGTTACAAGGTCCATGCAAGTACAAAATCCAGTGGGGCAGTCCATTTTTAAAGCTCCAAAATGATCTTCTTTGACTCCAGGTCTCACATCCAGGTCACATGGATGCAAAATGTGGGTTCCCATGGTCTTGGGCAGCTCTGTCCCCATGGCTTTGCAGGGTACAGCCTCCTTCCTGGATTCTCCCTCTCACCTACCAAAGGTATCCTTATTTACAACAGGCACAGAATCTACCCATCACAAATTGTAGCCACAAAAACTTACAGCTATGTAAATACCATACAATGAAATATTATTCCACAATAAAAATAAATGATGGGTGGATGTGGTGGCTTATAACTGTCATCTCAGCACTTTAAGAGACTGAGGTGAGGAGATTATTTGAAGCTAGGAGTTGAAGACCAGCCTGGGCAAGAAATCAAGACCCTGTCTCTACAAAAATTTTTTTTTTTTTTCATGGGCTGACATTGAGCGCCTGTGGCTTTTCCAGGTATACAGTGCACGCTGTTGGTGGATCTACCATTCTGGGGTCTGGAGGATGATGGTCCTCTTCTCACAGCTCCACTAGGCAGTGCCCTAGTAGGGACTCTGTATGGGGGCTCTGACTCCACATATCCTTTCTGCACCGCCCTAGCAGAGGTTCTACTTGATGGCCCTGCCCCTGCAGCAAACTTTTGCCTGGGCACCCAGGCATTCCCATATATCTTCTGAAATCTAGGTGGAGTTTCCCAAACTTCAATTCTTGACTTCTGTACACCCGCAGGCTAAACACCACATGGAAGCTGCCAAGGCTTGGGGCTTCCACCCTCTGAAGCCACAGCCCGAGCTGTATGCTGGCCCCTTTCAGCCATGGCTGGAGTGGCTGGGACACAGGGTACCAAGTCCCTAGGCTGCACATAGCACGGGGACTCTGGGCCTGGCCCATGAAACCACTTTTTCCTCCTGGGCCTCTGGGCCTGTGAAAGAAGGGGCTGCCATGAACATCTCTGACATGCCCCGGAGACATTTTTTTCCATGGTTTTGGGGATTAACATTAGACTCCTTGCTACTTATGCAAATTTCTGCAGCTAGCTTGAACTTCTCAAAAAATGGGTTTTTCTTTTAACTTCATCATCAGGCTGCAAATTTTCCAAACTTTCATGCTCTGTTTCCCTTTTAAAATGGAATGCTTTTAATAGTACCCAAGTCACCTCTTGAATGCTTTTCTGCTCAGAAATTTCTTCTGCTAGATACCTAAAACATCTCTCTGAAGTTCAAAGTTCCACATATCTCTAGGGCAGGGGAAAAATGTTGCGAGTCTCTTTGCTAAAACATAACAAGAGTCAATTTTGTTTCAGCTCCAACAAGTTCCTCATCTCCATCTGAGACCACCTCAGCCTGGACCTTATTGTTCATATCACTAACAGCATTTTTGTCAAAGTCATTCAACGAATCTCTGGGGAGTCCCAAACTTTCCCACATTTTCCTGTCTTCCGAGCCCCCCAAACTGTTCTAACCTCTGCCTGTTACCCAGTTCCAAAGTCGCTTTCTCATTTTTTGCTTATCTTTTCAGCAACACTCCACTCCTGGCACCAGTTTACTTTATTAGTCCATTTTTATGCTGCTGATAAAGACATACCTGAGAATGGAAAGAAAAAGAGCTTTAATTGGACTGTCAGTTCCTCATGGCTGGGGAGTCCTCAGAATCATGGTGGGAGGTGAAAGGTACTTCTTACATAGTGGTGGCAAGAGAAAATGAAGAAGAATCAAAAGCAGAAACCCCTGAGAAACTCATCAGATCTCGTGAGACTTATTCATTATCACGAGACTAGCATGGGAGAGACAGGCCCCCATGATTCAATTACCTCCCACAGGGCCCTCCCACAACATGTGGGATTCTGGGAGATACAATTCAAGTTGTGATTTGAATGGGGACACAACCAAATTGTAACAGAGGGAGCTGTTTTCCAGAACAGAGTCCTGTTTTCCTTTCTTTGGACCCTTAATTCTTGCTTCCTCTGTAGGCCTGCTCTGAATACTGTGAGGTCTGGTGCAGGAATCCAAATGGAGTCCCTCATGCCATATGTGCAAATATTTAAAAGTTAAAAATCAAGGCACCACACTGTTATATATTGCATATTATGCCCTCATCTTCATAATGATTAGGAGGCTTGCTTCAATTTAAGGTATTTGTTTTTGAGGTAGGGTGTTTCTCTGTCACCCAGGTTGGAGTGCAGTGGCTTCATGATTATGGCTCTCTGCTGCCTCCATCTCCTGGGCTCAAGTGATCCTCCTACCTCAGCCTCCTGAGTAGTTGGGAATATAGAAGCATGCCACCACTTTGGCTAAGTAAAAAAATTATTTAAAAGTATTTTTATAGAGTTGTGTCTCTCTATGTTGCGCAGGCTGGTCTTGAACTCCTGGGCTCAAGTAATCCTACCACTTTGGCCTCTCAGAGTGTTGAGATTACAGGCATGAGCCACTGCACGCAGTCCTGGTTTCAATTTTAGTATTCTTGGACTTCCCTACCTCTATGTATCCACGGCTTTCCTTTTCCCATCTGAGCTCCATCTTGCACTGCAAGAAGCGTTGTGAAATGAATGCTTCTTTCCACATCTCACCTATATAACTGCTTTCTAGAGAAAACAGAAATATATATTTCTCAAGCAGTAGTCTTGCAGGCATGGCTTTTTCTAGGAGCCCAACATCACCAATAATATGTCCCTCTCAGTTCACGATTCTGTTTATCTTCATGTTGGCTTCATTCTTGGGCAAGTTCTTCCTTGTGGTGACAAAGAAAGCATCATGCAAGGTTACCACCTTTTGGAAAAACTCATCTTTCCCAACAGTTATAATAAAAGAACCAGAGTCAATTATTTTTGAAACATCATGGGTCATGTGACCCACCCTGAATCAGTCATTGTGGCCAGGGGAATAGAATGCATTTATTGGCTAAATTGAATCACATGCTCCCCTTTAGAGCCAGGAAGTTTGTGGGTATGAGGTCGACTCATCTAATCATGTAACCTAAGAGTTGGAAAAGGGGTAGTTCCTTGCAAGAAGACAAGGCTCTGACTTCTAGAAGGTGGCGGGATGTTGGCCAGTCCAAAACAATAGTAAAACAAGATTGCAAAATCTAATGAGCTTTAGAGTATGCCTTTAAAAGTGGGGACAATAAAATGCGCCTTACCTTACTTCACAGGATCAAATTCAATCCCTCAAATGAATTATAAACATAATAAAGGATTTTATAAGGGCAAGGTAATATTATGTTACCTTTCACAGGTGATTTAACTAAAGGAATATACAGAAATTATTAAAGTGTAAAGCATACCCAGTTTTTTCTTTTTTCTTTTCTTTTTTTTTTTTTTGTCTTACCATGTATTGAGCCTAATGTAATTTTGAAGGAGTTTGGAGACTATTTCTTTGAGTTTTGCAAAAGGTCAGACTCTGATCATATGCTGATGGCTCTAACTAGAAATTTCAACAACGTCATGGAAAACTTGCATGCATTATATAGTTCCTTATCTGCATTAGTCAAAGCTCTTTAGAGAAACAGCACCAGTAATATACAGGTGAATTTTTTTTTTTTTTTCTTTTTTGAGATGGAGTCTCGCTCTGTCACCTAGGCTGGAATGCAATGGCGCGATCTGGGCTCATTGCAGCCTCTACCTCCTGGGTTCAAGCTGTTCTCCTGCCTCAGCCTCCTGAGTAGCTAGGATTAAAGGTACCTACCACCAAGCCTGGCTAATTTTTGTATTTTTAGTAGAGATGGGGTTTTACCATGTTGGCCAGGCTGATCACGAACTCCTGACCTCAAATGACTCACCCACCTTGGCCTCCCAAAATGTTGGGATTACAGGTGTGAGCCACTGTGCCTGGCCCATATGGAAATTTATTATGAGAAATTAGTTCATGCAATTATGGAGGTTGAGAAGTCCCACAACCTGCTGTCTGTAAATTGGAGACTGAGGAAACCTAGTGGTATAACTCAGTCAGAAGGACTGAAAACAGGATAAGTAATGATATAAATCCTATTCTGAGGGAAAAGAAGCTGAAATGAGGTGTCCGAGATCAACAGAGAGGGGCAGATTTCTCCTTCCAACCACTTTTTGTTTTATTTAGACTCTCAATAGATCAGATGATGCCCATATACACTGGGGAGGGCTGCCTACTTCACTGAGTCCACTGATTCAGATGCTAATCGCATCTGGAAATACCCTCCCAGTTACACTCAAAAACAATGTTTAATCTGGGAACCCCATAGCCAGTCAAGTTGACACATAAAATTAACCATAACACCTGTCTTTGTTGTATTTGGTTGATCAACCAGCCAAGAAATGACATATTTTGAGAGCTTTCAGACTTGAAGAGTCACTAGAGGGTTAATGGTAATGCAAGTACCTTAACTTTCACTTCCTCTCTTTGATAAGAGTTTACGTTTTCAGCAAATAATCTGTGAAGTGGCTAATTTGCTGGGGGATAATGAGATTAGAAAGTTACTCTGAAAATTGCTCTTACACAATTCTACTTACTTTTTAATGGTGTTTCTTTTCTTTGTAAGGAGTGCCACATTTTGGGACAACATGGGGAATTTAATCATTAAGTTAAACAATAAACCCTTTAAGCTACCTTAATTTAATTTCTCCCTCTCTCTTTTCTTTAATTTGAGTCTCACTCTGTTGCCTAGCCTGGAGTGTAATGGCATGGTCTTGGCTCACTGCAGCCTCCGCCTCCCGGGTTTAAGCAATTCTTGTGCCTCAGTCTCCCCAGTAGCTGGAATTACAGGTATGAGCCACCATGCCTGGCTAATTTTTGTATTTTCTTTTCTTTTCTTTTCTTTCTTTCTTTCTTTCTTTCTTTCTTTCTTTCTTTCTTTCTTTCTTTCTTTCTTTCTTTCTTTCTTTCTTTCTTTCTCTTTCTTTCTTTTTTTTCTTTTCTTTCTTTCTTTCTTTTCGACAGAGTCTCGCTAGAGTATAGTGACATGATCTCGGCTCACTGTAACCTCCGCCTCCCAGGTCCCAGTTCAAGCAATTCTCCTGCCTCAGCCCCCCAAGTAGCTGAGATTACAAGCATGCGCCACCAATTTTTGTATTTTTAGTAGAGACGGGGTCTCACCATGTTGGCCAGGCTGGTCTTAAACTCCTGACCTCAGGGGATCCACCCACCTCGGCCTCCCAAACTGCTGGGATTATAGGCGTGAGCCACCGTGCCCAGCAAGCTACCTCAATTTCTAAGAGATTCAACAATTTTATTAGTTGAATTATACATAAGTAAATAAACCCTTGAAGCAATTGAAAAACCCTTATACAAAAGGCAAAAGATTAGAAAAGAAGTACCCTGAAGCCTAAGTAATAGAATTAAAAGCAAGTTTTTTGTTTGTTTATTTGTTTATTTTGAGACAGAGTCTCATTCTGTTGCCCAGGCTGGAGTGCAGTGGCACAGTCTTGGCTCACTGCAATCTTTGCCTCCTGGGTTCAAGCGATTCTTCTAAAAGCAGGATTTTAAAATATAAGTTGTTTTATAAAGCAGAAGAAAGTACCACGGTGATTGCCTTGTTTCCCAGAAGCTATCAGACCCTGAGTGCATTGGTAAGATTTTTATAATTGTTATTTGTTTCATATTTTGCAAAATAAAGAAAACACAGCAGGTCATTTATCTTTCTAGTATACAAGAAACATTTTGAAAGCGCCAATGCTCTTGTTTAACTATGTCGTAACCTATAGAAAAGGTAGAAAGGAGACTCACACTCCCAGTGTTTGGGGAGACAATGGAATATAACTAGTTAAGGTATCATTGTTAAGATATAATAGGAATCAGTTAGGATGAGGTCATACTAAAGTAGGGTAGGGCTCTAAGCCAGTATGGCTCTTGTCCTTATGAAAGGGGGAATTTGAACACAGGTAGTCTAATAGGTAGAACACCATGTGAAGATGAAGGCAGAAATCTACAAACCAAGGAGTGTTTGTGATTTAGCAAACCACTGTTAACAAACCGCCAAAAGCTCGGAGAGAGGCATGGAACAGATTCTCCCTCACAGCCCCTAGCAAGAACCAATCCTGGCAACCTCTTGATCTCAGACTTGCAGTTCTAGAATTGTGAGATAATCAGTTTAGTTTGTGGCACTTTGTTACGGCAGCCTGAACGAAGTAATTGTGCTCCTCATTTGATAGGTGAAGATTCTTAGGCTCATGAAGATAAACTTGTCTGAAGTCAAGGAGCCAGCAAGGGGCGGAACTGGGGCTGGACTCAGGTCACTCCAAATGTTGTGTTTTTAAACCCCTCTATCGTTTTCAAAAAACTGATCCAAAGACCTCTTGCATAAGAATCACCTGGGATGCTTATTAAAAATGCAGATTCAGGCCAGGAGTGGTGCCTGTGATTCTAGTACTTTGGGAGGCCGAGATGGGTGGGTTACCTGAGGTCAGGAGTTTGAGACCAGCCTGGCCAACATGGTGAAACCCCATCTTTACTAAAAATGCAAAAATTAGCTGGGCGTGGTGGTACATGCGTGTAATCCCAGCTGCAAAGGAAACTGAGGCAGGAGAATAACTTGAATCCAGGAAGTGGAGGTTGCAGTAAGCCGGGATCACTCTGCTGCATACCAGCCTGGGCAACAGAGTGAGACTTCAGCTCAGAAAAAACAAACAACAACAACAACAACAAAAACAAAAACAAAAAAAATTCAAGGATTCAACTCAGATCTATTGAATATGAAACTGGGGATATGTGGCAAGAGACCAAATTCTTAAAAAAGAAACAAATCTAAATGAACACGCTTAATACTTGTTTTGCTTCTGAATTAGAGTCCCTCAACCTCCCCACTATGGTCTATTGAAATTGAGGTGATTCTAGCACTAAATGAGAAATATCTATTAGTTCATCAGTTAGATTTTGGGCAAATTTTTGTCTGGACTTCTAATTTTGCTTTTTTTTTTTTTCCCCCACAGTGAGGATAATAAAATATACCCTATCTTATCTTCCAGAATCAAATTAAATCTTTTGAAAATGAAAGTTAAAACTTAAAAAGGTTTTAGAAATGCAAGGGAATAGTATAAGCTATTTTTATTCAGATCATCTGATTGTGAATAAACGATCATCTGATTGTGGAGGAAGATATTCCGTCAATGTAATTCCTACCCATTTCTCTTGAAAGGATAAATGCTGAGTTATCAGTGGTTTTATTCTGGAAAGCTTTGCTTTGTTTTTACCACAACTAATACACTGCCTGTTTGGTGGGGCAATTGTTAGTATCCTCTTCTCTGTTGAATCATCTTCTTCTCTTACATAATCATGTATTGTACATTTTTTTTTTTTTTTTGAAAAAGAGTTTCACTCTTGTTGCCCAGGCTGGAATGCAATGGTGTGATCTCGGCTCACTGCAACCTTCACTGCCCAAGTTCAAGCGATTCTCCTGCCTCAGCCTCTCGAGTAGCTGGGATTACAGGCATGTGCCACTCCCCCACCCACCCCCGACCACGGCTAATTTTGTATTTTTGTAGGGACAGGGTTTCTCCAAGCTGGTCAGGCTGGTGTCGAACTCCCGACCTCAGGTGATCCCCTTGCCTTGACCTCCCAAAGTGCTGGGAGTGTGAGCCACCACACCTGGCCAATAATGTATTGTACTTCTATGCAAGCTTTTCTCATATTTTCTAAGTGTAAGGAGAACCTGATAATGCAGACTGTTCATTTTCTTGATTGTGTCGTTGATGACTCCTTCAGATGGAGAATAATCTATCTATCTATCTATCTATCTATCTATCTATCTATCTATCTATCTATCATCTATCTATCTAATGGTGATATAAATTATATATGTGTATTCAATTTTTAAAAAATTAGCAATTCGTTCACTTTCTCTTAGTAGAGAAGAGTAAGAATGGGCCAATGCATTGCACCATTACTCAATGATGTGAGCTCTGCTGTATTATCGCTGGCACTGCTAATTATGAGGTACTGTCACGTTATTAGTTCTGTTCTGTTGTAGAACTCAGGGGGTCCTTCCTTATCAATATTAATTGAAACATGCAGCATGACTGTATAACTTAATTATTGCTACTGAACAAAGCACCCAAAGTGCAGCAGCTTAAAAACAATGACTTGTTATTTCTCATGTTTCTAAGGATGGACTTGGCAGGTTCTTCACTGGGTTTGCTTAGGTGTATTCATGCAATGGCCTTCAGCTGGAGATCCCCGGGGCTTGAACTCCAGGATGGCCTCCCTCACACATCTGGGCAGTTGGTGCTGGATGAGGTGCCTTGGTTCTCCTTCATGGTCTGGCATCCTCCACTAGGCTAGACCAGCTCTCTCACTTGGCTATTCTAGGACCATTTTCCAAAAGGCAAATGTGGAAGCTGCAAAGTCGCTTGAGACTGAGGGGCTGAGACTTGCATCGCATCACTTCCAGATCATTCTATTGATTAAAGCAAGTTACAGATTCAGGAAGTTTGACAAATAAACTTGAAGTCTGGATGGGAGAATCAGCAAAGTCACACTGCAAAGGATGCAATGTGAGATGGGAGGAATTTCTGGCTTTTAAATGGTCCACCACAATGATGATATGATAGGTTGCATTATTCTTTACCAAATACCAAAGACCATTGCTAGAGTTGTGTGAAAGGTGTACTTGGAACAAATAAAAAGTCCAAATTTAAACAGAATCTATTTTCGGCAATAACAAGTTAAGCTACTTCATAGAGCAAATAAAAGGGGACTCACAGGTTATTGTGATTGAAGGGTATGTTGTGTAGTGCCTGTATATTATCATTTAACAAAGGTAAAAGATAAAAGGTGTACTCTCTTATGCAAACTCTTTTCGTATCTGATATAGATTAAGAGAGTCGTATTCAAGATGTGGTCCAGGGACGAACAGTGTCAACATCACTTTACAGGTGATTAGAAATAAAATTTTCAGGCTCCATCCAAGACCTACTGAATTAGAAACTCTGGTGGTAGGGCCCAGAATCTGTATTTTTAAAAAGTTTCTCAGGTTATTCTTACATGTACTAAAATTTGAGAAGTACCAATTCAGATCAGACACCCTTCCCTATTAAAGTACGAGATTAAAGATCTTTTCCCAAATCTCTTCCTTTCTTCCTACACATCGAGTTAATCCAATGATTGATAAAGTTCAATTCATTTAGATAGTCAGTTTTTCAAGAGGTTTGAATTCAAATAAATTGTTGGTAATTGTTTTTAATATGTCCCTATTTCTACTATATATTTAAGTAATCAATAATCAGAGATGATACAATGTTTGTACTGATTTGGAATCAGGGACATTCTGCAGGATTATTTCAAGAAGATGGCTTAAAAACAGCCAGGTGTATGAGTTTTATGAACATATGGAGAGCTCTTCCTTTTCAAAGGCAATATAAATATAACCTGGCAAAGCCCAACCAAATAGCATTATGCTTTCGAAAGGAACTTCACAGCAGGCAGCTGTTTGTATTCATTTTCTAAAGGAAAGGATTCAGGCTTACTCATAAAAATAACATGGTATCATTATCTAGAGTCTCTGTGTATTTTTTGTAAGTAATAAAGAATTACTTATTAGAATAAGAATGATTCATCACACACTGCCAATGACGTTCCTAGAAAAAATCTTTTTGCAAAGACAGATAATTATAAATAGCTTTAATGGTAATGGTGAATTTTATCAGAAAACTCTTCAAAGGAGCTTTTGGTAATCAAGGGATGAGTATCTCCATTATTAAAATGAGGTGGTTTTCTCAGATTTATGCTAACTTTCCTAGAAATCATTGCAAGTTCCCGTGACGTTCACAATAAATTTCATCCCCAAACCTAGCAGGATTTCATAATTTTTCACTGATTGTCCTAAAATTTTTGGGCTACTTTTACTCACACTTGGAATTGTTGAGAATTGTGCCAGGAAGTGTAGAGTTAATTTCCCTTCAGCAAACTAATAGTGTTTGAAAATAATTTTTGATTGCAACGAAGCTTTAGTAAATTATGAAACCCTGCCTTGAGATGTTATAGTTTCTCTTATCAAGAGCTGGAGCCCATGTCATCTTCCCTTGATTCTGGTTGGGCCTTGAGACTTGTTTTATGCCAATAAAATGTGGAAGAAGTGGCATTGTGTGAGTTCTGGTGACTAAGCCTCTAAAGGTCTTGACCCTGAATCCTTACGTTTTTGGATCACTGTTTTGAGACGATTCTGTAGGAAAGCAGTTCTATTTTGGAGAAGGAGAGGCCATAGAGAGAAGTAAGGTGGTGGACTAGCAAGCAGCCATGTTAACCACCAGATATGTGTGTGAGGTCATCTAGGATCTTCTAGGCCAGCCAGCTTTTCAGCCGAGTATAGACCATGAACGGGCCCAGGCAAAACCTCAGGAGAACCATCCAGCCATCTCAGCATTGTGAGAAATAATGCATTATTGCTAATTTAAGCCACATGGCTTTGGGATGGTTTATTATGTAACAATAGGTAATTGCCACACGATTCTTTTTTTTAATGTAGTAGGCTGGGAGCAGTAGCTTACACCTGTAATCCCAGCACTTTGTGGGGGCCGAGGCAGATGGATCACCTGAGGTCGGGAGTTCTAGACCAGCCTGGCCAACATGGCAAAACCCCATTTCTACTAAAGATACAAAAAATTAGCTTGGTGTGGTGCCAGGCACCTGTAATCGCAGCTACTAGGGAGGCTGATGCAGGAGAATCATTTGAACCTGGGAGGTGGAGGTTGCAGTGAGCTGTGATCGTGCCACTGCACTCAGAGTGAGACTCCACCTCAAAATAAATAAATAAATAAATAAATAAATAAATAAAGTAGTAAAAAACACATATTGTAGGACCTTATGCCTGTAGTCTCAGCACTTTGGGAGGCTGAGGCAGGCAGATCATGAGGTCAAGAGATAGAGGCCATCCTGCCAACATGGTGAAACCCCATCTCTACTAAAAACACAAAAATTAGCTGGGTATGGTGGCATGTGCCTGTAGTACCAGCTACTCAGGAGGCTGAGGCAAGAGAATTGCTTGAACCCGGGAGGTGGAGGCTGCAGTGAGCTGAGATCACTACTCTGTTTCTTCTTTTTCCATGCAGTGAGCCGAGGCCACAGAATGAGACTCCATCTCAAAAACAAACAAACAAACAAACCCCCATACAATAAAATGTAAAATGTACTATCTTATTCATTTTAAGTGTATATTTCAGTAGTCGTAAGTAAAGTATATTTACATTGTTGTTAAACAGATCTCCAAAACATTTTCATTTTACAGTATTAAAACTCTCTCCTTGTTAAGCAATAACTCCCCGTTGCCTTCTCCTCCCAGCCCCTGGTAACCAGTGTTCTCCTTTCTGTGTCTGACGTTGACTACTATAGACATCTCATAGAGCTGGAATCATACGGAATGTGTTCCTTTGTGAGTAGCTTATTTTACTTAGCATAGTGTGTTCATGGTTCATCTGTGTTATAGCATATAACAACACTTCATTCCTTTTAAAGACTAAGTAATATTCCAAAAAGAAGATGAAAGAACAGGGAAAAGGCCTGGCGCAGCTTTGTGGTCTGATTGTAACTGCATTCATCTGGGATCTCAGCTGGGCCTGCAGTAACCAAGATGTGCTGTCTTTCTCCAGGGCCCCTTTCCATGTGGTATTCATGATTCAAGCCCACACCAGCATGTGGTTAGATTCCAAAGAGGAAGTCTTTGCAGCGTGGTAGATGACTTCCAAGGAGGAGCTTTCCGGTCAAGCCCCAATGTCCAAGAACTTATCAAACTCTATTTGCATCATGCTTGATAATTTCCATTGGATAAAGCAAGTTGTATCACCAAGGCTTGAGGTGACACAGAAGGGACAAACTACAGAAAGGCATGAACACCATTGGGTAAGGGTCCTTGGGGGCTACCAATGTAGCAGTGAACGATACCTACTCTGTTTCTTCTTTTTCCACAGCACTTATCACTTAAAAATGTTTATTTAAATTTTAAATTTTTAGTAGAGACATGGTCTCACCATGTTGCGTAGGCTGGTCTCAAACTCTTGGCCTCAAGTGATTGTCCTGCCTTGCCCTCCCAAAATGCTAGGATTACAGGCATGAGCCACCATGCCCAGCCCACTTACCACTTTTCAATGGGCTCTATACTTTATTCCTTTATTTTGTCCAATATCCATTGCCTGATTCTTCCTTAGAACAGAAGTTTCAGGGCTGAGCTCAGTGGCTCACATCTGTCATTTCAATGACTTAAAAGGCAGATGTGGAGGGTCACTTGAGGCCAGGGGTTTGAGACCAGCCTGGGCAACATGGTGACACCCCAGCTCTACCATTCCCCCCAAATTAGCCAGGTGTGGTGGTATTTACCTGTAGTCCCAGCTACTTGGGAGGTTGAGGTGGGAGTATTGCTTGAGCCCAGGCTTTGGATACTGCAGTGAGCTATGATCACACCTCTGCACTCCAGCATAGACAACAGAGTAAGACCCTATTTCTGAAAAAAAAAAAAAAAAAAAAAAAAAGAGAAAAGAAAAAAGGAAAGAAAATAAAAGAAAAAGAAAGTAAAAAACAATACAAGTCTCAAGAGAACATGGAACTTTGTTTTGTTTAGTATTTTGAATGAATGCATGTTTGAAAAGATTATAAAATTGACATAAAATAAGAATGAACAAATTCACTCAAAGCATAATAGAACTTCTCCTATTAATAAGTCAAAGTATATTAAAAAGAGTAGGCCAAATACTAGGTTAATCCTCCCTCCTGTTAGATAATAACAATCATCTTGTTTGGAAATCATGCCTCCTTCACCCATCTAGTATTTGCTGAGAGCAATTAGGTCCCAGAAAACAAGGAAGGAGTGGAGAACAGGATGGACACTATTTGCCCTCATGAGGCTTAGATACTACTGGTGAAGGCAGAGAAAACAAGTGAGCAGATCAAATGATTATGAATTAGGAAAAGAGTTAACAAAATAAATAAGAAAAATAGTGGGAGGTGCTCGCTTTGTATAGGTTGCTTGGGGCCAACTTGCCTGACAAAGTGGCACTTAAGCTGAGATCTAAAGACAAGAATAGGTTAATGTATGAGTCCATTCTCACACTGCTAATAAGAACATCCCCCGAGACTGGGTAATATATAAAGGAAAATGTTTAATTGACTCACAGTTCAGCAGGCTAGGGAGGCCTCGGGGAACTTACAGTCATGGCGGAAGGGGAACAAAACTTATCCTTTACGTGGTGGCACCAAGGAGAAGTGCAGAGTGAATGGGGCAGAGGGAGGGGGTAAGACCCTTATAAAATAATTAGATCTCATGAGAACTCACAATCATGAGACCAGCGTGGAGGTAATGGCCCCTATGATTCGATTACCTCCCACCAGGTCCCTCCCATGACATGTGGAGACTATGGGAACCACAGTTCAAATGAGATTTGGGTTGGGACACAGCTGAACCATGTCAATTAGCTACTTGAAAGTGGAGGAGGAGAGTTCCCAGCAGAGGGAAAAGCTTGTATGAAGATTAAGGAAAGAACAAACCTGGAGTCATCAGTAGGGGAGAAAGCGCGTGGGTTCTGGAGTTGATTCTGGACATAGACCCCGCCTATCTGGCCCTTGATCCCTAAAGGCACCATGATCCCCAAGCCAGGTAAATGTCATCATCGTTCATCCGGTTGTTGAAACCAGAAACCTAAGAGTCCTTATGGATGCCCATCTAGCTATCAGCAGGTATTGTGAACTGTGTGTTCAAATCCACATTCACCTCTTACCTGGACTCCTTACTACCTGGTCCACCTGCCTTCAGATTTACTTTTTCGCATCCCTTTCTATACAGTAGCAAAAAACAATCTTTTAAAATATATATAAAAAAAAAAAGATTTAAAAAAATCCTGTGAAAGGCTTCCCACTATACTTTGAGGGGAACAAAAGCCCCCATTTTTCAGTCTGTGGCCTATTAAGTCCTATGCGTATTATAACCTCTACTTGAACTCAAATTCAGGTAGACCCCCTATTTTACAGATAACTAAACTTAGGAACAAAGAGATCAAGACACTCCTCATAGGTAACGTAGTGAGTGAATAACAGAGGCAGGATTGAAGTCTAGTAATGATTCCAGACTTTAGGAGTACAATTAAAGTTCAATTCCTCTTCATATGAGAAAGAATATTTAAATGCCGCCCTCAATGAGCTTAGCATTGTTTAAGCACTTACTAGACAGTACTTCTTTTAATCCTTAGAACAGCCTTCTGAGGTAGGTACTACTATCATTACCATTTTACAGATGAGAAAACTATGTAGCAATAAAAAGGAGAAACTGAGACTCCAGGAAGTCTCACTCCAGAGGCCACACTCTTAACCACTAAATTCCCTATGTTGGTTGTGTGTTTTTTTTTTTTTTTTTTGGTTGTGTTACTAAACATAGTGTAGAGGGCTGGGCATGCCTGTAATCCCAGCACTTTGGGAGGCCGAGGTGGGTGGATCATGAGGTCAAGAAATCGAGACCATCCTGGTCAACATGGTGAAACCCGGTCTCTACTAAAAATACAAAAAATTAGCTGGGCATGGTGGTGCGTGCCTGTAATCCCAGCTACTCAGGAGGCTGAGGCAGGAGAATTGCCTGAACCCAGGAGGCGGAGGCTGAGGTGAGCCCAGATCACGCCCGGGTAACAAGAGTGAAACTCCATCTCAAAAAAACAAAACAAAACAAAACAAAACAATATATATATATATATATATATATATAGAGAGAGAGAGAGAGAGAGAGAGAGAGAGAGAGAGAGTGTGTAGAGAACAGTTTTGACTGTTTAATGGATAACTTTTAAATGAAAAGACAACATGTAGAAAAGAAGGTTTAAAAGGCTGTGTGTGGTGGCTCGCACCTGTAATCCCAGCCCTTTGGGAGGCTGAGGTGGGTGGATCACTTGAGCCCAGGAGTTCGAGCCCATCCTGGCCAAATGGTGAATCCTCATCTCTACTAAAAAGTATAAAAATTAGCCAGGTAAGGTGGTGCGTGTCTGTAATCCCAGCTACTTGGGAGGCTGAGGCATGACAATCTCTTGAACCCAGGAGGCGGAGGTTGCAGTGAGCTGAGATGGTGCTACTGCACTCCAGCTTAGGTGATGGAGTGAGACTCTGTTTCAAAAAAGAAAAAAAAAAAAACCAAAAAATGAAAACAAGGTGTAAAAATCACAAGTGCAAAGACTGATGACTTATCAAAGTAGACAAGTTCATGAGCACTGCTCTGGTCAAGCCAGTAGAATATTATAGAGCCCAGCAGCCCACCCTTTGCCCCTCCTAGTCACTGCTCCTCCCTCCTGTTCACAGGTAATCACTCTTCTGACTTCTAACATGGTAGCAGAGTTTTGTCTGTTTCTGACTTACTAGAAACAGAAAGATAAAATTCACCTTTTTTTCTTCAGGACAAAAGTGTGTCCTATTTTGGAACAGGTGGGTCATTCATAGGGAATCAGAACAATCTAGTGGAAATTGCCTCTAACTGCTGAGGAGAAACCGCTGTGCCCATGCAGTGTACTATAGGGCCAGACTTGGAATAAACTTCCCTGGATTTTGCCAGTGACAGGTGGTACAGTCGGCCTGCAAAGTAATGAAAATGATGTAAAAATGAAATTTTGAAGGCGACATCTTGAGAATGCATGAATAGACCTGGAAAAAAATGCCACATGGAATTAATAATGTGGGAAAATGAGAGGTTAACTCACTACCAAGAACAAATTGTAAGGATGTTTGCAAGGTAAGACGTTTATGGAAAGATCACTTGTTTATTTGTGATGTCTGGGAAGTGAGGAACCATTTGGAGTGGTTCTGTCTTTTACCCATTTTTAGAAATCACAGGGGGAAGCTCTTAAAAGCCAATAATATGAAAGAGAAACTATATAATATAGTATGGCTTATGTGATGCAATAAAAAAGATTAAGGGATTGTAGAAGCTTGCAACTGTCAGTTAATCACTAGCTGCATAAGTGATGAAAGGGACTTTATAATCCAACGCCTGCAGTTTACAGAAGCCCAGCCTTGTTAAGTGAACAGAGGCACAGTTAACCAGGGCATGCCCTGAGAAGGGACAGGGTTGGGGCTAGATCTTTGGTATTGGGAAGGTTCAGTTCTTCACTCTGTACTGAGCTTTCTTAGGAGGTCAAGATGTGTAGACGAAGGCTGTGGTCTGAGACCTTGAAAAGGAGAGCTAGAATCATACTCAAGGGTGACTCTGCATACTATCTATTCTCCTTCGTGAAAGACCAAGGAGCCCTGGTAGTAGGAAAATGGCTTCTGTGGATTTGGGAATGAGATGATTACCTGCATCTCCAATATAAATTAGTCTTCCCTTTCCCTGCAGACTGTGCTCTTGGTTCTTTGAAAGCCCTCTCCATCTCACCCTTCAATCCCATTTCCTAAAACTGGACCTAATTTTTCTCCACTTAGCACTTAATGGATTTTTTTTTCTTCAAGACTTATTACAATAGTATTTATGTTTGAGTGTGTGAGTGTGTGTGTGCACGTGTGTGTGTGTGTGTGTGTGTGTGTGTGTGTTTATAGACAGAGTCTCACTCTGCCACCTAGGATGGAGTGCAGTGGCGTTATCTCAACTTACTGCCAACTCCACCTTCCTGGTTCAAGCGATTCTCATGCCTCAAGTGAGTCTCGTGTCTCAGCCTCCAGAGTAGCTGCGATTACAGGCATGTGCTGTAATCCCAGCTACTCTAGGATTAGCACCTGGGGCTAATTTTTTTGTTTTTTTTTTTTGGTATTTTTAGTAGAGATGGGGGTTTCTCCATGTTGCCCAGGCTAGTCTCGAACTCTGGCCTCAAGCAATCCACCCACCTTGGCCTTCCAAAGTGCTGGGATTACAGGTGTGGGCCACTGTGCTCAGTATTCATGTTTTTGTTTGTTTGTTTGTTTGTTTGTTTTGTTTTTTCTTTTTAAAATCTCTTGGTTGGTTAGGAAATCTCTTTGTCTGTGTTCCCAGCCATACTCTAAAATTCATCCAGCTGGGGACCAGTCTGTTCAGTGCACTGCGATAATCCCCATGTGGTTGCAGTATTTCACCCACAGTGGGTGCTAAATTAACATTTCCTGGGGCCAGACACAGTGACTCATGTGTGTAATCCTAGAATTTTGGAAGGCCAAAGTGGGAGGATCACTTGAGCCCAGGAGTTCAAGACCAGCTTGAGCAACAAAGCGAAACCCCTTTGCTATAAAAAAAATTAAAAAATTAGCTAGGTATGATGGTGCACATTTGTAGTCCCAGCTGCTTGGGAAGCTGAGGTGGCCAGATCTCTTGAGCCTAGGAGTTTGAGGCTGCAGTTGGCTGTGGTAACTCCACTGAGCTCCAACTTGAATGGCAGAGCAAGTCCCTGCCTCAAAAAGAAATAAAGAAAGAAAAAAGATTTTCCGAATAAATGAAAATGGCCTTTCTGAAAAGGATAGGTAACATGTCCCTGAATGTTTGGCTCTAGTACAGGCAAATTCATGTTAAAATAAGGCTGTAGGCTGGGTGTGGTGGCTCACGCCTGTAATCCCAGTACTTTGGGTGGACAGGCAAATGGATCACCTAAGATCAGGAGTTCAAGGCCAGCCTGGCCAACATGGTCTCTATAAATCCTCATTTCTACAAAAATATAAAAGTTAGCTGGGCATGATGGTGAGTACCTGTAATCCCAGCTACGCGGGAGGCTGAGGCAGGAGAATTGCTTGAACCTGGAAGGTGGAGGTTGCAGCGAGCTGAGATCATGCCACTGCACTCCATCCTTGGTGACAGAGCGAGACTCTGTCTCAAAAATAAGCAAACAAATAAATAAATAAATAAAATAAGACTGTAACATACATTTGGGCTTTCAAAAGCTATGTTTATTATGTCAGCAGTTTTGAGTATTCTTGATATAAGGCCCCTCAGTTTGGAAAGCAAGAGAAGCTGTGGAGGATAACACATCTCCAACCTTTCATTGAATCCTTCTTAACATCTGTCTAGTCCCCCAAATGGGGGTTCTTTCAGTGTGTTCAAAATCTGGGCTGTTTTCCTAGGTGGGTCGATTTTGGGGAAACTTCGTGTTCTACTTTTGTTTCTATTTCCCAGAATTTTGTTTTTGGTTTCTGAATCATTCTAGTGAACTTGAGATGCCTCTAGACCTTCCTCATCCACCTGGAAATTCTGGGGACACATGCAATTCTTGGGGATCCTCCAACCTAGAATCAGTCTGCAATTAGACCTTCTATAGCATTTTAGGATATCATCGAGCCCAAAGAGCTCTGTGTTCTCTCCTCCTTGTCTAGACCGATGTATGGAGAATGGAGGAAGAATTATTTTAAGGTGGATACATGCATGGCCATGATTTTTGTGGTTTGGGAGGCAGCATCAAATAGTGGCTAGTTCTGTGCCTGAATTCAAACCCTGTCTGTATTGCTGAGTATCAGTATGACTTTGGGAAAGTGATTGCTGTAATCAGAAAGTTTGCACCCCCTCCAAATTCTTTTTTTTTTTTTTTTTAGATGGATTCTTGCTCTTGTTGCCCAGGTTGGAGTGCTGGAGTACAATGTCGCAATCTAGGCTCACTGTAACCTCCACCTCCTGGTTCAAGCTGTTCTTCTTCCTCAGCCTACCAAGTAGCTGGGATTGCCCACCACCATGCCCAGCTAATTTTTATATTTTTAATAGAGAGTAGGTTTTCCCATGTTGGCCAGGCTGGTCTCAAACTCCTGACCTCAGGTGATCCACCCGCCTTGGCCTCCTAAAGTGCTGGGATTACAGGCCTGAGTCACCGTGTCTGGCCCCCACAAAATTCATATATTGAAATCCTAACCCCCAAAGTGATGGCATTAGGAGCTGGAATATTAGGAAGTAGTCCATTTCTGCTGCTACAAGAGAATACCTGCAACTGGATAATTTTATAATGAACAGAAATGAATTTCTTAAAGTTTTCAAGGCTGGGAAGTCCAAGATCCAGGGCTTGCTCTCCAACAAGGTCTTCTTGCTGCATCATCCCATGGTAGAAGGTACAAGGGCCAAGACAGCGAGAGAGAGACAAAAGGGGCCAAACCCATTTTTTTAGAAGGAATCCACTCCCATGATAACAAAGCCAAACCCTAATAATGGCATTAATCCATTCATGAAAATAGACCCTTCATGACCTAATTACCTCTTAAAGGTCTTACTCGTAATACTGTTAAAATGGTGGTTAAATTTCAACATGAGTTTGGGAGGGGACATTCAAACTATAGAGTCACCTCCTTTACGAGGTGACTAAGTGATGAGAATGAAGCCCTCATGAATAGAATTGCACCCTGATTGTGTCCTCAAAGAGACCCCAGAGAGACCTTGGCCTCTTCTGCCATGTGACACCACAGCAAGAAAGTGCCGTCTATGAGCCAGAAGTGGGCCCTCACCAGACATTGAATGTGCCTTGATCTTGGACTTTGCAGCCTCTAGAATGAAGACAAATAAATTATGTTGTTTATAAGACACCCAGTACATGGCATTTTGTTATAACAGCTCAAACAAATTGAGACATTGACTTTTCCTATCTGAGAATTGTCTACCAATATTGATGTTTAGATTTTTATTTCCTGGAGCTAAATTTCTTGCCCATGAAAGTCCCTTCCTACCCAAATTTCTAAGACCAAAATGCATTTATCATGCTCAGATGTGGCAAGAAGTTGCCTGGCAAACAGTATACATGGATACTCGCCTTACCTGGAAAACTCCTTTGTTCTAGTGGAGGATTGTTTATAGTCATCGAAAAAGCAATACTGCCTCTAGTGTAAGTTACTTGGCACAATATCCAGCCCCAGGGGTATGCCTCAACCGAGATGGCTCGGATCTCTAGCAGGACAGCAGGCGCACACACAGGTAAGCAGGATTACTCTGGAATAGGGCTAGAGCTTTTCATTTTGTATTATTTTCTGGGCTTAATCCAAAGAGTTATTTCTCCTGAAGGAAATGTGAAAATACATATTGGCAAAATAGTGCAAATGTAACTGAGATTACATGGTAGAGTATTTATTTTCTTATTAGGCAAATACTACTAATCTATTATATATCATCAGTATCTGTTGTGAATATATTTTATTGTGAACAAAGCAATAGCTAAACTACCTTTAAAAAATAAGGTTGACACCATTTTTGCATCTCTTTTCATTCATTTTACCACCACCTAATATTTTTGCATTTTAAAACATTTAAATCTAATAAACTTTTCAATTCAATTGCAATTTTCAGCGAAAATCTCAAAATAAAAACCTTCAAGACTGAGATAATGATTTATGTCTTGGCTCATTTATCCAGTTAAAAGTCAAAGGGAAGTACAAATTAAATGATCCATATTATCAAGTAACTTAACCGTCTCTGGGATGAGGTATGAGAAGGGATATGAGACAATTACAGATTAATTGGTTCTTAGGCATCATAATATTTTTACACACTGAATTATACATTATGTAGATTTTGTATATGTCCTTCAACTCAATCAAAACATAAGTTGGGGAAATTGATTTACTCCTAAAGGGACTGTTTTTTATGTTAGGCTACTGAGTGAGCTATGAATTAACTTTTAGTAGTTTGGATTCTGTTTGGCTTCTGTTTTGATGAATTGCTTCATAAAGCTTGACATTCTTAGGGTTCTTATCAAGATTTTGCCGGGTATTTTTCTTTTCTCTTTGAAAAACTTTATTTTTTGTTGAGGTATAATTCACACACAGTAAAGTGCATATATCTTAAGCATTGCACTAGGCAGAATAATGTACTACCACAGATTTCCACACCTGAATTCCTGAAACCTATAAATATATTACTTTACATGAGAAAGGAAATTTGAAGATGTGCTTAAATCTCCTTGAGTTAGGGAGATTATTCTGGATTATTTGTGTGGACTCAGTGTAATCACAAAGTTCTTAAAAGCAGGAGAGAGAGGCAAAAGGGAGGTCAGAATTATGTAATGTGAGAACTCTACCCATTACTGGCTTTGAAGAGAGAGGAAGGAGGCCATGAGTTAAGGAATGTGGATAACTTCTAAAAGCAGGAAAAAGCAAGACAGTGAATTCTCCAGTCTTTATCTATTTTATTTTATTTTACTTTTTGAGATAGAATCTCACTGTGTCCCCCCAAGCTGGAGTGCAGTGGCACCATCTTGGCTTACTGCAGCTTCCCAGGTTCAAGCCATTCTTGTGCTTCAGCCTCCCAAGTAGCTGGGATTGCAGATGTATGCAACCACACCCAGCTAAGTTTTTGTATTTTTAGTAGAGACAGGATTTCACCATGTTGGCCAGGCTGATCTTGAACTCCTGACTTCAGGTGATCCACCCACCTTGGTCTCTTAAAGTGCTGGGATTACAGGTGTGAGCCACTGCACTTGGCCAGTCTTTATTTTTATTTTTATTTTTTTTTTTGAGACAGAACCTTGCTTTGTTATCCAGGTTGAAGTGTGGTGGCACAATCTCAGCTCACTACAACCTTTGCCTCTGAGGCTCAAGTGTTACTTCCACCTCAGTCTCTTGAGTAGCTGGGACTATAGGTGTATCCCACCATGCCCAGCTAATTTTTTGTAGAGACAGAGTTTTGCCATGTTGCCAGGCTGGTCTTGAACTATTGGATTCAAGCAATCTGTCCACCTCAGCCTCCCAAATCTCCACAGTCTTTAGAAAGGAATACAACCCTTCCAAAACCTGGATTTTAGCCAAGGGAGAACTTTGTTGGATTTTTGGCCTTACAGAACAGTAAGATAATAAATTTGCATTGTTTTAAGCTACTAAGTTTGTGATGATTTGTTATGGCAGTAATAGAAACCTAATACAACAGCTAAATAAAGTTTTTGGGTGATAGGGACAGGTGTCTCATAAGTGGCTCAGTACCCTCCTCACAGTAATGAGTTAGTTCTCATCCTGAGTTTACATGAGAGCAGGTTGTTTAAAGGAAGCTGGCACTTCCTCCTTGCTCTTTTGCTTCTTCTCTCTCCATTCTGTGCCCTGGCTCTCCCTTTGCCTTCTGCTGTGAGTGGAAGCTTCTTGAGGCTCTCACCAGAAGCCAAGGAGATGTTGGTGCCATGCTTGTACAGCCTGTAGAACCACGAGCCAAAATAAACTTCTTTTCTTTACACATTCCCTAGTCTTAAGTATTCCTTTATAGCAATGCAATCAGACTTATAGAGTATAAAATATTTTAACCACCCTAGAAAGTACTCTGATGGCTTTTCTCAGTCAATATTACCCACCAGAGGTAACCACTATTCTGACTTCTGTCTTCATAGATTAGTTTCGCCTCTACCTGACCTTCTTATAAATAGAAATGTACTATATGCTCTTTTGTATCTGGCTTCTTTCTTTTAACATAATGTTTTCAAAATTCATCTATCAACATCATTTTAATTGCTATGTGGTATCCCATTGTATGGATATATCACAATTTATTTATTTGCTCTATTTGTTTCTAGTTTTGTCTATTACTAATAATGCTCTTTGAACATTCTTGCACAAGGCTTTTTATTGTCATGTGCACTTACTTCTCTTGGAGATGTACTAGGCATAGAATTGCTTGGTCATAGATAGGTTTATATTTAGTAAAAAGTGCCAAGCTTCTTTCAAGTGGTTGTACTATGCAGAATAATTTTGCAAAGCTTTGACCCAGAAGTACAAAATTTCTCTGGAAGGACTTAAAAACATTCTGTAGTAGGCTCCCTTTTGTCATAGTTATTGATGAAAAGCATATGTTTTATGGCAGCATATTGCACAAGGCTCATTACCAGGTACTTGGAGGAGGGCAAAGAGCTAGCTGAGACAGTGGCAGGACTCTGTGCTTTGGATTTCCATGTACTATTTCAAATACATATTCAACTCTGTTCCATTAACCTGTCAGAGTCAAAACCTGATGTTATGAAACAGAACAGCACTATTACTATGTTATTAATTATTTAGGGAAAAAAATTGAAGGACAGATGTGAAAGAGACCAAAGGAAAAAGAGAGAAAGAGAAAAAAAAAATGCCTTGTGGCTGTGATTTTGTTCAATTATTTCACAGCATCATATAAAATGAATATAGTGAGCTTTGGGGTTAGGCAGTACAGGGATTCTATTAGAAATAACAGTAATTTCAGGATTATTAATCTAATAATTAATGAAGGCTTATTATATAATAATCTAATAATATTATGTATTATAATCAATAATCTATTATTATATTAATAATCTAATAATATTATGTATTATAATCAATAATCTATTATTATATTAATAATCTAATAATTAAAAAAGGATTATATAATCTAATAATTCCAGGATTGCCATGACCTGGAATTCGGAGGGTAAACCCATTAAACCAGCATAGAAACAAGAGGAAGCACAGGATTGCTATAGGTTTGTAGCCGGACATGGTGGCTCATGCCTGTAATCCCAGAATTTTGAGAGGCCGAGGTGGGCAGATCAACTGAGGTCAGGAGTTTGAGACCAGCCTGCCAATGTGGTGAAACCCCGTCTCTACTCAAAATACAAAAATTAGCTGGTTATGGTGGTGGGCAACTGTAATCCCAGCTACTCAAGAGACTGAGGCAGGAGAATCGCTTGAACCTAGCAGAGGTTGCAGTGAGCCAAGATGGTGCCATTGCACTGTAGCCTGGGCGACAGAGTGAGACTCCATCAAAGAAAGAAAAGAAAAGGAAAGAGGAAAGGAAAGGTAAGGAAAGGGAAAGGAGGGGAAGGGGGAAGGGAAGGGAGAGGAGGAGGGAGGGGAGGGGGAGGGGAGGGGAGGGGGGAGGGGGGAGGGGAAGAAAGGGGAGGGGAAGAAGGAATAAATGTCAACTCCTGGAGATACTGAAGGAACATACATTGGATAATCACTCTGCATCTACTCTTCAAAAATTTTAAAGTTCATAAATACTCTAGGCCCCAGCCTCCCATTATCCTTCTCATTTATGTTTCAATAGATGATGAGATGACAAATGCAGTTGATCTTTATTGTTCATGGATTCTGTAGTTGTGAATTCACCTACTCACTAAAATTTATTTGAAACTCCCAAATCAGCACTTGATGCACTTTCATAGTCAGTTGTGAACAAATGCAGAGTGATGAAAAATTTGAGTCTTCCTAAAACTGATGCTCTGCTCTCTGCATTCTTCTTTTTCTTTTCTTTGTTTATAAATCTGCTTATTTAGGTTTCCATCAGTGATTTTTAGTTTTCGATGCATAGGTTTTCTTTTCTTTTCTTTTTCTTTTTTTTTTTTTGAGATGGCATTTTGCTCTGTTTCCTAGGCTGGAGTGCAGTGGCGTGATCTCAGCTCACTGCAACCTCTGCTTCCTGGGTTCAAGCAATTGACCCTCAGCCTCCCAAGTAACTGGGATTATAAAGTGTGTGCCACCATGCCTGGCTAATTTTTGTACTTTTTGTAAGAAAGGGGTTTTGCCATGTTGGCCAGGCTAGTCTTGAGCTTCTGACCTCAGGTGATCTGCATGCCTCGACCTCCCAAAGCACTGGGATTACAGGTGTGAACCACTTTCTTTTAGAAAGAAAACCTCTGCTCCCAGCCAGAAGAGGTTTTCTTTCTAAAACTTTTTAAAATTGGCCAGGTGCAGTGGCTCACACCTGTAATCTCAGCACTTTGGGAGGCTGTGGTGGCTGGATCACCTGAGGTCAGATCGTGCCATTCATTGCCCTACAGCCTGGGAGACAGAGCAGGGCCCCGTATCAAAAACAAACAAACGAAAAGCTTTTTAAAATTGACAGATTAAAAAATGTATATATTTATGGTGCACAACGTGATGTTTTGATATATGTATTCATTGTAGAATGGCTAAATCAAGCTAATTAATATATGCATTGCCTTGTATGCTTTTTTTTTTGTTATGCAAACACAAAATCTACTCTTTCGGCAATCTTGTTTCAGCTCTCATGTTGCAAACAAGTGTTGTTCTCACAGTCTTAGTGCCACATTTTTTTCTTTTTTTTTTTTTTGCATTTTTCTGCTTTTTGTTGGTGATTTTTGTCCTTTAAAATCGCCCCAAACATAGGGATGAAGGGCTGTCTAGTGTTTCTTTCTTTTTCTTTTCTTTCCTTTTTTTGAGATGGAGTCTCGCACTCTTGCCTGGGCTGGAGTGCGATGGTGCGATCTCTGCTCACCGCAATCTCCGCCTCCTGGGTTCACATGATTTCTCCTGCCTCAGCCTCCTGAGTAGCTGGGATTATAGGCACATACCACCACACCCAGCTACTTTTTGTATTTTTAGTAGAGATGTTGTTTCACTATGTTGACCAGACTGATCTCGAATTCCTGACCTCGTGATCTGCCTGTCTTGGCCTCCCAAAGTGGAATTACAGGCGTGAGCCACCATGCCCGGACAGGGCTGTCTAGTGTTTCTAAGTGCAAGAGGGCTGTGACATACATGCTGGAGAAAATACAAATGTTTGATTAGCATTTTTCAGACATGAATTATACTGTTGTTGTCAGTGAGTTTAATGTTAACGAATCCCAATATATATTACATAAACTGTTTTTAAACAGAAGCACACATAGAACAAGCTTCTCTATGGATCAGTTGATGAAATGGATACCAGATGCTCACAGGATCCTAACCCTGTGTCTCCCCTACAGTGACGATTCAGTATTCACTAATCAGTGTTCACAGGGACTGTATAGAATGTAAGTACCGTGAATAACAAGAACCAACTGTCTATAGAACATCATCCCTCACTTCCACTGACATCCCTGAGAAGCTCCTGGTGGTAAACCCATTAAACCAACATAGAAACAAGAGGAAACACAGAGTTCTCATTGATCTATTAAGGGGATTGCTGTGAGTTCGTAGCCAAGTTTCACGCGAGCCTATCTGATCTCTTTTACATTCTAGACATATAGCTTCATATTTACTCTTATATTTGTCTTTTCTGCCTAAAATAGATAACAAGCCTGTAGCAACAGTTACAGACTTATAGAATGTCAGTGACGGGAAGGCCCTCAGTTGTAGCAGTCCACATCCTTCTTTTACAGATGAGAAGTTTGAGGCCCAGCCAGGCAGAGGGATTGCCGTGACCTGGAATTCTGTTCATTCTGCTGTCTTCTATTTAATAAATATGAGTTGATCTGAGGAGAGGAGATGGCAGTAAAAACAATATATGAAAACCATTAGATTAACATAGGCCAGTGTGGTGGCTTACACCTGTAAACCCAGCACCTTGTGGGGGCTGAGGTGGGTGAATCGCTTGAGCCCAGGAGTTCAAGACCAGCCTGGGGAACATGGTGAAATTTGCTCTCTACAAAAAATACAAATACTACCTGTGGTCCTAGCTCTTCAAGAAGCTAGGACAGGGACTCAACTGAGCCCTGGAGGTTAAGGCTGCAGTGAGCTGTGATCACACCACTGCATTCTAGCCTCAGTGACAGGATGAGACCCTTCTCAAAAAAATAAATAAAATAAATAAACATAGTAAGAACAAATTCTATATTATCAGCATCATATATATTTTAGCGATAAAGATAAATTTAAAAAATTGTTTCTCAGGTAACTCAGAACTATTGCAAATCCAGGTTCCAGCTGAGTGATACTGTCATACTGTAGAAAAATCTCTTAATAGACGATAGTCAAATCTCGATGTCTCCATGTGACACTGTGCATTTTTAAAAAGTTGTTATATATAGTGTCACCAAAGGAACAATTGTGGGAAGCTCTGTTTACTGACTTGATGAACACGGAACTGAGTTATTTCTTCACCTGTCCAGAGTGAGGCAAACATCTGAAGTAATTTCCTCTAGATGTGTTATTCAGATGTTTGTTAACTGCCAATATTTTAATTTATATTACATGTATATGATAACTATATATATACACACACATATACACACACACACACACACACACACACACACACACATATATATATATATATATATATATATATAGTTTGTTTGTTTGTTTGTTTGTTTCTGTTTTCGTTTTTGAGATGGAGTCTCATTCTGTCACCTAGGCTGGCCCAGGCTGCAGTGCAGTGGTGTGATCCCAGCTCACTGGAGTTTCTGCATCCCAGGTTCAAGCCATCCTCCCACCTCAGCCTGCCAAGTAGCTGGAACCACAGGCGTGCACCACCTGCCTGGCTAATTTTTTTGTATTTTGGTAGAGATGGGGTTTCACCATGTTGCCTAGGCTGGTCTCCAACTCCTGGCCTCAAGTGATCCAAAGTGTTGGGATTACAGGTGTGAGCCATGGTGCCTGGCCAATAACATGTGTGTGTGTGTATATATATATGCATATATAAAAACATATTTATTTACTGAGAGAAGGACCATATATATGTGTATGTATATATACACATCTATATACATATAGATGTGTGTATGTATATATACACATCTATATACATATAGATGTGTGTATATATATATATATATATATCTCTTTTTTTTTAACTGAGAGAAGGATGATGCCAGTGTCTGGAGAGAAGCAACTCAGCCAAAACTGAGAGTCCCTGGCGTGTGTGACCTCTGTAGCTACTCACACATGAAGATGATGCCACTGGCTCACCCTGTCAGCACATCAGATACTCTGAGTTGTTTTTCTGTGAAATCAATAACATTTCCCCTGATTATAAAAGTTCACTATGGAAAATTTGGGAGATAAAGAAAAGGGGGAAGAAGAAAATAATTTAGTCATAATTCTACCTTTCAGAGGTGAGCACTTTGGGGCTTTGATCATTCATCCTTTGTGCATATATACTCACAGACATTAGTTGTGTTTTTAAAATAACAAAATAGTATTTTATGCTTTACTTTGTACCATTTAAGTTTAATATGTCATGTGAACATTTCCATGTAATTCCACATATTCATGAAATATTCTCCAAAAACGATAAGATCAGTCCCCCAAATTTACTAAACAATCACCAAATTTGGGGCAGGAAGGCAATATTTTTTCTCTTGTAACATAACACCAAAGTGAGTATCTTCATACATTTTTTTTTTTTTTTTTGCTTTTTGCATAGCTCTGATTGCCACCCCAGGATAAATTCCTAGACCTGTAATTACAGGGTTAAAGGGTGTGGGGAATTTTCCTGCTATTGGCACAGGTTTCTCTGGGCCCATCATAATGGTAGGGCCTTTTGATGTGGATGACTGAGGGAAGGGAAGTTGTCCCCCCTGTGGTGATGGCTACTGATTTAAAGACTCTGAATCTATCACTGGGGTCAAGTCCAATACCCAGTTTTGATAGAATAGTTTCTCTCTGTAGCCATCTTCCCAGAGGCAGGTACCTGTGGGTAAAATTTTGTCTTTTAATTTGAATCACCAATTATGAGTTTTTATGACTAAAGCTGATATTTTGATGAAAAAAATATAACTTTGTCTGGAAAAATTGTTTAAATATTTAAAATGAGAACAATACATTTTTGAGATTGTTTGTCTTTTAAGATTTTCTCAAAGCCAGAAAATCCAAGCATATAGAGACTAAGCCCAGTTTCCTTTTAGGATATTTTTAGCAGTATTTACAAGGGGATCAGGCACACTGGCCTTAGAAGACCTTTAAGAACAATTATGGCTCCCACCTCCTAAAACCATGTATATATAAATATTATATAGGCCAAGTGCAGTGGCTCATGCCTGTAATCCCCACACTTTGGGAGACCAAGGCCAGCAGATCACTTGAGGTCAAGAGTTTGAGACTAGCCTAGCCAACATGGTAAAACCCTATCTCCACTAAAAATATAAAACTTAGCCAGGCATGATGCCATGTGCCTGTAGTCCCAGCTACTCGGGAGGCTGAGGCAGAATCACTTGAACCTGGGAGGCAGAGGTTGCAGTGAGCCAAGATTGCATCACTGCATTCCAGCCTGACAGAGAGAGACTCCATCTAAAAAAAAAAAAGTGGTTATTCTATGAATATTACATAGAGAAGTGATTTGGCTTTTTTTCTTCTTGTGTGTGTTCCAAGTAAATCTTTCATTCATTTCTGACAGTAGTCTTGAACTTAAAAAATCACCCAGACTGTCTAAAGAATAATGGAAACTAACATGCATGGGAAATCACCTCCGATCTGGCCAGTGCCCCTTGTTCTTTGTATACCAATTTTATATCTCAAACAGCCCTTTTTTCTTCAATATTTATTTAACAGAGGAGGAAACCGAGCCTCAGAGAAATCAAGGCACTTTCCTCAAATCTGACGTTACGGGAAGAGCTTGGTCTGTTCATTTTCAAAGTCTACATTCACTGTAACACTCGGCCTCCTTTAGAGTTCTTACAATGCTTTCTTATTCCAAGTTGAGTAACTTATCTGCATCTCCACCACTATACTAACCGAAAATTTACGCATTTGTTTAACATGTGTTCACTCATTTATTTAACAAGTATTGAGCAAATACCCTGAATAATGTTTTAGGAGTAGAAAAATGACCAGAGATCTCCTCATCCTTGATGGCTTTGGGAGGAAGTCATGGAAATGAGCAACACAATATACTGTGATGGACATGAGAAGGGGGAATTGTGAAATCTTACAAAGTATCTGACCATGACTAGGGACAATGACCTTCCGGCTTACTCCTAGTGATTTTTGGTCATTTTTCTAATGTTCTCTTACATCTAAATTCACCCTCACACGTGTGAGAGTCTTTTTAAACATGTGAGTTGAGCTATGTGAATACAAAAGTATGACAAATAAAAGGACAGAAAAAGTCAGGTAATTTTCCACTTTCTTATATTCTTATATTTGCATGTTTTCCCCCTTTTTTTCCTCCACAGTTTTATTTAGGTAAAGTAGCTATGGCTTTTTCTGCTCTGATAAACTTTAAACTTACCTCAAGTAAAGTAGCTGCAGTTTTCTTTGTTATGATAGACTTTAAACTTGCTTAGTTATTTCTTCTGAAATTATTGATGTTCTATTTTTTTAGACATGAGCTGTTTTTTCTAGTATTAAAAATAGTTATATTGAGATTATTTCTTTTTACATGTGAGACTTCTGTATTTACTGTAAACAGTCTTTTCTCACAAAGATTCTGTATCTTATTTTCTTCCTTTCGGGCAGAAATCGAGTGTCACCCACAAATTCCTCTTTTCTTTCCTTCAACGATGCCCTTAATTTGGCTCCTTGATCTGAGTGATATCTATCCTATTCAAGTAGGAGCCTCCAAAACTTCTCTCAATCCCTGGACAAGACCATAAATAAAAATGACGTTACATCATAGGGGGCATGGAGAGATTGTTCCTTTAAGGATACAATGGATGTGGATTTGGTGGTCTGCATTATATCTCCATTCAGTTCATCAATATAGACTCTAAAGAAAGTCAGTGGATCCTGGAGGATAGCTATAAATGACAGAAAGTATGATAAATATTTTTGCCAGTATGGATTATAAATAATTTGACCTCAAGTTTATGGTAAGTGGTCATGAATTTGGCAAATGCATTTCTTTGCAGCCCAATTGCCAAAGACTGCATCTCCGTCATGATGAAGACTAGGAATAATTTTCAGTCACATGGGAGAGACATCAACATTTGCTCTCTGTCATGGTACAGTCTGAAGAAATACACCATGCCTCAATGTTTGTGGAAGGCTGAATACTGATCCCCCTTCCTCACCCAAAGGTGTCCATGCCCTAATTCCTGAAACCTGTGTCTATGTCACCTTTGACGGCAAGAGAATTTTGCAGATGTGATCACGTTAAGGCTCTTGAGATGGGAAGACTATCCTGGGTGATCTGGGTGGACCTGATGTCATCACAAAGATCCTTATGGGTGAAAGAGAGAGATAAAGGAGTCAGAGTCAGAGAGGATGTAATGATGGAAGCGTGTGCATGTGTGTGTGTGTTTGTGCGCGTGAAAGACAGAGAGAGAGAGAGAGAGAGAGAGAGAGAGAGATCAAAATTTGAAGATGTTATGTTGCTGGCCTAAAGATAGAGGTAGGGGCCATGAGCCAAGGACTGCAGGCAGCCTTTAGAAGCTGGCAAGGGCAAGGAAACAGATTCTCACCTAGAGCCCCCAGAAGCAACACAGCCCTGATGACACCTTGATATCAGGACATCTGGCCTCTAGGACTGTAAGATGATACATATATATGGCTTTATGCCATTAAGTTTGTGGTGATTTGTTGTTAACAACAGGAAACTGATGAAGATTTTCCAGAGAACATCAGAATGACTCTAGGAGGTAGAATGGTTTCACAGGTTAGTGAATTCAGCAGCTCAATGACATATTCAAGGTCCCAGGTTTTTTAACAATTTTCTCTTTGACATCCTCAGTGTGGTTTTTGCTTTTGTTTTCAGACGAAGTTCCTCATGGTGACATGATTGCTGCCTGGTTCCAGGCATTGCCTCTCACACATCACTAATCAGGAAGTGCGAATGGGTGTTGTGTTTATTTTTAGTAATAAGAACACTTTATCATAACAATAGATTATATTTTGTCCTGTATGTCCGCCATTCTTTATATTGAATTTCAAATCAGGATAACTAAAGGATACATTGCAAAGGGTTGTATAGATGTTGAGATGTAATGTTGAACAGGCAAGTGACCTTTGAATTTCTGAATATTCTTGTCATATTTGATAAAAATAAGAGTTGGCATACAGGGTAATCTAACTGGAGTGTTTGTTGAGAAGAAGTATATTGAATATTTGAATACACAGTTAATAAAGAATCTTGCATAGAGAGTCATAGGATTCCAAGCAAAACTCAGTCCAAGTATATATCAATGAATAGTTATGGCAATGCCCTTTGCCTTAAAGGCCTATAATCTTCTTTGGAAAGCTCTGAATGCAAACCTTCTAAAATGACCAGATATATTTATTTGCCAATAAGCAATACTTTCTCAGAGTGATTTTTGTTCTCCAATATAGATTTTCTTAACCGATTCCATTTATCAGCTTATTTGGTTAATTACACTGTTTTTCTCTGAGGCCTGGCAGTAGGAAAATGATGCCATGGTTCACAGAATGGGGGAGCACATGTAGGGACTGGATTGGAAATCTTCACAAGGGTGGTTGCAACTCTATCAAAATCTTTCCACTGCAGTTCGGTGGCTCCGTAATTGACAATGCCGTCTTGGGGAGGTCCTTTGTGGTAGGAACGCAACTGATGAGAAATGGCTTGGAGTTAATCGAAACCTTTTGAAGTTGCCCCAGTCTTCAAACAAGCAATTCTTAAGTGCTGTATTTACAACATAGATTTACAACAGTGTTTTTTATGGGAAGGAACTCTGGGGCCATGTTCAGTCTCATATACTGCATAAACTTTGTGCAGCCAGTGAACGGTGACAGGAAGGCTGAATTCATTGAGGGCAGAAGTGTGCTGCCATGGGAAGGTTATTGGGCCATGAGTCAGGAGATGGGGTTTCTGGGGCAAGATCTGCCACTAACTGCCTGTGCAGGACTTAGAGTCAGAATAACTGCCCACTTTAATTTTCTTTGAAGGCAAAAACCATGTCTTATATATAATGTTACTACAATGGCTGGGCACGGCGGCTCGTACCTGTAATCCCTGCACTTTGGGAGGTCGAGGCAGGTGGATCACCTGAGGTCACGAGTGTGAGACCAGCCTGGTCAACATGATGAAACCCATCTCTACTAAAAATACAAAACCTTAGCCAGGTGTGGTGGCTGGCGCCTGTAATCCCAGCTACTCGGGAAGCTGAGGCAGGACAGTTGCTTGAGACTGAGAGGTGGAGGTTGCAGTGAGCCAAGATTGCACCCCTGTGCTCCAGGCTGGGTGACAAGAGCAAAACCCTGTCTCAAAAAACCAAAACAAAACAAAACAATAATGCTACTACTAGTACTACTACTATTTCTTGAGTGCTTACTTGTAATTAAGTATATCATAGTAAGTGCTTTGCATAATTGTCCTCATTAAATTTTTATGTCAGAGAATGTCAGTATATCTCCTCTTAACAAATGAGAGGATGAGACTTAAAGAGGCTCAGCAATGCTGCCTAAGGTCACATGGGTATGTAGGAGCGAGAGCCCAGGATTGTCTGATTTCAAGGCCTATGCACTTTCTGCTTTAAGATGGATAACAAGCAGGGCTGGTGTTAGTAACCCCTCACCTTTACAAGAGCGATTCTCAGCCTGCATGTACATTGGCATCATAGTGGGTGAAGGGGAACTTTAAAGGACACTGATGTCAAGCTCCACCCCAAGGGATGCTGACATAAGTTGTCTAGGGTGCAGCCTGGGCAGTGGGAATTTTTTAGTTCTCCCAGTTTGTTTGATTTTGTAGCCAAGATTGAGAACCACTGCTTTACATGAAGTTTCAGAGATTGAGAAGGGAAGGCTGGAAGGGTTGAGGTACTTTCTGGTCGTGGAGCTCCAGTGTTCAGAGAGCTAGCTTTTCTTGGATGAGTTTCTTGAAGAGATTCTTTAAATGCTGAATTCTTGGGATTTAGACTGATTGTCAAAGAAGATCTAGAAGTCTAAGGCACTTGGGAAGGGGAAGGAGCAAGTATTTGGGAATAACACTTGAATTACTTGGTTTCAGACAGCAGATTTGATACGAGGGGAGTTCCCGTTTTAAGAGAAAAAGAAGATTCTGTGTGTGATGATATACTGACTAGTTCCCACATAGTTAATCCAGACAGCCAAAGGTCATGGCAGAGATGAAAAAGGCCACAGTTTTGGATGACAATATAATATTATCCACATAGCAGATAAGATGATATAATTAAGAAAGGAGTAATTAGCTTCTCGTGTGCTCATTTAACTGTTACATGTGACCATGAACCATTGCACAAATTACATTTTCTAGTATATTAAATGGTGTAGCAACTGAACCAAAGAGTTACCTGCCTCTGGGTTATTTATTCACATTCCTGCTCTGCAAATGCTGAATGCTCCTTTATATTAAATAATCGGATTTGTTGGACAAAATGGTGCTTCAGAATCAAGGATCTTCTGTGTGTTTTGGAGGGTGAAGTTTTCTCTTTCTTAGCAAGTCTTGCTTGCTCCTTCGTCTTTCCATCAGCAGTGAGTTCCTGGTTGGAAGTAACTCTGTATAAATTTAAAATTCTCAAGGCTGGGGAGGAAGAGGAAGAAAGAAGTGTGTGGGCTTGAGCATTAATTCTGAGTAGAATTGAGGACAATTTTCCTGAGTGAGTGAAACCATGAGTGATAATTGTGTTCCTTAGAGAAGTCGGTTGCTGTGTTTCTTGGGATACTCTTAATAAAAGTGAGTGTGTAGCTGGTTTTCCCAAAATGGCATTGAGCAGACAACAAGATGAACTTGGCATTGTTACGTATGGCCATTTCATTGGTCCCCAGATGTAGACGTATCCAGTGTAAGAATTTTGAAGTGACTGAAAGAGGATACATTCTAGTGAAAGAAAAAGGAAAAATGAGCTGCTATTTCCTGACTGAAAATCCGACTTCCACAGAGAATTATCTTTTAGGAAAACCTGGACAGGAACAAGTTTCATCTTTCTCTGAGTTCAGGGTGAATGATGTTTCCAGTTCAATTTTTAAGGTAGTTTTAATAATGCCAGATTATTAAATGCATATGTGTAAGATTGGATTAACGCAGTCTTTCTTGTCTCACTTTTTAGAAAACGAATTGTTAGCAGATGATTTTAGTCATGAAATATTTTGACTGTCTGCCAGCACTAATGATAAAGATAGAAACCATAAAAAAAGAAGCAGAAACATGTCTTGTATTCATTACTGTATGAAAAAGCATATTCTCCAACTATATATGCTGTTTAAAAATATTTTATTTTTCCATAAGTTATCGGGGTACAGGTGGTATTTGGTTACACAAGTAAGCTCTTTAGTGGAGATCTGTGACATCCTGATGCACCTATCACCTGAGCAGTGCACACTGCACCATATTTGTTGTCTTTTATCCCTTGCTCCCCATTCCCACTCTTCCCACTAAGTCCCCAAAGTCTATTGTATCATTCTTATGCCTTTGCGTCCTCATAGCTTAGCTCCCACATATCATTGAGAATATACGATGTTTGGATTTCCATTCCTGAGTTACTTCACTTAGAATAATAGTCTGTAATGTCATTCAGGTCATTGCAAATGTTGTTAATATGCTTTTAAAAACACAGCTTGATTAAATGAACATTCTCCTGCACTGATATTTAAAAATTAAGTATTGCAGCTGGTGGCAGAACTCAAGTCTCTGGAGAAAGGAATATGATTGAAGATTGTTCACTGGAGTAACACACTTTCTTTCTCAGATTCTTTTATTGTCCTTGAAGCTCTATGAATGGGTTTTCCATAATCAGCAGGTACTACTGTCTTTTGCCTTTTATTTTGGTGGCTAAAACTATCAAGCTCAATGTTTGTGCCTTCCAGGATTCTTAGAGTTTACAAAGATCTGTTCTCTAGAGGATAAACTAGAATTTGGACCTAGAAATAAAATGAACTACATCGTGTTTTACTTTTTCCCTGTGCACAGTGATCTCTGCGGTTAGGTTTATTGGGCGTTCTTACCTTAGAAAGCAGAAGTAGCTCGAGGCAATGAGAACAGACAGAACTGGGGCGCTAGAAAAATTGCCCGAGCTTGCCAGTTCATCCTGAACACATTGTTTAGGCTTTCTTTGTTTCAGTATCCTCATTTGTTCAAGGAAATTTGCTGGAGCCCATATTTATGAAAGCAGATAGCTCTGGCAGACAGTGTTGTACTTGACAAGAAATAGAATGGATGTATTTGTTAACCTTTAGTTTTCATCCCCCACAGGATTACTAATTTGTGCCATATTGATAGCATTGTTGACCATCAAGAATACATCATGGAATCTTCCTCCCCTTTCTTCTTTGTCTTTCTTCTCCATCTTTCTCTTCTTTACAGGTAAAGCAAATGACCCAGCACTAGGGAAGTATCTTGCTGCCCATCTATTAGCTGGTCACTCTTCAGTTCAACCTAGAGAAAATCAAAAGCTAGGAAAAAACAACACCTAGAAATTTCACATCTAGATTTTATCAATTTAACATCTTGACATAAATTAGGCATTTATTGTGAGTCTGTTTTGAATGGAACAAAATAACAGTATCTTGCATTTGTTTAGTGCTTTATGCAATATACTGACCTTCATGAGCTTATTTGATCCTTAAATAGGCCTGATATGGTTTGGCTCTGTGTCACCACCCAAATCTTATCCTGAATTAAAATCCCCATGTGTCAAGGCGAGGGTGGGGGCATGTAATTCCCAAGAGTTGGGAGAGGGTGGTGATTGGATCATGGGGGCAGATTCCCCTCTGCTGTTCTCTTGATAGTGAGTGAATTCTCTTTAGAGCTGATGGTTTTATAAGTGTTTGGAAGTTCCTCCTTTGCTTTTCTCTTATGCAACTATGTGAAGAAGGTCCTTGCTTCCCCTTCGGCTTCTGCCAGGATTGTTGTTTCCTGAGGCCTCCCCAGCCCTGTGGAACCGTGAGTCAATTAAACCTCTTTCCTTTATAAATTACCTGGTCTCGGGTATTTCTTCTCTTTCTTTCTTTCTTTCCTCCTTTCTCTCTTTCTTTCTTTCTCTCTTTCTTTCTTTCTTTCTTTCTTTCTTTCTTTCTTTCTTTCTTTCTTTCTTTCTTTCTTTCTTTCTTTCTTTCTTTCTCTTCTTTCTTTCTCTCTCTCTCTCTTTCTTTCTTTCCTTCTTTCTTTCTTTCTTGATGGAGTTTCACTTCATCACCCAGGGTGCAATGCAGTGGTGTAATCTCGGCTCACTGAAACCTCTGCCTCCCAGGTTCAAATGATTCTTCTGCCTCACCTCCCCAGTAGCTGGGACGACAGGCGCCCACCATACCCGGCTAATTTTTGTATTTTTAGTAGAGACAGGGTTTCACCATATTGTCCAGGCTGGTCCTGAACTGCTGACCTTGTGATCCGCCCTCCTTGGCCTCCCAAAGTGCTGGGATTACAGGCATGAGCCACCACACCTGGCCTCAGGTATTTCTTTATAGAAATGTGAAAACAAACGAATACACCCCCAGACATTGAGAACATTGAGATCATCTTCACTTTTGAGAATGCCTCAAATTACAAACATTTAAATTTGCTGGTTTAGTGTCATATATTTAGGGGACAGCATGGAACTCTTGCAGAAGGAATCAGGAAATAAAAAGTTCTGGTTTTGGCTTTGCTGCAAACTAACCATGTCACTTCAAGTTAGTGAAGCAACCACCGTGAGTTATTCTTAGTCTATGAAATTATGGTCTGGTACTAGAATTTTGCAGGAATACTTTATGATCTTGTGATTTTAGAATCTCATTTTCCCATCAAAAGGGAGAAAAATCAGCCAGAGTGATTGTTTTTGTTTACGTATTGTTTGCCTTCCAAGATAACTGTATAAGAGTAAAACATAAAATAGACAAAAATATATTTTGAAAAACGTTTTTGTTTTTTTGAGACTGAGTCACCCTCTGTTGCCCAGGCTGGAGTGCAGTGGTGCTATCTCAGCTCACTGCAACTTCCACATCCTGGGTTCAAGCAATTCTTTTGCCTCAGCCTACTGAGTAGCTGGGATTACAGGTACACACCACCACACCTAGCTATTTTTTTGTATTTTAGTAGAGATGGGGTTTTACCATGTTGCCCAGGCTGGTTGCGAACTCCTGAGCTCAGGTAATCCACCTGCCTTGGCCTCTCAAAGTGCTGGGATTACAGGCATGAGCCACCATGCCCAGCCTAAAAAAAGTTTTAAAACAAAACATGATCATGCTTTCTAATATTATGTTTCAGTTCTGTGGCAAATATGTCTTGACTCTGGGTTAGGCTACATTTTTGGGAAGATGTGGAACTTTGGCCTTTTTGTCCAAGTAGACTTCACTTCTTATATGACCCTCTTATTCTCTTTTCCCCATCCTCAGACATCCCTCTTCTTTTTTCCATTTTCCAAAGTGGAACTTTCCACATCCGCTTTCTTGTTCTGGATCTCTATGTTTAGGAAATTGCATTTAAGTCAGAGATCAAAATCTGATCTCCTAGGGCAGGGATCCTCAACCTCTAGGCTACTGACCAGTACTGGTCCATGGCCTGGTAGGAACCTGACTGCACAGCAGGAGGAGCTGGTGAGTGAGCATTACCACCTGAGCTCCGCCTCCTGCCAGACCAGCAGCAGCATTAGATAGATTCTCATAGGACTTCTAGAACTGCAAATGTGGGGGATCTAGGTTGCATGCTTCTTACGAGAATCTAATGCCTGATGATCTGAGGTGGAACAATTTCATACCCTAAACCAACCCCTCTACCTGCCCCTGCCATCCGTGGAAAAATCATCTTCCATGAAACTGGTCCCTGGTGCCAAAAATGTTGGGGACCCCTGTCCTAGGGCTAGATCTGGCCCCTAGATACATTCTGTTTTGTTTTCAAAGCATTTAAAAAATTGAGTACATTGCCAATATTTAATGAATAGGGAAAATTTGCATAAACACCCAGATTTTAATGTATCTTGAAAAAAAGGCCATATGGCAATTCTATGTCTGCTTTGCCGTGTGGCACTACCAAGGTGGGTAACGGTGGCTCTTCTTAGATGGAGCATATACATGTCCGTTCTCCAGAATCCTCACTCATTTTTCTTTCCTGTCCCTGCTATGCATTTGAGTTCCTGACTTAGTTTCATACATACCACTGGAAGTTTTGGGCATAGAAGAAGACAAATATAATTGGTTGATCAGAGCATGACCAAAATACACTTCATGTTCTTTTTAATTCATTATATTTAAAAATATGCCCCAAGGGCTTATTAAGTACTATATTCACCCAGGGAACAGAGATAGAGCTTTGTTTCTTTAACCATAATATGATTTAATTTCAAAGCTTAACATTTTATAATGTGGTGGTTTTTCACTGGGAACAGTTAGATTCATGTAACTCATTGAACATGGGTGAAATGCCAGTTGCATACTCATCATTGAGCTTGGCACTGGGATGTTTGTCATATTAGCTTGGTCAGTTATGACATTACAACTTGGATGGTTGTCATGCATTGCTTTAAAAAAGTTTTACTGTTTGGGCAATGTTTCTTTTTAACTGAGGTTAAGGTGAAATTCCCAATTTTATAAATATGCAAATAATATAATTGTGCACAGCTAAAAATGCCAACTATCTCATAGGTAATAGTTTAATTGCCTACTCAGTGTGTGTCTTTATTCCCTAAGGAGTGTATTTTCACATCCAACTTGTATCTTTCTCCTCCAGTTGTGACCTCACCCTATTGTATATCTGTTATTGGGAATTGCTTTACTATTAAATGAATATCATAAATAAAAGAAGGATTTAATTTTATTATATGACTTTTACCACAGGGTGTTGGTTGCTTTATCTCTCTGTTTTCTAGAAGCCTGTGACTATTAAAATGTATTCTTAGAAATGGTTTAAACCATTCCTATCCTTTCTTGGCTTCACGGCTTCCACTTGGTGCAAGATCCGAGGGCCCTGGACCGTGTTTCTTGGTATTTACAACAGTAGATCACAAGCAGAGCTGCACGGCAGAAGTCACCTTGGAAAGCTCATTTAAAATGTGAATTTCACGTCTTCTTTCTGCCTTCCCCAGCTCCCCCAGTCAATCCGGTAGGTCTGGGGTGAGGCCCAGGAATCTTCATCTTAACAATCTGGAGATTCTAATACAATAAGATCTTTTTGTTTAAAAAGGGTATTTGTATTAGAAACTCAATTGCTATAAACAGGAAGAGGAGCTATTCAGTTGACTAGATGTTCAGGAACTGGGGGAGTTCTGAGAACTTCCATCCCTTGAGTGGTGATGAGCTGAACCATTTTTTCTCTCCTTCCTGTCAGGTTTAGTGTGTTTATCCTTAGCCCCCTCACAGTTGCTCTGAGTCCACAATGCACACCATGGATGTTGCTGTGTTTGAACTCACACGCCTGTGACATGGGTTCGTAAAGAACAAATGAGCTAGTGTCAGTGAAATATCAACACACAATCAGCTGAAAGGAGAGTCACACTTATGTCACAGGAAACAAAGGATAGTTGCTTTTATGCCACTAATCAAAACCAGAACTTTTTTCCAGGCTTGTTCTAGCTGCATCTGGAAAGTGAACAGAAGCATTTCCTGACAGCATGGTACAGACAATGGACACTTAGCATACAATCACATTTAATTACTCACACGTTGCATAGTCTACAATAGCCACTGCACACGTACCAGTTCTTAGAAGTAGTCAGCAACAGCAAAAAGTCATCGCTTCCACTCCTTGGCTGAACAGGTCCGTTGACCCAGCACCAAGTATTTTGTGTGCCTTACCGGACATCTTGCCAGAGTTCTTCATAGGGAACGACCCTGACCCAGCTAGACCTTGATGCTCCTATCTCTTAAGAATCAACTGTTTCTTACATTTCATCACCTCACATACCCTATTCTGCAATGATACTTAGCTGGTTTGTGGTCTTATTTGGTGAGTATTCCAAAGAACTTGAATTTTTGGCATATGAAGGCATGTCCATGGGTAACAGGAAACTGACTGTCTTTGTCTTGTCCCTATAGGAAGCAAAATAAAGAGAAGAAAAAGACTTTTTAGTGAGCCTTTAGACAGAACATTGACTATTTTTTCCCCTAGTCACCAAATACAGCCTACAGTGTTAAAAGTTCACTTAAAATATAACATGATGTTTTTTAAGTTGTACAACCATACTGTAAGGATATATATATATATATATATATATATATATACACACACATATTGGAATGACCTTTTAATTAAATCCAAGAAATAGTGTGGATAAAACAAAACTTTAAAACTATTGAGGGAGAGACTGTATGGCTGAGGAATGATTATTAGTCTGATGTTCAGCGTGAAAGAATATCTTATTCTTAGGCAAAGAATCTCTTGCCTCAAATCTCTTCAGCTCATGAAATGAAGCAGAAACTTTAGGCAATTATTTTATAATCCAGATAAATCTGCTCCTTTGACTGTGAATTAACTGAATATCCATCATGCCTGAAGAGTAAAGGGGGTAAGAGCAATGCCCAGTGTTCTCTGAGGGGTTATACCTTTTCATTTTGTCTACTTCTCCTTTTACCTCTAAAATATTACAGAAATTTGACATTAACCAGGAGAAACTGTTCTTAGGAATAAATCTAAAGAACAGCATTTAAAATGACTGACTTTTCTTCATTTCTGTTATCTTTTGTCAGTAGATAAGGCAGTAATTTCACTGAATGGCATTTTGCAGCTGTGTCTTGGAAAACACAGCTGCACCCCCCTTTTTTTTTGACATAAGAGTCTCCCTCTGTCGCCCAGGTTGAAGGGCAGTGGCATGATCTCAGCTCACTGCAACCTCTGCTTCCCGGTTCAAGCAATTCTCCTGCCTCAGCCTCCCTAGTAGCTGGGATTACAGGTGCATGTCACCATGCTGGCTAATTTTTGTATTTTTAGTAGAGATGAGGTTTTGCCACGTTGGCAGACTGGACTTGAACTCTTGAGCTCAAGTGATCTGCACACCTTGGCTTCCTGAAATGCTGGGATTTCAGGTGTGAGCCACCAGTCCCGGCCAGGCCAGCTGCACCCTCTTTTGGGAAGAAGGTAGGCCAGTGCTTCCAAGCACTGGAATCTGTAAAAAACCACTGCCACTTGGTGAGCAGTCACTCAACCACCTCATTTACTTTTCACAAAAACCATGAGGTAACTGCCTTTATGATTCCGTTTTTCTAGAAGAATAAACTATGACACAGGACAAATTAGTAACTTTCTCCAAGGCCACTTGTTTGTGAATGATGATGGGAGGTGAAATTTTGGCCATCTGATTCTGGAAGCTGCCTCCTTAAACTTCTTTCTGGATTTGGAAGAGGAGAGAATATACTTATTTTTGATGAATCTGGTTTACCCTATCAGTAAACATAAACAGAATAGCATAGCATTTCTAATTTTGACTGTTTATATATGGGCCCTTGTCCCTAAGCTTGTCAACTGAAATTTGTTTTTCTAAAATACAGGAAGAAAAGATCTAATTTCTATGTCAAAATTAAGGAAAAATTAAAATTCTATCTCTAGCTTCTGGAAAGCTTTGATTCTTAGAAATATTGACATTGGTATTCTATAAAATACTTTCTTGGTATAATAATGGAAAAGTTCACAAGCAAATTAGGTATGACGTTTGATATGATTCAAAAGTCAGTGCAAACAAATTGGTTCTCGATATATATTTGTCAAATGCTTTCAAAGCTTTCAGTAAGGAAATTAATTTACCAAATAATCAAAGGAATAATATCATAACATTTTACTTTACTAGTTAATTCCTGAGAACATAAAAGACAACATTTAAAAAGGACTGCAATTTAAAAAATGCT
The DNA here is from genome assembly GCF_048565385.1 of Saimiri boliviensis. Classification (NCBI taxonomy): domain Eukaryota; kingdom Metazoa; phylum Chordata; class Mammalia; order Primates; family Cebidae; genus Saimiri; species Saimiri boliviensis. Next base: position 16,589,392 of record NC_133453.1, on the reverse strand, counting down.
CAATTTCTACTCAATAGTTCTAGCTGATCTCATGCCAATACAGCTGTTGATTTTAAGCCAATACTGGCTTTCTTCCTTTAATACGACCTTGCAGTTGGCTCAGTCTCTCAAATTAACTTCTACATTAGAAATGGGTTGTGTTCTAAATAGTGCATTAGTTGGTAGCTTGGAAGTTGGAAAACATTTTGTTTCAGAAAAATAATACCTCATAAATGTTGGTTAGGTTCCCACACTATCATAGAAAATAATATAAATTGAAATGGAAAAACCAGTAGTACTGTAATTCTCAGCATTGTAGGTCTGTGAGAATGGCTTGAGTGCAAAAAATAAAACCCTGATATATCCACGGTATAATTTCAAAATGTGTGGACATAAGCCATCCATCTCAATGGTAGTTATTCAGAAAGTGGGATTATGAAGGATTTTCTTTTTAAATGTTTTTACTTTGTATATTACCTCTATATTTTCTAACTTTTTTTTTTGAGACAGAGCCTCACTCTGTCACCCAGGCTGGAGTGCAGTGGCATGATCTAGGCTCACTGCAACCCTGCCTGCCACATTCAGGTGATTCTCCTGTCTCAGGCTCCTGAATAACTGGGACTACAGGCACACAACACACGCCCAGCTAATTTTTGTATTTTTAGTAAAGATGAGGTTTCACTATATTGGTCAAGCTGGTCTTGAATTCCTGACCTCAGGTGATCCACACCAGTCAGCCTCACAGAATTCTGAGATTACAGGCATGAGCCACCATGCCTGGCCATAACGTTTTTTATCATAAACATTTAGTGCTTTTATAGAACTGGAAATACATATACATATTTCTATAAGAGCACTAAGTATATATGTGTATGTATACATATTCATATGTATACTAAGTATATATGTGCATGTATGTATACATACACATATATACACACATATACATATACATATATATGTATATGTATATATGTGTATGTATGTATATGAGTCACCATGTATGTATGTATATGTATATGAGCCACATATATGTATATAGAAATGGAAATATATATACATTTTTCTATAAGAGCACTAAGTATATATGTGTATATATACATATACATACGTATACTAAGTATATATGTGTATGTGTGTATACATACACATATATACATACATATGTATATGAGCCACCATGTATGTATGTATATGTATATGAGCCACATATATGTATATAGAACTAGAAATATATATACATATTTCTATAAGAGCACTAAGTTTATATGTGTATGTATACATATATATGCATATACACATGTATGCATACATACACACATGTACATATACACATACACACACATACATGTATATACATGCACACATGTATACATACACATGCATGTATATGTGCATATACATGTATATATACATGTATATACATACACGCATATGTATATACATGTATATGCATGTATATACGTGCATGTGCATACATGCACACATACATGTGTACACACATGTACATGCACACACACATACATGTATAAACACATGTACACACATATACACACATGTATACACATGTATACATATAGATGTATACATACACATGTATGCATATATATGTATACATATACACATGTATGTATGTATATATACTCCTTTAAAAGGTATATATATACATAAATATACATATTTAGTAGAGACATATATACTTACAGTATATATACTTATATATATACATATATGTATATATAAGTATATATGTATATACTTATATGTGTGTATATACATGTATATACATATATAAGTGTATATATATACATATATAAGTATATATAATATAAAAAGTATATATGTATATATATATTTATATATATACGTATATATACTTATATATACATGTATATATATAAATGTATAAACATATGTATAAATGTATATACTTATATATAAGTGTACACACACACACACACACACACACACTTTATTTTTAAGGAAAAGGATATATGTCTGCCATTCTGTTTTCCTTCTTTAAAGAAACGTGACCAGTGGAACCCAATGGTTGAGTGTTCATTTCTTGTTTCCACATCCCACATTTGATCTATACATAAATCTTGTTGGCTCCACCTTTGATGCACATCTAGAAATCACACCCACTGTTAGCTCGCTTGGCGAAGAAATGATCACCTCTTGCCTATTTTATAGCCTTCAGTCTGGTCTTGTTTTTGATATTGTTCTCTTAAAGTTTTTTCACAATAGGATTTCCAACACAAGAGCTTTTTACAAAGTGAGAAGAGCAAGTTATGCACACCAGTTTATTTAGAATAAATCCAGAGTCACTGGTATTGGGTGCAAGGCCATCCTTGGCTCTCTGCCTATCTGTCTTTCAGCTCACCGGTTTGCTCACTTGTCACACTAGGCTCCTGGCCTGTCCTTGAACAAACTGGTCATGCTCCCACCCAGGGCTCCTGCATTTGCTCTTCTCAATGCCTGGAGAGTTCTTGCCTCAGCTGTCATCAGGACTCACTCTTTCTCTCCCTTCTTTACTCAGATGGCAAGGCATTCTTTGGTCATGGTATCAAACATTTCATCATGCACCTCGAATCCTTCTTTATTTGCTTTATTTTTTGCTTAACACTGTCTAACACAATATACACTTTATGTATTTGCATGTTTACTGATTATCAGGTTGCCAAGAAATAAGCTCCACTTGGGCAGGGGTTTTTTGACAATTCTGCTCTTGCTGTATCTACAGGGTGGAGAATCCTGCCCAACATGCAGTATGCCCTCAGGATATATGTATTGAATGAATGAATGTAATAAAAGTAGTATAAACACCTAGACTGAAAAGATAAAAACCAAACTCATGATGACATTTGCCCCTGGGAGAAGAAGGGAAAAGTTATATAAGACTTTCTTTATTAGTAACATTTGATTTCTCCTTCCTTCCTTCCTTCCTTCCTTCCTTCCTTCCTTCCTTCCTTCCTTCCTTCCTTCCTTCCTTCCCTCCCTTCCTCTCTCTTTCTTTCTTTTTCTTCTTTCTTTCTCTCTCTCTCTTTCTTTTGTCCTTCTGTCTCTCTTTCAGATGAGATCTCACTGTCTTGCCTAGGCTGGTCTCGAATTCCTAGGCTCAAGGGATCTGCCCACCGCAGCCTCCCAAAGCGCTGGAATTACAGGCGTGAGCCACCACACCCAGCCACATTTTATGTCTTTTGTATATGAAAACATCTGAAGCAAATATGACAAAACTTTTTCAGATGAATATATTGGTGCATAAAACATTAATTTCTGAATATTCCTGTATTTTGGAAGTTTTCAGAAGACACTTACTCTGGCTTTCCAATAATTTCAGGTTAAAGTACATATTCCTTAGCATTCCATGAGTGGCCTTTAGTGATGAACGCTTCTCACTTCTCCATCCTCATTTGTTTTATTACTTGTAGTTTCTCCCAAAGGCGTGACTTCTTCTATCCCTGAGTCTGTTTCATTCTACTTGGGATGACCTTTCCATTTTTCTTTGGCCAAATCTAGTAGTCCTTGGTGAGTCAGGTTACTTTCCCTGCTCATATGATAGAACCTTCTGCAGGGGAAACACAATTTTCATCCTGTCTTTGGAAATCCAAATAAAGCCGGCTCAACCTTTGTATCCCACATCCTGTGGGAAGTCCAGTGCCCTTTCCAATATTTATGAGAATTCCTACCAACCTTTTGCTTGTGATTATCTCTTGATTTGCTTTCCTGCCACTGCCGAGTTCGATGGTAGACTTAGTCTCTCAACAATCATATTTTTGTGTTTTCTCTTCCCTGTGATAAGCTAATAATCGTGAGACCCAGTTCCCTTCCTTTGATTTTCCTCCTTTTACTCACACAAGTCCAATATATAGAGATCTTGTTGAAGAGTTAGGGCCTTATAAGGAGTTGGAAAGTTGAGATGCAGAGTGTGGGAGAGAGGGGGCTGGGCACGTTCCTGCACAGTCATGCAGATAAATTGGACTTGGTGTTAGAGGCCTTGACTCTACCACTTCGGGAGCCATTGGTCGTTTCCTCTAACAGACCCTTGCCTGTTTTTCTTTTTTCTTTTCTTTCTTTCTTTTTTTGTTTCTTTTTGAGACTGAGTTTTGCTCTTGTTGCCCAAGCTGGAGTGCAATGGCATGATCTTGGCTCACTGCAACCTCCACCTCCTGTGTTCAAGCGATTCTCCTGCCTCAGACTCTGGAGTAGCTGGGATTACAGGCTTGCGCCACCACACCTGGCTAATTTTGTATTTTTAGTAGAGATGGGGTTTCTCCATGTTGGTCAGGCTGGTCTCGAACTCCTGACCTCAGGTGATCCGCTTGCCTTGGTCTCCGAAAGTGCTGGGATTACAGGCTCTTGTTTTTCTTTTTTCTTTCTTTCTTTCCTTTTTTTTTTTTTTTTTTTTTTTTTTGAGATGGAGTCTTACTATGTCCCCTAGATTAGAGTGCAGTGATGCCATCTTGGCTCAGTGCAACCTCCACCTCCCGTGTTCAAGCGATTCTCCTGCCTCAGACTCCCAAGTAGCTGAGATTACAGGTGCAGGTCACCACACCTGGCTAATTTTTATATTTTTAGTAGAGACAGGGTTTTGCCATGATGGCCAGGCTGGTCTTGAACTCCTGACCTCAAGTGATCCACCAGCCTTGGCCTCCCAAAGTGCTTTCTTGACTGTTGTCTCACATCCCTCCCATTCTCAGGCTGTTCCAGCTCCTAAATACCAATTCACATATTTTGGAGAGCAAATTGGTTTTCTCTTTGTCTCTTGGACCTTATGAGTTCTGCCTAAATATATTTTTTTAAAACAATTTCCCCCAAAGCCCACTAAGGCACCTGCCTCCATCAGAGTAGCTGTTCTCTGAGAGGAGTTCTGTGTTCAGCTCTTAAAGTAACTGTACCTTCTCCCTGAGAAGCACTTTGCTGCAGTGGAGAGTTTACTTGTGTGCCTTTGTCACTAAATGAAAGTTTTGAATGTAATGGCTTACTTTTGCTCAATCTTGTATCACCAGTGCCTGGCTTAGAATATGCTCACTAATGCTTAATGAATAAATGAATAATAACTTGTCCATTTGTTAGAAGTATCTATTAGAGGGTGCTGTTTAACCTCAAATAAATTTGTTATTTTAAATTCCCAAAATGGGCATAGGTGAGATGGAAATTATTTATATGCTATTTGGTTTTGTTTCTTCCACTAGGTAAGACTTCACTTATCCAGGGGAGTATCTCAGTAACCATCTCAGCATGTGCCTGTACACCAACTTGAAGCATATTATATATTACCTGCAACCAAAATCATGCTGAGGAGAAGCTCTTTGGCTGGTACTATTGCTGGTGAAAGAATCTGCAGCAAACACCTTTTCTTCTGAGTCTTGCTTCTTAATTGGAGACCACGCCAGTGACTTAAGAGGTCCCTGAGCTTCTAGAATTCTGCTCTTTGAGTATCTTTTCCCAGCTTTCCAGGGATCATGTACAGCGGACGAGCAAACTGATGAGGAAGTGGAATAGCGTCTAACAATCATGATATTGCCTGTATACAAAAGACACAGAATTCAACTTAAAAAAATTCTACCCTAACGACAGTCACAAACAAAAAATGATAGAATTTTATTGCAACTAACTAGACAGAACTATTGTTCCTAATTTTTTTTTTTGCATAAAAGATACCCATTCACTCATTTATTTTACAAATATTAATTGAGTGCCAACCATAGGTCAGGGTCCTTTTTAGGAGATGGGAATATTGTAGAGAACAACGTAAAATTCCAGAGTTCACCTTCTTATGTGGAACACAGACAATAAACAAAAATATATGACACAATTTATGCAGTAACACATTCCAGGATGACAAATAAAGCTGATGAGGACAAGGGGAGAGAGAAAGATGCAGGAAGGTGTTCTGAGGCTATTTCAGTTGTGTGCCAGGGAAGACCTTTCTGAGAATACAGCATTAGAGCAAGGACTTGACATATACAGATAATTAAAAAAAAGACCTTAAGATTGGGAGAACATGAATCTTTCAGACATGCCAATTCTTGATGGTCTTAGTCCTGATTCTAGAAGAACAGGCTTATCCACAGCATCTGATCACCCGAATGACCACAGTAGTTTAACTGCTTGGTGCTAACTGGCCTATGAATGCGTGCCTTGGCCTTAGTTGGGATAGTCATTAGGAGGACGTTTATTGAATGAGGGATGAATGCAAAGGAGACACATGGCAAAGAACAAAGATGCATGGTGTGAGAAATTGGAGAGCCCCTGAAAGAGATAGAGAGATTTTTGGCTTTAGTTTCTGGGGTCTTCCAATTCAGTTTCTGTTCATACTTGGCTCCCAATAAACTCTTTCTTTGAGGTAAAACAAATCTTCCCTATTTTTTTTAAATAACTAAAACATGTTAATTAAAAGGACTTTATTTTAGAGGGTCTTGGTATGTCTGAATGCCAGCTCTTCTGCTGCATTAACTCTGTGATCCAGAGCGGGCCATTTAACATCTACTTGGATGTCTGGTAATTTTCTAACATCTACTTGCATGTCTGGTGTTGTCCATGTTGCTTACAACACTGACCTCATGGGTTGGTTTTCATTTTTTGGAGCACTTTATGAATGACTGTGGAATCTTCATTTTTTCTCACTGCAGCTTTGCCATGAATGAGCAGGAAAGTGTAAAAAAAGCCCTGCATTATGGGTAGACCTTGCTAGTGCTAGAGCACAATTGTTTTTTATTTATGTTTGCTGACGACTTCTGGAGAAAGCAGAAAGAAAATCATTAACGGTTATTGCAAAAGGTGGAGGCTGTTTTGGCTTTTTGTAGAACAGAAGGCTGAATTGTAGGAGGAATCTAGGGGGAGTTTAATTTCAAATCTATCTGAAATGATTAACTGCAAATATTATCCATAAATTATCTATAAATGTTCCTCTTGGTCATGATACATAACTTCTATGATGATCAAAAAACAGATCTGTGACTACTTACAAACATAAAAGTTTTTGTTTGGAAGGATTATAAAACAATCCCTTGATACTGAATCATAGGAAAACACAACAGGAAATTAGGCTGATGGTAGCAAAGTTACATTTATTTTTACTTGGGGCCTACAGTTCATTTGGGAGTGATTAGCATATAGGCTCATTGTTCATCTCGATGGGTCACAAAGAGTCTGTGTCCTTTAGTTTCTTATTAACAAAACAGGAAAGATATTCAACACAGCATCACAGGCTCATTAGAACAATTTCAGAGATCACAGCCAAATGCAGTTTATTTGCCAGCAAAGGATGTGAGCAGAGAATCAGAGGTCCAGCAATGCTGTAAAGAGTTGTTTCTTTTATCCTCACTGTGGCAAATTGCCTCAATGTTCCACAGAGCAAGAGGGGTTGGGACACATTCCTGAAAGCGCTGGCTAGATTTCATATCAACCAAATACTTACGCACTACTACAGATGTTTTCACGAGCATTTATCCAACAAATATTATTCTGAGCAGGCACTCTGCATTCTCAGTATATTTTATCACCAAACAGCTGTGTTCCTGGGCTGTAGCATAGCTCTGTGTCCTCAGGTGACTTCAGGGGAAGTAGGGTTTGCCACTCACAGACGGCCTCACTTCATCTCGCTACACATACCAAGGAACGCGTGGAAGAACTTTTCGTTCTAAGTGATCCACTTCCAGGTCCTCCTTAATTGTTCCCTTTCTTAAAGTGAGACTCATGTTTCTGATTTCACATTATCCTTTCTAAAAGAATAGGTTTATATATTTTTGTTTCCAAAATAGGATTGGACAAGTTGGGTAAGATAATCTCTATGGGGCTTATATTCTCAATTGTAAATAAGGAAACTTTTACTGGATGGTCTCTAATGTTTCTAGTAGCAGATTTCTATGATTCAATTAATTTCAAGTATGAATTTCAACCGACATTGGCAAATACTATTAAAACTACTAATAAAAACTTATGCTCAAGTCAAACATTGACATGTTCAATGATACTATGACAACCATTACTTAGTAATTTATATTGAGCCTTACTTGCCGTATCTCATTTACTCCTCTCAGCAGCCCTGTGAGGTAGGTTCCATCATTACTTCCATTTTGCAGATGAGAAGAGTGATTATAAAAAGCTCTACATCACTCTACATTCACAGAATCATATAATTTTGCAGTTGGAATAGCACAAGGAAAACATTTAGCCCAATCCACTTATTTTTACATAAGGATGCTAAGATCAGAAAGTTTATGCGATCGGCCCAATGCTGAACAACTGTTACAAAACAACTAGGAATACAACGCAGATATCTTCACGCTCAGGACAATGTTCTTCCTACTTATATCACTTGCTATTATAATAGCACATAACATTTCAGAAACAAATAAATATCATTTAAAGTAATTACTGGACTCCCAAGTACAAATCTAAATCAAATTTCTTTCTATGTTTTATTTGTGCAACAAGGTTTCCTACGATTTCATCAAATATTTTTCACCAGCCTTTTTCTTTTTTTTAAGAAAGGGTTTCACTCTGTCACCCAGGCTGGAGTGCACTGGTGCAAACTTAGCTCACTGCAGCCTCAAACTTCTGGGCTCAAGGAATCCTCCCACCTCAGCCTCTCAAGCTCTCAAGTAGCTCAATCTACAGATGTACACCATCATGTCTGGCTAACTTTTTCTTTTCTTTTCTTTTCTTTGTAGAGATGAAGGTCTCACTATGCTGCCTAGGCTGGTCTTGATCTCCTGTCCTCAAGTGATCCTCCTGCCTTCATCTGCCAAAGTGCTGGGATTACGGGTGTGAGTCACCATGTTTGGCCTCACCAATCCTTTTCAAAGTTAACGCCAACATTCTTATTGGAAGTTACCACCAATATGCTGAAGAAGTATGATATTAATTGTGTGTTTAACTCTCATTAATATGTTCTAATCTCCTCTAAGCTTGATGATGTTTAGACCTTGATAATTTAAAGCGCAGTACTCTGTTCTTGAACAGTGTTAATACATGGTTTAAAATAGGACAGTTGGTTCTAAGATGCAACTTACTTTTCCATTGGGATAAGTATCACAGAGAATAGATTTGAAGGATTGTCTCTTTTTTGAGCAAGGCAGTGGCTTTCAGTCGTGGGTAGGATGTGACATTTGGCAATGCCTGGGGACATTTTTGATGGTCATAACTGGAAGGAGAAGTGTCAGTACTCCAGCATCTAGTGGCTAGAGAACAAGGAAACTGCTAAACACCCTACTGTGCTCGAGATGACCTCCACAATAATTATTCAGTCCCCAATGTCAGTAGTGCAGAGGTTGAAAAACCCTCAACTAAGCATATATTACAAATGTTCACATCTCTTTTTTTTCTAGCAGGAGAATGCCTAACCTCCTTTAGGTTACTCTTTCACAGTTTTATTAAATAACCAGTAGACAGTTATTCAATGCAGAGTTGTTCTTATGAAAAGGGAAAAAGACCTTGATGAAATCTGTTCTCAGCTTTCAAATATAGGATCTCCAGCGCTTTGGGAGGCTGAGGCGGGCAGATCACTAGGTCAGGAGTTCGAGACCAGCCTGGCCAATATGGTGAAACCTCATCTCTACTAAAAATACAAAAATTAGCTCGGAGTGGTCCATGCGCCTGTAGTCCCAGCTATTTGGGAGGCCGAGGCAGAAGAATCATTTGAACTCAGGAGGCAGAGGTTGCAGTGAGCTGAGATCACGCCACTGCATTCCAGCCTGGTTAACAGAGCGAGACTCCATCTGAAAACAACAAGAACAACAACAAACAAACAAACAAACAAACAAAAAACAAATATAGGGTCTCATAGTAGAGAGACACGTCTCTAAATGGGATAACCAACAGGCAAATATGACCTGTTCCATTGTCAAGCTGTTCAGAACTTTTAATTGGCAGTGCCTGAAGCCTCTGACTGATGATTTTAAGAGTTTCGAGTATTTAATTATATATATCAAGTATTTTATTTGAATATATTGTGTGTACACAAGTATTGATGATTTTAATGTAGAGTGTATTTCTCTCTCTGCTGATCTCTGACCCCATGTGTAATCTTCATGGTTAAAATATTTCTCATACAAAGTGAGAGATTTGAATTTTAGAATATATCGAACATTGACCCTGTATCTTGAAGTCTTCAGTCTGTACAGCAGGCTGAATTATGTGCAGCGTTCATTCACACAGGACAATAAAGTTATTGGTAAAACACGGATAGGAAACAGTATCTGCCATTTGTTGTACCTTGGCCAGCTGCAATACTAAGCATTTAGTTCATATTACTATTGCTAATCCTCACAACCAGGTGAGATAGGTACTATAACACTTCCAGATGAAGAAAACGGAGATGAAAGAGGTCTAATAATTGACTCAGAGTCAAGTGGCTGAAAGACAAATCATTGGCAACTGTATTTGTTGACTCCGACATCCATTCCCTTACCTAATGTGCAGTACTGTTCCAGCCTTCTAAGTGCGTGTGCCATTTGACATACACCCATTCAGCGTTCTATTATGCAGCATTTAAATGGTTGAAGTCAAAGAGGAAAAAGATCGCATTATTCCTAGGGTGACTGATTTTCACAAACCCGTCTCTCTTATCTTTCCCAGCAAATATGGAAGTAGTTTTAGTGTTGCTGTAACACGTTGCTTGAAGATACTAAAGACATTTTTGTCTAGGGATTCAAAGCTAATCTGCCAGGAGGAAAGGAATGAAACTCACCACCATTATTACCAAACTATGTAGTTACATGATCAGCACAATACACTTACTATTTCATGATATTGGTAAAATGGGCTAAGCCCAGAAGGGCTCTGAACATTTGGGTACCTTGGTGTTCCTGCATTGCTGGTGCTGCATCAGTGGAAATGGCACCCTGAAGGGTTGCTGGAGACTGTCCTGGAGCTTCCTCCTCCCTTTCATCTCCTGATTCTGCCCCCGAGCCTGAGGCTCTCTGACTCCTTGCAGCGAGTTTCATCCGAAGGGCTTGATTCTCTTTCTCCAGTTTGTGGATCTCTGCCCGCATTTCCTGGATAACTCCCATAAGCTGGATATTAGCTTCCATTGCCTCTTTGTATGTCACTCTGGTTTGCTTCTTTGGGGGAGACAGATGGAATTTTCCTCATGAGTCTGAAAACACAATCTACTCAGTGGGTCTGGCTGATCCTGCTCATAAACCTTCCTGAACAATAGCTGTCACTCTTCTCTGCGCCATCTTTCAGCACCTGTGGGGTTAGGCTGTCACGGGAGGTAAAAGATCTTCCATGACTTATTCATTCTGGGTTTTGTTTTTCAAAACAGAGATTTTCTTTCTCTCTTTCATTTCACGTCAATCCACAGTTCTAGAATACTGCTTTGCGTGGGAGGATAAGAAAACACTCCACAAATTTCAGTGAGGAACAGCTTCTTGTTTCCATCAGGAACTTACCGTCATGGCAGCCACTGTCTTTTCTGTTTCTGGGATCAGATGTTTCTCAGGATCACCAGCTGCCACAAGTACATCAAAACAGACATGGAAGAATTATGCCATGTCTTCTCTGTCAAATGTGCCAGAGTTCTGCATTTTTTGCTAAATTATTAATTTTGACACCTATGGATTAAGGAAGGGTAACATTAATCACAAGGAGTCATATGAACTGCAGGGATATTATTTAAATATGATGTTGGTAATTAATATCTAAATCCCTCAAGATAGACCAAGGAAGGACAGATATAATCACATCTCAGCAAGTTTCTATCGTACAAGCATTTTGCTATTATGTAGTTCTAGGATGTTGGCCTGGGCAAAGGCTGCTAGGGATATTTTGGGAATGTAAGAAGATACAGGCTAAACATTAATCTTGAATGAGAGAGACGTGTGACAATTGCAGCTTTTGTTACCTATTTCCTGAGACGTTTCTTTGTGGGGAAATGAAAAGTACAAATCTTAAATAGCATATGCCCTGATAGCAGCATCTGTATGGAAATTCAATTAATGTTTAAACACAAATGATCTTTTGCAATAGGGTGAGAATAATTAGAAAACTTTTAATTGGAAAGATTTTCTTTCACATTCATTTCTGTTTTCTGTCTCTGTGTGTGTTTTTGCCCATCCGAATACATATTTGTTGATCAATCCAAGGCTGTTTACGTGGAAGGAGTGATTGAAGAAAGTATTACTCCTTTTTTATTCATACACATTTATTTTATATGTTTGAATTTAAGGATATGTTCATTAAAAAGTCAGTATATAAAAATGATGAGGACCTTTTGATATGCTATTTATATTTTTATTTAAATGAATTTCGGTAAACAGGTGCCACTCCAGAGGCTCTAGAAGTAGGTTGTAGAAATATGGACTATGGAGCAAGATGGGATTTGAAAGGTCATCCGTTCTCACCACCTAGCAGATGTTCAGATCTGTCCCACAGTATTTTTGTAATGGATCACTGACCCTATATTTGAGTGTTTCTTTTGTAGGAGAGTTTCCTTCCTGTTATTTCCTTTTTAAGAAAATTTACTCATAATTGAGATGGGCAATATTACTATCCCCATTTTGCACCAAAGGAAATGGGCCTAGATGTTGAAGAGATTTGCCCTAGGTCAAGGATACTAAATGCAGGCAGTGTGACTCAAAAGTTTACATACCCAACAATAATAATGCGCCTTAGAATTGTGCCCACCTCATCAGATATTGTTTAAATTACTCTTAATTATTATGGATACATAGTAGTTGTACATATTTATGGGGTACATATGACATTTTGATAAAGCATACAATGTATAACGAGCAAATTGGGGTAACAGGGTATATCCATCACTTCAAGCATTTATCATTTCTTTGTGTTGCTTTTTAATTAAAATGTTTACATTGACCAAAAATTGGTCTCCATGCAGCTTGCTCTTAGCTCTACTGTTTGGAGACATTATGCAACATGTCTAATCTTTGGTTTAATAAAAATTTTTGTTCCATCATGTTTCAGTGAGTTTCTATACTTCAGAATAAACAGCCTTAATATTTTTAGCTGTTGTTTTAATCTAATGTGTGTTCCAGGGCCTGGAATCCATCTTGGACTCTCTTTTGAACATGTTTCAATTTGTCAATAGGTTTCTTGAACTAGGATATCCAGTTCTAAGGGCATTCTCCTGAATGCACCTGACTAGAACCGGACAAACTGCCCCAGCTTCCAGAAAATATTTTGTGGTATTTTCCACAAAAAAGCGCAGTAAAATTTATTCTTGAAGATGAACTCAGTGTTGAAATTGTGTTTAATTCTTAAAATTGCATTCAGCATCAAAACAGAATGTGAAAATAACTTGTATAGTTATTAGAAATGACAAGATTATATCATTATTTACAGACAATTTGATTATATATTTAGAAAGCCCAAGAAATAAATCTGGGTGAGTAATCCCAGAAATTTGGGAGGCTGAGGTGAGTGGATCCCTTGAGCTCAGGAATTTGAGGCCAGGCATGGTGGCACGTGCCTGTGATCCCAGCTACTTGGGAGGCTGAGGTGGGAGGATCGCTTGAGCCAGGGAAGTCAAGGCTGCCAAGATTGTGCCACTGCACTACCAGCCTGGGTAACAGAGCAAGCCCTTATGTAAAAAAAAAAAAAAAAAACCACAAATCCAAAATTTTACTTTGTAATCTACTCCTATGTTATAAAATAAACACGTAAAAGTCAATAGTTTTTTCAAAATACTGTCAATGACCAATAGAAAGAAAAATGAAAAGTATTCCACTGACAATAGCACTCTACTTATAAAATTCCCAATGATTTTTTTTAAGTTTGTAATGTTTATGATTAAGAAAAAACACCTAACATTTTGCTGAGACATAAAAGAAAACTTAGGAAAATTGAAACTATTTTCCTGGCAAGAAGACAACATTTTAAAGAAGTCCTAATTGAATTTCTTTCTTTCTTTTTTTTTTTTTTTTTTTGAGACAGTCTTGCTCTGTTGCCCAGGCTGGAGTGCGTGACACAATCTCAGCTCACTGCAACCTCCACCTCCTGGATACAAGTAATTCTCCCACTTCAACCTCCTAAGTAGCTGGGATTACAGACATGTGCCACCACGGCCAGATAATGTTTGTATTTTTAGTAGAGATGGGGTTTCACCATGTTGGCCAGGCTGGTCTTGAACTCCTGACCTTGTGATTTGTACGCCTCAGCCTCCCAAAGTTCTAGGACTACAGACATGAGCCACCATGCCCAGCTGGTTGCACACACGTGCACGCACACACACGTATATATTGTAAAGTGCATTGATGTCCTATGTAGTGGAATAGGCCAAGATTTCCCTAGGCATCTATGTAGCTAATTTCCCCATCTCCTGCATCAGCTAGTAAACACCATACCTCCAGCCTCCAGCCTCCAGCATGAGTCAGCACTGTGGGAGTTGAGTAGGCCTTTGGCTCTTCTCAGGTCTGAGGGCAACATTTTAGAAAAAAAGATTAGCCACATTAGGATGTCTGCTTTTCAGACACTGGAAAGTTGGCAAGTACCTTTTCTCTGTCCTCCTCAAACAAATACCACAACCTTTACCTTTTCTAAACATAAAATCATCTTGCTGGGATATGGTGTGGAGGGTTGATATGTGACTTCCTTCCCTGTCAGAACCTTCCGTTTGGTCAATGACAAAGAATGAGCAAGATCAGAATAAAAAGAAGGGATTTTGACTGGATCATCAGCACTCCATCATATTTCCTTCTGTGCAGAACTAACCAATTGCCTAACCCTCTATGACATAATAGGAAAATGTCACTTACATGAAATCTTATGTCTTACTTTTCAAGCAGACATACATCCTGCTGTTATAAATTACTTAAACAGCTGCTGAGAAATTCTGCTTTGGCAGCATTTGCCAAGAATTTACTTTGACCTTGAACTTGATATGCAGCTATTGTCACGGTGATTTCCCAGGTGACCAGAAGCATCTGGTGTTTCTATGAGCCCAGACTCAGCACCAGATTTGACAGTCTGCCATTTTGCTGTCGTTTTGACATTTGAGTACCACAAAGTGTCAGAGCAGTCATGTGGAAAGGAAGAAGGAGATGAGAAGTTTTTGCTGGGCACAACATACATGAAATGCTGATGAGTCTGTGAGAAGGATGTTTACAGAGGCCCTGGGTCAACGCACATGAAAGACATTAGCTGCTTCCTTGTGCAGCCAGACGTGAGATGATCTTGGCTTGATTATGTTTGTGTGAATGCAGGGACTTCCTTGGAGACAGGTATGGGAAGGAACATCAAACATTCGATAAGCTGCCATTGACCTGTCGGGAATTTCTAATGAAAATAGGAATTTCAAAGCCTCTTGACTGGCATGTGTGCAAACAATATGAACTGATATAATGGACAGGGTGAAGATCCCAGGTCCTAACTTCTGCTTTGTGATAAGTTTAATAATAATAACTCGTTATTAAATCTCAATAATAAAATATGGACATTGCAATAATTATAAATAAATGTCTTACAGAACAAGTCAGGTAAAATAAATGACTAGAGATGCTGAGTTTGGCAACTACTCAGCTCCAGCCAGTGACTGCCATAAAGGATCATAATTGCAGTGCTTCCAATTCTTTCTACTGTGAATCTCAAGTAGCAATAGAGAGAGTGGTGGCTCTCAAAATAAATGAGTTTGTTCCAGAATGAGCAGGGGATCATAATTCAGGATATGCATGTTATGGCGGATCATAGGCATATCCAAGGAGGTTAGGATAAGCGGAAGTTTTTAAAGGCAAAAAGCAGAAATTCACACAAGTTGTCCTGAAACTAACTTCATCAGTCACAGAGGCTCACTACAGGAGCTGTTGATCACTCATTGGTAATGCTGTTCAGTTGGAAAGATGTCTTCATAGAAGCAACTTATCTAGAATTTTTTGTGCTGTCGGAGAGTTCTTGAAATAGTTCTTATCATAGGCATATGTGGACAGGGACTTTCAGAAAGTCTTCAAAATGTTCTAATCTCAAACATACAGGCATGAGGTCCCCTCACTCATGATCTCCTGGCTCTGCTTTGGTTTGGGTCTGTTATAAGTGACCCCATGTTGGCTTCAGCAGCTTTCACAAAGGTTTCCAAAAGAAGCTGGGAATTCAGGTTTTATATGAGATCTCTACTTCTTATAAGGTTTTTGGGGGTATTTTTCACTGATATATCAGAGTTGTACATAGTTTGGGGGTAATGTGACGTTTTGATACACATTACAACGTATACCGTAATGAGTAAATCAGATTAATTGGGATATCTATCACCTCTGACATTTATCTTTTCTTTGTGTTGGAAATATTATAATTCTTCACTTCTAGCTATTTTGAAATATACAATAAATTACTAACTGTAATATCAAACACTAGAATGTATTCCTTCTGTGAAACTGTATTTTTGTACCCATTTAACCAGCTTCTCTCTATCCTTTCCTTTCACCTTCTCTTTTCAGCCTCTGGTTACCATCATTGTACTCTTTAATCTCATGAGATCCATGTTTTCAGCTACTGCATATGACTGAGAACATGTGCTCTTTGATTTTCTGAGCCTGGCTAATTTCACTTAACATAATGACTTCCAGTTCTATCCATGCTGTTGCAAATGACAGGATTTCATTTTTATGGCTGAATCATTCTCCATTGTGTACATATACTACATTTAAAAAAATTCATTTGTCTGTTGATAGGCATTTCTGTTGATTCCATATTTTGGCTTTTGTGAATAGTGCTGCAGTAAACAAAGGAGGCCAGATATCTCCTCAACATACTAATGACCTTTCTTTTAGATATACACCCAGCAGTGGAATTGCTGGGTTGTATGGTAGTTTTATTTATTTATTTATTTATTTTTGAGACAGAGTTTCATTCTTGTTGCCCAGGCTGGACTGCAGTGGCGCCATCTCAGCTCACTGCAACCTCTGCCTCCTGGGTTCAAGCAATTATCCTGCGTTAGCCTCTCAAGTAGCTGGGATTACAGGCGTGTGCCTCCACAGCTGTCTAATTTTTTGTATTTTTAGTAGAGATGGAGTTTCATCATGTTGGCCAGGCTGGTCTTGAACTCCTGATCTCAGGTTTCCATCCTTGTTGACCTCCCAAAGTGCTGGCATCACAGGCATAAGCCACTGCTCCTGGCCAGTAGTTCTATTTTTAGTGTTTTGAGAAACCTCCATGACGTTTTCCATGCTGGCCCTACTGCTTTACATTTCTGCCAGCAGTGTACCAATGTTCCCCTTTCTCTGCATCCTTGCTAGCATTTTTGTTGTTGTTGTTATTTCAATAATAGTTATCCTAAGTGGAGTGAGATAATATCTCATTGTGGTTATTTCTCATTTCCCTTGTAAACCTGCTGGCCATTTGTGTGTAATCTTTTTGGGAAATGTTTATTCGGGTCTTTTGCCCATTTTTGAATTGGATTATTTATTTATTTGCTACTGAGGTGTTTGCTTTCCTTATATATGCTGGTTATTAATCTCTTGCTGGGTGGATAATTTGCAAATATTTTTCCCATTCTGTAGATTGTTTCTTCACTTTGTTAATTGTTTCCTTTGTTGTACAGAAGCTTCTTAGCTTGAGGCAATCCCATTTGTCCATTTTGGCTTTTATTGCCTGTGCTTTTGAGGTCTTGCCTAGAAAAAGTTACCCAAACCACTGTTCTGGAGTGTTTCCCAGTGTTTTCTTCTAGTCATTTCATGGTTTTGGGTCTTACATTTAAGTCTTTAATCCATTTTTATTTGATTTTTGTATACGGTGAAAGATGGGGATTTAGTTTTATTCTTCTGCATATGATTATCCAGTTTTCCAATGCCATTTGTTATAGACACTGTCTTTTCCCCAATGTATATTCCTGACACCTTTGTTGAAAATGAGTTGTCTCTAAGTGTGTGAATGTATTTATCAGTTTTCTCTGCTGTTCCATTGGTCTATGTGTCTGTTTTTATGCCAATGCCATGCTGTTTAGTCTACTGTGGCTTTGTAGTATAATATGAGATCAGGTAGTGTGATACCTCCAGTTTTGTTCTTTTTGCTCAAGATTGCTTTAGATATTTTAGATCTTCTGTAGTTTTATACAGATTTAGCAATTGTTTTTCTTATTTCTGTGAGGAATGTCATTGGTGTTTTGATAGGGATTGCATTGAATCTGTAGATTGCTTTGGGTAGTATGGACATTTTAACAATATTGATTCTTCCAACTGATGGGCCTGAAATATCTTCCCATTTTTTTGGTGTTCATTTCAGTTTCATTCATCGTGTTTTATAGTTTTCCTTGTAGAGATATTTCACTTCTTTGGTAAATTGATTCCTAGATATTTTATTTTCTTTGTAGCTATTTAAGATGGGATTGATTTCTTTCTTTCTTTATTTTACTTTAGGTGCATACTGTATCTGGCATTTCTCCCCATATTATCTCTCCTCACCCTTCCCTCCCTCCCCACCCCCATTGTCTCTCTCCTACCCCCTCAACTGTCCCCTGTGTGTGATGCTCCTCTCCTTGAGTCCATGTGTTCTCGTTGTTCAACACCCACCTATGAGTGAGAACATATGGTGCTTGGCTTTCTGTTCTTGGGTCAGTTTGCTGAGAATGATGGTTTCCAGATTCATCCAAGTCCCTACAAAGGGCATCCAAGTCCCTACATTTTTTATGGCTGCAGAGTATTCTATGGTGTATATGTACCACATTTTCTTTGTCCAGTCTATCATTGATGGGCATTTGGGCTGGTTCCAGGTCTTTGCTATTGTACACAGGACTGCAATGAACATACGTGTGCATATGTCTTTATAGCAGAATGATTTATAGTTCTTTGGGTATATTCAGATTGATCACTGTTGGCATATATAATTGCTACTGTGTTTTGTATGTTGAGTTTGTATCCTGTAATTTTACTGAATTTGTTGTCAGTTGTAAGAGTTTTTTTTTGGTAGAGCCATTTAAGTTTTTCGAAACATAAGATCATGTCATCTGAAAACAAAGATAATTTGACTTTTCCTTGCCAATTTAGATGTCTTTTAAAAAATTTCTCTTGTCTAATTGCTCTGGTTAGGACATTAATACTGTTTTGAATAAAAATGGTGAAAGAAGCCGGGCGTGGTGGCTCAAGCCTGTAATCTCAGCACTTTGGGAGGCCGAGGCGGGTGCATCACGAGGTCAAGAGATTGAGACCATCCTGGTCAACATGGTGAAACCTCGTCTCTACTAAAAATACAAAAAATTAGCTGGGCATGGTGGCGCGTGTCTGTAATCCCAGCTACTCAGGAGGCTGAAGCAGGAGAATTGCCTGAACCCAGGAGGCGGAGGTTGCGGTGAGCCGAGATCGCGCCATTGGACTCCAGCATGGGTAACAAGAGCGAAATTCCATCTGAAAAAAAAAAAAAAAAAAAAAAAAAGGTGAAAGAGGTCATTCTTGTCTTGTTCCAGATTTTAGTGGAAAGGCTTTCAATTTTTCCCCATTCATTATGTTAGCTGTGGGTTTGTCATACATGGCTTTGATCATGTTGAGTTATGCTCCTTATATACACAATTTATTGGGGGTTTTTGTTGTGAAAGAGAATGTTGAGTTTTATCAAATGCCTTTTCAACATCTATTGAAATGCTCATATGGATTTTGTCCTTGCATCTGTTGATGTGATGTATCATGTAATTGATTTGCATATGTTGAACCATCCTTGCATCTCTGGGATGAATCTCACTTAACCATAGTAAATCATGGGACGCAAGATTGAAAGCCTAGATAGTGACCTTGAAACAGCTAATTCATCATGCAGAACCTGAGATTTTGGAAACATCAGGTAATAATCAATGTGCAGATATAGGAGGGTCCAAAACAAGGAGAATTAGTTGAAGCAGTTAGATTTCTGATACCCTCTTCACCCCATTTAGGCAATCAACTACCTGAGCATTAATATAAAACAGGAGATTTATTTTCTGGAGGAAATGAAGCAAAGGGACTCTGACCTGGAACACCAAGTTGAAAGTGTGAATCCTATACTGAAAACAGGATTAAGTGATGCTCTACCTGCTGAATGATGAAAATGCTGAAACCAGCTTTGGCCAAACAGTTTATAATCCTTAGTGATTCTCTGTGATTTCTGGGACACTGACCAGCCCAATAAAAAAGATTTATAGATATTGTCAATGGATGGCTCCCTAAGTTAATGCCCAATCTGGTCTGATCACTCAACAATGAAGCCCACTGAAGGTGTTCTATTTCTTGCATGCACACGTGTATACACATTTCCACATTCACTGAATTTAATGTCAGCTGATAGTGCCTCACTTTGAGTATGGATGGGTAGTAAATCATTAACAAATTGAGGAAATCATCTGATATAAAAGACAAAGGCCAAAACAAACAGAAAAAAGTACTTGTAGGAAACGGAGATAATGTACGAAGAAAATTCAAAGAAGTAACTATAATTTGTATTCCTGGAAACTATGTGAAGATCAGTGTTAATGAAACAAAAACAGAATGTACATAAAAAGAGAGCCTTTAGAGAAACAAGGAGCCTCTGGAAATTAAAAATAAGGCAGCAGAAATGTATGGGTCACATTTTCTGAAGCTGGTTAACATAAGCAAGAGGAGAGATCTCTATTTCCATCCCTAGGAGACTGACCAAATATGTCACTGAACGTAATGGCAAAAAAGAAAATTACTTTTGCAACAAACTAATAGAAATTTTAAAACAGCCATGTATTAATAAAGAAATTAAAATAATTAAAAATAATGGAAAATCTCTGAGATCTATTATAATGATCTTCAGAGGAAAATTTGATATTTGAAGTGAATTTATTTAATGCATTTACCAAATTTGTTTTATTTTTCTTCCTTGGCTTATGGATAAACTACAGTTCCTGCAGTTGGCTGAGACCATGTGACTATGTTTTGGCCAATAGAATGTGGGCAGAAGTAATTATGCTACTTTCAGATCAGACCTCTGAAATGCCTGTTCTCTAAAATTTCCTTTATTCTCAGATTTTTTTTCTCCATTCACTGGTCAAACAAAGGGACTTAATCAAGGTACATTACAAAGGTTCAGTAAATATTAACCATGCTTCCCTGTCACTGCTAAGCCTGTTCTCTTTTTCCAAGAGTGAAGAGAAGGTATCGTTTATTCCTGGTTATTCAGTGCTTTTAAATCCAGGCTGATGGGATACCTAGTAGCTTAGCCTGAATTGAACAACATATTTGAAGTTATTAACTCAGTGATGCAATAGTTTGGAAAGGTTCCTTTACCACAAGCCTGACACCTGTGTGTCAGGGGTAAGAAAGATAGGGAGAGAGAGAGAGACACTATTTGAGAGGCTGAAACAATTCATTCATGTGTTTGTTTGTTCACGCATGTATTCAGCAAATACTTATTAAGCATCTATCTAATGTATTATCCTGAGCACTGGAGACAACGAAGGAAATACGTAAAATAATCAAAACATAGATTTTGGTTTGTTTGTGATTAGTATTAGAAAGAAACCACCAAGGACAATCTTCTTGAGGGAGAATTTCAGGGAGAACTCTCTATGTCATAAAGAGGTAGAACTTGAGAGTACCACAAAAAAATTCAACCAGCTTATAAAAGGCCTTGCAGACCACATGGTGAAATTTGGCTTTTATTTTAAGTTTTTAAGCCTTAAAAAGATCATTTGGGCTGTTCGGTGAAGAATGGATTAAGTGATAATAAGTAACTGGAAATAAATCCTGGTGAGGAGACCAGATGATTTATGATAAAATATTTTTATAATTCATCAAATATCATATTGAATTGCAATCTCCAGGTGTTAAAAAAGAAAGAAAAAAATTAAATTATAATTCATTAAATTTTGCAATGTTATTTAAGGAATTCTTCCTATCCATGGTCTTTTGGTAAAATAATTTTCAATCCATACTTCACAACAATGATCTTGTAATGACCTGTCTGCAAAAGTCATGCTTTCTGGGTGACTGCATTATTTGTGGTGAGGAAAAACATTTTATTTTTAAAGAAATATTATTTAAACATGTCTGACTATTTTAAATTGCAAGACATCCTTGGATTTATCTGAGGATAAACAGTCTAACTGAAGTTTGTGATGGAACTTCTGTGTTGGTGGAGATATCTTATTTCAAAGAGAAGAGACAAACTATTACTTTTTGTTGTCTTACTAGTTTATACTAGAGACTGTTCCAAATAAACTGTGCTATTTTGACTACTGCCATTATAGTAGAACAAAGAGCATTCTTTATTCCTTATGCTATTAAGGTGTGTTTGGTAAAGGAAGAAATGAACAGCAGTTTTCTCTGAATATTTAAAAATATATATGTAGAAGGTACTCTGCCAACAGAATGAGCACTAAAATGTCTATTCATTTAGTTATTAAAAAAATGGCTGGTGTCATTACAAATGAGCCTTTGCCTGGGTCTTCTTTAAGCATGAATAATGCAAATGATGAGACTATTTAACTCTGGATTAAATGACTATGAAGTTATTGGCATGTGTTGCTGGGTTGGAGGTCCTGAAATCGCGTTCCCATGCCTCTTTCCACTCTCAACTCCTCTGCCATGATGAATGGAGATGGAGATCTTATTCATAGTGACAATTTATACTGTCGCAGAGACAAGCCAGCCCATGGCAGTGGTTTCACAGGGCAGAGGAGTTATCTGACCAAGAGGCTGTTGCACAAACTGATGGTGAGCTGAGTTCTTCTCCTGAGCTAGCCACAATGACAACTTGATGAAAATGGGTTGAAGTTTGATTCACCTCTGGTTTTCCCTTTTCATGAGACTTATATTGGATTTATTTCACTGGTTTTTAGATTAAACTTCATTAGTGAGTATAAAAATATATAGGTTAAAGTTGACAAACAAAATATACAAACTTCACTTGCATTTGTGATTTTGCTGAACATTTTTTTCAACCAACTATTTTACAGTTTATTCTTGTTTGGGTTCAATTCAAATTCTTGGTCTCTGGAAATGCTTATAAATTAGAAAATGGCCATCTGTATTTTCTTATTTTTTTCTTAGATAGCCATTCATCTGCCGAATGGAAGTGTTGAGGTCATCTCCAGCTCTAAGGTTTTGTGACTCAAACAGGAAAATATGTTATTCTTGTTTAGAGACCTGGACACCATCTGTGATTTTTGGTATGTTGCTACATAGAGAATAGCAGTGTATCAGAGGGTGGGCTTTAAAAAGCATCACAGGATTGAAAGGATGTGAATTAAATTTTTTAAAATTAGAGTCTCCGTGTTTTATAGCCATTACCATTTTTTTTCTATTTATTTTGATCTAAGTAGTTCATCAAATTGTGTTTTTGGAATTGAGTTTTTGGGTCCTCTGTTCTTCCTTACAATTTTTTTTGGCAGTAAAACATTTCAGTATTAAAATCCTGCTTCTTTTATGTATCTCATATATCTTATATGTACTGCCTTTTTACATCTAAAAGCAATGGTTTAGAGATATTGAATAGTGATAATGTGACACAGAAACAGGAAATCTTGCTAGGCTATTATTCATTAATTTTTTTTTGTTTTGTTTTAAATAGAGGGCATTCATGCCTGTAATCTTAGTATTTTGGGATGCCAAAGTGGGTGGATCACTTGAGGTCAGGAGTTTGAGACCAGCCTGGCCAACATGGTGAAACCCTGTCTCTAGTAAAAATCAAAGAAATTAGCTGGGTATGGTGGCTGGCACCTGTAATCCCAGGTACTCATGAGGCTGAGGCAGGAGAATCGCTTGAACCCAGGAGGCAGAGGTTGCAGTGAGCCAAGATCTTGCCACTGTACTCTATCCTGGGCGACAGAGTGAGACTCTATTTAAAAAAAAAAAAAAGAAAGGAAAAAAAAGCAGAGAGCAATTAAGTATTGGGAAACATTTAGCTATAATTGTAAATGCAAATAGATCACAGATACTAACCTTTTCTTGAAGAAAAAAGTGTTTTTTTTTTCTAACCATTAAGAATAGCTCTGTTACATCTCATTATTAGAAAGGCAGTTTTAGGCCGGGCGTGGTGGCTCAAGCCTGTAATCCCAGCACTTTGGGAGGCCGAGGCGGGTGGATCACGAGGTCAAGAGATTGAGACTGTCCTGGTCAACATGGTGAAACCCCGTCTCTACCAAAAATACAAAAAATTAGCTGGGCATGGTGGCGTGTGTCTGTAATCCCAGCTACTCAGGAGGCTGAGGCAGGAGAATTGCCTGAACCCGGGAGGCGGAGGTTGCGGTGAGCCAAGGTCAAGCCACTGCACTCCAGCCTGGGTAATAAGAGCGAAACTCCGCCTCAAAAAAAAAAAAAAAAAAAAAGAGAAGAAAGGCAGTTTTATTATTTTTTCTATCACCCTTCTGAGTGGATAAAACTCAAACTATGCTTTCTTCTATTCACTCATTCAAATAACAATCAATATAGAGGACTTCTGTGACGAAATGCACAGGAGTTTTTCTTCTACACACTAAGCAATCAGTTCTATAGTAGACATCAGCTGGGTGTCCCTCAGTTCAATTCTGACACCATTTACTTGGAGATAGCATCAGATCCCATAGGTTGAGAGCTGTGTCAGTTGGAGTCCCCACACGGAGTCCCCACTAGGGCACTGCTTAGTGGAGCTGTGACATGAGGGTGACTATCTTCCAGACCCTGGAATGGTAGATCCCCTGACAGCTTGCACCTTGCACCTAGAAAAGCCACAAGCATTTGATGCCAACTTGTAAAAGCAGCCACAAGAGCTAAACATATCCTGCAGAGCCACAGGGGCAGAGCTGCCCAAGGCCTTGGGAGCCCACCCCTTGTATCAGTATGCCCTGGATATGAGACATGCAGTCAAAGGAGATCGTTTTGGAGCCTTCAGATTTAATGACCTCCCTGCTGGGTTTTGGCCTTGCATGGGGCCTGTAGCCCCTTTGTTTTGGCCAGTTTCTCCCTTTGGAATGAAAGCTTTTACCTAATGTCTGCACATCCATAGGCTCTTGGAAATAACTTGTTTTTGATTTTACGGGCTCATAAGTGGAAGGGACTTGCCTTGTCTCAGATGAGACTTTGGATTTGGACTTTTGATTTAATACTGGAAAGAATTAAGACTTTGGGGAATTGTTGGGAAAGCATGACTGGTTTTGAAATGTGAGAAGGACACGAAATTTGGGAGGGGCCGGGGGCAGAATGAGATGGTTTCGATTTGTGTCCCCATCCAACTCTCATGTTGAATTGGAGGTGGGGACTGGTGGGAGGAGATTGGATCATGGGGTAGAGCTCCTCCTTGATGTTCTCATGTTAGTGAGTTTTCCTAAAATCTCATGGTTTAAAAGTGTATTGCACTTCCATCTTCTTTCTCTTTCCTGCTCTGCCATGGTAAGACATGCTTGCTTCCCCTTTCTCTTCTGCTATGATTGTAAGTTTCTTGAGGCCTCTTATCCATGCTACTGGCACAGCCTGAGGAACTTGGAGTCCATTAAACCTCTTTCCTTCATAAATTATCCAGTCTCAGGTGGTTCTTATAGCAGTGTGAGACTGGATGAATGCACCTGTGAGCTACCTTTTGCAGGATGAAGACCTAGATGAGTCCAAAGGCCTAAAGAACTAGGGGAGCAAGTGTGTCAATCTGTTACCAAACCAAACTGGGATCTGCTCACCCTGTGCTGTAAGGCCCAACATCTACACGAAAGTTTGCAGAGGGAGAAAGGAAGGGCCCAAGCATGAAGAATTGGGCAACTTATGCTTGAGATATGACCCCCCTGATGGCTTGTAAGTGACTGTTATTTAAAGGTGGGGGTAAATTTTAGGGAAAATGAAGTTACAGTAAAAATTGTTAATCAATGCATAGAAGTTACACACTGACTTGGCCTGGAAAGTTTGGATATCTTAAGGCAAGGGATTGTAGGTCATAGGTAGATTCGAAGACTTTCTGATTTGCAATTAGCAAAGGAAGAGAACCTCTGTTTAAAATTGTGGGGTTAGCAGAATAGAATGTTAGCGCTGGCTCATGGGCATGATTTCCTCCAGGCCCCTTGGGAAGAACTTTAGAATAAAGAACGGCAGAGTTCATTCCTCAGTTCTCCCTTACCTGAAGTCTACATGCCAGCATGTTGATTTGATGGAGATTCAGGTTTTTGAAAACAACTCAGGCACATATGTTAGGATGTTGTCTTTAGTTTCTATAGAGAACACCAAACATCCTCTAACTCTAACTTCCTCGGCTACTGTTTTAAGCTACTGTTTCTTCTGACTTACCAAGTTGCTCATTTACTTCTCAGGGCTAGCTAGGCACCTGGAATTTCCCTTGAAGGAACTAAAGATTTTCTTTTATTTCCATGGTATGGGGTGCCCACAGGCCCCTCAGAGGGGTCCCTGCTTTGTCTCAAGTCCAAGGACAGGCAAAGACTGATGTCCCAGTTCATGCAGGCAGGTAGAAAGCAAAAGAAAAATTCCCCCTTCCATTGCCATTTTTCTTTATTCAGTCCCTCAGTGGATTGGATGATGCCCACACACACTTGAGCAGGCCATCTTCTTTACTCAGTCCACCAATTCAAATGCTAATCTCATCTGGAAACAACCTCAGTGACACATTTAAAAATAATGTTTAATTTGTGAACCCTGTGGTGCAGTCAAGTTGGCATATAAAGTTAACTGTTACAGGCCGGGCATGGTGGCTCACACCTATAATCCCAGCACTTTGGGAGGCAGAAGCAGGTGGATCACCTGAAGTCAGGAGTTCAAGACCAGCCTGGCCAATATGGTGAAGCCTTGTCTCTACTAAAAATACAAAAATTATCTGCGCATGGTGGCGTGTGCTTATAGTCCCAGCTACTCAGGAGGCTGAGGCAGAAGAATTGCTTGAACCCAGGAGCGAACCGAGATCATGCTCCTGCACTCCAACCTGGGCGACAGAGTGAGACTCTGTCTGAAAAAAAAAAAAAAAAGTTAATTGTTACAACAGGTTTTCCATACAAGAGTTAAGACATTAATGGTAGTATTCTCCCCTGGACAAAGATTAGCCAGTGACCTTTTGGGTCCTATCTCAGATTTCTTCAAGATCTTGTCATTTACAATTAGATTGCTACCATCACTGCAATTTAATTCCAAAATATTTTCATCACCCCCAAAGAAACTCCTTACCCATCAGCACTCACTTCTCTTGCCTGCCCCCACCTAACACCTGCAACCATTAATCTACTTTTGTCTCTATGGATTTCCCTGTTTTGATGTCTCATATAAGTAGAATCATAAAGTATGTGGACTTTTGTGTCACTTAGCATAATATGTGATATAGCAAATATAAAAAGTGTTTATTGTAGAACTTAGATAGGAGCACATGGGTGGTTTAATCTCAAATTATTTTTGTATACACATTTAACCTTTCTATCAAATGGGAACCATATTAAGCTCATGAAACCCTTCTTGACACCCTACATCACCTTGGTCTTTTCCTCCTCTGATTTTTTTTTCTTTTTTTAGAGATAGGGTCTTGCACTGTTCTCCAGGCTGGAGTGCAGTGGGCTCATCATAACTCACTGTAGCTTCAACCTCCTGGGTTTAAGTGACGCTGTTGCGACAGGTAATTGTTTCTATCTTGGCTATTGGGAATGGTGTTGTTAGGAGAATGAGTGTACAAATAATGTCTCTGAGATCCTGCTTTTAATTCTTATGAGTATATACCCAGAAGCAGAATTGCTGGATTATATGGTAATTTTATTTATTTATTTTTTTTGAGAAACTGCCATACTATTTTCTATAGTGGTGAAACCAACCCAATTGTCCCATGGAACTAATATTTATGGTTTCTTTTGAATAAACATAGAAATCAACTCTCTCAGTCTTAAAACATGAGAAAGTTACATTTGTCTTTTCTGAGTACCTTTCCTAAGAAACCAACCATCAGTCCTCCCAGATAGTACCAAGGAACTGAAATTTACCAGATCACTGCAGCTGGGTAATGAGACACCAGACTCCTCACCTGTCATGATTGCCTAACCTATCACCTGCTTCCTGTTGACCAACTTCTCTTCCTTGCCCCTCCCTAATTCCTGTTTTCCCACACATGGTTCCATTTCTTGCATGCTATATAAACCCCTAATTTCAATTGGTTAGGGAGATGGATCTGAGACTGATCTTCTTGGCAGCATCACTTGATTAAACCCTTTTTTCTTGGAAATACTCATTGTATCAGTGATCTTCTTTCTGTGCAGCAAGCAGCAGGACCTAGACCCTGGTGTTTTGCTAACAGTGGCTGCACATTTCACATTTTCACCAATAGTACACAAAGATCACAGTTTCTTCACAACCTCTCCAACACTTGCTATTTTCTGTGTTTTTGCTAGTAGCCATCATAATGGGTATAAGGTATAAGGAATCACTTTTAAACAGAAAAAAAAAACCATAACTTTCTAGCCAAAATAATTAAAACTATCTAAGGTACCTAATCCAAGTAAGAATCACTTCACGTTAAACTTGTGGTCTATCATTCTTATGTTATTCATGGACTTGTTCTTCTTTGGGTTTCTGAAATAAGCAATCTACTGATTTTATCACCTACCTCAGTATGACTGAGCAGAATGTATTTATTTATTTACTTATTTTCTTTTGAGACATGATCATGCTCTGTTGCCCAGGCTGGATTACAGTGGTTTGAGGTTGCTCACTGCAACCTCAAACTCCTGGGCTCAAGCAATCCTCCCACCTCAGCCTCCCAAGTAGCTAGGACTACAGGCACATGCCACCATACTTGGCTAACTTTAAAAATTTTTAGTAGAGACGAGATTTCACTATGTTGCCTATCTTGCTATGCCTCGGACTCCTGGGTTCAACAATCCTCCTGCCTTGGCTTCCCAAAGGGCTAGGATTATAGGGGTGAGGCACTGAGAATGGCCAAATGAGCAGATTTTTTTTTTTTTTTTGAGATGGAGTCTTGCTTTGTTGCCCAGGGTGGATTACACTGATATGGTCTCAGCTCACCACAGTCTTCACCCACTGGGTTCAAGCAATTCTCCTGCCTCAGCTGAGTAATTGAGACTACAGATGCACACCACCACGCCTGGCTAATTTTTGTATTTTTAGTAGAAATGGGGTTTCACCATGTTGACAAGGCTGGTCTTGAACTCCTGGCATCAGGTGATCCCCCGCCTCACCTCCAAAGTGCTGAGATTACAGGCATGGGCTAGCCCCAAATTAGTAGAATTTAAAAGGTAAACTTTGCAATTCTCTTATTTATGGTAAACAAACAAACAAACAACAACAACAACAAAACTTGTCTCTAGGGAAACTACATTCTAAAAATGGAAAAACTTGGCAATGCAGACTTGGTCTGCCCCTGCAGAGATGATGTGCATTAAAGTTGGTCATCACCATGGACCTCAGTGTACTAATTGGTCAAACTAATTGGTCAAGTGGAGTTGGTCTAGATGAGAGGCAATCAACCTAAATGTCTACGGGACCACAACAGGCCCTGGAAAGAAGTGAAGAGATCTGGTTGTAAAATCACAGTGCCGCAGGGCAAATAAAACACATTTTGAGATGACATGTGGCCCTTTGTCTGGTGGTTGTAATACCTGGCCTAGATGATCTCTAAAGTCCTTTGAGTTCTAAGATTCTTTGATTTCTAGATTCCAAGAACAGGTTAAAAACAACAGCAATAGTCAGCGGCTGTGATTCTTATTTTTTATCTTGGATCACTCAAAACTATTGGCTGCTGCCTTAGTTTCATTAGAATGGATCAAAATGACTCAGTTGTTTGATGTATAGACATTACCTTCTTAAGCACCATATTTGTCTTCAGTGAATTGTACTAAGAAAGATTTATGTGACAATTTGTATCACATTGGAAAATGATACATGGCTTTTTCTAGCAAAATCTGCTGTCATTTATTTGATTCCTCAGCTTTGTTTTGAATTTTGGCAAAACTGAAGAAACAAAAAAAAATCAGTTCATGTCTCAATCAGTTTCACAAACTAAATGACAGATGAGATTTCTCTTTGTACTCCAGATTCCCCTGTCCCTACAGAATTGTTGGAGAATACCTGTGGTTGTAAGAATGTTTTTCTTTTAATGAGAATGGAGTCGTGATTGTCATTTGTTCCCTGAGCAGCATTTTTCTTCTTTTGTTTCTTTCTTCTTTTATTAACAGATGCTGATTTCCCAATTGGGAATCATTCCTGCCACACCCATAGCCTTCAACAGTGATTCTCAAACGTGTGGTCCCAAGACCAGCAGCATCAGCATCACCTATGAACTCGTTGGAAATGTTCACTCTTAGACTCTGTTCCCTCGTTCAGATCATCTGATGCCAGTTAGCCATCCTACAGCTCCAGGCCTGAATCCTCAGGCACTGAGATTGGTTTAAGTCAGTGGGTGTCAAACTTGACAGGAAATCAGAATCACTTGGAGCACCTGTTAAAACAAAAATTGCTGGTCCCTTACTTCAGAGTTTATAGTTCTGTAGGTCTGGGGTGAGACTTAATCACTTTTAACAAGTTCCCAGGCAATGCTGATGGCCACACTTAGGAACTACTGACCTGAGTTAATGAGATTAAACAATTTTGTTGGAATTTCACATGCATCAGTCAGCTGTTGCTACACATGTGCTGTATGAGAAATCACTCCAAATCTCAGTTGAAAACAATTTACTTATTTTTTACACATGGTAAGATTGGCTGGGCTTGGCTCCAATATTGCTCCATGTGTCCTTCCTCCTCCCTGGGCCGGTAGCTACTCAACTCAAAGCATAGTCCTCTAATGATGAAAGCAAACCACTTCCCACTGGCAAGCCTATTTCAGCTGAACTCATGTCACATCTACTAATATTCCATTGGCCAAAGCAAATCGTATGACCAATAGTGACACCAAAGGCT
This sequence comes from Saimiri boliviensis, assembly GCF_048565385.1. NCBI lineage: Eukaryota > Metazoa > Chordata > Mammalia > Primates > Cebidae > Saimiri > Saimiri boliviensis. The sequence continues at coordinate 16,558,667 of NC_133453.1, read as the reverse complement.
CTCATGAAAGTTGAGGTAGAGATCACAGATACTTGCTGAATGATAATCTAATATATCACATCTAGGAAAAAGTGCCTTCTTTCCACTGTTTTTTTAAGGTGGTAAACTATAGTCTTGGACCTGTTAGTGGCTGGCTTTGCAGCCATATAGTAAAAGCCTGCTTCAGAATAAAACCAATAAAAAGAAAATCAGAGCTGAAGAGAGACAGATTCCTGAAGATCCAGCCATGATGGAAAGCGAGTCTGTTATTGCACTTTTTTGTTAGGTAAACCAATACTTTTGTTTTTCCTAAGTTAGTTCTTGCAACCCAGGGTCCATAGCCATGACCCAGTATTTAATATTTTTCAGTTTACACATCATGATCCACCATTTAGACAATGAATGTTTTAATAAACATGGTATTTAAGTTGCTGTATTGAACTTTTGCCAGCTTTTGTAGTTCAGTGGTATTATAGAAGTTTGATTCGAAGTTAAATTTACTGTCATAGGAGTTTTCTTTAGTCAGACTTTTTGATGTTATTTGTTTGAGATGGAGTCTCACTCAGTCGCCCAGGCTGGAGTACAGTGGTGCGATCTTTATTCATTGCAACCTCTGCCTCCAGGGTTCAAGCAATTCTCCTGTCTCAACCTCCGGAGTAGCTCTGACTACAGGCACGTGCCACCATGTATGGCTAATTTTTTGTATTTTTGGTAGAGACAGCGTTTCACCATGTTGGCTAGGATGTCTCGATCTCCTGACCTCATGACCCGCCCACCGTAGCCTCCCAAAGTGCTGGGATTACAGGCGTGAGCCACTGTGCCTGACCATAATTAGACTTTTAATACCTTAGAACATTTCACTTGGTCATATCCCAAAGTATTAGATGAAAATTAAGTACCTTTCATCTATCTGTAGTTTTCAGAAAGGAATCCATATCCTCAGGGGAGTCCAGGAAGATTGGATTTATTAACAATTGTGTAAAGATACTAGTAACAACACTAGAAGCAACACAGGCTTAAATGAGACAAGCTCATAAGTTTCCTTTTTTTTCTCCCCAGAAACAGGCAGTCTAGGACTGGCATGGCAATCCACCATTATCTTGGACTTGGTATCCTGTCTGCTCTGCCGCTTGTAATGTGTGGCTGACAATCTTCCCTCTGGTCCAACATGGCTACCAGGACTCAGGCTCACACACCTGGCAGGAGGAAGGAAGTGAGGAAGAGCGAAAGGCAGCTGTCTGGTGCTCTGTCAAGAAGCATTTCTAGAAGTGTCACCTGACACTTCCACTTACATGTCATCGATCAGACCTTAACCACATACACACAGCAAGGTTGGATGAGAAATATGGCCTTTTGTCTCGGCAGTTTCATCCCTTGCATAAAATCATGGTTGCGCTACTGGGAAAGAAGAGCAGAACAGGTATTGGAAAGGCAGCTAGCCATCTCTGCCAGAAACGCAAGTTTCAGAAGTAAGTAAGAATGAAGTATCTCTGATGGAAATAAACATAAAATCAAAGATTAATAGGTGACAAACTAAAATGGCTATGAAAATGAATGGGAACACATCCCAAAAGAGAATTGGAAAACAAAATGTAAGTAGCTATGCATTGAGAATGAAAATCAGAGTGGTCAATAGATTTCCAAGAAAAAGGAAGTTGGAGAAAAATATTTTTTCTCAAGGTTTACTGTATGCAGTTCCTGGAGTAGAGGAAAATGTTGTGAATAATTCAGTTTATAGAAAGGCATACCATTGAAAGGGAACACAGATTTTCTTTTCAAATAAAATAAGTCAAAATGGTTTTTGACAGGCTTGAGCAGACTTGGCTTGAATGAAATATCTTTTAAAACATCTATGTCTAGTAGAGTAACTTTAAATTCATTATGCAGCCCTCTGGTAACAAATTTGCCTTCCAGAGTAGACTTCAAGTTTACTCAGAAGAGAGTTTTTCATTGTAAGAAACGCTGGCTTTTGGCATTCACGGTGAAAAACATCATTATGTGAATTTCCCCAGAGTGAAACGGGTAGGCAACAGCATCTCCTTAACCTCACGTGGAATAAGGGATGTCCTTCACAGGACTGGGAATGCCCGTGGGAAGGGAACCTGATGACATAGGGGGTGATGGCTAAAGGGCCATGCAGGTAGGTTGCTGGAGACCTGTTGAGGGATCTGGTTTAGGGTCAAGCAAGTGCAGGGATCTGGTAAGTTGCAGAACAGCAGTGGGCAGACAGAACTGAGAATAATCTTGTTCTGTTACTTTTTATACTGTGATATTGAACCAATTTCTTCACTTTCCTTGACCTCCATTTCCTGAGCCATGAAATGAGGCTAAGGATACCTATTCACAGTGGAGCTGAGAGGATTCATGAGACCATGTAGGTAAAATTGCTTGGCATGGTGTAAAGAGTGGGCACTCAAGGAACTCATCCCCTACTTCTGCTCTTTACTCTACCCTCTCTTTTTTTGCTTTTCCTCTCTCCATTCTTCTTTCCCCCAATCCATCAAAATTTCCTAAAGCACCACCAGAGGGCACAACCTAGACATCAACGTTGTGTAAAAGTATAATGGATTCCGTGCAGCTTATGGAGTCCCCAGAGATGATTCCCAAGTTATCCTGGAGTGTGGTAAAAAGTCTTTTAACCGGAAATTCTGCTGTTCTTCTGAATAGATTAAGTATGTGCAACACTATATGGCACTATATGGCATGTTTATTTACTTCAATTTGTTTAATCTAAAATCTGACGTGTATAATGTAACTAGGTTGGAGCAATCTGTCATTTTTCTATTCATTTCTTCTGTTTTACACTCATTGTGATGTGCATAAACTCTTGCTCTCTAGTCAAAATTATCACACTATTCCTGTGTGTGCACGTGCATGTGCATGTGTTCGTCTTTGGAATAAACTAGTAAATTAATAGGTTTTCATTGTTGTTGTTGTTGTTTTTCGAGACAGAGTCTCACTCTGTTGTCCAGGCTGGAGTGCAATGCAATAGCATGATCTGGGCTCACTGCAACCTCTGCCTCCCAGGTTAAGCTGTTCTCCTGCATCAGCCTCCCAAGTAACTGGGATTACAGGCATGAGCCACCATGCCTGGCTAATGTTTGTTGGTTTGTTTTTTGAGATGAAGTTTTGCTCTTGTTGCCCAGGCTGGAGTGCAAGGGGGCAATCTCAGCTCACCAGCCACTTCTGCCTCCTGGGTTCAAGTGATTCTCCTGTCTGAGCCTCCCAAGTAGCTGGGATTACATGGACGTGTCACCACATCTGGCTAATTTTGTATTTTTAGTAGAGGTGGGGTGTCTCCATGTTCATCAGGCTGGTCTTGAACTCCTGACCTCAGGTGATTCACCTCCCTCGGCCTCCCAAAGTGCTGGGATTACAGGCTTGAGCCACTGCTCCCAGCTGTGTCTGTAGTTTTAGTAGAGATGGGGCTTCACCATGTTGGCCAGGTTGGTCTCCAACTCCTGACCTCAAGTGATCCGCCCACTTTGGCCTCCCAAAGTGCTGGGATAATGCAGGCATGAGCCACTGCACCCAGACTAAATGAACAATTGACTTCAGGGTTCTTTTCTGCTCGCTCTCCCATGTCCTCATCTTCTCCATTTGAATTTTGTCTTGTATTTATTTCACAGTAATACATGTATACATATGCATATGTCTACTTAGTTATTTCAAATCATTGCTCTGAAAAGCTATAAATTCCATCTTTGATCTGTTTTGAGGGGTGTTAATCACAGCAAATGATTACTGAGACTATTAATCAATTCAATGGGTCTCCGATCTCAACTTTATTTCATTTATTTTTAAATTTACCTTCCAGCTCAAAGGATTGAATCTTAACTTTTAACACATGTGGCAGGTCAGGATTATATATTTTCTTGTTTTTACATAACTGCTAAGCATTTTAAAATACCATAAAATCATACATCTTCCTAATTCTTTTTGTCACTATGAAAGATCAAGTTGACCTCCTAGCAGAGAAGTCAAATCTTAAATTATTTTTGACATCATTGATGAAAAAAAGGAAACATCTTCATACAAATAACTGTCTCATCCAGCTGGACCCCAGAAAGCATGCCTGTGGAGGCTAAAGCAACTCCATCTTGGATGCTAATGTTGACTTCTGATTAGCCCCAGTTGTGGGAATGCCTCTGAGATTTCTCTTTTATCTACTGTTCCTTGTATAAGAGCATATACTTCGAGTAAATTCTGTCCTTAGGTCAAAACAACTTTGACTATAAATCCTGCTCTTAGACAGATTCACATGACATTCTTGCCTTTTTTTGACTTCAATTGTTCTACACATTCCTACCCTGTCATATAGAAGCCCTGGGTCTGGGGGATAATGGTGCCGGGATCCACCATCTTGCCTCCCACCATCAGAAAGTATGGCTTCTATTTGTATAAGTCACTATTAAATGTTTCTTTCTAAGAAACTGGATTTGTCAGCCTCCTTCTTTAGGCTCTTAACTTCCTCAGCCTTTGTGGCTGGGCTTGCATAGGTCTGCCTGCCACAGAGCAATGCCTTTTTTGTATTCATTTTCTTTGTCAGCAATTGCACTTTAATCTTTTATGGACAATCTCAGAGGGCTTCTCCAAAGCAAAAATAGTAGCTAGCATCTTTCCTTAAAGACGTTTACAGATAATGAGTAACGTTTCTGTGCTTTGAACACTTACAGAAGACCCACAATGCGGTGTGCGCTCTGCTAGTCTCTGAGAAGATATGTTTCTGCCCTAAGAAATCTTGCAGAGAAGAAAACCACCCCAGGTTTTCCAGCTGGCACTAGGTTGTTCATTAGAGACCATGTAAGAAGACGACATGAGTTCCCCATTTTCTAGTTTATGCATTCATTATTATTCATTTATTTGTATCATTTAAAAAATAAAGACAATTGGAAGAACAACTTAAAGTCATAATCCTGCATGTTTCACTTGGGCTCTATTTGGTACCATCTTCATAATTATATCTCAATTATGAGTGACATTGCAAATATTGAGTGCTTACTATTGTCTGGCCTTATGCTAAGGACTTTTTTTTTTATTCCATTTAAACCTCTTAACAACCTTGAGAAATTGTTTCCAAATACCAGGGGTTCAAACAAGGTCCCATTGCTCACTGTACAGAAAGCCAATCCCTGAGCCAGTAAGTATTGCCAGAAAAGAAAGACTTATTATGCAGTTGGCATCAGCTGGGAGATGGGGGTAGGTTTCAATTGGTCTCCCCAACTGACTAAAATTTGGGTCTTATATAGTGAGGAAGGAATGTAACTATATGTGGGAAAACAGGAATTGGGAGGGGTAAGGAAGAGGATTGGTCAATAGGAAGCAGATGGTCAGCTAGGCAATTATGATAGATAGGGGTCTGCCATCTCATTGTCCGAATGTTTCAGTTCTGGTAAGTTTCAGTTCCTTGATGCTATCTGGGAGGACTGAGGGTCTGTTTTCTGAGAAGGGAACTCAGAGAAGACAGATGTAACTTTCAGCTTTAAGACCAGGAGGGTCAATTTGTATATTTATTGAAAAAATCTATTAGTTCTATGGAAAAAATGGCCCAGTCTCAAAATATGTGCATTTATTATTACTGTTTCATAGATAATGAAACTGAAGCTCACGGAGGAGTCTCACTCAGGGCTGCACAGACAATTTGCAATGGAGCTGGACTCCTCGATCAGTGCAACCCTGCTCCAGAGCCAGAGTGGTGCTCCACACTGCTATGTCATTCTGATTTAGAACTTTCCACCTTCAACGGTACGAGTAGGGAAACCAAGAGTCACTAGTCAGTATGAAATTGCTCAAGAAACTCTAATCTCAATTGTTTTTTGATTCCTTTATTCATTCATTCACCTATGTGTTTGGTAAGTGCTGCTTGAAATCTATGTGCTGGGCACTTCGTTAGGCCTCTGATAGACACAAATAAGACATGATCTTTGCCTCTCATGAGTTACTTCCATGGATTCAATTATTTCTTTTCTGTCTCCAGCATGGATTTCTCTTTTCATTACTCTGGTGCCATATAGTATCTCAGCTGTGTGAGACTAGGAGAAGGCGTTTGTTGCTTACCCTTGGCAGTAGAAGTCTTTCAGACCTGATATTGTTTATTCAAATGTCAAGATATTGTGGTATAGAAGCTATTAGTGGGTTATTCTGACAAGGAAAGTACTATTTGCTAATTTTTAAAAAGAGAATATGCTAACATTTAGATCTCAGAGGGAATATCATCTGATATGGTAAACAGGAAACCCAAGAAGTTGTGAATTCCATTCAAAAGATGAAACTGCTTAGAGGATAAAGTTTGGGTTTTGGCCCAGAATGAGCACTGCACTCAAGGCCATTTCTAGGGTGAAAGGGTGGGAGGACTATCTGTGATTCCAGCTATGAATTATTTCCGTGGCCTCCAGAAGATGCAACTGAATTGTAGCTACACAGTCCTCCATGGGCCCTGCATTTTTACCAACGTCATTATCAATTTATGTTGAAAAGAGTAGGAAAGCTGCATTTGAGGGGATTGGGAAAATCAGTGGTAACTCAAAGCCATGTTGAAACCTGTTATTCAAATTTAAAGCATCCTGTTATTGTATTGAAAATTTGTTTTGAAAATCTAACTTTTAATGCTGTACATATGAATAAGGCCAAATAAGGTATAAAATAGTGTTGCCATGTTTTCCACCAGAAACAAACAGATGCCTCATGATGTGGGAGTTTTTGTAAATGGGAAACCTCAGATCCTCCAGGGCTGGTGATTTGCCCTGGACTCAGGGAATTGTTGGCTGACTTTGTTGGGCTAGAATTTATTTGCGTTTCATGCATTTTTAAAAACAGCCCTTTCGTTCCTGCCAAATGTATGATGTTAGGAAATCCCCATTTCTGGGGTGTGGTACCCACCCATCCCCTCTTGGGATTCTGACTCATTCCAAGCAGGAGCATAAGTGAGATAGGAAAGAAAAATGGGCAAAAGTATTAGACTCTGTTAGCACGGTTACACGCCCAAGTTATGCTATAGAAGGCAGTGAACATTGGTTTGGAAAGAGCTGTTATTTTTTCATTCTCAACTTTTCCAGTAGTCACTATAAATAACCATAACATGCAAACCTGGGTCCCTTGAGGAAAAGAGTAATGATTGTTTTGCATCATTATCTGCAACTCTTGGGCTTAAGATCCTAACAAAAACAGTTTCTTTTTGATGAGGACTTCTATTTTCAGCTCTTCTAAATGTTAAAGGCAAAGTAAGGGGTCACGTACTCAATAAATTCTTTAAGTCAGGGTCAGTTCAATAAACCTAAGGGAGTTGATGTCTTTTTGCTCAACTACTTAGAAGACTAAAGACACTGCAGATTTGAAACCACTCAGTAGAACATGATAGGCCTATTTGACTGCAGGATTTTAAAGGAGTGTTTTTGAAGGGAGGCAGTGAAAGCCCTTTTCCCTGGGGTTGGGGGTTGCTGCTTGGAAATGTTCCTATAGAACCACCCAGACCCTTTCAGGCTAAATTTTCAGTTCATATTACTCTTGTTATAAGGTAAACATTTATCATTTATTGGATTTAAATTGTCATAGAACTTTGTTATTCTTATTTCTTTAAAAAATCAGTCATCTAATGGGAAAAGTCACATTGCAGAAGACAGGTTCCTTAAAAATCTGAGGGAACTCACTAATCTCCATGCAAGTGTTATTAAACAAACTTACTTTCTCAGTCCATAGGCCACACTGTTTAATAAAAAATTCTGAAATATCACTGTCTTATTTATAACAGCAGCAACAACAACAACAACAACAACAACAACAACAACAACAACACCTTACGCACCATAGGTTTAGTAGTTATAGTTGCAGTACTTTTGTTGATGTACAAGAAAAGTCAACTGGGCACAGTGGCTCCCACCTGTAATTTCAGCACTTTGGGAGGCCAAGGGGGGTGGGTCAACTGAGGTCAGGAGTTCGAGACCAACCTGACAAACATGGAGAAACTCCATTTCTACTAAAAACACAAAAATTAGCTGGATGTGGTGGCATGTGCCTATAGTCCCAGCTACTCAGGAGGCTAAGGCAGGAGAATCACTTGAACCTAGGAGGTAGAATTTGCAGTGAGCCGAGATCAGACCACTGCACTCCAGCCTGGCTGGCAGAGCAAGATTCTGTCTGAAAAAAGAAAGAAAAAAAAAAAGAAAGAAAAGAAAACTACAAGCAGATTCCTTTGGAGAATCTTTCATTTCAGTGTTAAAGCTATTCTTCGTAAACTTTGCTCAATTATTCAGGCTCAATAATTGAGAAAAGTTTACAAAGTAGTAACTTGGAGAAGGTAACAGTACACATTATTTGGTGATGATAATGGTGATTGAGCCATATGGGAAAGTTTTGATCTATCTCTCACTACTTATTGCTCTAAGATAACCCTGTGTGCTCTGTCTTGAGTCTTGTGACTTACGGTTTCTCCATCAAATTATTCTTCTCATACATCCCATCCCCCACCACATGCATTCCATTACAAGAATAACAAGAGGAAAGGGGAAGGCAAGAGAGTTTAGAATTTTCATGGGATTTTTTTTTTTTCTGACATTTCCTCATCTCCACAATTTACCTGGAACACTATAATCACCCATATTCTGAGCCTGAACATGTTTATCTGCCCCCTACTCACAGCAGATCCTCTTGTTTTCCCGTAGGTTAATCAACTCTTTAAATTTTAAAAATTGGTACATAATATTTGTATATGTTTGTGGGGTGCATGTGATACTTTGTTACATGTTGATATGGTTTGGCTGTGTCCCCAGCCAAATCTCATCTTGAATTGTAACTCCTACAAATCCTGTGGGGACAGGTCTTTCCTGCACTGTTCTTGTGATAGTGAATGAGTTTCATGAGTTCTGATGGTTTTAAAATGGGAGTTTCTCTGCACAAGCTCTCTCTTCTCTTGTCTGCCACCATGTGAGACATGACTTTCACCTTCTGCCATGATTGTGAGGCCTCTCCAGCCACATTGAACTGTGAGTCCAATAAACCTCTTTCTTTTGTAAATTACCCAGTCTTATGTATTTCTTTATCAGGAGCACAAAAACAGACTAATACAATAAAGTGGTACCAGTAGAGTGGGGCACTGCTTAAAAGATACCTGAACATATGGGAGCAATTTTGGAACTAGATAATAGGCAGAGGTTGGAACAGTTTGGAGGACTCAGAAGAAGACAGGAAAATGTGGGAAAGTTTGGAACTTCCTAGAGACTTGTTGAAAGGCTTTGCCCAAAATGCTGATAATGATATAGACTAAAGTCCAGGCTGAGATGGTCTCAGATGGAGATGAGGAACTTGTTGGGAACTGGAGCAAAGGTGACTCTTGTTATGTTCTCTGCAAAGAGAATGGTGGCATTTTGCTCTTACCCTAAAAATTTGTGGAACTTTGAACTTGAGAGAGATAACAAGAAGAAATTTCTAAGCAGCAAAGCATTCCAGAGGTGATTTGGACACTGTTAAAGACATTCAGTTTTAAAAGGGAAACAGAGCATAAAAGTTTGGAAAATTTACAGCCTGACAATGTAATAGAAAAGAAAATCCAATTTTCTGCGGAGAAATTTGAGCCAGCTGCAGAAATTTGCATAAGTAGCAAGGAGCAGAACATTAATCACCAAGACAATGGGGAAAGTGTCTCCAGGACATGTCAGAGGTCTTCACAGTAGCTCCTCCTATGACAGGCTTGGAGGCCTAGGAGGAAAAAATGGTTTTGTGGGCCAGAACCAGGGTCCATGTGCTGTGTGTAGTCTGGACTTGGTGCTGTCCATCCTAGCTTCTCCAGGTGTGACTAAGGGGGGCCAAGTTACAGCTTGAGCCATGGCTTCAGAGGCCACAACTTCAAGCCTTGGCAGCTTTCATGTGGTGTTGAGCCTGCCAGTGCATCAAAGTCAAGAACTGAGATTTGGGAACCTCTGCCTAGATTTCAGAGTATGTATGGATAACCAGGCAGAATTTTGGCCCTGATGGTGGCAGCTGGGAGCAGTGGTGGCTGTGGGCAGGAAAGCCTGACCTCAAAGTGCATGGAAATGCATGGTAGTTCCTCTGTTTGATGGGGGATTGTGGGGCTGGCACTTGCTCCCAGTGGCTTTTGCCAGCTTGCAGTCAGTTGTAGCAGGAGCTGCAGGTGAGGCATGTCAATGGGGTCAAAGGGGTGTAGAGACATAGGGTCTGCTGGGACCCCAAGCAGAATGTTTTCTGATGAGGGCTGGGTTTCCAGAATGGTGCTGTGCTGTAGCTGCTTAGAACTAGGGGTGTGTGGGACCCAGCGTGAGCTCCCTCTCTATATCAATGTCATCAAGCAATCTCCAGGCAGCTCCTATGTTAGCCTGAGGGCCCATGAGTGTCAAGCGGCTCTCCTATGGCTAGGATTGCAGAAGTCTATGGTGGGAATGTGGACTGCTGGAGGTCTCTTACTTACTGTTTGCCCACATTAAGGAGCTTCTCCAGGCTTCCACATGCACTGGCAGAGCAGGCTGCCTCATTTCCTTCTCCTTTGCCTTCTGTGTTTCTGTCACTTCTCTGTTGAATTCCAGTGCTCTATCTAAAATTATGCATTCAAACTGTTATTATCTACTCACTATTTTGGTTCTTCTTTGTGGAGGAGGTGAGTATCAGATGCTTCTAGTTATCTTGAAGCCCCTTCCAGATTGGCCTTTTAAACCCTAATTAATTTTTGTCATGCTCCATCTCAGGCAAGGGACTTCATAGTAGGGATGGAGCTGTGTTCTTTAAGTAGTCCCTGGATCGTCTAGTGAATCAGACGATCAGAATGCAGCTGAGTGGATGCACAGAGGACCGGCTCTCAGATGCCAGCTCTTGCCATTACTTACACTTCTTTCCATCTGCTTAAACAAATCATGATCCTACGTAAACTTTCTTACATTTTAAAACTTCTTTTATTAGTACTCCTCACAGGCAGCTCTCTCAGTAGCTCTCAGACCTTGGATGTTGTCTGAGCATCAGGTCTCACTGATGCCAGTTGCTTTGTAATGATATAAGAAGATAGAATGAATAGCTCGGACTGCTGATTGGAACTTGTCAATTCAGGACTATCATATGACATATATACACCACTCTACAAAATACCCACATGTCCGCCTGTTTTTTTGTTCTAACACCTTGTTCAGTAGCCATTATACTCCCCTCTTAGAGATGAGGTTTAAAGAGTTTGATTGGCCCAAAGACATACCTATATGAGCCTTACGATCATTATCAGGTATGGTTTTTCTTGACTTACTATTCTACCTAGATTTGAATGAAGATGTTTAGGGCTGGCTTTGGGCCTAGAGGCAGGAGATGATTGCTCATGCAGTGAGATGGTGAAGAGGGCCTGTGGGTGGAGAAGAACTTTAGTGGTAGAATACCTGAAAACCTAATATCCCCCAAATCAGAAATTCATCCTCTTGGGTTAAAGATTATTTCTTGAAGATAGTAATTTCTCTCTGGAAACCATGGCTCTTTTTCCTGTAATCAGCCATTTGCATTCTAGTTTGAGCTGAATTAGTGTTAGCCTTGAGCAGAGTTCACAAGATTGGCAAAGACACAGAAAATGACCTGCCATTTCTAATGCCAGTGCCCAGTACCTCACAAAACCCTCAAACCTCTCAGGAGCGGAGGTGGCCTCACACACTCCTTCTCAACCCAGTATCTGAGGAAACAACTTCCTTTTGGTTGAAGTTGATATTTGAATTGGAGTTCCTTTGGAAACAAAAGGCAGATTGAGACGGGGTGGGGGCTCTGTTTAACCGAGGTAGGCCTGGTTGTAGGATGAGAAAGGACTGTGGTGAGTTAATGGTAGGTAGCAGGTGACAGGAGAGGACAAGAATCTAAAGGAGCTTGGAGCAAAGAGGACGTGGGAAACTTCCAAATTGTTGTTAACAATTTTGCCTAAGTTTGCTCCTGCAGATAAATATATCCAGTACCAAATACTTCAGTGGCAAAACCCTGCTCAGGATGAGAACTGAAAAGAACCCAAAATTCGGTAAAAACAGATACTTTCCAAAATATTCCCTTAAAGAAGAGATTCAAGGACAGTCATTCCTACAATGAAGTCTGGGCCCCCAATCCATCTTCCTCCGCTCCCCATTCCCTGCCCTGCCCTAGCATTTTCTCCGGAATGACTCCATCTAATGGAACTTTGAGAATTCGACTCCAAAACTCTGAAGTACAGGTCAATAGGTTGAACCGCCAAGACTACAAACATTAAAGACACGATCTGCCTTCAGGGATGCCATAACAGGATTGGAAGAAAACACAGACAATGACATGATAACTGATGGCATAACTGAGGAGACGAGGGAGATGGGTGATGCAGGCAACACCTGCCAGTCATGGACAGAGGATGAAAAATTCAGACATGCTAGAAACACAAGCAAAGCTTCTGGAAAACCTGCTGACTTTGCTCACTCCCCAAGAGACAGACTCTGAAGTGGAGATTTACATGCAAGACATTTACAAAGCAGTTCTCAGTGCTTCCTGATAATTTGCTGAGAGAGAGGAGTTGAACTGTGAAGCAGTTGCAAGAGGTCTTTTGGTAGGAGTTGGGGAACCAGGATGGCCTTTAGAGTTGGGCAATGAGTGCCTTTGTGCTTCCTATCCTCAACCAGTCTTTGAAGTGAGCTCCTGCTGGGCTGGTGATGTGACCTCGGGCAAGAGGGACATAGTTAAAGCCACTGGGAGTCTAAGTAGCTGGGGAAATAGGAGGCCTCAGTTCGGAGGATGGATCTAGGTATGACTTTGCTGCTTCCACTGCCCATGTGAATTAAGCTGGGTCCTGATGTGTATGGGTTATATTTGCGTGGTTGGAGAAAAGGGAGAGGAACATTTCTGTGAGTGAGGGAGGAACAAGTTTTTTTTTTTTTAAGTGAGCAAAACATTGCGGCTCTCGTGAAGGTTATGTATAGGCAAGCAGATAGGATATGAAATTAAGGGGAAGGCAAGGGGCTCCTTGCAGAGAATCTTGAAGGCCAATCATGACTGCACTTCATCATTTTCTGAACAAAATATATACTAACACATAACATTTAATATACGGTATAAATTTTTTTTTGCTACAAGTGTAAGGGTGGAGGATATGGGGGCCACTTGTAAAATGAACAAATAATAACTTTGATTTAGTATCATTTTACCACATTTGCTCCCAAAATGATTTTTATTTTGTAACTGCTCAGGGTAGTTCTGAAATCCTATAGTATATATATTTTTGGTTTTCTGGGATTTGACTAATTTAAGATGATAAATCATCCACCTGCAAATATGATGGACTCCTGCAAAGAGACCATTAGGGATCTTAAAGCCAAGTCTTCCCAGCACAGTTCTCTCCATCTCTCTGTGACTATGTCCCCATGATAGCAGTCATTAGGAAGGAAACATGGTGATTGGATCATTTGTATTGGTGTCCAAGTGAGTGAGAACACAGGAATGGAGATGTACTATGTGAGGTTTGGATAATGGACACTCATTTGTAAGGTAATTGTCCGCCAAATAAGGGGATATGTTGATTTTTTATAGTCTGGGCATTTTGCACTTTGAAATGAGAATGAAAAGGGAAGTAGCTACTGAGTGGGATGATGAATGAATGAGGGGACAGAGCCAGGGCTGACGTCCCGAGTATTAGATCCACGTATTCCGTGTTGGATCCCTTCCAGGGTAAATTATAGGGGAAAATGCCATTTGTCTAATTTTCATCCTCTCCATCTGTAGAACTGGGAGATTTACTACCATTTTTATTGAGCTTATTTTGAAGAGTATTAATTTACCTTTATATAAAGATTAAAAAATGTAAAATAAGAATTTGGTTTCACTGTAATTCAAAATCAGGTCACTGTTTTACAAGGTCTTATCATCTGCACAGTAGTTTTTTTAGGGGTAGCTAATTAGTGGAGGACCCAGTAGAGCTGGTATACCCTCGTATGTCTCAGAATCATGTGGGCCTGAGTACTGGACTCTACCCCAGCAGGTTCTGTTTCTGAAGGTCTTATGGCTCACAGAAATATGCATTTTAACATATGTTTTGTCTGATTCTGAAGCAAGTGGTCTTCTGTCCATGAGTGATTACTTCAGTGAGATAGATATTTAAAGTTTGTTTGGGGCCAGGTGCAGTGGCTCACACCTGTAATCCCAGCACTTTGGGAGACCAAGGCAGGTGGATCACGAGGTCAGGAGATCCAGACCATCCTGGCCAACATGGTGAAACCCTGTCCCTACTAAAAGTACAAAAAACTAGCCAGGTTTGGTGGCATGAGCCTGTAGTCCCAGCTCCTTGGGAGGCTGAGGCAGAGAGTCACTTGAACCCAGGAGGCAGAGGTTGCAGTGAGCCGAGATCACATCATGCACTCCAGCCTGGGCGACAGAGTGAGACTCCATCTCAAAAAAATAATTGTTTGAACTGGGGTCTGTACATGCCTACGGGATCTAGGCAGAGAATATAAATAAGAGGGGCTGCCTAGTATAAGTTGATTAGGGCTTGGTGTGTATTGCTGCAAGCTGGCAAACACGTGTGAAGGGGTCAACAGTGTCTCAATTTTCACTAATTGTTATGATGGGGGAGTGAGATTCCACTGCTAAATGGAATAAATACTAAATACTTCTAAATGGCCTGAGCATTCAACAGATACCAGGAAGCTAGAAATGTATACATAGTCTCCTAGTATTTAAAGTGTTGACATCTAACTGAAATAAAGACTATGTGTTTGTTTGGCAGATAAAACATGCATGCTGGATTCCATCTCTGAGCAGCCAGTCTGATGCATCTGGTCTAGAGAAAGGAAGAAATAAAAGATGTTAGGATTGTACAGGGTGAGTGTTAATGCTGTTAAGGCAGAGTTGTCCCAGGTAATTCTCTTTAGAGCAGTTGTATTTAAACTTCTTGTTCTATGAACCATGTTAGGGGCAAAATAGTGACGTCATCAAAGATATTGTGGTTTGTGATGCAAAAAATAAGATATTTGGTACTTAGCACAGGTACAAAGATCTATTATTTTCAATTAATTTCTTAGGCTTTTCTTGGAAGATTTACTTTCAGATTTGGAGACAACCCATTGCCAGCCATGTCCTTGGGGCATGGGAGATGGGTGGATTGGCATGGGCAAGAGGACTTAAGCCTACAGGTGGAAGATGATATCAGAGGCAGTGTCTTCCTGGGTGCCTGGAAGAGTAATAATGTCAAAGGTGGCCTAAAGTTACAAACGGGGAAATTAAAAGACCAGAAATGTTGACCCACACAGTCAGGAACAAAGAGAACTGGAGCCAGATGAAGCTGGGACTAATGCTTTGAGCCAGAGCTCATCACAGGGTGACCTTTTCTAAATAAAAAAGTGAGCTCTATTTGAGAAAAGAACAGTGAAATGTGTCTTGAGGCCAGGTGCTGTGGTTCACACCTGTAATCCCAGCACTTTGGGAGGCCAAGGCAGGCAGATCATGAGGTCAGGAAATTGAGACCATCCGGGCCAACATGGTGAAACCCGGTCTCTACCAAACATACAAAAATGAGCCAGGTGTGGTGGTGAGTGGCGCGTGCCTGTAATCCCAGTTACTCGGGAGGCTGAGGCAGGAGAATTGCTTGAACCTGGGAGACAGAGGTTGCAGTGAGCTGAGATTGTGCCCCTGCACTCCAGCCTGGGCAATGGAGCGAGACTTTCTCAAAAAAAAAAAAAAAAAAAAAAAAAAAAAAAAAAAAAACCAAACAAACAAAAAAACAAAAAAAAACGAAACATGTCTTGAGTGATCAAAGCTCTTACCCAAAATATCTTTCTATTGCTTCTGTGTACACAACATTTAAATATGCATTCCAACCCCTCACCTCCCTCCTCACCATCATGTACTGATATGGCCAGTGGACTTGCATAGCAGAAAGATCAACTCAGCTAAAGTTTCCTTCTTTGAGTCTGGGGCTTTGGAATGACTGCCGAAGGTGAATATGAAATTAGATTCTCTAGCTTGCCTTCTGCACCTAGAAGCAGGTCAGTTCAGGTCCATGGCAGCTGATATTGGCTGGGGGAGGGAAGTGGGTTAGAGGGTGGAAAATGTCAGTGGTTCCCAAACCTAGGTCAGCACCTATCAGTCACAGCTCCGATAAGCTCATGACACAGCAGTAACAAACAATCCTGAATCTTAACACAGCAAAATGGTGCTTCTCACTCGGACTATATGACCAATAGGGTTAGCAGGGAGCATGTGTGTGTGTGTCTTGCTCATTGTGGTTGCTTGGGTACTGAGGTTGACACAGTACATTAAAGGTAAGTAAATCAGGGCTTCAGGTACATCAAAGGTAAGTACATCATGGGAAGGGACTGGGAAGAACTGTTCACTGGCTTTGACGCCTCTGCCTGAAAATAACATGTGTTACGTCTGCTAACATTTCAAGGGTTAAAGCAAGTCAGATGGTCATGCTTGCCTTCAAAAGAGGCAGGAAAGTACAATCTTAACACAAGGTTAGAGCAGAGAAATGGAGCAGTTGTGATCCCTCTGAGAACCTCCACAAACCTTAAGATTCGGATTCGTTATATTTTCCCCAAGTCATTCTAAGTCTCTCTTACATTTGGAAACCTCTGATCTTCCCAGTTCATTTCTGGAGGAACTTCTTAGCTGAGATTTGAGTCCTTTCTTGGCTTCTTGGTGTGGCATCATAAGTATTGAGTTTAGATTTGCATTCGGTAGATATCCAATGAACCATTTTTCTCAGTAATTCACCCACTCTTCAAGGGGAAAGCAAATGCAAAGTAACTGTATTTTTTATTTCTGTGAACAACAAAATACTTTCATAATTTCACATCCCATTGCTTTTAAGAGCACATATATTATAAATAAAGAAACTCCACAAATTTTAAAGATTAGTATTTATCAACACTTTTGTACACATACACAAATATTTTAATATAATGGTATCTGAAACATTATTCATATATTTTTAGTACTGTCATAGTATTAACTAAAAGGGATCTTTTAAATTTGGTAAAAACCATATATTTTACAATCTTTTATTTACATCTGAAATATGCTTAAACGTTACAAAAACATTCACTTTAACCATTAAAATCTGTGTACTGGGACTGGGGTACTGAACATAATATAACTGACAGCAAACTTGAGGTTTGCATATGAGCTACACATTCACTGGAATTTCATGGCAAATATTCAAGTTGGCTTGATCAACACTGCTCAAAGAAAAAAATTATACAAAATGTGCAAATTCAGAGGCTGGCAAAATTCTCAAGCTAGAGAGGTAAACAAAAATATTAACACCATGAAAACTTCAAATAAATTAAATCTATCTTTCTCTTCCCCGAGATTAGCTGCAAATTTAGAAAGTTCTCTTAGAGGTGGGTCTGATGCTGCAGACCCCTCAGACTTCAGCACTAGGTGAGATGGAGACGGTAGGGAGGGTCAGAGTCGCTTTGCTAATTACTCCACTGTAGGTTTGCTCCACTCCGCGCTTTGACGGGTCGTCCCTGCCCGTAATCTTAAGACAGGAAAAAGCACAACGAAATAAGATAATGCAGAGGTTAATGTTAATATCCCAAACACAAAATGAGAACCCAGAATACAGGTTTTTATTCCCCACGGGGTAATTTATGCAAATTATGAAAAGATACATATCAAAGTAGATCTAAAGAATTTTTCCCCAAGACCATGTGCTAGCCATTTTGGTGAAAGTTAAAATAGTTTCACAATCCTCGTCTGCTATTTGATATAAATTTATAAATGTTTGGATGAAACTTACAAATATATCTGAGTAATTTCAGGATTTTATTCTATTCTAAAAGTTTATAATTTATATTGTCAGCATCTGCTGAAAAAGGGGAACATTAGAAACCTTATTTAAATGTTTGCATTAAAGGAAATATAGTAAAAAAAACAAAAACAAAAACAAAAAGGTCTTGACCTGATTTTAATTTTAAAAAGAAAAGAAAAAGAAAATAATGTTAGCGTGTCTAAAAAAGGCTTTATCAGATTCCCTCAAATAATGACATGTAAGTACAATAACAACAGAAACTCCAGATACCTTTAAAATATGTCTTTGTCCAGAAGAGAAATTAATTACATTTCTAATTGTGAATATTTTTCCACTAACTTTACACATTGTCTTACTGTGCCATGACCTTCATCTCTACTCTTCTTCTAAGATAGAATTATTTACTTCTGTTCCCCAAAGAGCACTCAGCATCTAAATATCTTATATTACCAATAAATTCTCTTTATGGTCAATATCACAAAGCTCTGAATAAATAATCTGGCCGATGATATGTTCAAAGAGTAGACTCCAGGTGTGTATACCTATGCTAGGCACCACACCAGATTGGGTCTGTTCCTTTCTCTGCATTTTTTATTTGATACCCATCATCACAGTTGACTTCACTATGCTGTTATTTTACTGAATTTTGAAACAGACTCCAAATGGGCATCTTATACTGAGGTTTAATCTGAATGCTTATATGCCTTACTTTGGCCTCAGTCACAGAAGGCTTTTATGTTTTTTGCCACTTTTAAACTGTATGGAATTTTGGCACCTATAAAAGTAATTATTGCCTGCTGGTCAGTGACAACTCAAACTACTTTTTTACATAGTAGCATCCACTCTATCTTGTTTTGTCTTTTTCCCTATATTTCAGGTTCCTTCATTAACTAGATGTCTTCAAAATACTCCTGTAGCTAATATTTTTCTAGACACTTCGAAATGAATTGCAAATGTAGCTGAAACAGCAGAAGAACAAACATAATTACATTTTTTAGTTTTAATCATGGGGCCTTTACCCATTCCTGCATGTAGGCTGGGATCACTTTAGAGCACTGATATAATTTGAAAAAAACCAAAAAAAAAACCAAAAAAAAAAAAAAAAACAGCAATCACGTAGTTTTTTGTTTGTTTGTTTTGTTTTGTTTTGTTTTGTTTTGAGATGGAGTCTCACTTTCTCACCCAGATTGGAGTACAGTGGTGAGATCTTGGCTCACTGCAACCTCTGACTCCTGGATTCAAGTGATTTCCTGACTCAGCCTCCCAAATCTCTGTGATTACAGGTGCATGCCACCATATCTGGCCAATTTTTGTCTTTTTAGTAGAGACAGGGTCTCACCATGTTGGCCAGGCTGGTCTTGAACTCCTGACCTCAGGCAATCTGCCTGCCTCGGCTTCCCAAATTGCTGGAATTACAGGTGTGAGCCACCGTACCCGGACTCATGTAGTTTTTAAAACTAACTCTGGGATGAAAAAAGTGTGTAAATGACTGACTATGTTTTGTTAAAGATTTATAGGAGCATTGTGACCCGACCAAGGGCAAAGAGGTTCCCAACCTCCTCAGACCGTTGCTGGTGCCCAGATGTCTGTGGTCATTAGACAGTTCTTGATTTCAACCCCCTTCTTTTCTTCCTTCCCTTAACATAAAAAGAGTTGAAAATGTGTACTGAGTTAAGATGGCGCTTTAGGATGCTGGTTCACCATCTTCGTGTTTGCTGGCTCTTTAATAAACCTGATTTTCCTCCCATCAACTCTCACTTCCAGTGTTTGGCTTTTGAGCAGAGAGTAGACAAAATAAATTAATTCTATTATTTTATTTCTTTTTTCTATTTTGATGTCTAACTATCTATTTTAATTGTTTCTTTTTTTTTTTTTTTAGACAGAGTTTGCTCTTGTTACCAAGGTTGGAGTGCAATAGTGTGATCTTGGCTCACTGCAACCTCTGCCTTCTGGGTTTAAGCAATTCTCCTGCCTCAGCTTCCCGAGTAGCTGGAATTACTGCCACCACACCTGGCTACTTTTTTTGTAGTTTTAGTAGAGATGATGTTTCACCAAGTTAGCCAGACTGGTCTCAAACTCCTGAACTCAGGTGATCCACCTTCCTTGGCCTCCCAAAGTGCTGGGATTACAAGCGTGAGCCACCACAGCCAGCCTGTTTCTATTTTTAAACATTCAATAGAATTTTTTTCTTTGTCGTAATTTTTTATGTACCTATTTTCAGAATATGTGCATGAATAGATAGGTATGTGAAGGTATTCCCATAGAGGGAGACCTATGTGACAAATCTCCATTGAAATCCAGGACCAGGAGAAAATGTATCTTTTCCTGTAGACAGACCGTTTTACAGATCTATTTCTATAACAAGGCCTGTGCAATCCACCAGTTTCTTTCCTTTGTGTCAGTTTCCACGAGGCATAGAGCCAAGTTTTGCTTCTTTTAGCAAAGGTGTCCAAGAAAAGAAATGATTTTTCTCTCCCTCTAATCACCTGGTCCTTGTCTTTATATTTTTGTTTTAGCACATTTTTGTATAGTATATCTTTATTTTGGAAACAAATCAGCTCAAATCTATTTTAGAAGTCGGAGTATGAGTTTTCATTTTAAAAGTTATGTCGTGAACTTTAGTTTTAATCATAAGGCTTTTTCCCCCATCGACCTACCTGGAAATGGAAATGAAATTGTTCTAATGAAACAGAACTTAGCACTAGCCACTATGGAGGTGACTGGAGAAACTGAATGGCTAGGAAGAAGGGGGTACACCAGAAGGCCACAAATGACAGAGTAGACATAAAGAAAGAGAAACATACCACTTTTGCTTACAGTACTGAGGGAAATACTAGACACAGAGGAACAGAAGCTGTACAAACACGGACCTCGACAGAGCTGCCAGGAAAAAAGAAAAAAGCATTTTTGTCCAAAGTTTCCAGGTCAGATGTGATTTACAGTTGGAGACAAACATTCCTTCACCACCTTCCCGAACTTTCGGATCCATAGTTTGCTTTTTATTTCATTCCCCGATTTATGATTTTCTCTTTTCTATCAGGTCATCTCATCTCTCTTGAGTATTTACTTCTGATTGCCCTTCAAATAGCCTAAACCAATACTATCTCCACTAAAAATCACGATGGAAGAAGACGGAAAAAAAGAAGAGAAGTAAGATGGGAAATGCAATTAGAAAAAACAGATTCATATAACACACTTAATGATTTGTGGGTCCTATTAATGGTACCAGGCCATTAAAGGAAAACAAGGGAAGTGCATATTCAGTGGGTGGCTACCAGGTATGAAGCACTACAGGAGGAGACTAATTCAAGTTCTGTCCCTCATTTTTTTCTGTAGAGAACACATCTAACTCCTGCAGGAGAGCAGGGATGATGAGATGTCCAGGTAGAGTATGGGCGTATGGATTCTAGGAACTTGGCCAGGAACCAGCACTTGGCGTTTAACCAGTTGATTTTTAGCCAAAAAGCCCTGAGATGACTGAATGCCCACATTTTGTGTGTAGCCTTACAGAACATGCTGCGTACATCCCAGACGTCATGGATGACTTGCTTGTGGATAGGTGGTTGACTTTTATCTGAATCCTGCACATCTGCAGGAGGTCCAGCCTCTGTAGAGGCAGTCTTGGTGGTAAACAGCCATGACTAGTCCTGGGATTCTTCCTGAGTGTGACGAAGAGACCCCCTCAACTGTGAACTCCACATCACAGCCTCGGGGTTGTGAGCTCCTTAACCAGGGATGGCAGAGGGTGGCAGCAATCCTCGTGGGAATACCACCAGGTATTCCTCAGTGTTTAATGGGATTCACATAGTCTAGAAAACCAAGCGTTCATGTGAACTGTGGGAAGTGTCTGGTTTCTCATAATCTTTTTCTACAGATTTTCTCCCAATCTGACTTCCACTTTGGGGCAAGAGGATGGTGTGCATGGGGGAGAGAACAACTCAGCAACATGGTGCTGATGCAGTGATTTCTGCAGCAAGGAAAGAGCCTCTTTCCCGTTCTTCTGGCATTGGGGGTGAAAGGGACTTTCTGTCCACTGATAGTGCGTGTGCACCAAAGAGCGCTCACCTGCTCATTCATGATTGTGGAGAGTTCGCTGAGCATGTCCTTGTAGTGGGACCTCAGTTCTTCCTGGTACTCCAGCTGGTCCTCTTTGATGAGGCGCTCATTCACATCAAGGGCCTGCCCACATGCGTCTGCAAATTGCCTTTAGCGACAGCATTAGACACATTAAAAACCAGCCCTGGGAAGTGGCACTGAGTTCAGTGACTGTGAGTTCAGAGTCGGGCTGCTGATGGACTCTACCACCTCTGTGAGTTCTGGTGGGGTGGCTTCTTGGGGGATTCAGGACTCCCTATCTGAGGAAGTTCAAGGAAGAACATTCCAATAAAGAGAAGCTTACCTGAAGATCTCCTTCAGAAGTTTTACTTGGTTGTCAGGGTACTTTTTTGCATTGGTTTCTTCAAGGAAAGCTCGTGCGTAGGCCATTGGCCCGGCATTAACCTGTTGAAGAGAAGAGAACTGGTAGAGGATGGTCTGCCTTCTCCACAGCTGGAAGGAGTAGCAGCTGTGCAGTGATAGCGTGGTACCCTGACCTCACACATTGACTTCTAGTCTACTCGTTTGTGTACCTGACTGATCTGCTGTTCTCCAGCTTGTCAATAAAGCGTGAGTCTGAGCAATGCCTTTCACTGACAAACTTCCCAAACTTGTCTTTTGCCAACCCTTTCACATTTTTTGACGTATCTGCACATTGCATGAATTGCTATTTTCTTTCTTTTTTCCTTTTTAGAGACAGGGTCTCACTCTGTTGCCCAAGCTAGACTGCAGTGGCACGATTACTGCAGCTTCAAACTCTTGGGCTCAGGTAATCCTCTTGCTTCAGCCTCTCAGGTAGCTGGGACTACAGGGGTTTGCTACCATGCCTGGCTAATTTTTTTTTTTTTTTAAGTTTTTGTAGAGACGGAGGTCGCACTACATTGTCCCAATTGGTCTCGAACTCTTGGCCTCAGGCAATCTATCCGCCTTGGGCTCTCAAAGTGCTGGGATTACAGGCATATCCCAACCACCAAATCTGCTGTTTTCTTAATAGCTTTTAAAACTAGATTCACTCCTATTAACTCCAATATATTTATTTAAATTTAACATCTGTGAAATCAAATGTTTGAAGTGCTTTTTTTTCTTTCTATTAACACTCAAATAAACTCATACTATTATAAAAGGATAATGCACAGTGGTAGTGGTGTGGGCACTGCCCTGGAATTACCGTTTCACTGGGTTCTCCTTGATGGTCTGGCTTAGATTCTGGCCCAAGGAGGCATTTATCAGATTTGCTGAATGAATGCACAATGCTGGGTTCAATTCATGCTCATGCACATGGATAGCCTCACTTGTACGGGAGTCCATATCCCTTAGTGCATGGAAGCTTTTAATGTGGCTGTTGGGCTTGGGAAGGAAAAAGGGAAAAAACGAAGAAGGGAGCTGACTTCAGTGGCCTGTGACCAGCAGGCATGGCCAGTGTGGCAGATGCAGTCGCTGGTACTGAGTGTAGCATCTTTTGCTTCTCCAGATCCAATCTCCACTTCCCTTCACTCAGCTATGTGCCTAGGGAAGTCATCCTGTATGGGGTAGGACAATGGCTCTCTTGCTTTCTGGCCTTCTCAGCCCATGGGGAACACAGACGAAAGAGGTGGGGAAGAGGAGAGGGTGGTCAGTGTCAGGATCAGTAGCGCTAATTTTGTCTTTGGCTTTTAGGCTCCAATACAGCTATGCAGGGTGCTACTGCTGATCTTCCTTTATTTAGCAATTAATTACTTTGTTCCTTATAAATATTTAGCATCAATTTATTAATATAGTAAATAAAATTGATGCCTTGATTCTTGAGTTACGTGGGGCTCCCTTTAATTTTGTGCCCAAGGTGAGTGCCTTACTTGCCTCACCTGTCTGGCCCTGGTGCTTCCTTCTTGCAGAAGCCTCTCTATTGCTGGTTGAGGCCACTCCTGTCTGCCTGTCTGTCATCAGACGGACCTCTCAGCTCCCCTGTCTGCTTCCACTAACCCTCCCCTCCTGGCATCTTCAGGTCTAACGTGGTCACACCTTCTGAGTGCTGCCAGCCCTTGTGCCAGCTTTGCTGGCTTTCCCAAATGCATCACACTCTTTCGCAAACAGTTTATTCTTTCCTCCTCAATCACTCACTGTGAGCATGCCGTCTGCTTCCTGTCACAACTCTGACAGACAGATAAACATGCATGCACCTTTTATGAACGAGTAATCATTCTTCTTGGATTTGTTTTGGAACAATTTTGTAAGGCTCTTAATGGCAGGTATGTACAAGAATGTGGGGCTTCTTTATTAGTTAATTCATTTGTTAGTATACAGATATAGAACACAGTTAGCCATAGAAGATGGGATAGCAGGGTAGAGGAAGAAGAAATTTTATTTCAGCTAAACTTAAGAAAGGCATATCTACAGGTGTTGGGTAAATCAATGCATATTGACAACCAGATGCAATTTTCAAGACCCAGATAAAGCTGTTCTATTCTCACAAATAGAAAACTGTTTCTTGTATTCTTTGTGAACAAAGTTCCCCGGGCACTTTACACCAGGCTTCACTGGCCATGTGCATCTCAGCCCTGGGCAATGCTTACTCACCTTCACGCTGACACTTCCTTGCAGTTTGAGCTGTAGTCTGATCATGTCCACTTCTTCCATTGTGCAAAGCTGATTAAGCTCAGAAACCTTCTTGGACATCTCGTCAATTGCCACTTCAATAGGATTCAGTTCTGTGCTCGATTGGCTTACGACTTGTATTCTCTTCTTTACGTAGGGGAACAGGTGACTCGCTGCACAAAAGGCATACAAAAGGATTTCAGGGTTAAGGATCAGTGAAAAGTCAAGGGTTTCCCTGAAGGACCACAGGATCATGTATCATTTCATGGCACATGGCCCCTTCCAGTCCGCATGCTTTTCACTCATGGGAGTTATTTTTTCTACTAGGAGTCATCCTCTCTCATATCTTTTAGCTTTTGCCTGAACTCCTTTGAGCTGGTGTGCTCTTCTGCCACCACCCCTCATTCTCAGTGCTGTTTAGGCCTTTAGAATTTTCTTTTTCTTTTTTTGAGACAAAGTCTCACTCTGTCACGTAGGCTGGAGTGGAGTGGCGTGATCTTGGCTCACTGCAATCTCCGCCTCCCAGGTGCAAGCAATTCTCCTGCCTCAGCCTCCTGAGTAGCTGTGACTACAGGCAAGCACCACGGCACCCAGCTAATTTTTTTGTACTTTTAGTAGAGATGGGGTTTCACCATGTTGGCCAGGATGGTCTGGATTTCTGGACCTCGTGATCCACCCGCCTCAGCATCCCAGAGTGCTGGGATTACAGGCGTGAGCCACCGCGCCCAACCAGGCCTTTAGAATTTCTAAATACTGAAAAGATGATAGCTTCCACAGCAACTTGTAATTCAAATAAAACTACACTAACCCACAATACAGAATGCTTAAATGTATACCAAATAGTATCTATTGATACAGCTTTGTTGTTTTACTACAAAAGTTTTGGATACATTTACTGAAGGCAGACGCTTGTCACAGTTCAGACGTCAGTGCTACTGATAGACTGTGGCTTCATCCAGGATGGCCCAGCTCTCAAAGCAGGTTACTGATCATTTCCTGCAGAATGTCCTCACTCACCTTCTCTGCAGCCAGCCTTAGGAGCCCCTGCTGGGTGCTCTTGTTTCATTTCTCCTGCTCTGCTCACCTGAAATTCTTGCCTTACTTGACTTTTTCTCCTACCAGACTGTGAGCACCTTGAGGGCAAGAATCATGTTTCATTTGCATTACCAGCACCTATAACAGTGTCCAGCCCCTAGTAGGACTTCATTAAATGTGTGTTGAGGGAATGAAAGGATGATGAGCTCACAGCATAGATCTAGAGACCACACGGAAGGATATCAGAGATTGACATCTGCATTCATTCTGCAGATGAAGAATTTGAATCCCAGAGTGATTTAGAATCTTGCCCCAAAGCACATGATGAGAGCTGTTAACCCAGAAGCAACTGAAGGTGGACTCAGAGAGGAAAGTTCAGAGTGCTTTGTGTCTTTCCCAAGGCACTGACCCCAAGACCCTTCAGACTTACAACCTAAGGGAGTAGGTATGCAAAGCAGCTCTTTTGACAATTTCTCCTCTGGTTGACTTCCGTTAATAAAGAGGTGGAAATCTCTTCTTGGCAAATATTTACAAGTTAGCACATTTTGGGTACTTCTCTGTCTGCAGGACTATTGAAATAATCCTTGGTTCCTACTGATCCAGCCCTATAAAGGAGCCTGTGCTGGGGCCGCATGCGTGGCCCAGCCGCCTGCACCTACTTGTCAGGATCGTCCGCCGCTTGCACTGCTCCGCCACTCCACCATGCTTCTTGCCCGACAGCGTGAAGGGCGTCTCGAAGACAAAGCGGTTGATGTTGTGGTGCATTTCAAAATCGGTCTTCCGGTCTTCGATTTCCTTTTCCTCAAAGAATGGCGTGACATAGGTCACCTGGATGTAGGCATATTTGGGGTCCAAATCCTTGGGGTTTACCTGTGTTAACAGATACGGGCAATGTGAGTGGTAAGCCCTGGAGTGCTCCTGAAAGCAGGAAGCTCCTATTCCCTCAGCTTGCATCCCAAGGAGGCTGTGCCTGTGCCCTCGGAGAAAAATGAGCAGTCACATCATTTCAGAGCTGGGCAGGATCACAGAGAGTGAAGGCCGGACTGCCGCCAAGCGGCCAGGTCTGCAGAGGTGGGATTGGAGCCAGCTCACCAAGTAGCTGAGGCTCTTCCAGACGTGCCTGTCTGTGGCATGTTATTTAGTCCTTTCTTTTTTCTTTTCATTACTTTTTTTTTCTTAAATGAGATGGAGTCATGCTCCGTCGCCAGGCTGGAGTGTAGTGGCATGATCTTGGCTCACTGCAACCTCCGCCTCCTGGCTTCAAGTGATTCTCCTGCCTCAGCTTCCCAAGTAGCTGGGGGCTAATTTTTGTATTTTTAGTAGAGACGGGATTTCACCAGGTTGGCCAGGATGGTCTCCATCTTTTGACCTCATGATCTACCCGCCTCGGCCTCCCAGAGTGCTGGGATTACAGGTGTGAGCCATAATGCCCGGTTGAGTCCCTTATTTTCTCTCTTTTCTGCAGTGAATGTCCAATTGCCTTTGTCTGGAATGTAAAATTCCTTTATTTTTTATTTTATTTATTATTATTGTTACTATTTTTTGAGACAAGGTCTTGCCCTGTCTCTCAGGCTGGAGTGCAGTGGCACAATCTTAGCTTACTGCAATCTCCACCTTCCAGGTTCAAGCGATTTTCCTGCCTCAGCTTCTCTAATGGCTGAGACTACAGACATGTGCCACCATGCCTAGCTAATTTTTGTATTTTTAGTAGAAAGAGGGTTTTGCCATGTTGCCCAGGCTGGTCTCAAACTCCTAGTGTTAAGAGATCTGTCCTCTTGGCCTCCCAAAGTGCTAGGATTACAGCCAGGGGTCACTGTGCCCAGCCCTAGAATGCAAGCTTCTTGAGAGTAATTCAAATAAAGACTTTTAAAAAATATCTTTTTGTCCCTCTATGATTTTACTCATGTGTCTAGACTTTGGCCACTGGGAGGTTCTCTGTCTAATTTAGCAGATTAGTTGATGAGCCTATTACATGACTCAGAATTTTGTACTTTTAATGTCAGGTTCCTTCTCTTATTGGTCACAAGTTAGGCTATGCATTTTTTTTTTTTCCTTATAAACTCTGCTTTGGTGAGTGAGTTTGACAAACAGCAATGAAGACAGGCTGGGGGGTACTAAGAACATCCAGGAACTCGCACTTGCTCTCCTTTGGAGTTGGAAGAGATGGCATTCTCAGCCTCTTTTCTAACGAAACCTTGAAGAATTTTAAAACTTCTTCCAATTTTCTCCATCTGTCTACCCATTCACTGCCTATCCAGTCCTAGGGATTTGAGGGACTCCCTGAATTTATTTGTAATGCTACTGCTAATTACACTGTAAGGTGGGTATAGTTGTAACCATTTTACAGATCAAAAATAGAGGTTTAGAGTGACCAACTAATTTATCTAAGATCATCGGCTGGTAAGTGGTGGGAGGGTGGAATGAACACTCCAGTTGTTCTGATACCAAATTTGGCATTTTCTCATCCCCCCATCCCACTCCCAAAACTCTGTACATACTTTCTACTTAGGAGAACCACTAACACAGTAGTTCCAGCTGCCTGCCTTTCTGGGGAAGGTGACTGTAGCCATCAAGCTAAGAAGGAGAATGGTGAACACATTCACAAAAACTTCTGCCCAGACTCAAAGATTTCATGCCCAGATGCTTCCAAACTTGAGCTTGTAAAAGAGGCCAGAAAAAAAAGACCTCTTCTGTAGGCCAATAGAACTACGTGGCATTGGATGCAAACCATCTTTTCCAACTCCATCTTCTGCCACACTTTTCTGTCCAACCTGTGTTTCAAAGACCTGCCATTCTCTAAACATATCTCCCCCTTTCATCCCTCCCCATCACTGCATGTGCTGGGCATCTCGGCATGCTCTTTGCTTCCAGCAAACCAACTTAAACATCATCCCCTCTGTGTAATGCTGCCCAATCAAGAATGAGCTGTTAAGGGAGGTCCTGCCCTGAGCTTTCTTTGTACAGCTTGGACTTTGACTCTCTGGTGACACTTTATCGTAATCTATTTAACTGGCTGTTTGTACAAGTCTTTCTCTTCTTAGCCCCGTGTGAACTATGAACTCCAGAAGGAAGATTCTCTGTGTGCCTCATCTCCCAGTCTGGGCTTGGCATTCAGCAGGCATTTGATAGAGGTTGGCTAACTGAAAAGAGTGTATAAGAAGACGCCGAGTAATCTAAGAGAAAAGATAAGCATTTGCCTTCTGGAGCCAAGAGGAGGGTAACTGGATGTTCAAAAGTTAATGTAATGTAACTCGCAAGTCTGCTTCTACTATGGGGAACAGGTTTCAAAATTGGTATGACCTAGTATGATGGTTAATACCGAGTGTCAACTGGATTAGATTGAAGAATGCAAAGTATTGTTCTTGGGTGTGTCTGTGAGGGTGTCACTAAAGGAGATTAACATTTGAGTCAGTGGACTGGGAGAGGCAGACCCGCCTTCAGTCTGAGTGGGCACAATCTAATCAGCTGCCAGTGCAGTCAGGATAAAAGCAGGCAGACGAACGTGGGAATGACTAGACTGGCTAAGTCTCTGGCCTCCAGGTTTCTCCTGTGCTGGATGCTTCCTGAGCTCTAACATCAGACTCCAAGTTCTTCAGCTTCTGGACTCTTGGACTTCAGTGATCTGCCAGGAGCTCTTGGGCCTTTAGCAACAGCCTGAAGGCTGCACTGTAGGCTTCCCTACTTTTGAGGTTTTGGGAGACAACACTGGCTTCCTTGCAGACAGCCTATTGTTTCACCTTGTGATCGTGTGAGTCAATTCTCTTAATAAACTCCCTTTCACATATACATCTATCCTATTAGTCCTGTTCCTCTAGAGAACCTTGACTAACATGCCTAGAAAGACTTCCATGACTGAATAAATATTTTCAACTTCCTGCTGTCTCCAACTCCACCACTGAGCCCAATTACTGCAAGGCTTTGATTGCTGTTCAAATGCAGTTAACCAACGGAGACGTAGAGAATTTGCTAAGCTCCTTTTAAAAGTTACCCAAATGAACACATATAGCTTTTTTGACCCCTCTCCCCACAAATTACGAACCCTCCTCCCCACAAATTACCAACCAGTAGAGAAACAAGCAAAACATCTAAAATCATTTTGGTAGTCCACTTGCATCGTCAGGCAGAAAATTAAAACTTAATGTAGTTAAAGAATAAAAAATTCAGTCAATTCTTAGCACTTGCATGAACACTGATTTTCCTCTACCTTGTTGGAATCCTGGATGATCTTCACGTTGTCTACTCCAAATTTATCTGCATAGAGCTTGAGTAATCTTTGGGAAATCTCGGACAGACCTGTTAGCTTAGGCTCTTTATAAATATACTCTTTACCTTCTTCTTCTTCAAAAAAGCCCTGTGGAACATAATGAACCACCAATTTTATTAGAGAATGCGAATCATAAATCAAAAGCAAAACAAAAAGCCATTAAAAAAAATATATTCAGTTTTTGGTTGTCATCCAATCCATTGGTTAACACCCCATAAAATTCAAAATCAGAGAAGAAAACAAAGTGAAGAAAATAAGATGTCATCTTATAATCAGACATTAATGTAAATATTTTCTAATCGGGCCAAAGAAACTCTTGAAATATCTCACAAATATTTTCTCTATTTGTAGAACTCTATGGTAATACCTACTTGCATATATTTTGGGGGAAGAGTGCCCTCTTGTGGCAGCTGGGGGTAGAACATGAAATAAGGAGCAATTTTTGGCTGCATTCAAATAGAGCAATCAATATCGTTTTTAATAAGATCTGTAAGTCTTTGAAACTAGCATAGGAAACAGTGTATGGCATGTAAAACTATCTAAATGGGATGACTCGTACCCCAAATAATCTTAGATGGAAAATCACAATACTTTATGTCGTCGTCGTAACAGAAATTACATGTTATGCTCCCAAGTACTGCTATTTGAAAAATAATTTTACATCAATGACTTCAGGGACCTGCGAAACTTAGCTATATGTAACTTAATCATTCAATATACTTCACTAATAGATCTTTTACATTCTTGAAAAGGAAGACATTATAGGATTAAAAATGGCAACTACATCATCATTGTTATTCCACAAGAGCAAGTCGGTTTTAGCCTCTATTAATTTATTTGTCTGGTTTGAAGCAGGAGGAAGAGAAGATTCTATTCTCTGAAGATAACTAAGTGAAGCAATCTTTGTAATTCCTTCTCTTTGAAGAGACAAAGAAGCATTTTTCCTGCGGAATACATGTGGCCTCAGAATACTAGATTAAGCTCAGAGTTAAGAACCCAAGGATATCTGGTTTCGTTTCTTTCCTTTTTCTTTTTTGAGGTGGAGTCTTGCTCTGTCTCCAGGCTGGAGTGGAGTGGTGCAATATCAGCTCACTGCAACCTCCACTTCCTGGGTTCAAGCCATTCTCCTACCTCAGCCCCCCGAGTGGCTGGGATTACAGCTGTGTGTCACCACGCCCAGCTAATTTTTGTATTTTTAATTGAGACAGAGTTTCACCATGTTGGCCAGGCTGGTCTTGAACTTCTGACCTCAGAATATCCACCCTCCTCACCCTCCCAAAGTGCTGGGCTTACAGGCTATATCTGGTTTCTTCTGATTGTAGAGCCGACCCATAAGGAAATGGCTTTTGAGGTCTAAGTGAAGACACTGGACGTCAAAAGACAACCTAGCCATATCAAAAAATCATTTTTGACTATCAAAAAATATTAATTATATGGTAAAAAAGCATAGACAAAATTTTCTAGTGCTGTAATATTTTTTCATGGTTAATGTGAGACAATCTAAGAATATTGATTAAACTCACATTTATATGATACTTTATACTTCAAAAGCGCTTTCATACATGTAAATGGGATAATCTTTGCTATAACAGAGTAATTTGTATTCTAAGTGGGCAGTAGCTGTACCTTTGCAGAAGCCAATGAACAAGGTCTAAATCCATAGCAGAAGTCTTGCCAATTAGGTAATCGCCTGCTTCCTTGCACACCTCCCTAACTGACTTTGGGCCTTCTAAAGGCAGGAAGTACATCTTCCACACTGCCTGCCCGTGTTTAGCACAATGCCTCGTCTTAAGAAGGGGGTCACTCTATTTGTTGAATAAGCAGATGAATGAAAGAGTTCTTAAAGGGCACACATCTTAAAAAGGCATACGTGCACCAGTATAACTGACAAACAGTCCATGGCTTTACATAAACGTGTTTTTGTTGAACAATTTCTTTGAGAAATGTTCAAGACAAAATACAAGTAATTATAAGTGCCTTGACCCCAAAGTGCTACAAAGTGTCGTATGATGTTGAACGCATGAAAAGCAGCTCACTGTCATTTGCCTAGATTTTGCAGGGGTAGTGAGGTCTGACTCCACTCCCACGTGACTTCCAGCTTGCTATGTTTTTCTCTGTTGCTGTCTTTGTGGGGTTTTGTCTGATTCAAGGTCAGGAGTTAGCGGCTGTAATTGACAGACTGACACATCAGAGAAATAAGACTTCTGAAGCCTTCAGGCAGAATCCTCACAGGGCCAAAGCTGAAGGAACATTTGCAACTTCAATTTCCAGGAGAAAAATGTCTCTAAGTTTCAGGAAAAGATTTTTTTTCTTCTTCACCATAGTGTGAACACTAGTAAAAAGATACATTTTCACTGTAAAATTTTTCCCCTGACAAATGTCTGAATCCAGAGTGAGCAGAAAATGAATGTTGGGAGGCAGGTAAAAATTGCCATCATCATGACCTTTGTGTCCTTGGTCACGGCCTGTGACTTTCTTTCATCCCTCCTCCTTGGGCTGTGGGATGGGAAAATTCAGCCTCCCTATTGGGAGGCTCTAAGGACCACGCTTGGTAAACACATGGCCTTTGGTGAGTGCTAGCTGTATTGAGGATGGTGGTGATGATGATGACCCTGGTGGTGATGGCAACAATGATGAAAAACTTCAGTATCTATAAATCAATTTGGGTTCTGGCTTTTATGCAGCTTAACTCAGTTTTCAGTGCTTGAAAATACATACTTTCAGCTTCTCTTGCCTAGGCAATGCAGTTTTTCTTATTTTAAAAGGTCTACTGAAACTCATTTCAATATTTTGGTAAGTGATCAGTGACTGAAATTTTTTTTTTTTTTTTGAGACAGAGTTTTGCTCCGTCGCCCAGGCTCCGTGCAGTGGCGCGATCTTGGCTCACTGCAACCTCCGCTTCCCAGGTTCAAGCAATTCTCCTGTCTCAGCCTCCTGAGTAGCTGGGACTACAGGTGCCTGCCACCACCACCGACTAATTTTTGTATTTTTAGTAGAGATGAGGTTTCACCTTTCAGCTGTTCTCAAACTTCTGGCCTCAGGTGATCCACCTGCCTTGGCCTCCCAAAGTGCTGAGATTACAGGCGTGAGCCACTGCGCCCGGCTGGAACCTCTTTTTTAAAAGAGTTTGGAAATGTAAACCTATTTTGTAAGATGAGTAAGAAGGAGATGGAAGAGCAGAATAAAGCATTTAATCTGCTGTCCACTGGGGTTTCTGTAAAGAGTTTTGAAGACAGACAAATGGCAGCTCTGAAAATATTTGGAATGTATGCTTACCTTATACCCAGGGAAACTATCAAAGCAAAGCTCACTGAGCTACAGACACTATCTGAAGGAAGGCTTCAATTTCAGCTCTATGATATAAATGATTTATAAACAGGGACACAAAGTGATGAAAACCAGGGTCAGTTTCTCTTCTGCTTTAGTCCCAAGGTTATGAGCTGACTGCCTTTCAAGGCAATGGGAAATGTGATCCCTGCACTTCCCTTGCTGGTTTGATTTTTTAAATGTCATTTTGCAATGCAATAAACACCTTCACCTGCTCTGGTTAGGACACAACACACCCTAGTTAAACAAGGACTGTAAGAATTATGAAACTTTAAGGCAATACATTATGTTAAAAATGTACTTCAATAAACTGACAACTAAAAGCATTGACTCCTTCTCAGATGTTTTTGCAGGTACTTGAGAATCTTGCAATGTCCCTGGTTCATCACTGCGACATCAAATAGAAGGGCCTCTGCTATTATGTTAGACTCATTCAAAGTTCCCAAAGGGAAGAAAGCATTTGAAGAAGAACCTAGTATACAAAAGATGGGCCAGAAAATATCAACTCTAGGCTAAATGCTAAGAGAAGAGAAGCCACATAATTTCTCTGCATTCATATAGCTTCTCTTAGCATATAAATCTGAACTCACTTAAGATGTTTAACTATACAGTATAGATATGTGGCCTAGATCAGTGACTCTCCTATAGGTGGAGAACTTTATCACATCCCAAAGTGGAGATGGTGGTTTTCCATAGTACACATTCACCTTCCCTCCTCCCGCAAATTCCATTTTTTTTTTTTTTTTTGAGATGGAGTCTTGCTCTTCTGCCCAGGCTAGAGGGCAGTGGTGTGATCTTGGCTCACTGCAACCTCCACCACTTGGGTTCAAGCAATTCTCCTGCCTCAGCCTCCTGAGCGGCTGGAACTATAGGCTCATGCCACCATGCCTAGCTAATTTTTTGCATTTTTAGTACAGACTGGGTTTCACCATATTGGCCAGGCTGGTCTCAAACTCCTGACCTCATGACCCACCCGCCTCGGCCTCCCAAAGTGCTGGGATTACAGACATGAGCCACCACACCTGGCCAGAATTCCTTTTTTATTAAGATCCTGAGATGCAGGTACATCCATAGAGGTGTGTCTGCAAATTATGGAATCTATGTCCTTTGGTGGATAGAATAAAATTCTCCTGAGTCTTTAACTTAATTAATACCAGGGGCATCTGATATTTTAAGTTACGTAATGGATATTCACTTGCTTTCATGTTAAATACCAGCGCCTAAGGACTTTATTGATTACAGCTGATGTTTGCTCACTGCTGCTGTTTCATTACCATGGAAATCAATACTTCAGGGACACTTTGGAGGACACTTTGTATAGGCTGCTATATGTCAAATTTCCAGTCATTGATGCTGATGCCAGGTGTTGCATTAGACAATTCATGTTGTGCAAGACTTGCATTTTTTAAAAGTTCCTGCTGTGAACGATCAGCTTTAAACTTGTTTTCTAGTGTCTGTCTCATCACAGACACAATTAGTATTAAATGCCCCAGCCAAAACTACAAAATGAGAGCAGCGGTCTACATGGGACACTAAAAGATATACCCAAAGCCCTCTGTGCAGGCAAACAGCCTACTGCGTGTTGCATTTCCATAATCTTTTTCCCATCAATACAAGACTCGCCAACTTGGATATTAAAAGGTGAGTTTTACAGGGACACAAAGCACTATCATGAATAAGAAATTATTTCTGACCATGGGGATTATGCTAATCAAGTAGTCAAGATTTTATCTTAAATCTTTGGAACCTTCGTTCTGTGCACATTTGGGGGAATTATCAAGTCTACTGGGTAGTTATTTATCATTGAGTGTAATGTGTGCTGTCTGCTCCCGTGGAATCCCATACTTCTCACTCTCCATGTGGTGTCTTGAGACAGGCATTTGAATCTCATCTAAGCAGTGATGACTGAGGCTCTAATTTGCTGCTTAACAGGACGACCTCCATTAGTTTTCCTTGTTCAAAGGCGGTTGGGTTTGAGCTTATGGAGTGTCGTGCTTAGGCAGGTTCTTAGCCTGAGGATTTAACAAAAACACTTTGCCTTTTAAGCTCAGATTGGAATTTTTTATCTTTATATCTCAGTAGTAGACAAGTGAGAATACTGCAGCATTAAAAAAAATCAGGTGCAAAGTCAGCACACTTTACTGAGGAGTCTGAAAGAAGAACAAAGTTAGGTCATTTGCAAGGAGCTACCCGCCAATACTTCCCCAGTGACCCCTTCAGTCTATTTAGTACAGGGGTTTTCAAGTATTCTTTTAGTAGGTGAGTTAAGGGCCCATAATCCCCAATTTATAAATGAACATAGAAAATGCCGGCATGATATGGATGTGGGAAGGAATTTAAAGAATTACAAAAAAGTATGTACTGGTCAGACAAGCAGGACTGGATATGGACAATGTGTGGGTATTAAATGTTTTCTCTTTCCAGCTTAACTGACAATAATTACATTGAACCATACAAAGTTGCCATTTTTGTACATAAAAAAGTGGCTGAACAGAGGCAATTTCATATGGCTCAAAATACTACGAAGAAAATTCTTTGGGTACTGGCAGGTTATTTCGGACGTGGCTTGTTTTCCAGATTTCTTACCTTGCTCCTTTCTGCATCTCTGGAGACTTACTCTAAACTATTGGGTAAAGATTTATTCCCTGGCTCACCTTTTATGTTGGGAATTAGTCCTATCTCCTCTGAGAATGTTCAGAGCTCACCACCATAGACCCCCATGTCTCTAAGATACTCCTTTGAAAAAGGCACTGTTTTTTCAGTATCCTCAAAAGGTACCCACCAATAGCCATCACTCCAACTTCCAAAATTATGACCTTTCTGGTCTTCTTAATAAGCTGCAACTCATAGTGGTCTGAAATAAGTAGACAATTTATGATACTAAGTCTGTATTACATAGATTTAAGATACGTGGTACCCATACTTATCTCTGTGTGTGTTTGTGCATGTAAGGGTTTCAGACTACGTTCGCCTTTAGGCAGGAAGATCACATGTATGAAAGACAAAGAATACATTTTTGTAATTCAGATAACTCGCATAAACACAACTTAGTTAAAGAAATGCAAGATGATTCCAAAAATGAATGAAAGCAGGATTATCCACCCTTTGTACCAAATGTTGATTTGCACAAAATGGTTAAGGTTCAGTAAAACCATACAGAGGGAAGTGTGAGGGGGGTTAGAGCATGCAAATGGAGTGTGAGAGTGAGTGAGAACTTACCACGGCCTGGAACAATCAAGACCAAAAGAAGAAAAGAGTAAACATCTGCATTAAAAACTAGTTGAAAAGCAGTGTGATTCACTTCTAGCTTCTTTAGAGCCTGTATCTCAGATATTGATTGGTTGCAGAAATCATCTGGTAGGCAATTTTGTTTCCATGACCAGGGTATTAATGTAGATTTTTACTTTTTCATTGGAAAGAATGCCTGAGGAATTGCAGGGTCACGTCTTGGTGACCCAAAAGCACACCTTTTTTTTTTTTTTTTTTTTTTTTGAGACTCTCGCTCTGTCTCCCAAGCTGGAGTGCAGTGGTGCGATCTCAGCTCACTGCAATCTCCACCTCCTTGGTTCAAGCAGTTCCCCTGCCTCAGCCTCCCAAGTAGCTGGGATCACAGGCCCACACCACCATGCCTGGCTAATTTTTTTGTATTTTCAGTACAGACTGGGTTTTACCATGCTTACCAGACTGGTCTTGAACTCTTGACCTCAGACAATCTGCCCGTTTCAGTCTCCCAAAGTGCTAGGAATACAGGTGTGAGCCATCACGCCCGGTCCCAAAGGCACATCTTTTGTGCTACTCCTGTGCAGCTGAGTTAGCCTGTGGCCATTTCCCTTAAATCTCTGTTTTTATCTTTCAATTTCTCCACTCCCACATCCCCTGCCTGACGCATAGCGTTTTCTGCCATTTTTCTTGCTAATGTTTCACCAATGTCACAGATTGTATGTTTTCTTCATGGCTTGCAAAATGGCTCCAAAATACTATTTTTTTCTTCTCTGTCTTCCTCTCCACACTTCTCTCTCTCCCATCTATGTTCTCACTTCAGATAGTTCAGATTCTTTTCCATGGACCCCCAAAATGTCTAAATTTGCTTTTTTCCCCCCTATAGATTGTTTATGCAGATCTCCATCTTTCAGATCATTCATTTCTCTGTCTCCACTATCCTGATGTTGCTGTGTCCTGAGAAAAATCCTGGTTGGATTAATTTGTTTATGACAAGTGGCTACTTGGCGATACTTTTCCTTTCCAGGTAAAAAGTATCTATCTTTATTAATTCAGAAGTTAGTTTTTAAGCTGCTTTTGGTGAGCAGAGCAAAGCATGTATTTTTCAAACGGCTTCAGTGGGAGGTGACCTAGAGTGACCAGGCCGGAGTTGACTCCTTCAGCTGCAGCCTTAAGAACAAGGGGCTGAGAAGACAAGAAGCTATGTGCAATAGTGCCTTCCACGGATTGTGGGGAGAGGAAGTATGAGGTCTGAGAGCCACTGCAACTCTGAAAATAAAAGCACGGGCTGTTTATCCACATGAGCAACAGTCTAAAATATGTCTGCTGAAATACAATAGCGCTGTAAGCCTTCCTGAAAAGCAAATGAGTGGTACCTGGCTTTATCTCACTGAAAATGCTGCTCAGAGACATTGATAATTAATTTAGAATATGTCCACTTTCAGGCCAATACAGTGGCTAAGTAATATTCTCCATCTTCTTCATTGCTTATGTAGACTGGGAAGGATAACTTTGAAATTACATTGACTTGCAATATAGCAAGTGAAAGAACCATCTGGTATTCTGTCTAGAAACAGTGGTAGTTTGAAAATAAGAGAAAAGAAATTGTGTGATTGTAAAATCAAAGGTTTGATATGGTGGAGCCCCTAAGAATTCTCTTATTTCCTGGGATATTAGGAATGTTATTTTTTAAAACGTGTTCAATTTAATTTCACTTTAATGTGTAATATAAACCTATAATTAGATATTTTGAGGTGAGCTGGAAAGAAGAGAGTGTTAAAAAATAAGTGTCCGCTTTCTTCAAGAAGTTAGAAATCACTATTAAGCCATGGATCTCTTTGCTCACTTGTTTCTCAACTTAGCTCATTCCTATGGGCAACATATAGACCATCACATCCAGAGAAATACTCAAGTATAGTCAGATACACCCATAACCCTCAATTGACTGGCACACATAGATGTCTTATGAAGAGTGAAAGACAACATTCAACTTCTCAGCAGAATTCATGGGCCATGTTATTTCTGGTGAACTTACCTGCCCGTAAAATGCCACGCGATAGTAGCGACCAAACAGCCGCTTCTCTGAATTCACCACCTCTGCTACTTTCAGGTATGACCGATGAATGTCGTAGTAGAGATCTGACAATTTCTGAAACCATGAGTGAAAGAGTTTCATGAAGAAGATGCTGATACACAAATAGGGAGTTTTTAATTTTGAAAACTGTAAGTAATTTTCCAATTCAACAGAGTATATTTTAACTAACTTCTAGGGGGCTACAATACATACTTTGAAGTCTCGTTGTTTCTCAAAGACAGCAATGATGGGTTTGTTGACATCAGCAATGAGTTCGTATCGCTCAGACTTCCAGAGAAACTCCACACACATGTATAGCTGCTCCACAAGGATATTCTGCAATTTCCCCCAATCAAAATGAGATTTTACAAGATTAAGGTTGTGGCTCATGCTTGAAACTTGGTTTCAAAACTGCTTCCTTGTCAAGCTTTTTCCTCTGTTACTAGCATTTAAAACCCAGCAGGGGATCCTGGTGTCATCTTGGATTCTTCCCTATCTGCATTACCATTACCTAAATAGTACCCCAAAAGTGCTAATTTAAGTCTTTGAAATGCCTTCAGATCTTTCTTCCCATTCCCTCTGCTACTGACTTAGGTACTCCCTGATCCCTGCAATAGTTTGGAGCGAATCTCTTTTCCCTCTCCAATTACTGCTCTCCAGTAATCTTTCTTGGTAAAACATAAATCTGATCATGTTATCTCCAGTGCCTTAAATCGATGTGGGCACTTCAGTATGTAAACTGCTGTCCAAACTCTAGCGTGGCATTCAAGAAGCTCCACAATCAGGAACCAACCCCCCTTTTGGTGGCTCCTTCTTTCAATGTTCTGTCCTTGACTTTGGAGTTTGGCCATACCATATACCACTCCATTATTGGAATATTCTGACCTCCAGACTTTTGTCTGTGTTATAGCTGCACCTATAAGAACCTTATTCTTCTCTTACTTCACACCTTCAAGCCCTAGCAAGACTCAGCACAAAAAATTTGAAGAACTTTTATTTACATTCCATTCATTGCCGTTTCAACAACTTTCGTGTAAAAACCAAGTTCCCCTTTTAATTGCAATTGTAGATGATACCTAGATTTAGTGACTGGGCATCTGTTTTTGCCCGGCCATTCACCACCCTGTAGGAACTCTGTTTTTCTCAAGATTCTAAATTCTCTGAGAACAGGAATTATGATTTATTTTTTTCAGCCCTTACCTCAATCTCTTTCATATACTAGCAGTTTAATAAATTTCCAAATGAATTAAGTTACATAAGCTTTAAAGGAAATGTATAATATTGTTGGAATGTTTTCAACAATTTCTTTTATGAAAGGTTCTTAAACATTATTTTAAATAGTTAACATAAATATGTAACTATATTTACTTTGTTTGTTGGCAATATATACTAAATTGATGTAGAACCATATGTAAAATTGCACAAAATTCATCTGAAAATTTTTTCACTTATATAATACTAAGTCTTAAAATTAGTTTATAAAATATTTTACTTACTGAGAGGAGTTCTATTTAATTCAAGAGATTTATTGCTAAGTAATTCCCAGTAGAAAGTTTTTTTTTTGTTTTGTTTGTTTGTTTTTGTTTTTTTTTTTGTTTTTTTTTTTTGAGACAGAGCCTCGTTCTGTCATCCAGGCTGGAGTGCAGTGGCATGATCTTGGCTCACTGCAACATCCACCTCCCAGGTTCAAGTGATTCTCCTGCTTCAGCCTCCTCAGTTGCTGGGATTACAGGCTCCCACCACCATGCCTGGCTAATTTTTGTATTTCTGGTAGAGACGGGGTTTCATCATGTTGGCCAGGCTGGTCTCGAACTCCTGACCTTAGGTGATCCTGACCTCAGGTGATCGGTCTTCCAAAGTGTTGGGATTAAAGGCATGAGCCACCATGCCCGGCCAGAAATTTTCTTTTTTAATTAATGAAAAATAACTCTGGTTACGTTCCATAATAGAAGGTTTTCTGCAGAAACTAATGAACTTTTATATCCAATTGCATTTGCAAATAAACTTGTTGATGCTTTTAGAAAAGAACCTATGCTCAGTTCACGAAATTTAGCATCCCTTATCACCTTTTCCAAAAGAAGGGAGGTTTTGTCTTATAGAAGAGCTGATAATATATATTTTTGCCCATCTTAGAGAAGTAAAACTTAGTTTAAATTTTCACTGAAGTCTGGTATCTACTAATCTTGGCTTAATTTTCGCCTGCATTTCATTTTGTCTCATTAAGTTATATTATAGGATGGCGTTAAGCTTGCTTCTCCCTTATTTAGCTTAATGTCACCAGCCAATGCAACTCTTTACTTAGTTACTGTACATGAGATAATTTTGGTCTAACCTCATTGTACGGTGTGTCCTGCATTCCGGAATCCTCTTTCATCTCTCCTTCTTCCTTAATGTTTGGTGTAATGCTCAAAAAGGCTGGCCATCCCATAGAGAACATGCCTTGGGAGGACCAAGAAGAATGAAACATTATTATTTGAGACAGATTTTGCTTAGATCAGCTAATACCTTTCTTCATGATGTTACCAACTGGTAGTATTATAAAGCTTACACAATCAACAAGATGGTTAGATTATGACTATTGATACTCTCTGCTGGGCAAACAACATTCTTCTTTTTATAATTTTTGTGTCATTTTCAGGTGACGCTTTTTATAAAGATAGCATGGGATTATAGACAGAACATAAGATTTGTGATACATGTTGTAGTTCCAATCCTCTGGTTTAATTAATCTCTGAGACTGTGTCCCTCTTTTGTTAAACTGGGGACATTAATATCTGTCTCAAAGGATGTTGGAAGGATTCAAAACATTAATATTTGAGAAAATACCTGGTACACTCAGCACATTATAAAGAAAATGCTTGTAGCTGGGTGGAGTAATGGGTGCCTGTAATCCCAGCTACTTAGGAGGCTGAGGCAGGAGGATTGCTTGAGCCTAGGAGTTTGAGGCTAAAGTGGGTTATCACCCTGCCATTGCACTCCAGCCTGGGTGACAGAGTAAGAGCCTATCTCTCCCCCTATGCCCCCCAAAAGACAAGAGAATGCCCAGCCATTGCACTCCAGCCTGGGTGACAGAGTGAGACCCTATCTCTTCCCCTATGCCCCCCCAAAAGACAAGAGAATGCCCAATACTTGCTTTTTTTTTTTTTTTTTTTTTTTTTTTTTTTTTTTTTTTTAGATGGAGTTTTGCTCTTGTTACCCAGGCTGGAGTGCAATGGTGTGATCTCGGCTCACTGCAAACTCCGCCTCCCGGGTTCAAGCGATTCTCCTGCCTCAGTCTCCCAAGTAGCTGAAATTACAGTGCCCACCACCACACTCAGCTAATTTTTTGTATTTTTAGTAGAGACAGGGTTTCATCATGTTGGCCAGGCTGGTCTTGAATTCCTGACATCAGGTGATCCTCCCAGCTCAGCCTCCCAAAGTGCTGGGATTACAGGCAGGAGCCACTATGCCTGGCCAATACTTGCCATTTTCACTCTATTATGTAGAAACCTTCTCAAATTTTCTTGGTATCTTAGCCACCGAAATTTAAAAAGGCATGCTTCTACAGATACGTGTGAAAGCAATTTATAAAGGGTAACATTTCCAGAGGAGAGATCAGATCTGAACGGTGGGGAATGTGAGTGACTAGGACTAGCTGGAGTGACACAGCAGCTCCTGAGCTTTGGCTCTGACACAAGCTAACCATGACATGTGGGGCAGATTATTTAGCTTCTCTTGGTTTTCTCAGCTATAAACAGGGGGTGATAATAGCAACTAACTCACAGACTTGTTACTGGCAGCTAATTGAGATATTGCTGGGACAGGGTTTAGTGTGGTGCCTTCTATGCAGTAAGTGCTTTTTAAGTTATAGCTAATACTTTGGTGGAATGATTTTGTTTTTAATAATCAGCTCATTGGTTATGTAACTCAATGCTAGAAATTATAATAGTTATTGCAATCTAATCCTTGCTATTACGTAAATTTTCTTTCTCTTTTTATAATAATATTAAACATATATTAAACTATATGAGAGCTAATTGTAGGAGAAGTCACAACATACCTCTTGCAGGATGATGATCACTTTGTTTATTTTTTATTTTTATTTTTTCGAGATGAAGTCTCACTGTGTTGCCAGGCTGGAGTGCAGTGGCATGATCTTGGCTCACTGCAAATTCCGCCTCCGGGGTTCAAGCAATTCTCCTGCCTCAGCCTCCCCAGTAGCTGGGACTGCAGGTGCGTGCCACCATGCCTGGCTAAGTTTAGTACTTTTAGTAGAGACAGGGTTTACCATGTTGGCCAGGATGGTCTCGATCTCTTAACCTTGTGATCCACCTGCCTCGGCTTCCCAAAGTGTTGGGATTACGGTGAGCCACTGCGCCTGACCAATGATCACTTACAAGTACAACTGAAGCAGCTGTACTTTCTGGGCTCACCCATATTCACCTATATACATATCATTGTGCACACTGCAGGGAAGGGATAGTTTCCTCCTTTGACTCAAAAATATCAGAATAGTAAAGTATATGAAGGGCTTCAAATATGTGCCTATGACATTCACATATACACTGATGATATATGCTAATCAGAATACATTAATGCATCATAGCACATATCATCAGCTTATGTATCATCAGATATATGTTACATGTTAATGTATCATAGATGGTCACCTTCTCAAGTTTAAAGTTTAATAAACAAATATATCCTTTTCTTGATGGGCACATTATATTCTCATAACACCTTAGGTTTAACACTGGGCATTTAAAGCATTTTGAATATTAAAGATTCACACAACTTTTTAGGAGATAAGTTTCCACAGGCTCTCAAACTAACACATGCTTTTATCAGTTTTCTTCAATTTCGTTCTTAGAATCTGAAACAGTCTTTATGGAACATTATGGCAGCTGGTTATGATAAGCAATAGATGTGGAAGGACATGTTAAATAAGTCAATGATGTTTTTGACAACTTGTACATAAAAATCAGGCTAAATGGGAAGTGGGACACTAAGCAAGAAGATTCCTGAATTTTAGGGTGGACATGAGCCATGGTGCCACATCTGGCTTCTTCTTCAAGGTCCTCAAACGAGTAGCCTCACTGTCCCTCAGTTTGCTTTGGTCATTTGGTTCAAATGTCT
Source organism: Saimiri boliviensis (assembly GCF_048565385.1). Taxonomy (NCBI): domain Eukaryota; kingdom Metazoa; phylum Chordata; class Mammalia; order Primates; family Cebidae; genus Saimiri; species Saimiri boliviensis. The sequence goes on along the minus strand of NC_133453.1, from coordinate 16,515,257 downwards.
TATATGCAAAATCTACTGAGACCTTTCAGAAAACATACAAATATTTAAATGAAGAAGGGATGAATTCTGTTTCTGAAATATAGCAAGTAAAGTCCATCTACATTTAAAGTATTTTGATTTTCCACATCTAAAAATATATTTCTCTTGTTTGTACGCTGACTTTTCCGCTGCATTTGGCAGTTAAACCAGTGTGATCAAATAGACTACAGTTCATAACATTTGGGTTCGAACAAATTTTTGCAAGAGAATGTAGATTAAATGTGTTAACTATATCACCCATTTTTTTTTCAAAGAGTAACTTTTTAGTCATCATTATAATTTCAAAATTCAGACATTAACAATGGAATATTTCTAAAGAAAATCATACCATATACCATATGTTGTAAATTGTCAGTGTATACTTTTGAAAAATGAAATGGAACATGCTGAATATAAAGTCTTACATATACATTATGAATATAGGTATATGTTTTCATTTTTCTTTTCTTTTCTTTTCTTTTTTTTTTTTTGTGATGGAGCCTCACTCTGTTGTCCAGGCTGGTCTACAGTGGTGTGATCTTGGCTCACTGCAACCTTCGCCTTCTGGGTTCAAGCAATTCTCCTGCTTCAGTCTCTCAAGTAGCTGGGTTTACAGGTGCCTGCCACCATGCCCAGCTAATTTTTGTATTTTTAGTAGAGACCGGGTTTCACCATGTTGGCCAGGCTGGTCTCAAACTCCTGACCTCAAGTGATCTGCCCACCTTGGCCTCCCAAGTGCCAGTATTACAGGCATGAGCCATCATGCCTGGCCCTATTTTTTATTTGAAATAAACACTTCTGTTACATTTAAAAATAAAAATGGTTTCCTCTTGCAATTTCAAACAATTTATCCATTTCAGAATAAAATCCCTATGGCAGACTGGCATGCAGATTGGTAGCTAAATTAAATATGGCCATAACTCATACACTTGAATGTTGGAGAACACACGGTTCTATTTGCTGACAACTTTTCAGTTATTTAAATTTCATAAATTTTGGAAGGGATTTCTGAATGGCAGGAGTTTAAGTTTTTGGCAGAGTAAGTTGTGTATATCTGAGATAGTTTTTGCTTCTAAGAATCTATTCAAGAAGGTTTCACTGAACTAGAATTTATTCAGCAGGTTGATTTCATTGGGGTAAATGAGCAGTTAGATCACTCACTTCCTCCACTGGGAGTTGTTAGTAACGAGTTGCTATCACAGGGGTGGGTATCCTCCGGGAGCAGGGATGCTGTGCAAATCTTTTCCATTTTCCAGTAACCTATGGTAGTGCAAGATGAGGTTAGGACATTGCTACATGTTTATGTTAATACAAGCTTTTGAGACTACAGATCGTTAGCCAATGCATTCTCGTTTTGAACTAAGAAGTTGACCATCCAGTGAGCCTTTGCTGTACAAGGGATAAACACATCAATGACATGATAGACTGAAAATGTTAAAAGTACAGCATAATTAGAAGTATCTGTGAAAGCGATTATTACTTAAACATAACAGATTAATGAAATGTAAAATTAATACGTTATTTCTATTAGGCTTCCACGTGTTGATATCTGGGCTTTTTGCCTTCCTCACGTGGTCATCTTACCCTTTCTTTTCAGATATTCTGCAATGAGAGCGGCAATATGGATGTAACACATGGCAGCCTGTAACGAGAAAGAAAATAAAGAGGCTGAGGGGATGGAGTTTAATATAACGAGTGTTAATCTTCCAAGGCGAGCCAGTAGTCCATATCAGAATATGTTATGTGGAAGGATCCTTTGTAATCATGGAATTGAAAGCAAGAATCAATTGTCTTTCCAAAAAATTCACTGTCAAGAATAAGATGAGTATTTTCGGTTTTTGTTTGTTCGTTTGTTCTTGATTAGTTTGGAGCTGGGTGAAGAAGCTGGCCTGAAGAATTTTCCCATAGAATTATCTTCCTTCCTTTATGTCTAAGCCTAGATTAAAAAAATCATAGATCTTCTTTTAAAATTAAAACTATAACTCTATATCTAGATATGTTGGAAATAAAAATAATCTACTTTCTAAATAACTTTTTTTTTAACCTCCTGGAATAGCCCCTCTGAATTTGTGTTGCCTTTAAAATGGTCACCTCACAGGTGTGACCTAATGTCACACCTGTGCTCCCTTCAAACCATATTACATGGGTGACGTTATAGTTTACTCTAATATCTCTTATGAAGCACTGAACATTGCTGAACACATATTACAAGTTGACTTGCTGAAGATTCCAAATGACTTCAGCTTTTTCCTTTTCAGGTTTCATGGAGGAATGTCATCATTTTCAGAGCAGCCCAAAGGCTTTACATTCTTGTCCTCACTAAACTGCTGCCAAGCCAGCCTTCTGGTTTCCATTCCAGAGTCACTGATTACCACATGTGTTTAGAAGAACTTCAGAGTTGAGGACTATCCTAGACTATCCTAGACAAATTAATCTCTTCCCCAAAGAAACACAGTTCTGGAATAGAACTTCCCATTTGGTAGTCAGAAGCCCTTGGGTGCTGTGAATTGCTGCAAATGATTCACCCAGTATTGAAACTGACATAAAAAGTTAAGTGTTAACGTATAATCTTCACACAGTGGACTCTCCTCACGTGGCACTAAAGATCATTAATTTTTCCATGGCCAGTTCAGACTAGCTGTAAATGAGGACAGATTCCCCCTGCTGAGTTTACTCACTATGGTGGCAAGCTTCCCCATTCTACTCTAGTTGCAGAGAAGTTTTAAAACACAGAACATTAATTTAATGACTGAATTCTCAGACGCTCTTACCACACTCCTCCTCAGCCTCAGGTTTTCAGCATTCAGTGCTGCATTACAATTTATACACCTGCAGTTACCCCACTGACTCTGGCCTTTATTTGAGGTCAATTACTTAGAGCCAGGTATCCTTGAACGCTATATGCAAGTTTATTGTATATAACATATAACTGAGTGAAGTCTAGATGAGTGCAAAAACATGGCATCTCTTTCTAGTCCATGCTGTAAATGAAGATCCAATTTTCCTGATAAAGAGGATAATACTGATGGTGAATGACTGAGCCTTTGCTAATCACCTCCGATAAGTCTCCATTTCTGGCGTGAATCTTGGCCATGCTTTCCAGCCAGGTCCTCCGTAGTTCGGGAGTGCTTGCGTAGGAGTTTGCCAGGCTGTACTGGAGATCCACCAGCATTTCAGGATCCTTCTCATGCTCCTTCATCTGAGCCGTGGCCATCAAAACAGTCCTTATACGCTTAGTCAGGTCTTTCACCTCTGCTGGGAAATTGCTGTTCTTTGGAAAAGAGAGAGCCTGGGTCATTATCTGTTTAGAATCTGTAAATTAACTGACTTCAAGTTATGCTATTAATTGTGGCTAGGCATCACAGTTGGGCACATTCCATATATAGTATAAATGTGTGCACTCTGTATATGTGCATTCTATGTTTCATGACTATGGATATACACATTTCAAGATTGCAAATTTCAGGAGGCTCTATTCTTTTGTCTTCAAGCACACTTTCTGGTAAAACATCCTGATTTCTTTGAGATATTCCCCTTCCTGGCTCTAGTTCATGTGATTTGAACAGGTCCGACTTTGCTCCTAGGGATCATGGGTGGCACGGAACACTGGCCTGACCAATTCTATTGTTCGATCCTCTAGGCTACAGTGACTGGTTTAGGGATAAGCATATGATTTAATCTTGATCAAAGAGATTCAGTTGTGGGACTTAATTTGGAACTATCAAACAAGGTGATTTTCTATTAAGATACTACCATCGTCCTTAAAATTTCTGAGAACATAACTAGGGGGCATAGCCTGTCAATAGCAATTCAAACAATAAACTTGATAGTTTACTTTGAGGAGTGCTCAAAGTTCAACATCACAATAAACGAAATAAACAATTTTTTTTTCTTAGAGACAGGGTCTTGCACTGTTACCCAGGCTGGAGTACAGGGGTGCCATCATAGCCCACTGCAGCCTCAAACCCAAACTCCTGGCCTCAAGCAATCGTCCTGCCTTGGCTTCTCAAAGCGCTGGGATTACAGGCGTAAGCCACTGTACCTGGTCTATTTTTATAATTTTGACATCTCACAAAAAAAAATCCACTTCAGTTTTTAAAAAGGTCTTTTGTAAAAGCCCACCAAGCATTTCTTACTTTCATTTGCTTGTCTCCATTGGCGAAATTATTGGTAATTGCAAGTGAATGTTGAAACCGAGAGCCTCCAATCCCAGCGTCGGCTATTAGCTGGCTCACAGCTTTGATGAGCTGGAAGAGAAAAAAATGCGCTCTTGAAAATAAGATCAGAAATAGTATTCTTAAAGACATCCACTGGGTTGGGTAAATTTATTATTTCTCCCTGTAGTTCCAATGAGAAAAGTGTTTGTGCATTAAATGTCCAGAAGGTATTATTAAATCTAGGGTGTTTCCTATAATCTTAAATACCTAAGAGAGGCTACAGGAATCTTGGAGTCTTGGGAAGCCTAGAAGAAAAAAAATTAGGTTTGGAATTTTGTGGGGTTTGGACTGCTAGAGCGAGCCGTGGGTTCCTGAGGTGCTTATTCCATGTGATTCTATTTCCTGGCACAAGAAAGGACAGTACAAGTGGAGATAGGGCTCTGCTGATTTCTGCCCAGCTGTGCTTCTCCTATTAAACAGAACTGAGTGCTACAGCGTCTTTAAGGAGGACTCTGGTGCAGGAGTCAGTGACCGGTTGCCCTGAGGACAGACGGCTGTAAGCACTGCTGAAACAGATCAGTGGTTTTAACAACAGCATTAATGAACATTGGCAGCACTTACTTGTAAGTGGGACCGAACAATTGACTTCTGCTTGTTAAATTCAAAATTCTTCCTCATGAAAAAGTACAGAAGGGCTGAGGCTTCTGTCTGAGTTGACCGTGACCTGTGGTTACAGCATTTTAGGACTTCGTAGCAGAATGATCCACAGAGGTCAGCAGGCCCTTGAAAGAATGCTGAAGGAAACTGCAGAAATGGAAGAAAGGGTAAAGGGAGCAACATGCCTTCATTTTGTTCTGTTCATTCTCATATTTTAAAATTCCCTAGAACAAAACCCCTCTTCTTTTTTGTTTCAACCTAGTCTTTTTTTTTCTTTCATTTGCAAGTGAGGAGGCTATAATTTATTAAGGTCTATGTTAGCATTTGTCTTTTTTTTCCCCTGGATATAATTATTCTCTACATTGTAAGTATCGCTTGCGTCAGTAACTGATGACAATCTAAAATAACGGAGTGAGAGCTTTGAAATGACCTCAATTCACCTGATATTGTTAAAATCACAGGTGTTATTTACAAGCATCCTCAAAGATGGTGGCTGTATCCACTTTAATGTGGTATCTTTAACTTGACATGGATGAATATGCCGGTTCAAGGTGTGCATTTTACTTAACTTGATGACACAAACACCAATAACTCAAAGAATTGGTCACCAGATGCTAATACTTTCTGGTATCTGAGCAGACAAATTGTCAAGGCTGTGCACTCATTTTGAGACCAGGAATCAACGTCTAATAAAACCCAAATTCAAGAAAACAATCCTCCTTCTCTCCCTACTGAGAGATGCAAGGATTCCTATGGGTTTACTGTCATCCTACCTAAGCTTCATTGAAACCTGGAAGATCCTTACCTTGCATACAAACAGTCTCAAGGAGGCAAACACATGCTTCAGTGCTGTGGCTGACTGATTGACTTGGAAAAAGAGCATGTAGGTGTCAAAGACCCTTTTCATTAACGAATTTTGACAGTCAGATTGTTGGAGTTGTCTCTGGAAATTCAATGCAGATGTTACTCAGGATAAGTGAAAGAACATTTACATTCTATCAAAAAATGTTTATTGTGAACCTATCGTGGTAAGGCACAATTCTGAGTGCTGGAAATAAAAGATTGAATAAGGAGACACAGTTCATGTTTACTGTGAAACTTACATAGCAGTGATTGAAAAAACATGACAAATTGAAACAGACTAGGATGATGTAATTGCAAGTAGTTGCTTTGTGGGCAGGATTACTTCCACAGATAGTCAGCAAAGACCGCTCTAATGGAGATATTGGCACGTGAGCTCAAGGGGCCTGTCCTGGAGAGATCCAGGAGGATTGTTCCATGGGGGAGAAATAGCTGGTACAAGGACCTTGATTTGGAGAGGAGCTTGTGAGTTCAGGGTTGAGAAAGAAAAGCAGAATAGCTGGTGCAATGGTGAGTGGGGTGGGGTCAGGGGAGAAATGGGAGATGAGGTCACACGTTCTCAAAGGCACTAGTAAAGTCCTTAAAATGTGTGAGATTTGAGTGACATTTTCATGGCCAAATAAAAAATCAACATAGTCATTGCTTTCTCTATCACCATGCTGACATTTCACCTGAAAGTAGGGCTTTCTTGGCATAATTATGCTGTTCGGTGTAGACTTTATTCCAAGAATCCAAATTTTCCTAGCTCAGTCATTTTATTTTCCTTTTTTTTTGAGACAAGGTCTCACTCTGTCACCTAAGCTGGAGTGTAGTGGCACAATCATAGCTCACTGCAACCCCCACTTCCTGGGCTCCAGTGATCCCACTTCAGCCTTCTGAATAGCTGGGACTACAGGCATGTGCCACCACAGTTGACTAATTTTTCAATTGTTTATAAAGACAAAGTTTCACTGTATCGCCGAGGCTGGTCTGGAACTCCTGGGCTCAAGAGATCCTCCTGCCTTGGCCTCCCAAAGTGCTGGAATAACAGGCAAGAACCACCACAACTCGTCCTGGCTCAGTCCTTAATGCACTAGGCTAGGTGTTTAAGCTCATTTGGTAGAGCTCCACATGTTTTTAATAGCTTTACTATTAAAGTATAATTGACACGCAATAAATTGAACACATGTGATGAGTACAATTTAATAAGTCTGACACTGGCATACACCCATGAAACCATCACCACAATCAAGATAATGAACATATCCATCACTCCTAAAGGTTTGTAACTACTTTTTTTTTTTGTAATTCTTTCCTCCCACTCTTCCTCCACATCCCTAGGCAACCATTGATTAGCTTTCTGTTTTCATCATTTACGTTTTCTAAAATTTTATATAAATGAAATAATATATACTGAATGATATAGCATATAATCTTTTGAAATTCGGTTTCTTGGGTTTCACCCATGTTATAGCGTGTATCAGTAGTTTATTTCTCTTAATTGCTAAGTAGTATTCTATTGTATGGATAAACCACAAATTTTAAAATCTACCTGTTGATGTATAATTGATTTATGTATATGCACGTAACGTGAGTTACGTATGTGCACATATGCCATATGCACAAAGCTGCCACACATATTTGTGTACGAAGCCTTATGTGGATATATGCTTTCACTTTTCCTGGGTAAATACCTAGTGTAGTATTGGAATGCCTGGTCATATGATAGCTGCATGATTAACTTTTTCAGAGACTGCCATACTGTTCTCCCGAGTGTTTTTATCATTTTGCATTCCCACTGTCAATCAGTGGGAGTTCCAGTTTCTCCACATCCTTGCCAAAACTTTGGATGGTCACTCTTTTTAAATTCAGCCATTCTAAGTAGTGATAATCATTTTGTCAAAGATATCCAAATGTCAAATAAGTACACAAGAAGTGCTCAACATCATTAGTTTCTTTTTGGATCTAGTTGTAAATTTAATACATCTCTTTCTCTTCAACTGAAAAATTATAGTCACATCTTACTCAGCCCAGCTTGCCTAAGAGTGAAGCAAGACAAATGAGGAAGAAAGACTATTTGACAATAGTGAAATGCATACAAGTACATATCAAGCAAACATTAGTCAACCTGTGATAAAATCAAAATCTCATCTTTAACATGTTTTCCACTCACACTTGGGTTGATTTATACAAGGTTAATTGATTTCATAAATAATTTTTTAAAAAACTTGTTTTTGACTTCACATGGCTTTTCTACCTTACATTTCATCATTTTTGCAGAAAATGTTGAGATCATATTCACCTGGTGAGTCTGAGTGAAGAGGGATAACAGGTCTAGAATAGTGAGGCAAACCTCTGTAGCTATATTGGCCTCAGTGTCTACGTGGTGCACGATGTCTATTTCATTGGAGTTGCCTACAAAATACAAAGTAAAACATGCATTAAAGTCTAAGACAATGCTTTGTAGCCTATAAAGGATTTCCTTCCATTTCAATATATTCAAAGTTTACTGGCATTTTGATTAATAATTTATTAAATCAAAATGTTTTCATTTGTTCAGTTTCTTTATTGGCTGAATTAAAAATACTAGAGTCTTTAGTGTATGTGCCCTTTGCATATATTAGCTGTGGGGTTTCCATTGTTTCTGAGTTGTTTTCCATTGATCTGGCCAAAGACAGGGTCATATTTCTTTCATAATCAGGCTGTCTCAAGTTCGAGGCTTCTGGGCTAATAAATGAAATGTACAGTCTCAATGGACTATCTTTATGTCCCCTCAGAAAGTCACAAAGTGTATTTATAGGTTAAGGCAAATACCTTCAAACAAGTAACTGTGGGCCATGTGCCCATAATTGCTAACAATCTATCAGTGAAAAGAGTCAAACTTCGTAAAATATTTGAAGAGATTTATTGTGAGCCAAATATGAGTGACCATGGCCTGTAGACACATAAGACATCAATCAGTACATGTAAGATGTGCATTGGTTTGGACTGGAAAGGCAGGAGAACTGAAAGTGGAAGAGAGGTTCTTCCAGGTTATAGGTTGATTCAAAGATTTTCTGATCAGCCATTGGTTGAAATAGTTTATATAGAGACCTGGAATCAATAAAAAGGACATGTCTGGGTTAAGATAAGGGATTGTGGAGACCAAGGTTCTTATTATGTAGATGAAGCCTCCGAAAGGCAGACTTCAGAGAGAACAGATTGTAAATGTTTCTTTTAAGACGGAAAAAGGTGCTAGACTCTCAGTGGATTCTCTCCTGGATCAAGGAAAAGACCTGGAAAGGGAAAGGGGAATCTTTACAGAATGCAGGTTTTTCCCCACAAGAGACAACTCTGCAGGGCTGTTTCCAGATACGGGAAACAAACATATTTGAAGGTAAAATATTTTGATTTCTTTCCTTAGCTGTCATGTGATGTTATGCCAGAGTTAGGCTGGAAAGTAAGTCATGTTATATACGGTTCACTAAAACCCGTCTGATGAGACTTTATAGTTGGTAGGGTGTGACTTTCCAGGCCCCTTAAGAATTCGGGCAAGAGAAGAAAACAGGTCAGAGTGTAGTCCTCAAATTATATGCTATAAAACGCTGGCCTCCATTTTTCCCTCATTCACAAGCGGGAGTGTGTGCATCTCTAGATTCAAGATGTCATCCTTGTTGCTTCTGGGACATGGGCAACTTTAACCCTTCCCCACAGAGGAAGCAGTAATCATCTGGTTGACAGCAGCCCCCATGACCTGCACAATGCTGAAAGTCACTTGTTTCAGGGGAGCTGTGCTAAGCATGTGATATTAAGGGTTTTGCCTCTCCCCTTTCTTCCCCATTGGCACTACATTTTTTTTAACCACTCCCTGGTGAGGCTTTTCTCTAAGAAATATTCCCAGAGCTACAGCAAACCTTAAAAGCAGTGGTTTTAGTGCATTTCATGTCCTACACATACGTAGAGAAAAAATGGTAACCATCTTGTTTCTATTATTTCTGGTTTACTTACTGGTCATGGTATTGTCTAGCATCTGTAAGAGTTTGGGGTTAGAAAGTGCATTTTTGCCTCGAATTATTGGTAAAGTTTGTGATCTGTGCTGCTTATGGCCTTCATGACTGGAAGTGGAGTGCATCCTGAAAATGAAATAAGAAAAGTGGTTAGAGTTATTCGGGGATGTTGTAGCCAAAGAGTATTTGTTCATTCAATTATTCTAGATTGAGTCAAATATTAAAAACTAATTTTGAAAGCAACTTTTTATTACAAATATTAATTACAGGTGACATTATGAGAGGGATTATTTAAAGCACTTTTGGAGAAATTTTGTTTAAGCCAAAATAGGGTTCAGAAAGATAATACATAGAATAACAGATCCTTGAATGAAATCTATTCAAGCACATTCATTATTATTTATGAAATAATGGGATTCCATGAATGTTAAGTTGGTTGTTGGCTGATCAGGAAGACACAGTGGTGGACATTAAAAAGTACAGTAGGAAAGTATTTTTAAGAGATAAAGTGTAAAATCAGGTTCTAAAACAACCCTTGCTTGCCTAGATGTTTGTATTTGGAAATTCCTGTTGATTTATCATTTCACTGGTGTCATGGCCACAGGGGGCTGACAGGTGATGGTTGTGGGAGGTAGGTAGTTGAGGGACCTCTGTGCCTTTGTGCTTCCAGGGCGATGACTCATTCAACATCCCACAGGACTTCCAGCTGGGAAAAATGAGCTGGTGTTACTGTAGAACTAAGAATATTTCCTACTCCTGACTTTATCATTTGGCCAAGGAAATAGACTGATAATTCTTGGGATATGTGTTGTCATAAAAACTATTTATAAAAACACTTATGCAAGGAAAGCAGCATTTGGAAACACCCTAAAGGTAGCTCCTAATTCCTCCTTTAGGCCTTAACCTAGAAATGAGGCAGTGGTCTTCTCTTTCTCCCACTCTTCAAGGCTGATTTTGTTCTGGCTAGATCAGAAAACCTGGATGGATGGAGATTCAGGGGATGTGACTTTGGCTTTCAATAGCCAGGGACGCCTGGTTCATTCCTGAAGCTAGAAGGAGTGAGTGATTCCTTGGCTGTGGGGCTTAGGCATTCGGATTGGGTAATTTCTAGGTTTTGAGGGTAGCATAGTCTGAACTTGTGGAGGAAAAGCCCTGGTTTCTAGGAGGTGAAGGTCAGAAATGGCCAGGACCTGACCAGATGTTTCAGGAGAAGCCTGAAATCTAACCCACCACACATCTACAAAACTTCAGTGACCTCAGATGGCTCACTATTATTATTAAACGTGGAAATTAATTATTTACTGTCCTTTATGTTATTTTTTTTTGCAAAAAAAGAAGTCCATTACTTTTTTTTTCATTTACTTTCTCACAAGGGGCCAATTTCAAGGGGTTCCCATAGAGGGAGGCAAAATTTATTCTATGATTTATTTGCTATGTACTACTCTCATGTTTCTTTCTAAAACACTTTCTAAAATATTCATAATATATACTATGATCATGCCTCTGGGAAGAATAAATCGAAGTGGGGGCAATTTTTGCAAAGAGTTCTCATTTACAAGACCCAGAGGAGCTCTGAGGTAGAATTTCAGGACGAATGTTTTCCATTAGTTAGGCTGATGAAGGATGACTCCAGATCCTATCTGCTAGTCAAATCAGTCTAATGAGTAGGAAATCTAAAGTGGGTTATGGGATCATCCATGCTTCCTTGTTGTCTTTGACTCTTTAAAAAACAATTTCACCTTCAAGAATATTGCAAAAATATTATAATTACTGAAAAGCCTAGGAAGATATGAACCCAGGTTTTGTTTTTCCACTGGAAGATTCGATAGCATTAAAAGAGGCATTTATTGGACTTAGGTCTATATTTTGGGTTTCATTAAATGAAAATACTCATTAATGTTCAGTCTATGCAAGGGATGGTGCTCTAAGTGCACATGTATATGGTGTAATCCTTATCTCTTTGGTCTTTACAATCTAGTAGGGCAAACAGTAAAGTGACTAAGAAGTTTCTTAAGACAGACAGGTAATTATTTGAAATCTGCACTTGGTTTGAATATATAAATAGAAATGTATGTGTGTGTGTGTGTGTGTGTGTGTGTGTGTGTGTATGTATGTTTACCTTGGACATATGCATATATAGACACACACACACACACACACACACACACACACACACACACACACACAGAGCTATATACAATTTTAAATACCAAGCAAATGTGACATTACCATTGTGACAAGAGACCTGATGTCTGGCAGGAAGGATTGGATCCTTTGAGAGTTCCATTGTTCTGTGTGGACTGCACAAATTTAAATGCAGCAGCAATTTTTCTGCAATGAAAATGGAAGTTTTAATCATAGCTCAGTGTTTGTAATTTACATATAAAAATAAATGGCAACTGAAAAAATGATTACTGAATAATGAAATATTTCACATGCTATGAATTAATGAAAATAAAACCCTGTTTCCTTTTGGAAATTGGAAATTGGGATTTAGTGAAGGTTCTGCAAATGTTGTTTCATGAAGAAATGATGACAGTGCAAAGTTATTTCAGATTACTTGTTTCTTTTTTTTAGTTTACCGGAAATGTTTTCTGAAATAGGTATCTTCCAAGTTATATTTATATATTGATAAATTAGTTCCAAAGATACATGATATGTGGTTTTCTTTTAAAAATAAGTGTCTGTGATTTTCTCCCTAGACAACATGAACTGTTCCTAGATCTATAACGTGTATGAGGCAATCTTCAAACTTTTGTGTCTAATGTGAGGTCAACCTAATAATCTTTATTTGCATTTTAAGATTGCTAACATATATTTGTAACTCTAACCTGATAGATTAACACGTCATATGCTTTTTAAAAGACCAGATTAATCTATTGGAATTTAAAATTATTACCTTATTATATTGCGTTTTCCTAGGTATCTGAAATTTTGAAGACAAACGCTAGAAAGAAAAACAAAACACATTCTAATTATTCATATTCTTTCATTATACAAACTGTTCATCTAAGTATATTGAAAGAAAAAGACTAAACTTGCTTTAAATAGTTTATGTATTATTGATGATAACTTACTACATGGGTTCTTGAAATGAAACATGGTATAGTAGACTATTTAGAAGTTTCCAGAAAAAAGTGTTATGTCATCAAATCTAAAACTTACTCCAAGATGCTGAAGAAGTCTGACACCTCTGGACTGGGAGCCCTCTGCCAGTAGGCAATCAGGGTCTCTAGAAGGAAACATCAGGTAGCATGAGAATCTGAAGAATTTTTTTTTCCTGTTTTTCAAAAAAATTAATTTTAAAGAGTTCTCTTTACCATACGAAATTGTTTTCATAATGTGAAGAAAACACATCAGGAGACTCCTGGTTTCTGCTTGATCTAACTTGTCGAATCGAAGAGTTGAGCCAATCAAAGACAAGGGTCTTGGGATCTGGGAATTCAAGAAGCAATCACGATTGAGTGAGAGTGAGTGACTTCTGCCTTGTCATGATCAGTAGGTTTGGGAGGGAAGTCATACCTTTTCACAGTTGTCTGTCTTCTCACTGCTCTTCTCGTTGGTACTTGGATTGGAGTCAAGACTTGCTAAAGATGCTCTGGAGTCAGCATGGTTTACTGTAGAAATAGCTATTGATGAAAATGCTGTAAACATAAGCCACAGCACATACATGGGAATGAGATGTATGGGCACACACACACAAAAAAAAAGGTTCACATGATGAACCAAAAAGATGTTGATTACTGAGGTGGCAGCAGTGTTGTGAAAGACCAACATAACAGCATCTGGGATTGGCATTAAAGACATGTAGCATTTCAGGTATTATTACAATGGCCATTAAAGATTTAAAATTTGGACCATTATAGATAGAATTAAACAAAGCTTCTTCCTTTGATTTCTCAACATGTTTTTTAAATTAGGATAGCTCTTGTTTTAAAAAACACTTTAGTAAAAGTTCATAAAGATACTTTTGGGAAGGAGCTTTCAACTTTTGACTGTTTATGAGAAATTGAAATGACATTTCCAAAACAGTTCTTAAAAATAATCCTTGAAGTTGAAAAGCCATTATCTTTTAAAAGGCTGTCTGCAATGAAAACTTAAAGATGGTTTCCAGAATAAAGCAATTTGATAACATCTAAGTAGACTGCTCTTTAAGCCAAGTAAAAATGAATGCTAAGTAGAAGAGGAAGTCACTGGATGGAATTCAAAGAAATATGTAAAAAGACTCTGGTTGTATAAATGTAGTACACTTTGCGAAATAGATGATGCACAATGAATTGTGGACTGAGTAAAAAGCACAATGATTATACAATGTAAACATGGATGAGTGTTAAAAATAAGTTTTCTCAGAAGATCTCAAGTACCTGCTATGGAATTTAAAACATCTTTAGAAAATGATGTATCCACGGAGTTTGCATGTTTCATAGCTGTCTGGCTCTGAAATCCTCCATTGGTGCTTAGATCATCTCTAGAGCCCTGTATTCAAAGTGTAGTAAAGATTAATGGGAATCATGGTATTTCAACATTGTTAACCCACATATGCCTTCTTCATTACACTTCCAATTAAATGATATTTCACTTGTTCTTTTACATCCCTGCAAAGGTTTTCTGCTAAAGTAGGCAGTGAAAATGAATACAGCCAAAATGATACTTGTAGTTATAATTTGATTTATGTGACTTTTTTACAATGTTGTAGAAACAATCTTTTAGATACAGATATACAACTACATGGCTGGATTGGTTACTGATATATTCATGGATCACATTATAGATATCATTATTACCATGAGTTATCTTATATACATTACTATTATTAACAAATACATTTTATTTTATTATTCTATTTTATTATTTAAGAGGCAGAGTCTTACTCTGTTACCCAGGCTAGAGTGCAATGGCATGATCACAGCTCACTGCAGCCTCAGCCTCCTGGCTCAAGTGATGCTCCTGCCTTAACCTCCCGAGTAGCTGGGACTACAGGTATGTGCCACCATGCCCTAAGCTAATTTTAAAAATTTCTTATTTGTGGAGGTGGTGTCTTGCTATTTTGCTCAGGATGGTCTTGAACTCCTGGCCTCAAGTGATCCTCTCACCTCAGCCTCTCAAAGTTTTTGGGATTAGTAATGTGAGCCACCATATCTGGCCTACAACTACGTTTTAAATATTTATTATTTTCCAGGCTCTATAATTGTTTTCTAGTATACAATTTAGTCCTCATAAAGATGCTGTGATTTAGGTATTTTATTCCATTTTATAATGAAGGAAATGGAGGCTTAAGGAGGTTGGCTAACTTATTTACAGTCACTCAGAGAGTCACTCATACTACTGGGATTTGAACAAGGTAAAAAAAAAAAAATCCATAGGCCATAGCTCCTAACTCCTAGTTGGTAATACCTTCCTGGTATTATTGGATTCAGCACTGTGTTATCTCATCTGAGATTTGAACATGGCAACAGATCTCCAGTGTATTGTACATAGTCACTGTAGTGCTTCAGTGGAGGAAGGATTATAGTCACTCCCAGGTTGTCACTACAAATAAGGCATTTGGCTATTTATTCTGACACCAGGTGGGCATGTAGGTAATGTAGAAAGTGGTAGGGGAAGGTGTCCACTGAGGAGGGGGCCATAATTGCTACAGAGGAACCTGTAAGAGCTGGAAAGAACTGGAAAGTGATACAGAGAACAGAGGGAAATGAAAGCCAAATGCTGAAGGCAGGTTCATGCAGAAGGCTAAAGGGACCTATTGGAACAAATGACACATTGATGTGAGTACACAGCAGAAAGTGTTGTTCAATTCCTAGTATGTTCACAGATGAGAGGCAATGGCTATCCAGGGCAAAAAATAATTTAAAAGACAAATTCTTTATTAACATAAAAATGTGACATATTGTGCAAACGTACCTGATTAGATGTATTGACAGTAAAAGGATACAGGTCCTTCAGATAAATCCTTGGCATATTGTCCAGCAGCATGCCATACAGGGGCATGTATAAGCTTGCTATCTGGGCCTGCTTTCTCTAGGTGAAAAGGTAGCCAAAAGAAATGATTCACGTAAAAATCAATAGGCTTGTCAGCTTCATATGCATTTAATGCAGTGAGCCATCAAACGGTGTTTAGGGAAGGCAGAAGGGAAGATCACTTACTGGCTCTCTGTATCGATCATCAAATGAATGCTTAGCCATTAGATTTTTTAGGACTGCTAAAGCTAAGTGTCTGACATCTTGGTCTTCCTGCAGGGCAAAGCCAACTTCTCGGAGCAGAATTCCGATTAAGAAGTGTTTGCGACAAAATTCATTCGTGACCGAATATTCAGGCATATCTTTGTGAGGAAGGAAAATAACTCATGTTATTGGAAATCAAATGATCACTTTATAATTGAGATGTATATACCAAACAACTACCATCAACTTCTTTTACCACTAGGAGGGATTCAGGAATAGTCTTGCTACAGAAATGAGGTGTGTTGTATCCTCAAGGAGCATTCAGTAAGAGGCCTATTCTGTGCATGCAAACACAAATACAGGTACAAACTAACACACAACATCAACTGTTGAATTCCATAATAACAGCATCTTTATAGGATTATAGGAGTTGACAGGGGAAAAACAAATTTTCTGCATGGAGGACTCAGGAAATGTTATCAATAGGAAACTGTCTAGATGAGTCTCTGATGATGCTTAAAGTTTGGAGGTGCAGATCTTTGTGGGAACAGATAGAGGTGGTAGAGAAGGGACAGGAGGCTGGAAGAAGCGACTGGATTTTCGACGACCCAGAATTCTGAAAGCACAGGTATGTAAGGGAGCAGGTATGGAGGGGAGCATAGGTGTGTAGGAATCAATCAGCACAGTGGCTAGAAGAGGAATGGTGAGAGAATTAGGTTTGAGAGGCTGGGGCTAGATGATAGAGAAACAGTACTATTTCCTTAGCTGGCGTTAGGTCCCTCTCCATTTGGATTTATTTCTGACAGCTTTGAGATCAGTGCCATGATAAGTCTTGTGCTTTACTAACTTATTAATATAGTGTGGCAGGATGTAAATGAATTAGAATGTGGGAAGATGGGGGTGGGGGTGAGGGATACAATACAGGACATTGTAGCAATGTGGGAGGGAGGGGGTGAGTGACAATGTGTTATCTGGGCTAGGGTAGCAGAAACTAAGTGGTAGGAGTAAATCACCAGGAAAAGTTGACTGAAGTATGTGAAGGAGCAAGGAGAGAGAGAAGTCACTGTCAAATTTTGAGCCTGAATTACAGAGAAAAGAATGTTAAAATTTCCAGTAATAGTGGACTTATTCAAATTTTCCAAAGGATTTTTAAAGGTAGCCATTAATAATTGTACTTGCACCTACAAGAATACATAGGGAGAAAGGTCTTTGACACTGGCATTGGCAATGATTTCATGAATATCACCCAAAAAACACAGTAAACAAAAGCAAAAATAAACAAGATGGATTAAATCAAATTAAAAAGTTTCTGGACAGCAAAGGAATCAATCAACAAGGTGAGAAAGCAAACTATGGATTGGGAGAAAAATGCTTGCAAACCAACCATATACCTGATAAGGGGCTGATATCCAAACTCTACGAGGAACTCATACCATATAATGGCAACAGACAAACAAAGAAACAAACAAACAAAAAATCCACTAAATTTAAAAAATGGGCAAAGGATCTGAATAGACATTTTTTGACCAATAGCAAATTAAATATACTGGCTTAGCCTCCATAAAGAAACTACTGAATATGGAAATTCAGGAATGCAGCAGTTCAAGAAACTAAAATCACAGGGCTTTAAATAAATTTCTTAGTGACATAGTAATATTCAGGATCCAGGAATAGAGCACAACTTTTAAATTCCCATCTATGACTACAGAAAAGTTTTGCCAAGACCGTTTTAAGTTATTAACTCATTTCAGATAAAAACAAACTTATACTAATATCCTCTGTCTTAACAAGATTGATCAAACAGGGCTGTGGTTTGGCAAAGGAATCATATCATCTAAAGTCAGTTACATTGAACAAGCACGTTATTATATATATGTGGGAATTTCATTTATGATACACATTAAGAAAATTTCAGATGCTTTGGGAAAGTAAAAAATAATTCCTCTGGAGAATGTGAAAGAATTGAAATTAGGGAATCATTTCAAAAATTGAAATTAGGGAATTCAGAAGTTGACAAGAAAACAATTCAGTCAACTTTTGCAATTTTTGTTACATGATATTAAATATCTGAATATTTATTAGCACCCAGAAGCTGGAATTTATAGTATTTATAGTTGTCAATATTATTAGATTAATAGGTGGTTACTGATGCTTGGATAAGATAACACTTACCTGATGCATGTAATTCTTGAGTTGATTCTGAAGGTGTCAAAGGATCTGAATTTAATATAAACAAACAAAAAGTTCAGATATATACATATACATACTCAGATACATATATATTCATTATGTGTAATTTATACTGAACAATTAAACTAAATTATTAAAAATGTGAGTCTTTGGTGTTGCCATTTTTCAAGGAGAATGTCTTAGGTTATTTGTTTTCTTTACTTTTTTTTTTTGAGACGGAGTCTGGCTCTGCCACCCAAGCTGGAGTGCAGTGGCATGATCTCGACTTACTGCAACCTTCGCTTCCTGGGTTCAAGAGATTCTCCTGTCTCAGCCTCCTGAGTAACTGGGATTACAGGTGTCCACCACTGCGCCTGACTAACTTTTGTATTTTCAATAGAGATGTGTTTTTGCCATGTTGGCCAGGCTGGTCTCAAACTCCTGACCTCAAGTGATCCACCTGCCTTGGCCTCCCAAAGTGCTGGGATTACAGGCATGAACCAACGCACCTCGCCTATTTGTTTTCTTAAAAAAGAAGGTCATGAGCAGAATTATTCTAATTCTTAGCCTTCTACTTGAGCATCTATTTTTCTATCACAACTCTGCTTGCTATGAAACATATTTTTATGTTCATTATTTATAGTACCAGATCTACAAAGAGACTATTGGGCTTTTTTCTCTGAGCTATTGACTAATAGTAAGTAATGTAGTTTGACTGTGTCCCCCCCCCCCCACCAAATTTCATCTTGAATTGTAATCCACACATGTTAGGGGAGGTACCCGGCAGGAGGTGAGTGGATCATGGGCAGATCCCCCCCATGCTGTTCTCATGATAGTAAGTGAGTTCTCTTGAGAGCTGATGCTTTTAAAGTGTGGCACTTCCTTGCTCTCTTCCTTTCTCTCTCCTGCCGCCATGTGAAGAAGCTCCTTACTTCCCCTTTACCTTATGCCTTGATTGTAAGTTTCCTGAGGCCTCCCAACCAAATGATGCTGTGAGTCAATTAAACCTTCTTTCTTCATAAATTGCCCAGTCTTAGGTAGTTCTTTATAGCAATGTGAAAATGGACTAATACAGTAAGCAATTGAAATAAAAATGACCAAATAAAGATTTGGTCCTCTTGAATATTTCAACCTGCCTGGCTAACCAAAATAACTTGGCACTAATTTATATTAAAAAAAGTAAATTCAGAACAAAGTAAAAATTAAAAAAATGTTACTATCTAATATATAATTTCTACCCAATTTTCCATGAAATATGCTATATAAATTAGAAAAAGTTGGAATAATATTATATAGATTATATTTAAGATTAAATTGGTACAACTTTTATAGGCTTGATAATGTAATTTTCCCTCCAGAATACTAGTGTAAGCTAATAGGTTAAGGAGGTATAATGAGGCTCTTTACCAATCTTAGTTTTTGCTTTTATGACTATCAGAACTGTACCTCTCAGCTGGGCATGGTGGCTAATGCCTATAATCCCATCACTTTGAGAGGCTGAGGCAGGCAGATCACCTGAGGTCAGGGGTTTGAGACCAGCCTGGCCAACGTGGCAAAATCCCGTCTCTACTAAGAATACAAAAATTATCCAGGTATGGTGGCAGGCCCAGTTACTCAGGAGGCTGAGGTGGGAGAATTGCTTGAACCTGGGAAGTGGAGGCTGCAGTGAGCCAAGATTATGCCATTGTACTCCCAGCCTGGGCTAGTGACAGAGTGAGATGTTGCCTCAAAAATAAAACAAAACAAAACCAAACCCAAAAAACTGTATCTCATAAATAGTTTACTCATTGCTTGGTAATAAAGGATTTCCTGTTCCTAAATAATTTTTGTATTTTATTTGCATCTTGACGTTTGATTAGTTTTTGATGCCTAGATGGATAATACTCTCTACCATAACATATATATTTTATATATAATGCTTATAAATTGTATAATTTTTATAAAATTATATGTATCATATATAATTTTTTTAGTTTATAAAAGCTGGAAATACACATATTTCCTGTAGACTACTTATGCTATAGTAAGTCTAAGAAGCAAAATATGAAGCCCATGCTTACCTAAGCACCCAGCCTCTTCCTCTCCTTGGGCCCAGAAGTGTCAAGTATTTCTAATGTGGCATTTCTCTGTCTCCCACCATCTGTCTTTCCCTCCCTTCCTTCCAAGATAGCAGTTTTTTTTTTTTTTGTACAGTTCATTTTGAAGAACTGCATTTCAACATAAATACACACATTGATAATTTTAAATGAACTGATATTCACAAAGTACTTTTCCTCCCTATAATTTTGTGTCTCAAAAATCTAAGGAAAAGTGTCTTTTGGAGCCAGTAAGGTGCCTCTAAGTTCAAATTCTTTGATTTACAATCACCAGGTTTATAATTTTGTTGGCCTTCTCTTTAACAAAAAGGGAAACAGACAAAAATTGAGGAATATGAAGCCGTATTTATCACCACATGCCAACAACCTCTTTTGCGTTTTAATTTAATTCTGATTACCTGGGTCTGACACCCTTGTGACAGCTTCAAGCAAAACTATGACTGAGGAAACAGGAAAATAATAATAAGCAAAAGGTAAAGCGAACAAACAGAAACATTCACTTTGTAGGAACTGACGAAAACCCTGGGAATTTTATTACCTGGAATGTTTGCTGATCTTATGGGCAGACACAAAGGAATAAAGTGTTCATGTTGACATACTTCTTGAAGAAAATCAAATTTATACTGGCACAAGGTCTGAAAGAGAGACAAACTAAATGACTATGATTTACAAACCAAGAAAGTGAATAAAAACAAACAAACAAACAAACAAAATCTGTACTTGAATCTTATCCCTAAAAAGAAAAAGTAGTTACTGTATACTTGTGGGACCACAAGGTAATTAAGTTGAAAGGATTTTGTCCCCTCTGAACTGTAGCAGTTAAGTTCCCTACTTTTGGAGACTGGTCAAGGCCTTCTCAGGAAATAATTCCATTTGTAACCTCTATGTAGCTTCTATGAGGTAAGTTCCTAGTGAGTCATATTTTTTAGTTTCTTTTAGTATATATCATAATACATTTATTCTGAAAAAAATTCTGCTGTAACACATCCAAAAAATTCTCTCAAAGACGTCACTGAGATAATGAAACAGACCTCTGCAATGAGGTCCTACCATTCAGAGCTAAGGAAGACAATGGTGCCCATCACCTAAAATTAGAGTAGAACTCTGTATGCCACATGTTCTCATAGTATATTATTTAATTCCACTTTCCTTCCTGCCCTTGCAAATAGGTCTGTCTTCTCAATAACATTTGAGTTAGACAGAGATAAATGGAATCCAGGCATGGTCAAAGTATACTGTAACACGGGAGTCAAGAATAGCTACATCAGTAGGAAAAATTATCATGTTCCGAACCCTATGTTTTAAGACTAAGTTCAATCACCATCATTATGTTCACTAATCTCAGCTCACAAAATAAAATATATCCCATTTACTGAGATATTTTAGAATTATACTTTGTGCCAACTTCAGTTAATAATTTAAAATACTGCCATTTCAAAAAGGATAGTATTTGACTTAAACCTTTGTACATCGAAGTGAACAGGAGCATTATTAAATTATATGTTAATTATTTTACATTGAGAACATTCTGTTTGGTCTTTGAAAAAATTTATAATTTAGGTCTGATGCAATTAAATGGATGTTCTGCAAATTTCATGCATGAATGAAGAATATACTTTCAAAAAACATTTAGAGAAAGAATTGGATTTTCAAGACCAAATGACATATAATCAGGTAACTCCTCTGATCAAAAGCAAATCTCCACTGCACCCCATCTCACCAAAAATAATGTTTAAGCATGTAAGCATGACAAAAAAGGCTGTAAGAATCTTATTATTTATTTTTGGCTGGTCTAAGTCTATTGCTGTTTTCAACCGAGAATTATTAATTCAGATGCCCTATCTTCCCGCCTTAAGAGGCAAGCATGTGACCCAAAGCAGGTCCACACACTTTGTCTATGGAAGATGAATCTGAAGTAGTGTGTTGAGGGGAAAAATGGCTTCAGTTGATTCATTTAACCAGATGCAGCTGCACCCTCGCCAAATGGTTCTTCATTTGCAATTATCGTTAGGACCCACGTAACATTTTGGTGAATGATGGACCACATATACAATGGTGGCCCCATTCAATGAGAACGGAGCTATATAATGGAGTAGGATATATACCATCTAGGTTTGTGTAAGTACGCTCTATGATAGTCACACAGTGACAAAATTACTTACCAATACTTTTCTCAGTACGTGTCTCTGTCATTAAGTGACACATGACTGTATTCCTGTGCTTGAAAGGGCTTGGCCCCTGCTCTTTTCAAAGCCTGCTTTTGTAGCTGATTCGTAAACGCTGTTTACTCCCAATATCTTTCCAGTAAATTCCCTTTTGCTCAAATTGGAGTCAGTTTCTGTTGCTTGCAACCCAAAGAACAGTAACTGATCCAACTTTAATGATCTGGCCCGTTTCCAGTCTTAGTTCCCTCCCACACATGCCATAACTGTAGCTCAGTGGCTCTTAAACCTGAGAGTGCATAAGAATCACCTGGAAGTCCTGTTAAAACAGATTTCTGGGCTCCATTGGCAGCAGTTCAGTTCCCAGGTGATGCTATTCACTGGTTTAGGAACCACTGCTCTTGAGTTTTCTTTACATTTCCCCAACATATATCCCTATTTGGGTAGGGAAGTCAACTGTCCCAAGTTGCCCAGGACTTAAGTTTCCAGGGAAGTGGGATTTTTCAGTGCTAAAACCAAGTGAGTCCAGGGCAAACTGGACTGTAGGAATTGAAGCAGCAAAGAGTCATTCTATTTACCAACCACAGGAAATGAAATAAAATGTAAACACTTTCATTCCATCCTGCTTTGGGAGGCACACTTTAAAAGGCTGCCTCTCCTTGGCATAGAAATCACTTTCTGATACAGAGAATGGGTAGGTTAATGATTTAAGCAGATATCCACTTATTTATTTACTAAGCCATAGTTTAGAAAGCAATCACTCCTGTACATGATTCTTACCTTGAGGTCACCGGAGGAGAACATGCTAATGTAATTGTTGACCATCCTAAACACATATCCTCGGTCCATAAATGTAAAGCAGCGCTAAAAGAGATAAAATTCTAACCTCAAACACTTTTATTTGAATCCTTAAAGATTTTAGAAAATATGATTAAATATATTGAAGTGAAATAACATTAAACTAAATGTGTTGTATAATTATTTAAAAAATCTCTAAAATATGCTTAAGCAGCCATCCACCTATGACACCTAAAAGAACTGAAATTTATATTAAATGAAAATAGAAATGAGGCAATATACTAACAGAGTAATTAGTAGGTACATTTAAAATTCAGAAGAAAACAAAAATTGAATGGAAAAACAAAATGAAAATATATGAACAAAACAATCAGAAAGTTACAAATCTATATTAATTTAATAAAATGTCATAAAAATCTATATTTATTAATTTAATAAAAAGTAGGGGCTAGAATATTTTATTTTGAAATTTAATAAAATAAAATATTTTATATAAAAATAAAATATTTTAAAATAAAATATTTTATTTTTCGGTTTGCTACTTTTTTAACCTCTTAGTTACATTTTATTTTTTTTTTTTGGTAATTCCATTTCACACTTTTGGAGTTGTAGATCGTATCCTGTACACACTGGGTCATAACAGGGAGTGGTAGAGATGGGTCAGGAAACCCTTTTAAATCTCACTGGCCCCTTTAAGCAGAATAGTTCCTCTCCTTATGAGCTGAGGAAGCTTGCATTTGAAGGCCGAAGGAAGGAGATCCTACTATTTCTATCTGTGAGCTGCTCACTACCTTTCTTATTCTGTGGTCAAATTCTCTTTACTATCTCAAGCAGAGTCTTAAACAGTAAGTAGGCTTGGAGGAGCACTTGGTTTTTCTCCAAAAGACAGATGGTCATGTAACCAGTAACCAAGCTACCATGGTCAAAGACTGCACAGGCCAAGTGTGGAGCAGGAGGTAGGGACCATAGTTACCAACGTTGGATCTGGGGAGGCACTAAAGCAGGTGTTTCCCATAGTGGATCTGTGGCTCATCACTTGGTGTGTGTCTCATTCTATTCACCTGCGTGGGTGTGAGTAAACATGCGGCTTACAAAAATTCCACAGCTGGTGTGGAGTGTGGAGTGCTTCTTTCTTGTCCAAAGAGTTCAAGATGGTCCATTAAAATGGTTTTGCATTTCTTGGGTCTCTCCTCAATTGTAATCACAGCTCTCTTTTCTCAGACAGGACTACACATAAAATATTGCTTTAGAGAGTGGACCAAGGGAAAAGTCTCCCCTTGAAATATATCTTTGTGTAAACAAGAGCTATTTTCTCCAAAGACATTCTTCAAATTGTTAGATCACTTATATTTTTGTTTTGTTTTTCCTTTCAATTTTTTCTTTTCTTTCTTCTGAATTTTTAAATGTACTTATTCATGACTGTGTTAGTACATTGCCTGATCTGTATTTTCATTTTAAATATGAATTTTAGTTCTTTCAATAATTTTTCATTCAGTAAAAAGTAAATGGCTTCCGAGTCCTCAGATAGCTCAATAGAAGAGTGGGAGAGAGGTAGACACCACAGTATGACCATAGGCTAAAAAGACAGACCCGAAGGGGAAGGGAAGATGGAAACGGGCTTTGGTGCCTTCTGCCCTGAGCTGCCTCCTGGCACCTGTGTCTAGTCCTCCCGGGCTCTCCATTTACAGGAGGAAGTCCCAACCTGGCCACCCTTGGAATATCAGGGGGCCCTGGCCTCATCTTGCAGAGGAGAGGAAGACCACTCAGCACATCTCTAGGCTCTGGAAACTTCCAAAGAAAAGGAAAAAGAAGCCGTGGGGAAGTCTTTGGTGAAGATTCAGGGCATTTTGACTCCACGGAGGAGGGACTGGTGAGTCCCCTCTCTGAGCTAGTCCAGAGCAGGGATGTTGACTGCCACATCCCGGAGCCTATGGCAGCTACTCTGCAGAACAGACCTGTGATCTTTGAAGGAGACCTGTCTCCAGCACTCATAAATGGGAATTGTGGGGAGAAGGCAGTGTTGTGGAGTAGAAGAATCAAGTTGAGGTTTCTTGACTGTGAAGAAAGATTTTCTATGTGGTCAGCTTGGTATCCTCTTTCCAAGGGGAAGTTAGGGAGAAAGGGGGTCATTCCCAGGGTGAAAGATCTGCAGAGTCAGCTTTCTTCCTATAAAAAGCCCTCCCTCATGTCAAGCTTCACCAAGTATGTTCCTCTTGCCCTGGGCCCCCTGAGTCTGGTCCATCTTAGCATCTTCTTGACCTCCAGAGGCAGTGGCTACTTGCTTATGGCTGAAGCATGGAGGGGCCTTTCTGATTTTAAGATAATTTATATTCATCTTTTATATTAATAGAAAATAAATTATAGCAGGCTTTGGTGAACTATGGCCCATGGGCCAAATCTGCCCCACTGCTAGATTTTTTTTTTTTTTTTTTAAATAAAAGTTTTACTGGAACACGGTCACACTCAGTCCTTTACATATTGTGTGTAGTGAATTGTCTGTTACTGTTTTTGTGCTGCAGTCACAGAGTTGGGTAGTTGTGGCAGAGACTGTATGGCTCATGAAGCTGAAAATATTTCATATTTGGCTCTTTACATAAAAAGTGTGCAGACTGTTAATTTAGAGGATAACTTATACCCTACCAAACTCTTTCTCGGTTTGGTTGAATAAACGAAGGGCTAAATATTCTAAATCACCTGTTAAAATGTATTACAATAAAAACTTTATTTTGCCAATTGTGAGAGCAATGAGAATTTTACTCTACAGTTGGTTTGGATATGAGTTAGGAACTTCCACATTTCAAAACAAACCACCTGAATGTTTTGTCCCTTCCTTACATAATTTACAAAACCACTGCCCCCCCCCCCGCCCAACCCACCATTTTCTTTTTCACCTTGGATGCTTTTCCTCTGCCCCCATGTTAGACCATTAGCTCATGTGGCAGCGGCCCCAAATTTTGCGCAGAGGAACTCTAAGGAAAACATTCATTTATTCCGAAAGCACAGGCTATGTAAGCCAAGTAGATATGAAGGAGTTTCCCTTTTTAGAGACTCGCTTATCCATCTTTATCTGATGTTTAGAGAGAAATACCACAGATGTTTCTTTAAACATAGTTTGCTAAAAAACCAAGTATCTCTCTAATATTAGGTAATTTTCAAATGGTTTCCAAAAGCTCATTGAAACAAAGCAGTGGTTAGTCAGGTGAATGGGCTGGAAGATACGGCTATCTGATCAAGAAAATAAAAATCAGAATGAATCTGCCTTTGCTACCATCTTGATATTGTGCTTCATACAAAGAGTATCTAAATAGGTGTGCTCAGATAAGCAGAGCTGTGATCCAGGTGGGTGGCAGAAAGAAAAACGACAAACGCTGCATTAATTTGAATCTTATCTACTTCACTGAGAGAGCCGTTGAGAAATGTACAAGCTTTTTGGCATAATTGCTGAAAAAATATTACTTTCCCAGGATGTGGGGTAAGGGAGGCTACCTTTTCATGTAGAACATTTTTATATGTCCACACACTGATTCCCAGAGGTTCTTCTTGGTTCTTAGAAACGAACTTTGAACAACCCATGGAGTTACAATATTTTAATTGTTAAATTCCAATGTCGACTAATTCACAGTATTTGATTACTAATGTAAACTTCAATACAAAAAGAGGTAGCAGTCATTTGAAGCCTCAGTTGAGCAAATAACGACTGTTTGCTGGAAATAAAAGAGATTTATGATGTCAGCACTGGAAGTGGGCTGTGCTGAGTGGCTGAAATCTCAAGTCCAGTTCATTGGTATTGCACCAAATGACTGTGTTCGGTTTTACATTTTCAAAAATTACTTTATTTTTCTAGCTCCTAGTTCAAATGATTCATCCAATAAGTGTTCCAAAATGATTTTTTAAAAAATTTTATGTGTCAAATAAATGCCATTACAACTTTAAATTAGAAATAAGGAAGGTAACTATGGGGTCTTCTCCCTTTTTAAGAGACTTACTTATTCGTCATTTTTTTGCAGTTTAAGGAAGAATATTTCAGATGTTTCTTTGAATATATTTTATTTACAAACTGGACTACATATAATTATTTCTAAGTTTCCTAGTAAACTACTAGCATAGCAATAAACTTTATTCTCATAGGTCTTAAAATGTGGTGGAAAACTACAGTAAATTCCCCCCCCCCTCCTTTTAAATGCTTCCTTTTTAACATTTATGATTCTTGTCTCTTTCTGGAAGCAAGAAAAAAGTAAAAACCAGAGGCAAAACCTTGAAGAAAAAAATAAATTCAGGATAAGAACACATATAATGTATAATCTGAAATAGTTTTTAACATATTAAAAAAGAAATTAGGCTGGATTAAAACATGCCAGTGACAGGTTGGGCTCATTTTCCACTTCTGTAGGTTCTTAACGGTATATTATTAGTATTTATTTATATATTCTCATACCCATCCACATGTTCTGGTGACTACCATTAAGAAACAAGTCTTTATGAGTGACTTCATAAAGGTTACAGCAGTCAAGAGTTAGACAAAAGAAAGAGGCACAGGAAACTATTATCTTTCTAATTGCATGCATTATCTTTAAATGATATACTGTAATTACATATTTTAGTTTTTTCTTTGACTCTGCTTTTTTTCTCTCAGTCCAATATAAATGGTTGTAACTCAATGACATATAACTAATTTCCATACACAACCAGTTTAGTAAGTAATGACTCAATACTTTACTTGATATTTTTCCTTTCATGCAATCAGTGTGATCTTTTCATCATGTAAAAAAGAGCCTGGGTCGAGCTCGGTGGCTTACACCTGTCATCCATCCCAGCACTTTGGGAGGCCAATCTCTTGAGCTCAAGAGTTTAAGACCAGCCTGGGCTACGTGGCAAAACTCTGTCTCTACAAAAAATACAAAAATTAGCCAGGTTTGGTGGTGTGTGCCTGTGGTCCTAGCTACTCGGGAAGCTGAGGGGAGGAGCACCGGAGCCCAGGGAGGTCACGTATGCAGTGAGCCATCATCATGCCACTGAGCTCCAGCTTGGATGACAGTGTGAGAGCCTGTCAAAAGAAAAGAAAAGAAAAAAAAAAAAAGAAGAAGAAAGAGAAAGCCTGGAGATAATAAATAAAATGCTAAATTCCTGAAGGTTTTCCCAAAGTGGCTATTTGGTATCACTGTCAGAGCTAAAGCCATTATACCATCACTTTCCAGGGCAGAAATGCCCAAGAGAATAATATTGCTGTAGTGCAGCTTCCTCTTTAAAAATTTCATTTTTCTCTTTAAATATATTTAGAAATACTATAATTTGATTACATTTAAATGGATACTTTCCCCTAACCTTAGCCTTTATTCGGTAAGACTTCAAATTGGAAAAAAAAAATTAAAAAATATTTCAAGGAGGAAAGATGTAAAAATGGAAGTTTTCATCTAACAGTGCTAGTTTTGGCTTTTCATCATACATGAAGATGCGAACTGATGAACGTTTAGACTGTCTTGCATCCACACACACGGGGCCCTGAATAGAACTGTGACCTCATGTAACTGTACCTTGAGAAATCTGGCGACGCTGTGGTTTGCCCTTCTTGTCTCTTCAAGTGCATCCTTGTATTTCCAAATCACATGGTCAGACAGGACCATGACAAGATTGTCCAATTCATTTTGGTAAGATTCAGGAAATCTCTGAGGCCGGGGAAGCTAAGGAAAGAACAGATTATTTCTTTATAATGTGGAAAGTAAAATATTAAGCTGAGGAGGTATAAACTGAAAGATTTACTTTATTTTATAGATCATCAAATAAATAGAGTCCTTTTGAAAACTTGAAAGTAAAAATAAAATAGAAGTCTTTTAATTTCTAGGTCATGGTTGCCATCAATTTAATTTAATGCTTCCTTCAATTTTAGTCAATAAAATTTTCATTTCATAATAAAAGTCAATCATAACAAATATTAATTGCAAACTATTGAAACAATGTAGCAATGTACAAAGTAAACCATGAACCTTTTCTGTGACTTCTTAAATCTTACTTCTCCTCCTTTCCCTCTCAGGGAATAACTACTATTAATGGTTTAATGAACATTACTCCAGATTTTTTTGACATGTAGTTCTCTATTTCATTTAAAAATCAATTATTTTGGACTGGCATGGTGGCTCAAGCCTGTAATCCCAGCACTTTGGGAGGCCGAGGTGGATGGATCACCTGAGGTCAGGAGTTCAAGACAAGCCTGGCCAACATGGTGAAACCCCATCTCTATGAAAATACAAAAATTAGCTGAGGCATGATGCTGGGTGCCTGTAATCCCAGCCAGTTGGGAGGCTAAGGTGGGAAAATTGCTTGAACCTAGGAGGTAGAGGTTGCAGTGAGCCAAGATCGTGCCATTGCACTCCAGCCTGGGTGACAAAGTGAGACTCTGTCTCTAAACAAAACAAAACAAAAAACCCACATCAATTAATTTGATTTTTTAAAACCAGGAATTCCCCCAATAAACAACTCTAAGAAATTAATAAATGAATAACTGAATGAGTACAGATATTGGTTTGAAATGTCCTCTGATGTGTGGTGAGTCCCAGCTAGTCTTAACTCCCTAATCCCAGTATATGCTTCAGTTAAGAGGCACCAGTGGGACCTCACAAGTCAAGATAAAGAAGGGCTTGGCTGTGAGATGACATTACATCCACTGAATAAAGCTTTATAGACCCCAAAAGACCATTTCAGGTCCGGAAATCCATCCCTCCTGTTTGGACTCCAGCACATGAGGGGAACATTTGGGACAGCTGAGTTCTTCCATCTCAGCCTCTGCTTTCCTCTTCCTTTTCCTCATCCTCCCTTCCCTCCTCCCCTTACCTCCTCGTTCTCCTTCTTCTTCTTCTTCACACACTCTTTCTGTGTTACCCAGGCTGGAGTGCAATGGTGTGATCTCAGCTCACTGCAACCTCCGCTTCCTAGGTTCAAGTGATTCTCCCACCTCAGCCTCCCAAGTAGCTGGGACTACAGGTATCTACCTGTAGTCCATGCCCAGCTAATTTTTGTATTTTTAGTAGCAATGGGTTTTGCCATGTTGGCCAGGTTGGTCTTAAACTCCTGACCTCAAGTGATCCACTTGCCTCGGCCTCCCAACGTGCTAGGATTAAAAGTGTAGGCTTACTTCCTGATAAGATTAATTCATCTTTACAAGTTGGCTTTAAAAATTAGACCCAGACAGATTTTTCCCTATAGATAGAAATATGGAATTTAGAGTCACACTAAACCATGTATTTTGAAATTGTGAGCACCCAGCCTTCCATGCTGCAAGAATAAAAATCATGAAGGCTGAAGTTACACGAGTTGTATGAAACAGAGATTTAATGGAATTTAATGGGATGTTTGAGCTGGGTTAGACTGGCTTCTATTTTTTTTTTTGAGACAGAGTTTTGCTCTGTTGCCCAGGCTGGAGTGCAGTGGCATGATCTCGGCTCACTGCAACCTTCGCCTCCCAAGTTCAAGCAATTTTCTGCCTCAGCCTCCTGAGTAGCTGGAATTACAGGCACGTGCCACCACGCCCAGAAAATTTTTGTATTTTTAGTAGAGACGGGATTTCGCCATGTTGGCCAGGCTGGTCTTGAACTCCTGATCTTGTGATCCACCCGCCTTGGCCTCCCGAAGTGCTGAGATTATAGGCGTGAAGCACCTTGCCTGGCCAGGATGGATTCTATTTTTAAGCCACATTACCAGGACATCACTGCCTGGATATTTTGAAAACCTCACGGTTACTCTATATACTTAAAGTTTATTGTTGAAGTCAAATAAATTAACAACTAATAAGCTTAACTCATTTGATCACATAGCATTTTAAAAATTCTCTTCCATACAACTTGGGTAATTAAGGTAAACAACCTACAAAAAGCAGCAATCACCTTTTAAAGAATCAAAGCACACTTTTAGTTTCCTCTTCTCATTTTGTTAGCCCTCTCAAATTCATTAAGCACATCATGCCTACATTTTCCCCACATGCATATGCATGAATGCCTTGGGCTTTAACATTCCATTTCTTCCCTCCTCTTTACCCCTTCTTCTCAAAGTCTCCTTGTGGTCTGCTCTCACTCTGAACCCAAAGGTGTCTGTCTAATAAATAGATGCATACTTGTAAAACTGTTTTCCAGAAGTATATCCTAAAGACTTGAGGTGAAAGAATTCCTGCACCAGAGATTGTGAATTTTTTGTCTCAGGACAAGTGATGAAGGGAGTGAGATGGTGACACACTTCCCAAGCTGCAGAGCTGGACCACCACGAATCTGAGCTATAGCATGCCAAGGTCAAGAGGAATAGGCCTGGAATGCATGGGCAGAACTGTAGGCATTTGGGAATTTCCTTAGAAACAAGGAGGATGATGGGAAACAAAAGGTTTAATGAGCTACTAAAGAATAGCCTTGAGAAGACATTCAGTGGTTCCCAGGAAATTGGTTTTGTTTTTTGTTTTGTTTTGTTTTTCCGAGACGGAGTCTCACTGGGTTGCACCCTGCCAGAAGTACAGTGGCGTGATCTCAGCTCACTGCAACCTCCACCTCCCGGGTTCAAGCATTCTTGTGCCTCAGCCTCTTGAGTAGCTGAGATTACAGGTACACACCACCAGATCCAGCTAACTTTTATATTTTTAGTAGAGATGAGGTTTCGTCATTTTGGCCCAGGCTAGTCTGGAACTCCTGGCTTCAGGTGATCCGCACACCTTGGTCTCCCAAAGTGCTGGGATTACAGGCATAAGCCACTGCACCCAGCCATTCCCAGGAAATTGGAACTCACATTGGCCAAGAGGCAATGTGAGTTCCAATCTGCCTAACCACATTGCAACTCTCAGAGGACTAAACCAGATATCTCCCCTGACTTCCTCAAATCTCCCACACTTACTCCTTGGATGTCAGAAATTCCTTTAATAGTGGAGAAAGCCATTCACTTGACAATTTAAAAAGAAAATACAAATAGCTTGGGAAAAGTTTATTGTGAACGCTTTGGTGTCAAATGATATTATCAGGGCCAGGCACAATGGCTCATGCCTGTAATCCCAGTATTTTGGGAGGCCAAGGTGGGCAGATCACTTGAACCCAAAAGTTTGAGATCAGCCTGGGAAACATGGTGAACCCCCATTTTACTATATATATATATACATATATATATATATGTAAATTAGCTGGGCTTGGTGGCTGCACCTGTAGTCCCAGCTACTAGGGATGCTGAGGTGGGAGAATCACCTAAGTCTGGGAAGTCAAGGCTGCAGTGAGCTACAGTTGTACTACTGCACTCCAGCCTTGGCAATGGTAGTGAAACCCTGTCTCAAGGGGGGAAAAATAGGCCAGGTGCAGTGGCTCATGCCAGTAATCTCAGCACTTTGGGTTGCAGAGGTGGGTGGATCACCTGAGATCTGGAGTTCGAGACCAGTCTGGCCAACATGGTGAAACCCCATCTCTACTAAAAATACAAAAATTAACTGGGTGTGGTGGTGCATGCCTGTAGTACCAGCTACTTGGGAGGCTGAGGCAGGAGAATCGCTTGAACCTGGGAAGTGGAGGTTGGAGTGAGCTGAGATCACATCATTGCACTCCAGTCTGGGTGACAAGAATGAAACTGTGTCTCAAAAAAAAAAAAATGATATCAAGTCTTTTCCCACTGTGATGATTAGAGATGGTATAGAAAGCGGAAGGTGCAGGGCTCCTGAAGGAAAACTAGGCTGTGAGGGTTATCACTGAAAGGGGTCATGAAAAGCAAATTCAGTCAGGGAAGATAAACTGCTGGACACAATCATACTAGTTATGATCAGTTCATTTATTCTTAGGCTGCTCACAGGTGTGTTTTGTGACCTATCTATACAAGCAGATAT
The DNA here is from genome assembly GCF_048565385.1 of Saimiri boliviensis. Classification (NCBI taxonomy): domain Eukaryota; kingdom Metazoa; phylum Chordata; class Mammalia; order Primates; family Cebidae; genus Saimiri; species Saimiri boliviensis. Next base: position 16,482,383 of record NC_133453.1, on the reverse strand, counting down.
ATATTGGTAGGAACCAGAAGAGAATTTTAGTTAAATCCATTCTTTTTACCGAAGAGAAAACAGGCTCTGAGATGTTGTCGTTTTTATCAGCTAACAAGTTAGTGACAGAGCAGGAATTAATTGCAACAGTGAGGTTTCCTGACCCCAATACAGCTGAATGACAGGGAGATATGAACTATTTTATCTTTGTGTTAGATTGTCTCTCCCGCCGCAGGTAGGAAGCTCTCATCTCCAGAAGTGAAGGGCAGATAGAGCAGAAAAGCAAACATAGGACTTACGAGTTAAGAGTTATGGAACTCTACAGATGATTAAAGGTCCAGCAAGGCATTTCTGTCATACTGAGATCAAGGCCATGATCAGAAAGACCCAGGGCCTGGGAGCATGGATGAAGACCTCTGGATGGATGACTCGAAGGAAGTGGCTCTGCACACACTTCCCTGAAGTCTCAGTGCTAGGAGAAGTTTAATTCCTCTTTATTAAGTGTCAGCACTCTTCCCATGCAAGATGATATTGCAAAGGTCTCTCCCTACTAGAAATTAGGCAAACCCTTGAGGAGTTGTCCCGCCTCTGCTTCGGGTGATCAGGGAAACACCTGGGGGTTAAATCCTAGCTTATCCCAGCTGGGGACTTGCTTTCCTAATAAAGCAGGAAAGAGAATACACCCAAAGGGGTTATAAAAATTAGCTAGCATGTACCACGAGGCAGCAGGGCTGAACCTCCACAATTGGACATTGAGGATGTGGGCCAGAATGTAAGGTTAGGTAACTTAGAATGCATTGACATGGGGGTGCTTTTTCAGAACACGGGATTAAATAAGAACTCAGGAGATGAGTAACTCACTGCTAGGGTGGCTCTGAGAATCCTGGAGATGGCCTACTTTAAGCAAAGTGGAAATGTCTGAGTTGTCTTGGCAGAGGAGAGAGGAAAAAATAAAGAGGTGGAGGGAGGTGGCTATGTGGGCATGGATATTAATTGAGACCGGAAGATCCATCAGTGTATCAACCTCCCCAGACAGGCCCAGAAGACAGCATGCCCTATGGCCACCAATAAGGCGCTCAGGACCAACATTGTCAAGAAAGTCAGGGATGTTTCCCATCTGCTGGCAGGAGTGGCAGTCACAGCGCTGGCTCATGAGCAGCCATGGGGATCAGGGATCACCAAAACAACAGAGGCTGTGCACTGTGCTTAATCTCCAGGAGCCAGGGGGCTGTGAGTATCATGACAAATAGCAAGACTGTTGGGGAAGCCAAGAGGGACCGACTCTCAGGGAGTTGTAGAGCTGGTTAATGATGCATGGAACTCCTAGGGACAAAACAGGCAGCAACCAGCAATGGTGGTACATCATATTAACAAAGAAGGCAAGAACGGGCAAGTGGAAGATGAAGATGTTCATTCCAATGAACAGTCATGGTTCCTTTCTCTGTTCCTGGACCTGGGTCAGAATTCAGATCTGGTACACATTGACTGAAGAGGTGACGGGGTCCTTTCGGGGTCCCTAAAGGAAAGCCCCCTGTAACAATGCAGTAAGTACATACTGTAATGAGTCTATCAATTCTTCTCCAAAGGGCCCTGTAGCCATTTACTCAGGCTACTGTACACTAAGGAGAAGGGAATGTAGTTCAAGGACTGTTGGACACAGGATCTGAGTTGACACTGATATCCAGAAATGAAAAGCATCACAATGTCTGCCCTAAGAGACTAGGGACTTACAGGGATTAAAAATGGAGTCCTGACTAGCGTTCTGTTAACAGTAGTTCCACTGGATTCAAAGATCCCCACAATAGTTGTGTAACTGGTCCCAAATGTATAATTTGTATTAATAAAATTGGCATTTGAGGTAATCTTGCATGGGGTGCTTGGTCCGTGGCGGTATCCTAGTGAGGGAGGCCAGGTGGGAGCTTCTGACACTGCTTCTCTCCCACCAAAAGAGTAAATCAAAACATCACTATACACCACCAACCCCACCTCACACAGCATTGTTCTGATTTACCCTCCAGGTGTGGCAGGGGCAATGCCAGAAGTCTTCCCTTGGACTTATCCACAATGGGGGCTGAGAAAAATATGTAGAGCTCAGGTGATCTACTGGGATGCTTTTTGGTCTTCCTTACTCCATTGTAACTGTGAATGGTCACAGGCACCAACTCTGGTGTCAGTAGAGTATGAGGGCCAAAGGCTGAGACCACTCTAGAGTGAGGCTTTGGGTCACATCACCAGGTGAGTCACTAAAACCTTCAGAGCTGCTAGCTAAAGTGAGAGGAATCTAGATGGAGAATTGAAGCAGGAGATGATGAGTAATATGTAGGCTCCTGAAAAGCCACAGCAGGGGCTGTAGTTAATCCCACCAGCATCCCTCTTCTAAGCTTCCTTTCAGGAACTTCCTTTCAGTTCCCCATGGGAACTAGGGGGAAGAAGATTCATGAATATGTCCAATATGTCATGCAAACTGTGGACTGTGGCAGCCAGGAATGCACATCGCTCAAATGTTCCTTCAAAACAGAATCTAGTGGGAGGAATATCAAGAGCTGCTGCATCTTGGGATCTACTCCAGCATTCATGCCAAGGCTACTCTCTCCCCAGGCTGCTCCCAGTCAATTGAGTTTGTGGAGGTCCTGGAGTCAGATGGCCTCCCCAGTGCAGGGTTCCTCTAATGACTACTCTTTGCTCTCAGACCTCCCACCAACTCAGCTAAAACCTTATCACTGTGAGACTCTTCCTGGCCAATCCTCCTTCCTTCCCCCTTTTCATTCACAGGTATCAGACTTTCCCATTTCTTTTTCCTATTCCTTTTGTCCTTTAGAGTTATTTCCCTCCAATACATCTTTTGCACTTCCAATATTTTCTTGGCATCTGCTTCTGAAGGGCCTCTGCTGATGTACACAGTCATTTCTTCTACTTACAAAGTAATTATCATAAATTTCTAAGTTTTACAAAGCAAATAAAGATGGAAATAATGACAGCATAATCATTAGTGTAATTGATGGATGATATTGTAAAAAATATTATAATATTGTATTCCTTATGTTCTTACCTGGATTTTATTTGTGTCAATCAAGTGCTGTGCCATCGATTTTAGGATAATTGCAAAGAAGAACCAGGAATGCTGTTAGGAAAAAAGAAGGCAACAAGATATTTATTATCCTATGGTAAAATAATGATGGTGTTTTTCTTTGCAATATGTAATACTACAACGTTGTATGTTAAAATGTATTATTTGAAACTAAATGAATTAGAGTGGTAATATATTCTCTATTATAGTGGGATGGTTTTCATTCCACTGTGGAATAAAAACCTTTCCCACTATAATAGAGAATATATTTTATTCCACTATAAAGTGTGATAAAAAGTTCCAATGGTAAAAATAAATGTCAGACATTTCAGTTTCTCAATCCTCTCAAAAAACATTTAAACTAAAACAAGTTACCAGTTTACTTGGCATGACTGACTAAGCTGTTGTTTTGTGAAATATTTATTCATGGGATGTTCTAATTACTAAACAAACTTTTTTTTTGAGACAGTCTCACTCTGTTGCCACGCTGGAGTGCAGTGGTGCAATCATGGTTCACTGCAGCTCTGAACTCTTGGGCTTAGGTGATTCTTCCACCTCAGTCTCCTGCATAGCTAGGATTACAGGTGTGCACACCATGCCTGCTAATTTTTTGTGTTTATTTTTGTAGAGACAGGGTTTTACCATGTTGTCCAGGCTGGTCTTGAGCTCCTGGGCTTGGGTGATCCTCCCGCCTCAGCTTCCCAAAGTGCTGGGATTACAGTCGTGAGCCACCACGCCCGACTTAAATAAACTTTATTGTATCAGGCTCACCCCCAAAATTTCAAAGGTTAGAAGTAAGGGTAAAAATGGAAGGGCTTATGTCTAAATATCTAGAAGTTTGAAGTCAAGCTGAAAAACTGTTAAATAAAATATGTTTGATCCTCCTACCCTGACAAATAAAATTTCATAACACCTTGGTAGCTTCACCAGAGTGTGAGGGCCTGGGGGGTGCAGAACCTGTCCTACCCCTTCTCTTCTTGCCCATGGCTCTGTCCTGTACCTTGAGGGGCCTGGTGTGCATGTGTTAAATACTTTAAAAAACAAAGAAACTTATGTCACCTAAATAACTCATATCTCAAAATTGTCTGCTCATGCCAGATTTTGTCATGAAATAAATGCAGGCCCAATGATAAGGGCAGTACACACCTGTTCCTACTTAGGGTTTTGCAGAGGTAGGATCTTGCTCACCTGAGCTCTTTTTGAAAGTGTCCAGTCTGCACATCTGAGTGCTGTCCACAACTGGGCCCTTCCCTTGCCACAAATAGCTCCTTCCTGGGGTCTAGCGTTGCACTCAGGCACCAAGACCTATCCTCTTGAGGATGGACTTGGGGAAGAAATTGAAGCAGGCCTGGGAATCTGCCTATAGGACCTTGAGCAAGGGTTTCTTCGAGGTCTAGAAGGGGAGGTAGGTGCTCTTAGTGGGCTTATTCTCTTAGCTCCTCTCAAACCTTGGCCTATCAGGATGGGTGCGGTAGAAGAACAAAGTACATCCCAGAATGGCACCCTTCTTTCCTGGGCCTAAGGATGACATTTATCCCAGCTACAAAAAGTTATGTCATATATGTACAGTTTCAGGAATACACCCCTTGCATTCTCTCTGCGTCCCACCCCTTCCACCACAGATAACAGTTTTAAATTTTGTGCTAATCATTCCCTTGCTTTACTTCACAATTTTTCCATGAACACTTATACATTGGTGGGATATTTATCTGGCCACTGAACTTCATATAAACAGAACTGTCCTCATGTATTCTTCTAAGATTGCATTTTTCATTCAACAAATTCTGTTCTGCGGTTCGTTTACGTTGGAAGCGTGTAGCTGGTGGATCACATATGGTCACCACATGGCATACGTAATCACCATGTACTTATCTGCTCTACTGTCAATGGGCATTTGGATTATGTCCTGTTTTAAGCTCATACACACAATGCTGCTACAAATTTTTGAAAATATAGGGACTGATGTTCTACAAAGGCAGCTCTGGCTTAACGAAGTGGTCATTTCTCTTAGAAGAAATGGCATGGCTACCAATCCTATTCTAGCACTCCAGTAGCATCATAATGACTACTAGAAGTGAAACATGTTGTTAGGAATATGAATAAATCCCGGGCGTGCTGCTGCAATCCTCTTTCCCCAATCTTGTTTGAACTATTTTTAGCCATCATGTCAAATGTTCCAACATTTGTCTCTTAATTCGACAGACTCCTACCGCTTTCTACCCCTTAGCATTCCGGCCTGTCTCCACTATTTTCTTTGAATCCACCAGAACTAGTGAAATTGAGCTTTTGCCTGTGTCACGTTTGATGACAGATGAAGCCTTGACTCCTCTCCTGCCCTCTCTGCACATTCCCTTATGTATCCACACACTGCGCTACCTCCCATCTTTTGGAACCCACCTGCCGCACCCTCCAGAGCACACGGTCCATCATCAGCACAATCTCCTGAAGATGCAATTCTTCTGCAAGCCTTCCCTTCACCACATATTTTAACTGAGAGTGACTCTCCCCAGAATACCCTGCTTCCCTGACAGTCCCTCACGGGGCTGCAGTTTCTATTTTTACCCTACTGTAGTCCATTCTCAACACAGCAACCAGAGGGATCCTTTTAAGCCAAGGTTGGCTTGGTTTAAAACATCACTCCTGTACTCAAAACCCTCCAGTGATGCAACTCCCAATTCTGCCCTGAGTGGGAACACCGGGCCGAGCTACCCGCTAAGCCTCCAGTGGCTTCTATGAATTTATCCTCCTTTTTTTTTTCCTGCTCATTTGGCTCCAGCCACAGTGGTTTCCCTGTCTCCTGCAGACACACTGGCCGTGCTGCTGCCTGATGACTTCATGCAGGTCTTTTCCTCTGAGCATCCCCGCAACCAGCACCCTCTTCACCTTCACATTTTTTTTTTGTTCAAGAATTACCTTCTCCATCAGATACATCCTGACCACTCTATTTAAAACTTCAAATCTCATCTGTACCTTCAGCACTCACAATGCCCAATTCTTACCCATTCTACAATTTTTCCAATGCATCTTCTCTTCTAATATACAATATCTATCTATCTATCTATCTATCTATCTATCTATCTATCTATCTGGTCTTGTTGCCCAGCTGGCATGCAATGGCACGATCTTGGCTCACTGCAACCTCTGCCTCCTGGGTTCAAGTGATTCCTTTGCCTCTGCTTTCTGAGTAGCTGGGATTACAGGCACTTGCCACCACGCCTGGCCAATGTTATTTTTTGTATTTTTAGTAGAGACGAAGTTTCACCATATTGGCCAAGTTGGTCTTGAAATGATCTCAGGAGATCCACCTGCCTCAGCCTCTCAAAGTGCTGGGATTGCAGGCATGAGCCACTGTACCCAGCCTATATTTTAAATTATATCTGTAGTCTATAGTTTTTAATCCCCTAGTAGAATGTAAACTCCTCAAGGGCAGGGATCTTTGTTTTGTTCTCTGATATATCCCAATTGCTTAGAACTGTGCCTATCACATGAGAGGCAACCAGAATACATTTGTTGAATAAATAGAATGAATATACTCATGAGCTAATTCAAAAAACAAATTGCTTGGCCTAGGATAATATGATATTAGTGAACTTATGTTGAGGCTTATTGATCCTAGCTTTTTTCCCTAGCTATTTACTAACCAATTGTTCATCTGTCAAGTCACAGCATACAATTAAACCTAACTTGGGACTAAATCCATGATTCTAAAATAATTCAGAGTTATCTTTTTATAAGCTTGTCGCCATCTCTTCTTTATGTTCCTACTAATGCATGCATTTCAACTTTTCAGAGCCAAACAATGGCTGTTGCCCAGTTTCCTCTCCGCTGTAAGCCTATTCACCAATACGACATCATTAATCCTTTCCACTGTTGCACATTTTTTTTTCTTTTTCTGCGGCTAAAAACTCAACAAACTATTTGTGCTACACTGGCACTGTTTAGATCATTTTAAATAATTATCCATTCTGCCTTTAGGCCAAAGCACTTAACTTGGGTCCACTCTAGCCTTGCCTTGCCTTTTGCCTTGCCTTTCTCTTTTCCTTTCCTTTCCTTTCCTTTAACTTTCCTTTCTCTTTCTTTCCTTCCTTCCTTCCTTCCTTCCTTCTCTCTTCCTTCCTTCCTTCCTTCCTTCTTTCTTGCTTGCTTTCTTTCCTGACAGAGTCTTTCTCTGTCACCCCCCAGGTTTAAGTGATTCTCCTGCCTCAGCCTCCTGAGTAGCTGGATTACAGGCATGGGCTACTGCACCCGACTAATTTTTGTATCTTTACTAGAGATGGGCTTTCACCATGTTGGCTAGGCTGGTCTTGAACTCCTGAACTCAGATGATCTGCCCACTTTAAGTGCTGGGATCATAGGGCTGAGCCACTGAGTCCAGCCCATTCTACTTTTTTTCTATGTTGTCTTGATATAGCTCTCTTTTGCTTAGTATCTTTATATGCTAAGTTTCAATATGAACCTTATGCCGGAAACTACAAAGAAACAGTCTATGAAAATCAATGACTCATTATTTTCCAGGGTGAGCATGATCCATGCCTAGTACTCTCAGTTAAAGGACAGTCTCTCAATACTTACCTTTAGGACATGCTTTACTGTTGTTGAGTCATTTGATTTCAAAAGGCCAGTCACATTTTTAGCCAGTTCCTCATGTATAGTCCTCTCCTTGCATTCCCTGGTCTTGAAGACAAACTGAAGAAAATCCAGAAAGTGAATGAAGTTACATACTTTAAAAAAATGAAGCTTTAGAAATTATGTCATATGAATAACTCATATCTCAAAATTATCTGCTCATGCCAGATCTTGCCACAAAATAAATGCAGGCCCAATGATAAGAGCAGTACACACCTGTTCCTATTTAGGACTTTGCACAGGTAGGGCCTTGCTCACCTAAGCTCTTCTCAAAACTCTTTGTAGAAATCAAGAGAAGGAGCCAGAGAGCAATTTTGCAAGTTCAAGGAAACATGGAGGGCTTTGACCCACCTACTTAGGACACATTCCCCTTCTCCTTCCTCCACTGGTAACAGGTGGCATGGTAGCAATTCTTCATCCTGAAAGGGTAGAGCACCCACTCAAATAGCCAAGTGGGGAAGCCGGTGCCTTCCAGAGGCCAGTAGGTGAGCTCCCCACAAGCCCAGGGTTTATCATCCCATGCTTAGACACATCTATCAAGGTGTTCATGAACATTGGCCATCAGTAAGATAAGAAATACTGCTTACTTTTTAAAAATTTCCACAAAAGACTGGTTTTGGCGTGCACCACTGAGTGCACATAATGGCCAGTTTTCAGTATTTCTTCATCTCTTTTAAGGATATCAATATCAATTTCAAATATAAAATGCTTATTACTGAATTATAATGTTTCACTTATGAGTTGGCTTTGCCTCATGGAAGGACATTTCTTCATAATTTTCACAATTCAGATTTCACTATAATTCAGAGTGAAGGCAGGAAAAAGAATGAATGGCTTAACACAGAGGCACATTAGCTTTTACATCTATAACTGTTTCTTTAAACTTTGTAGCACATTGGCATCTAACTTGTCTTGGTGGGATTTGACTTCTCCAAGTTCATCTCGAAGGAGAAAGATGAAGTTAATGGATGCATGAAACTAGATAAAACTAAGAATATAATTTTTCCCTCTCATGGATTATACCTCAGATGAGAGTAATGTCATCACCAATGAGCTCATGCCATGCACAGCTATTTAGCCTGAAGGGCATTTAAACTAGCACTGAAATATTCTTATTTTAAAATTCCAACTATAACTCATCAGTGCTACAAATCACTGTTAACCATGGCATTTAATTAGACGGATTTTAGACACGCATCTTTGAAAAAGACATGGTGTATGTGTGCATTTTGAATATTGTAGATGAAGTGAGTTAACAGCATTTAGCACCACTGAACTTGAAATGGTGTTTTGATGACTTCTGAATAAATATAAATTACATTGAATATCACATCTTTCAAGGACATTCAAGCACGCACTGTAACAAGAGTCCAATCACAGAATGATAGAGCTGAATGTTCCTTTGGTCATTTCATGTCATGTCACAAAGGAGAAGACTGAGGTTCAGAGAGGCTCATGGCTTAAGTTAACTATTTGACCTTGACTGGAATCTAGTGTCTTACTTGTTAGCTTAGTGGTATTTCCAGAGTAAAGTGAGAGTTGAGTATATTTATTAGGAGGTATTTGTTTTGGATATGTTAAAATGTATTACAAAATTGTTATCAGCTCCAAATTCCACATAGGTATATTTTTATATTTGAACCATTTAAAGTAAGCTAAATATTATGTTATAAAGTGAGATGGTCTTGCTGGGATATTTCAGATATCCTGGTTAAAAATAAAGGCCAATCAGGATGCATTTCTAATGGATCTCTCCAAGAGCCTCATCAGTAGAGTCTGAGATTTGTGGTACTCACAAAGAACTAGCCTTGGTAATCACAAAAATAGTGAAAATACCAGAGGTTCTTAATGTAATTTTCTTTCTTTCTTTTTTTTTTTTTTTGAGATGGAGTCTTGCTCTGTTGCCTAGCCTGGAGTGCAGTGGCACGATCTTGGCTCACTGCAACTTCTGCCTCCTGGGATCAAGTGATTCTTTTGCCTCAGCCTCCTGAGTAGCCAGGAGTACAGGCACACGCCACCACATCTGGCTAATTTTTCTATTTTTAGGAGAGATGAGTTTCACCATATTGGCCAGGCTGGTCTCGAATTCCTGACCTTGTGACCCGCCCATCTCGGCCTCCCAAAGTGCTGGGATTACAGGCATGAGCCACCGTGCCTGGCCCTTAATGTAATTTTCAATGATTCCACTGACATGAGGAAAATAATGTGTGTCGAAATGGAGATGCCTGTGTGTAAGATGGATTAAGGACTTTTTTTCTTCTTCTCAGTCCTTTTAAGGATTGAAATGAAACATTGGGAGAGTGAAAGTTCTCCAGGTGATTCTGTTGAATGTTAAATTCATCGATACTCTATAAGCTATGACCCTATCTTAGAGAGCAAACTAAAAAGGCATATTTGTAGGTGGAACTGGCTTTGTGCAGTTGAGATGTGGCTCTTGCTAAAATTATACCATAGAGAAATTATTGTGAAATAACTATTTTTGGCATATCGCCTGTGTTTAAAAAGGGCACACACTCATGCTTTGGTATTTGGGAAGACAAAGAACATTTCTGGCAGTTAGAAAACATATGGACATAAAAACCGCAATGAAAAAAATTTCCTTACAGATGATATCTCAGAGGAGTTTGCTCCAGAGTGCAATTTCTGGTTACTTCCTTTTACGGGAGCTTGGATTTTTGTTTTTTTAAACACAAGTTTCTGACACAAAAGAACTGAATTCTTCTCTAGTTATTTTTCTAGACATCTTGAATATATGAGTGTCTGTGCATACTTATTAAGAGAATATAGTTTTTTGATGAAAAATCCATCTCCAAAAGATTTAATCTATGCATAGGAAAAAATAGAGATTTAGGTCCTCTATGTATTATAAAGTAATTTAAGATACTCTTCCGTATTTCTAGACAGGTTCTTTCTTTTCATTCAAGAGGATGACATTTAGGTGGGAACTATGAAAGTGCAAACATCATCACAAGTTCACTGGCATTAATCCACAGGCCAACTGGAAATGAGAATAGAACGTCTCTGAGTGAACACTTGACATAGGACACTGGGAGAAGCAGTGCACACTGATGGAATGGGCAAGTGGTTCATGCCAGAAGATAAAGGACTTAACATACCAGAAGCAGGTACAAATATACAGTAACTGGGAAAATGAAATAATGCCTGAGAAAACAATAGAAAGAGCTAAGAAAACATTACAGAAGAAACACAGAGCATTCAACAAACCAATAGGAAAGTCTTCCTTAAATTAATGGGAATCTCACTTACTTGTCATGTTGACTTTAGTTTTCTCCTCTATCCTTTTATCTTCTCCCCATTTAAATATTTATTTGCACATGTACACATTATTTATACACTTAAAAATTCATTTAGCCCATTAACGCAAAGAGATGGAATTGTAAGTAGCTAAGGGGAATTCCTGATATTAGTGTGGTGGGCACCACTCAAAGGGAGAAAACTTCCCACTCACTGCAGACAGGAAATGAGACAAGCCACACAGCACAAGGGGATATGAACAATTTCCAGGAGGCAACTTCATACCTTAATATATGATTGGACAGAATGATCCAGCTGCTCCTCATGGCATTTGGCCACAATGTCAGTCAGAACCCTGGAAAAGCAAAGCTGATCAGTGGCCTTTCTGGAGAAGGCAGAAAAATCCCACTTTAGTTTGTCATTAGAGTGCTTCATAAATTGGGTCTTTAATAGTTACTGGGTGAATGAATGAACCAATCTCTAACTCTTTCCTTGCCCTCCTCACCCCCATACCCAATACTGGGTATTTAACAGCTATAGCACTGATTAGCCATTTCCTACTTTGAAACATTGAAGCACAAAGATATAAGTAGTGTCTTAGGGTTATGACATCACAGTGGAGACTTTTTGCCCAAGTTGAATGTGCTAATTATGGTCTGTGCATTTTTTGACACTATCTTTTTGCAAAAGGGATTATTTTTAGTACCTAATTTAAATATAAGACTTGTAATCTCAAGTTAATAATCATACTTCGTTTGAGAAGGGCTTGCTTTTCAACCCATAGGCACTATATACGTTTTCGGAAAAAGTAATTAGGCTAAGACGCAGTTGTTTTGTTTTGCTTTGTTTTCCCCTTAGCCGGGTTGGAGTTTCTAGCAGCAATGATTTAGAGGTCGATTCCTTTTCCCCGCATTAACACTACCAGCTGCTCCATGGCTATAGTGCTTAGGAATATCTCAGAATTTCAACAGATCTGTTAGCTGCCGTATTTAAGAGTCTTGCCAACACGGACACATTCGCATGTCGAAAGGAGTATGAGTTGAAGGCATAGTTGGGATCCTCTAATGTGGCTCCAGAACTGGATGGTTGTGGAGCCGTTAGAGATATTTAAATTTTCTAGGATTTCAGGCTCTGCTTTAAAAACTAGGCTAAGAACACTCATTTAGAGAAAGGTTATTAATATGTCTTTGAATTAGAAAGACACTGGAAATACTTCAAGGCCAAAGTAACATTTTTTTTTTTCCCAGAAGGCTATAACTAAGTTTTTATAAAAAATGAACAGCACAAATAGATGATTTAATAATTAATTCGAAACACTATAAAGAAGAAATTGTGATCTGTGAAGGCACTGGCCAGATTAAAAAAGTTGGAAGAATTTAGTATAGCCAAATTTAAAGTAAGAACAGTTAAAAAAATTTAATATTTAAAAAAAAACATGCTTGAGGGAATGCAAAACGATACAGCCACTCTGGAGAATAGGTACTTTCTTATATGTCAACATGTGACCACCCTATCCTCCCAGCAGTTACACTCTGGGCATTTACTTCAGAGAAATGAAGACTTATATTTACACAAAACCTGTACATGAATGTTCATAGCATGTTTGTTCATAATAGCCCTAAACTGGAGACACTCCAGATGTCCTTCAACAGGTGAATAATTAAACACACATGGGCATCCACATCGTGGAATATGACTCTGCAACGAAAAGGAGTAAACTACTGATAGTTGCAATGATCTGGATGAAACTCCAGAGAATTAGTTTTCATGAAAAAGCCAATTTCAAAAAGTTACATACTGTATGATTCCACACCTGTATGGAAGATGTTGCCAGTGGGGAAAACTGGGTAAAGGGCACGGGGGAAACTCTGAATTATGTTTTATAATTGCATATAAATCTGCCATGATCTCAAAATAAAAAGGTTAATTAAAAATAAAAGAAAACGCGGTCTAACACTTTACTGCTAATAATAAGAGATTAGAAGGTAAGGAGTCAAGAGTGGGAAATGCTTGTACTTGAGATGTGTTCAAGTAAATATAAACACACAATGGTAGATGGCTGTTTAGTTATATTCAAGAGTTTGTGTAGCTACAGTTTATAAAGTCCCTTCACTTAAGGTTGTGTTATGAATACCTGGTGACGGTTGTAGTTATTTCATCTTCATCATTCTGTACGAGAACTTTGAAGAGCTGATTCAAAATTATAGGCAGAAAACTCATGATTGCATGAATCTTTTCCACATTCAATAAGTTCTGTAGCAAATTGGCAGAAAAAAATAACAATTACATTTAAACATGTTCTGGATTCAAGTCCTGAAACTATAAAGCAGGCATCCCCAAACTACGGCCCGCAGGCCGCATGTGGCCCCCTGAGGCCATTTATCCGGCCCCCTGCCACACTTCAGGAAGGGGCACCTCTTTCACTGGTGGTCAGTGAGAGGAGCACAGTATGTGGCGGCCCTCCAATGGTCTGAGGGACAGTGAACTGGCCCCCTGTGTAAAAAGTTTGGGGACGCCTGCTATAAAGCTTTGAGAAGAAAGCACAAGGAGAAAAGCTTCATGACATTAGACTGGGCAATGATGTTTTGGATATGACCCTCAAAGCTCAAGCAGCAAAGTGAAAACAGACAAATGGCATTATATCAAACTAAAAGGTTTCAACAAAGCCAAGGAAACACTCAATAAAGAGACAACTAGAGAATGGAGGAAAATATTTATAAACCACATATCCTAGAAAGGGTTATATGGTTTACATAGAGTTTCTAGGGTTACATAAGGAACTCAATATGTAAAATATATATAAATACATAAAGAACTCAAAAAACTCAAAAGTAAGAAAACAAATAATCCAATGAAAAAATGGGCAAGGGACTCAAATAGACATTTCTCAAGAGAAGGCAGATGTACAAATGACCAACAGATATATGAAAAATGTTCAACATCATTAATCATTGGAGAAATGCAAATTAAAACTACAGTGTGATATCACCTCCTATCTGTTCAAATGGCTGTTATCAAAAAGGTGAAAGATAATACTTATTGGAGAGGATGTGGAGGAGAAGGAACACTTGCACATTGCTGGCAGGAATGTAAATGAAAATGGTATGAAGGTTCCTCAAAAAATTAAAAATAGCTCTACCATATAATCTAACAATCTCACTACTGGATGTCTATCCAAAGGAAATGAGATCAGTGTGTTGATGATGTCTATGTTCCTATGTTTATTGTAGCACTATTCACAAACGCCAAGATATAGAATCAACACAAGTGTTCATTAACAGATGAAATGGGTAAAGAAAATGCAGTACATAAACATGATGGAATACTATCCAGCCTTAAAAAGGATGGAAATTAGATCATTTGCAATGACATGGAAGAATGTGGAGTATATTATGCTGAATGAAATGAGCCAGGCACAGAAAGACAAATACCACATGATCTCGTTTATATGTGGGATCTAAAAAAGTTGAATTCATAGAAATAGAGAGTGGAATGGTGATTAACAGGGGCTAGGGAGGGAAGTGCTGGGGAGATGTTGGTTAAAGGATGCAAAATTTCAGTTAGGAGGAATAAGTTCAAGAGATCTATTGCACAACATGGTGATGATAGGTAATAAAAATGTGTTATATTCTTTTTTTTGAGAATAACTAAATATTTTATTTAAAATTTTTTTAATTTTTATTATACTTTAAGTTCTGGGGTACATATGCAGAATATGCAGGTTTGTTAAAAAATGTGTTATAGTTTTAAGAATTTCTAAGAGAGTAGATATTAAGTGTTATAACCATGAAAATTACATGTATGTGATATAATAAATACAGTAATTAATGAAGCTCTTACATAATGTATACATATTTCCAAACATCATACTGTATATGAAAAAGGTATACAATTTTTCTTTGTTAATTAAAAAATGAATAACTACATTAGAAAAAAATAAAGTATGTTCTGCTGGTATTTCTTTCAGAACTTGAATATGAGCACTATAGCCCATGTTTATCTGACTTTGGCTTTATTCTTTATTGCATTTAGCATGGGATATAGTCATGATGGTAATGTTGCAAAGACTCGATTTAATAACTAATTTAAAATAAATTGATTCTGATTTTCAATTATTTTTGTTTTGAAAAAACCTGATTTTTGGCTGTCTTTCTAGTCAAGAAACAGAAACTGTTCAGAAATTATGAAATAAAATCATTTACTCTCTGAATTGATAAGGTATTTAAAAATCTTGAGTAATAATCACCTCCCAGTTCACCAATCAGTGGAAAATAAAGGTCTCATTTGCCCGTTTTTACCCTGGAGGTCACTGAAACTACTTGCATGCTGTGTTACCTTACAAGAGCGGACGAAATTCGAGGTAGGTGACTGAGACATATCTTTCTCTCTTTTTTGGCACTCTTGGAAAAATGCATTCACATGTGGATCCTACAACAGCAAAACAAGTGTTTATTTCTGATGACACGTAAACTGTGTTGGAAACACAAACCGTTCTGATGTGAGGCAAGCATTTCTGTAGGACTGATGCCTTGAAGTGCAAATGCTTTATTAAGGAGTCAGAGGAACAACGCTTTGATGTGGACATTTCTGGCCTAGTGAGGCCTCTGCCTGAACTACAAAGCCCACTCTCTCTCATTTCATTCTAAGAGGTTTTGTTATCCTGTTCAATCACATGACAATGGCTGGAGAATTACTTCCTGTAGTTGTGCTTTTTGTTTTTAGAAAAATTTTCTTCATTTATCTTCCCACTCCTGCTTTTTCAGTAGACTCCTACCAATTTCTTCTACACCATCCCTGACACACATGATAATGCATACTCTTTAATATCCACAGGTGTATTTCCAGGCTTAGAATGCCTGAATTAGTACCATGTTAGAAAACTGACAACTCACATCTTTAGATAAAACGGACTCTTTAACACTTGAAGTTTACTTCCTGAAGAAGGCGGTACCTGGAAAATTCTCTAAGTTCTGCCCTGAGGGCGGGAGCTACAGAATTAAGCAGTAAGATAAAGAATTTGTGTGACGACACACTCTGAACGTTTCTCTGGCTTTCTATGATTCCAGAAAGGCATCTGGAGCTTGGGTTTCCCTCATTTCCCTCAGGTCACTGGGTGTGTGTGCTATTTTCTGTTTTCTAAATGCAGCTCTTTTTTGACTAGAGACAACTGTTCTCCTTTTAAGTATCACTTCACTGATTTGCCTATTTGGTCATTATTTATGGAAAGCTGACTGCATGCCAAGCTCTTAGCAGGCACTGAGAGAGGACAGAGCAGAGGGCAAGGCAGGCGGCCCGACCCCTTCCTCTGTGTATCTTCCATCATGGTGGGGAGGCCAGCACCACACCATGACTTCCACACACACCTGTGTAATCACATTTGATGAACGCTTCAGACACAAAGCAGGTGCCATCTGGATGAGTGACAGGATGGCCCAGCTTTGCCTGTTGGGTCAGGAAGCAGGGAAGGCTTCTTTGAGGAAGTGACAATTGAGTTAAGAGCTGAAGGATGGGTAGGAACCCACCAGGCCAGTAACGGTAAGGGAGAGTGGGAAAGCTTCCCTTCCTCACTGAACAGGGGCTCAGTGTCAAATGGATCACGGGGTCTTGGGGAAGCTAGTGGATGTTGCTTGGCCGGAGGGCCTTGGCTGTCTGAAAACTGAGATAAATGCTGCCAGCATGTGGGTGGTGAAAGTTGAGGCAGAGAAAGGGTGTGTCATGGCGAGTTAGAGACCTCAGCTAATTTGGAGAAAGAAGCTAGAAGCATAAGCAAGAGAAACTAAGAAGCTGCTGAGATACACAAAAATACAGGGTTTGGTGGAGATGGAGCATTTTGTGGAACTTGACCCAGGGCTGATGGCATCAGAGAAAAGATAGGTTTAAATAGTTGTGGGTGCAGGGCTGGGGATAAGAACTCAATTGGACTCGAAGCATCAGAGGTTGCCAAGAGAAATTTTGGTCCAACGTATATATGATACCTGTATTATTTCATTTTCCCTATGGATCAAGTATGGCTTTTAGATAAAGCAGCATGAAGCAAAAATTGAAAAGCAGATATACATGGAATTTAAGAAAGGAGAAATATATTTTATGTATTTGTAATAAGAATAGTTTAACTGTTGCCAGAAAACTCACATTGTGGTAAAATAAGCCTTCTTGCCATGGAAGGAATGAGTTTGTGGTAATTTAACAATGGTAATAATTATATGCGTATAGACTTCTGCAGTTCATGAAATATTTTGATCACATTTTGAAATATTTCTCCTCTGGATCACATTTGCTACAACCTTAGGTAGCAGAGACTCTGTTAATACCATTTTCTTGAGGAGGGAATGAGGACATCAGAACTAAAGTGACTTGCCCAGGTTCACTGAGCCAGAAATTAGGTGGGGTGGCTGTCAAGTGCAGTTCCGCCAACTTCGTGACCTTCCCATTAGGTGAGCCCTGGGAAAGCACTGGGGATTGAACTTGGTTTTCAGGTAAAGGTCTGAAGTCTTTATGTTTAACATTTAACATTTTTAACACCTGAGTGTTGTCAGTGGAAGCAAACCATACTCCAAGGGGTGTGTGATCCTAACATACTTTTGGTATTTTGGTCTGAAGTTTTATGGTGTCTGGGGTTAAGGGATTAGGATTCTATCTTTTTTGAGGGAGACATCAAATTATGCCCTTAACATTCTTCCTTAGTAGTATTCAGACATCTGCTTTCTGACATTTCATGAAATGATTAGATTCATCCTGTGAATATGGGAACCTCACGATGCTGTGAGTCAGAGAAAATGCAAGCTAGGTCAACATACTCACCTGAGTATTTATTGTTGATACAACAAATGTCGACACTTTGAAAAGTGGTTTGCCACCATCGACCCATTTAATGTCACTCCCGCTATGCTGCAAAATAAAGTTCGTTTACTGTTATTGTGACCATTTGAGAGAAAGAAAATAAGTAGATTATTTAGTTTATGTTAATGTGCTCTTATGATCCATTGATCTTGTATCACCATAGAGGTGGAAAATAAAAGATGCAAATACATTTAGCACTATTGGTAGATGAGACCAATATGATATCAGGATCATTTTTAACGGATCATTTCTAGTGGCCATAAGCTAAACAAGAGTCGTGGTATAAGGACAAGGCTACCCGGGACATATTCGCTGTGATCTTAATTTAAATAGCAGAGAAAGAATATAACCTTATGCCATTTCACTGGTATGCTTTTTTAAAATCTTAAATTATACATTATTCAATACCTTTCCGCTTGCAGAATCTTGAAAGCTTATATAATTAGGAGGCAGACTTGTTGCTATTGGGATATTGTATTCTTGAGAAGCTATCTGATTGTGTTTCATCAGAGGAAGCCAAGCATATCCAACTGTGTAAAGAAAAAACAAACAAAAATTTTGAGTATGAACTGCTATGGTGAGAAGTCACAATAACGCTATTTATTATTTATGAATACTAAACTTCATGAAAAACGATTCAGTAAATCAGAGCTTTTGAAATACTCTCCAAACCAATTCAAACAGAAGACATGTGACTATGCCTAAGATTGCTTCCTGGCGGTACCTGATGTTTCCAGAGCCTCCTTCTTTTTGGCGTTGGCTTTTGCATTGATGTCACAGGTGACGTGATAAAAAGAAAACAAAATATGGTGTTTCTCATGGAGTTGTGTTGGTAGCTCAATTTTCACCTGCAAGGAAATAAACCATAGTTGGACTGAGATTAAAATTACTTGCCCAAGATCAGAGCAAGACAAAGTATAGCTTTTAAAAATTCTTGTTTTTTTTTTTTTCTTTTTTGCAGACAAGTCTTCCTCTGTCTCGTAGACTGGAGTGCAATGGCACAATCCAGGCTCACTGATACCTCTGCCTCCCAGGGTTCAAGGAATTCTCCTGCCTTAGCCTTCCCAGTAGTTGTAATTGCAGGTACATGCCACCATGCCAAGCTAATATTTGTATTTTTAGTAGTGAAACAGGGTTTCACTATGTTGGCCAAGCTGGTCCCAAACTCCTGGCCTCAAGCGATCTGCCTGCCTCAGCCTCTCAAAGTGCTGGGATTACAGGCATGAGCCACCGCACCCAGCCTAAAAGTTCTTTAACTGAAATCTAGGTCCATGTTTAATAGTGTTGGATGCACTGATTTAATGCTGAATAAATATTGTTTCTGCTAGCAGTGATGTATTCACATGTTGATATTTTTTGCTTCTTTATTGTGATGGATGATGATAATTTAGAATACCTAGTGTTTCTCAGTAGATAATTTATGTTACTAGGGTATGGATTAAATACATGCACATACATATGCATAAACACACACAGATATAACTGCAGAATGTAGATAAGATACACATTGAAGAAGTGTCCTTAAGGGACACAAATTGAATAAAGAGTAAGTCCTTGCCTCCCAGAGTGCGGTTGGGACCAGTTGTATAACAGTCATTTGGAAGTTTGTTAGAAATGCAGAATTTTTTTTTTTCTTTTTTGAGACATGGTCTCGAATTTGTTGCCCAGACTAGAATACAGTGGCACAAACACAGCTCACTGCAGCCTTGACCTCTGGCTAACTTTTTGATTTTTGTTATTCATGTTGTAGAGACAGATGTCTTACTTTGTTGCCCAGGCTAGAGTCTCAGACACTAATCCAGACACACTCATTTGGAATCTGCCCTTTCATAGGATCCTCAGGCAATTCATATGCCCATTGTTGAGAAATATGATGTCGTAAATGGTGCAGCTTCCGCGTGGAATCTATCTCTTTTAAAACTAACCAGCAGGCCAGGCGCGGTGGCTTAAGCCTGTAATCCCAGCACTTTGGGAGGTCGAGGCGGGTGGATCACGAGGTCAAGAGATGGAGACCATCCTGGTCAACATGGTGAAACCCCGTCTCTACTAAAAATACAAAAAAATTAGCTGGGCATGGTGGCGCGTGCCTGTAATCCCAGCTACTCAGGAGGCTGAGGCAGGAGAATTGCCTGAACCCAGGAGGCGGAGGTTGCGGTGAGCCGAGATAGTGCCATTGCACTCCAGCCTGGGTAACGAGTGAAACTCTGTCTCAAAAAAAAAAAAAAAAAAAAAAAAAAAAAACAAATAAAACTAACCAGCATGTCCGTGTTACTGTGAGAACTAATGAGACATTTTGGGAAGTGGTCATGCTGTAGCTACACAAATAATGCTTCTGAATGAACATAAAATAAAAATTGAACTAGGTTAACAATATATCGAATGAGGAGCATACTCCCTATTTCTGGAAATAAATGTGTTCAGCTAACTCTCTACATTTTATTGTACTTTTGAGTTTTCAAAGCCCTGCCACACACGTCATTATTTCGTTTTTCCCAGTAGCCTTGTGAGGTAGAAAGGCACAGTGCTAGGAACACGGCTGCACATGTTAGGGGGCTCTGGGTTACTGCCAAGGTGGTGTGGTCAGCAAGAGGATCTTCCAGGATAAGAACCCACATCTTGGGATCATCGTTTTACATTGGAATGCCAGGATCCTGTTCAGGTAAGTGGCAGGCAGCTCACTATCAGCAACCGAGTTGTTCCCAGAATTGTACATATTCTCACATGAAAAAGCTCATGGATTTCATGAGGCTTCCAGGAAACAAATGAAAATAAGAAAGATTAAAATACTTAACAGTAAGAATATTAATTTTTTAAAAATCATGTATCTACAGAAAATGTATCTTCCCGATGGGCTTTGTCAAAGGGTCAACTGATAACACTAAATATTCTGCAATGTGGTCATGGTTTTCCCTTAACTGTTTTTCACTTTCTGTCCTGAATTTGTGGCAGGAAAATTAAACGTATATGGAAGAGTGAAATAAGGTCAGGCAGGTAGTTTCACTGGTGTTCTTTTAATTAGTTTTTAAACAATTAATGTCCACAGTGCGGAAGGCAGAAAGACACCACCCCCTAGATGTCCTCCACGTTCTAACCCTGCCAATATGCTACCTTACATGGTAAGCAGGACTTAGCAGATGTGATTTTAAGATAAGGACCATGAGATGGGGAGATTATCCTAGATTTTCCAAATGAGGACAGTGTCATCACAAAGGTCCTTGTAAGAGGAAGGCAGAGTCATAAGAGAAGTGAGAAAAGAAGCCAAGGTCAGAGTGACGGGATTGTTGGGAAGGTTCAAAAGCCAAGGAATGTAGGCAGCCTCTAGAAGCTGGAAAAGAATAGGAACTGGAATCTTCCATAGAACCTCCTGAAGTCTTGGAGCCCTGCTGCAAGATCAATTTTAGGCCTGTGAGCCATTTCAGACTTCCGAACACCAAAACAGTACGATAACAATTGCATGCTGTTTTAAGCTGCTAAATGGAGGTAATGTGTGAAAGCAGGCATAGACAACATCTACAAAAGCTGTGATATTGTGGATATTAGCAGGTCACACTAGTCAGACCTTTACTTTATGGTTAGAAATTAGATTTTATCACTGAAACTTGTTTATCTAAAGTTGTTTGTAATGTAAGCTAACAAGCATAGTAATTGACCAGAAGCCCAGTGACTTTTTCCATGTGTTAGAGCAGAATGGAGAAGCTTCAGGCTCTGGAATCACATGGCTTGGTTTGATTTCTCTCACTTATTATGTGATATTGTTGGGAAGTAACTTGGTAAAGTTTCTTGACTTCTCCGAGCCACAGTTTTCTCATCCATCAAATAGGAAAGTAACGGTAACACCAGCTTCTTGGAATTACTGTGGGGATTCAGTGAGATGAAGTGTGTATGGAATTTAGCTTGAGGCTTGGCACGTAGCAGGAGTCTTGCAAGTTGGCCAGGGCAAGGCTTGTTCCCTGTTATGTGTAGAGATGACGTCCAAGATCACTTAAGTTCAGGCAGGTTATAAGTAATGGAATTGGCTTGGGTTCTAGTTTTCTGCTCTTCCTTATGACATGAAATGCTGCTATTGATTGGTAAAGCTATTTAACACAATCTCTTCACTGGCCAGTAAAATAAGAGAAAAAAATACTCACTTAAAAAGAAAATTTATAATAAAAGCATTTTAAAAAATCCCATTTTTAAAAGGTCACTTCTGTCCTGAAATACATGAATTTGCAACACACTCCTGGAACAACTGTCAATTAATATAGTTTGGAAATCTTGTTAAGTACACACTTGCCAAGGCATATCCTTAACCAGATGAGGTCTAGAGAGAGTGTTTCTCACTGCACGGTTATCTGACCATTCACCCACCTTTCTTAGGAGCCTCTGTGGGCAGTGGAGGGCTGGCCCTTACCTCATCTGAGAAATCCGGATTCTGGGAGTGATGCAGAACTGCTGTGTATGCGGCTGAGGTGAAGAGGGGCCCTCCAGGCTTTCCATAAATACACTGTTTAAAAAGTTATGAGTTGAACAATTATGTGTCTGAAATTATCCCTGGGTGAAAAAAAGGCCATAACTCTTCAGTTACCAACTCTGGGATGATGGCAAGCTTTGTGATAACTTGCCAGGCTAAGCTGGCATCTAATTAACCTTTAACTTCTTTGGCCTACTACCCTGCGTTTATTATACGATGGGAGCTGCTGAAGATAATTTGATGGGTTTTGTTCATCATATAGATAATACACCAGGGCCAAATACCTGTGAGACAGGAATAATACAGAGTGGCCATAAAGGAACAGACAATTCCATGCAGAGGTTTCACACGATTAGCAAAAAGTATACCGTTGAAGTAGCCGCATAAGTCAGTGGCCAATAAGACCCCCAAAAATAAGATGTAGGTCAAGCTGGCTAAGACCAACTACATCCAGCATGGTGCTGGATTTGACCTAGGTTTCTCCTAGGACCTCATGCTCACTAACATACTAAATCACACCCCCACTAGCATCTGAGCAGTTCTGAGAACACCCATATTTGGCACAAATATAGGTGGCACCACAGTTCTGAGAAATCTTCATCTTACTTCAGAAATCTTCATGAATGTTCCACCCTGTGGTTAAAGAAACCCATAAAGACAGAAGCCCTAAACTTTCTTGCAGACGACTGTCCCTCTTGAGTACACCCACACTCTTCTTTCCTGAGTAGGTACTTTTTGCTTTGCAGTAAATCTCTGTACTTTCACTTTTTTCTGAGTCATCCTTGAATTCATTCTTGTGACAGTGTCAAGAGCCTGTTCACCGGCTGGGGTTGAGGTCCTAAATACAGTGTTTAAAAAGTTATGAACTGAACAATTATGAGTGTGGGAAATTATCCCTGAGCAGAAAAAATGGTCAGACTCTTCAGTTACCAAGCCCAGGACAACAGCAATGGCTCAGACAATGACCTGGGACAATGGTCAGTGTTTGGGGACCTCCCTTAGCCCAAGGGTATCATGTGGACCAATGTGACTTTCGATTTCCATGGGATAAGTGCTAACTTGTTTAAGACTGATTCCTGTAGAATGGCTTCCTGAACAGGCCCTGATATGGTTAGGCTTTGTGTCTCCACCCAAATCTCATCTTGAATTATAATCCCCACATGCCGAGGGACGGAAGTGATTGGATCTTGAGGGCAGTTTCCCCCATGCTGTTCTCATGATAGTGAATGAATTCTCAAGAGATCTGATGGTTTTATAAATGGTGGTTTTTCCTGTACTTGCACTCTCTCTCTGTCTCTCTCTCTCTCGCCTGCCACCATGTAAGACCTGCCTCTTCCCCTCCCACCATGACTGTAAGTTTTCTGAGGCCTTCCCAGCCATACAGAACTGGAAGTAAATCAAATCTCTCTCTCTTTTTCTTTTTTTATAAATTACCCAGTCTCAGGTAGTATCTTTACAGCAGTGTGAGAAGCGAGTAATACAGGCGTCATAGAACCAGCTCTGGTCTAGAGTTAAGGTCTCGTGCAGCCACAAAGATTGGTTGGACCCCAGCTCCTGACATGCCAGCTTCTGAGATAGGCTGGTTATGGTCTCCACCACAGTATGCTACTATTCTGTCTAGCCCTGAATCAGGCCAGGGCCTGTGATATGACACTTTTTTATAACTTATAAGCCCCCTTTGTCCAAAGCTCAGGACTTCTCTTCTGGAGTCTGACATTTGGCTTTGCTGTATCTCTGTGTGGTGTTTTAGAATGCAGTGAAGCAGGGGACCCACACACCAGTGATTGTTCTTCGTTTCTAGAATTTTCCCATAAAAACACTGTTCTACAGGCCAGACATGCTTGCCATCTGATCATTGCCTCTGTTTGCTTGAAACTATATTTCACCTGAATTTTTCTCTCCTGATGCTAACACTAGCTTGGAGTTTGGTGCAAGTGGATGCTGACAGTGCCTCAAGACTATTAAAAAAAAGCTGTCTTTATTCTGCCTGATTAATTCGATCACTCAATTGATTATTGTTCTTCTGAATAATGCTGCAAATCAGAAGATCCAATCTGTACCTGGTAGTGTGCTGTTAAGAGTCTACCTCAGAGAATGGTCCGGGTTAGTTAGAAATTAGTTTTGTCCTCTACTACCTCATACCTTTGATTTGCTGAAACTGTTAATCTCGCCAGCAGGCCCACTACAAATAATTTCCCCCTCAATTTTCATGGGTTACTTTATGTTGTTTGAAATGCCTAACATAAAAGCAGCATACACTGTATCAAAGACGAACTCTAAAAAATGCCATTCAGTTGCAGTTTTATAGAGTAAAATGGCACTTCATGGTTTTATGGATTTTACCAAATTACATGATCAAAAACTGGGCTTGACTTCCCAGAGCCATTTTTCAGTTCCTCAGGTACTTGGCCACGTGCACCTTCCATAACAGTGAGCATCCCACAGGCATCCCTACATTAGCCGTCGGGCCAGTATGCAGCAGTGCTTCTGCGCAGACCACACGAGGGCCAGCTGGGATGTTCTGTTTTAAATCAAGCATGCTGAACCGAGAGTCAGGCTAATCTTTGAAAAAGGCAACGTCTTCCACAGGGGAGCCTTTGCGTTTATTTCACATTAGAATGGTTTCCTTTTTTTTCCCCAAGTCATGAAAATCTAGAAGAGCAACGAGACTGGCATTTCTAATACAGCTAGTTAATGAGGGCTGTTAAATCAGGTACGTTTCAGATATAAAACAAATGTATTAAATCACTGCTCTTTCAAGCACACTCACAAAAAGCCCTGCAATGGTGGAAAGAATCCCTGCACCTGCCTTCCCCCTTTATGCTGGGTCCCTTTGCTGACTTGGCTCACCTTCAGGGGCTTGGCACTTTCTTCATCGGAATTTTTGAATTCAATGCACACAGTTATATTTCGTGCCTGGAATTACAGAGAGAAAAAATGGAAATTGTAATTTCCCATCAAATAACATTGAAAAACCCAAGTGCCTAAAATAAGTAGCCTCTAATTAAATCTGAAAAATGTAGAATACCCAACATTTTCTTGTGACATTATCTGTAATGTTCTGAAGTAACAGAAGAATCTGGAGAGAGTACTTGAAAGTAAAAGCTCATATTGAAAGGGGGCAGGTATGCTATTTGTAGAATATCTTAAGAAACTGAAAAAAAATTGTCCAGAACAAAATTATTTCAGACTGATTTAGAAAAGATTATTAATATGCTACGAAACTGCATCCTTAAACACTTCTAAGATAAAATTCAGCACTGTCTCTTACTAAACATTTTCTCCAAATGGTTTTCTATGAGAAAGTGTTGCCATATAGTAATTTGTATTTGCACATTCAGGAACTATCTTATATGGTCTAAGTATGGTGAAAAGAAAAGATGATATCTCAGAAACTTATGTCATACCTTGTTGAAGCATTTCTGGCTATCATACTTGAGGTGTTTGGGGTAAATGTAAATTTGATTTTTATATACTCTATAAGGCCGACAATACTTTGTTGAGTCGTAAACAAATTCTTCTATTTCCACTGTGGGATCTGTTTGAGCCATCATATTGAAAGGCTTGACAGGGATAAAGGACGATGTTACACAGTCTTAAAAAATCAGAAAATAAGAGTTTGTCATTTAATATGGTTCTTTTAAAGTGAAC
Organism: Saimiri boliviensis; assembly: GCF_048565385.1. Lineage (NCBI taxonomy): Eukaryota > Metazoa > Chordata > Mammalia > Primates > Cebidae > Saimiri > Saimiri boliviensis. Next base: position 16,456,512 of record NC_133453.1, on the reverse strand, counting down.
AATACTTAACATATTTTAAAATGAACCCCCTGAAGATAGACACTCTAGGCTTGTAGAGCATTTGATATTAACTTAAGCTAGCATGAAAAATTTGTAAGAGGTGGGCATGGCAGATTAACAAGCTACATTATTTAATATCAAAACTGATGTCTCAGAAAAACCAGTAAGTCTTTTAGATGGATTTATCAACATCTTCTTTTTGTATTGTTTCCCATAAAAATAAATTTTATCTAATGAACCACTGAATATAATAACCAGCTATTTTAAGAAATAATCCATGAATCTTTGCTATAACACTATACAAATATTACAATCCTGATACGTGACTGAACAAAGCTTTGTCCAATAGATCGATTACTGATAGTAGCAGATGGATTAATAGCAATCTCTCTCTATGAAATAGATTTCACAGAATGGGTGAAGTCCCTCTCTACATAAGTAGATGCAGTTTATTTATTTTTCTCTTCAGTTTTTACCACTTTTTTAAACCTACCCTTGGAGGAACAGTTTAAGAAAAAAATGATTAGGAATGTATAAATCAAAACTCCTGTTGCCAGTTTGAAGGCTGGAGTTGTGATATTGAAAGAGCAAGGCCTTCTACCTTCCTTTACCCCACCTGGAATCTGACTGTGTTCTAAAAAGCAAAATGATTAGCTACAAGTGCTTGAGAATCAGATTACAGTTTTCTTTTTTTAAAAACCAATTATAATATTTTATTATGTGTTAAAATTTCTCTAATTTCCTACCACTCTTCCAAAGAGAATATTTAATGCCTCATTTGTTGTGTTTCCTTTCCATAGGTAATAAAAGCAATAGTCCCAAATCAGGTAGAGGAAATGGCTTAGTTTATCTTCTGCTTTTTCACACCAATCAATATAAAAATGATTTGGAGCCATGTCTTAAGTTAGAATGCTCATTACATTTCGTATTAAAATGATTTGTAGAAAGTTACAAGGATGGAAAACTTAATAGTGCAATGGTAATCCAAATATCCCATGGCAATAGTCCTCTCCTTGTTTAGAGTTCGTTATAGAAGGACTTAATTCATTTTTTTTTTTGCTTTGCTGAGAAAGCCATTAAAAGGTAGAATCAGAAATAACAAAACAAACCAATTGTACCACTTAAAAATTAAATTCTGAATCTCAAGTTAACAGAAGCTCCTTCTAAAAGTTTTTGCTGACAAGATTTTTGACCATATTCTGAAAAACATATATGCTCTCTATATAATAATGCAGTCTGACAATATTTCAGTTATAATCACTGCATTGCCACTTGAGTGGTTACACACAGTGTTCAGAGTAACCCTCTGGCAGCACAGTATGGCAGAACCAGCCTCTATTTTGAGTAAGAGGAACTGGGTAGAATATGTTCTTCCGTTACGGGTTGTTGGTTTGTTAATCTATCTGAATCTGACTTTCCTCCTTTGCAGCCCTCCAGGGTTTTGAGAATGAAATGACATAATTTAATACTTTGTTGGATGCATGGTGCATACCAGCTAAATGTTAGGTTTCCCTGAATATAGTTCTTGCCCTACAAAAATCATCATCTTTCTTAATGAAGTAAAAAGAAGCCCCACATTTCTATAGCATCATGAATTCCAATTCCATATATTTCAACTTTTTAAAAAAACAACAACAAAAAACCGTTGTAATCAACCAACCAACCAACCAACCAAAAAACCACACTAAATATTCAATATTCAAAACTCTGCAACCAAACCATGAAATCATCATACTTGGATGCTCCAAAGGAACGTTGTCAACAGCAACATCCAGGCTTCCAGGAATGGTCTGCATTTTGCTTATTCTGTCAGCCCTGTAAGAATGCATGAACAAGGAAACACACACACACACACACACACACACACACACACGCAGAAACACACACACACACAGTATTATTCCAATTTTCAGGAAAAAAGCAGTCATCTACAATTCTTTGCTTTTTCAAAGGTAAAGAGCAGACTCTCAAATAATCTTGTGAATGATTTTGTTTAGTTAGTTTAATTTTGCAAACTAAAATACATGTGAAATTGCAAATAAAAATGCAAATTGGGAAGGGATCAAGCTATAGATTTTCTGAAAAAGATTTTAAGTTTATTTCCTACTACTTCGGATAACATAAAAATGATCAAAAAAGTACGAGAGTAAATGACAGAGTTTTTCTTAACAAAAGCCAGTAGTATTTAAACTGGCTTAAGTGATTCACTCTCAAAATGCATTTTAAGAAATTTTGAGGTGGCTCACACCTATAATCCCAGCACTTTGGGAGGCCAAGGTAGGCATATCACGAGGTCAGGAGTTCGAGAGCAGCCTGGCCAATGGCGGAAACCCTCTCTCTACTACTGATACAAAAATTAGCCAGGTATGGTGGTGTGCACCTATAGTCTCAGCTACTTGGGAGGCTGAGGCAGGAGAATTGCTTTAACTCGGGAGGCAGAGGTTGCAGTGAACCAAGATTGCACTACTATACTCCAGCCTGAGAGACAGAGATTGACTCAAAAAAAAAAAAAAAAAAAAAAAAGGCTTTGAGAGCAAGCTTGGTTTTTGCTACAATTGCTAAGTGGATGGCCCGTAATCTTCCTCATCATCCACAAGCAAGGAAGACAGGGTCCCTTCCCTGAGCGCTGTTTCTTCCGCTCTCTCCCACCCCTATAGTGTGTGTGGACACCCGTTTCCCAGCCGTTTCCCACTCACATGCACTCCCTGGCTCAAGTCCTTGCATTTCCCTCCCACTCTCTCTCTATTAAAACCTCTTGCCGGCCGGGCGCGGTGGCTCAAGCCTGTAATCCTAGCACTTTGGGAGGCCGAGGCGGGTGGATCACGAGGTTAAGAGATCGAGACCATCCTGGTCAACATGGTGAAACCCCGTCTCTACTAAAAATACAAAAAATTAGCTGGGCATGGTGGCACGTGCCTGTAATCCCAGCTACTCAGGAGGCTGAGGCAGGAGAATTGCTTGAACCCAGGAGGCGGAGGTTGCAGTGAGCCGAGATCGCGCCATTGCACTCCAGCCTGGGTAACAAGAGCGAAACTCCGTCTCAAAAAAAAAAAAAAAAAAAACAAAAAAAAAAAAACCTCTTGCCAATCTTCCTTTAGAGTAGTATGGAAGCTTCTGAAAACAGTTGCAAATGTTATCCTTCTCAGGAAATCTACTTTGAAAGGTGCAATAATTACAGTGGAAGGTCAGAGTCAGCTCTTCGCAGCTTGTGAGAGCTGAATGTTCAGTTTTCAGGAATTTTGCTTGACAATTAAACACAACCATTAATAAAAATTAAGTTATATAAACTTATCGTTAAACAATTTAAATTAAACCCAAAAGTAATAAGTACCCAAAAGTCACCACTTTGTGATTATTTTACTACATGATAAGATTATCTGTACACCTTTAACTGTATGGTGGAAAGGCTATATTATGGTGTATATCTCTTCCTAACCCTATGTTCAATGAAGCCCCATTGGTGGGTTGGAATCAGCAATGATAGGAGTATTCACAGCATAGCCACCAGTCATCAGTACAAGTTCGTTATTTCCTTGGAGAGTTGGTTGTGAAACATTTGTCAGCACCCCACTGAGAATAAAAGCCATAAAGTGTGAAGCTGACATGAAATAATTTAATATCAGCATTGCACTGCAAATTCTAAGGTACCCTTTTAATTGTCACAGTAATAACTTTCCTTGCTATTTACTGATAACATGGGTTTTTTAAGAGTTTTTTTTTTTTTTTTTCCTGTTTATAACAGATCACTCCAGAACCTTCTGCCTATTCTCTTCTGCTCAGCATTACAGCTTTTCACACTTCAGTATACTGGCAAAAAGGTAAAGAGGAAAGGCTAGGCTTTAGGAAATCTATGGTATGACTTTGGCCAGGATGTTTGATTACCTTAAAGGGGAGGAAACTCTCTCCATGTAAGAAGTGGTCACTTTTTTTTTTTTGAGACAAGGTTTCACTCTGTCACCCAGGCTGGAATGCAGTGATGCAATAGTGGCTTACTGCAGCCTCAACCTTCCAAGCTCAAGGGATCTTCTCACCTGAGCCCCCAGAAAAGCTAGGACTACAGGCACATGATACCACACCCAGCTAATTTTTAAAATTTTTGTTAGAGAAGATGTTGCCACTGTGTTGCCCAGGCTGGTCTCGAACTCCTTGGTTCAGGCCATCTTCCTGTCTTGGCTTCCCAAAGTGTTGGAATTACAGATGTGAGGCACTGTGCCTGGCAAGAATTGTCTTACAGCATCAAAAAGAAGTTAGATTGCTTCCAGACTCCTCCCAGATGTTATTTTCCATTTTTGTTTTGCTTTCTAAGGTTATTTTTCCCAGAACAACAACATCAACAGCACATTGGGAAAAACTTCTCTTCTTGTCTCATAGAGTATATCCTCTACAGAAGCTGCAGAAACTATCAATTGTTCTTGCTTTATAATATTATATTATTTTCATTTTGAATAAATGAATGGAGGGATACGAGATTGTTGATTCTTTGATGGGAGAGGCAGAGAGTCAATATCTGGGAAAGGGCAAAGTGTACAAGAATACTGCAGAGGGCCAGTAGTTCATGATAAATAGCTTGTAATGAAAGACCTCGTCATCATTAGATGTTGGATGTATGGTTATTATTTTAAGAAATGTTGTGGTATGTATATGTTTCCTCTTTTGGCAATAATTTCCACTGTCTTTTCTAAAACTATTGATAGAGCTATTATGAGTGATTATATTTACAGAAAATAATTGTTAAATCATGGTCCTAAAATTCCTTAATACTCTTCCTACTGAGAGATGTCTATGCCCCCTTCCTTCAAATCTAGGTTCTGTGTCTGGTTCTCTGTGACAGGTGACTATGGCAGAAACGGCACAGTAACAGCTTCTGGCCCCAGCCTGAAATCAACAGTGGTCATTTCCTGCCCCTTGAGACACTTACTTATAAAACCAGCCACTATGCCACAAGGAAGTCAAAGAATCTCATAAAGAGAATCCCTCAGAGAAGGACCCAGATCTCTAGCTCACAGCCCCCGCTGAGCTTCCAGCCAGCAGCCAGCACCGACTGGCCAGAAATGAGCCATCTTGAAAGTGGATCCTCTGACCCCAGCTGATCTCTCTCAGCCCATGCCTTGTGTGGCAGAGATAAGCTCTTCTCACTCAGATGTGCTCAAATTGTGGACTCAGGAGCACAATTAGTATAGTAATGTTGTTATTTTAAATCATAAAGTTTTGAGGTGGTTTGTTACACAGCAATAAATAACTGACGTAGTTTAACATTTCACAGTTGTTCCATATAATTCTAGCAATTTTTACTTTTGTGGCACTGTTTGGGCATATGTGGAGTCATCTGAAAAATATCTGCTTTCTGGAGGTTTGAGCATTCGAGAAATCAGATCCTCAGGTATTTATGAGGCAATAACAAATCAACATGGCTCATTTATGTGAATTTCAAGAGTATAAAAATCCATACCTCCTGTAATCTGACACTAGTTTTATTAGGTCCTCGGTTGAAATCTTGTTGCTTTCTTGTCTATACAATGGTGAAAATCTTGAGTCTCTGTCCACATTTCCCTGGTTGTCCTTAAATACTGATCTGAAAGAAAATATTTATTCAGGTTGGTATTTGAGTATTTTTCATGAAGTTGTATGTTTAAGGTGACTATATTAATTAAACTTCTTATTTATAACCAAAGGAACTCTAAGAGCTTATAAAATAAAAAGATAGAAAACTTATTGTACAAATGTTTCATTTATACACTTTTTTTGTTATCTTTAATTTCTTATTTTTAATTCTGTATCCAAAGTAATAACATTCCATATTTACAATTATATATTTTTTATGATATCTCACATTTAATAACTTGCATCAAAACCTTGAAATATTAAGGAAGTGGAGAAGAACAAGAACATATGTTGTTTATTTAAATTATTTCTTCATGATACCTTAAACCTGGGCAGAACAGAGTCACTTCAATTTGGGTGGCACTACTGGGATTTACGAATAGTGGCAGAGGGATAAGGTTGTATATGTGAGTGTGGAAAGCCATACTCTTGACACATTTTCATGGAGTTAAATGTGCCCATGTCCTAACTTTTAGGTCAGAGACAAAGATAATATGGAAGGCACCTGAGTCAGACTTTTGTTTTAAAGAAAGAGAACACTATGAATGCCAGCCACTTGTTTTCTTCCATGATGTATTTCATTGGAACCAAGGAAAGTTAGGCTTAGTTGAAATACATAAATTGTTTTTGTCCAAATAATACAGTAATGTCAGGTAATACTTGCTTCACATATGCACCATGCTTAGATGTCAGTTTTAGATGAAGTTTCTCATATCTCACTGTACAATGTGTGATTAAAAAAATTAGACCCATATATTTTCTTCAATGTTAGAGAAATATTGAATTCTTACTTCAATGTTAGAGAAACACTGAATTCTTACTTCTTCTAATGTAGGGGCTTAACTAGAATATTTTATCACTCTTTAAGTTAACCAAAGAATTTAATGCACAGGCTGAAATGGCCATTTAAATGGATATCAGGTCATACAGCTTTGGTATTAAATAGAACACTAAAAGAAAATGGGCCAAGATTTTATCAGAATGATATTTTTAGACGCCTTCATCTTGTCTTCTCATGTTTCCTCTGTTAAGTAGTGAATGAGGGAAGGTAAAAAGGCAAATAACCTTGGGGAGACAATAAAAATATTAAACATGAACATTATTCTTATTTAAATATTCTAAAGGGCTTTTGTTTCCATGTATCATGTGTTGATACTAACATGTCACAATTTCCAGTACGAGAGAAAGCTAAACTGAGCTTGGGCAATAGCTTTTTAATTAACTAGTGACTTCCCTTTATTGATAGATGTGAATTGTGGACTTAGTTTTCTGTTATCCACAACTCTCTCATGGAAATTGCTCACTTACATTGAACACTTTTCAAAAAGAGAATGAAGAGTACAGTACCATAGGAGAAGTTTTGCTCACATTGCCGTACAACCTGTGGTTGCTCAATAAATACATAACTGGCAGGAGTAAAAAGAGTGGACTCATCTACACGGATGGTTTTGTGATGGCTGGAACACTGCCCAGTTCCAGCTGCTACAGTTGAGCAATGATCAGTATATTGTGAGGGTCTCAGCACCATGATATTTGGGTTATGATCATATGAATCATAAAATATGACCCAGCCATTCCAAAACCATTTGTATAAGTTTTTTGTTTTCTTCACCAAAGGAAAAGAGCCTTAGGTGTCCCTGATAGATTCATTCACAAATAGCATGAATGACCATTACGTGTAGAATGAAGTAGACAAACTTTTTTTGTGGCTATGTAAGAGAACACGTAAAAGCGGCTTTCAGACAGCTGAAGATTATTTTGAAAAATAAATTATTGAATAATTAGAGCCCTAAAAAGACAGAAGGAAGCACTGTGGATTGCACTTGGATTTTTGTCACTGGAAGGATTCAAACAGAAGTTGGACAACCATTTGTTGAAGACGTTGTCAGTATGGGAATTAAATGATAGTTGCACTGTGCACCTTCCACAACTGTAGAGATATGAGAATAAAATGTTTATTTTAATTTTGCTTAATTAAAAAAATTCAGCATTGAATGCTGTTCTATTTAGAATATCAAATGAGATAGTCAAAGAAATCACAAAAGAGCCCTGGCATGGATGTTGGCACATATGATTCTGGGGATGATATGCATGGAAAGAGATCCATTCACAACCCAGACACATTTGGAAGGGTCAATTTTCTCCTGAATCAATGAGTACAAAATACTCTGTGTAGTCATCTGCGTATGTTCTCTATTCCTCCCTCAAGGATAACCTTTTCACTGTAAAATGGTACTGCAGCTGGTGCCAAATATAGGAACACCAAATTAATTTCAGAAAAAGCGTTGTTCACAGCGATGAGCATCTGCGCGTACTGCAGTGGGAGGGATGATTAGATGTGGATAAAACTATGGTCATAATCTAACTTTTCAATTCTACTCTTTTAATTACAGTTGATTGTAAGGGCCAAAATGTCTTAGGGTACGCTGAAGGCTATACTGCCAAACAAATTGCTATCTAGAAAGCGTAACAGGAAGGAGCAGTAGCCGCAGAATCAGCAGTACCAATCGGGTATTGAAGAATATCAGGAAACTGGCGATGACATGGGCAACAACCAGCCTTCCTCTGATTCGTTCACGTTTATTTGAAGTAGTTTCCACATTGTGAAAGAGAAATTAAAATCTTTGGCTGGATCTTTTGCACTTTTTTTGTGGTTAGGTAATCCGAGTCGTATGACATGTTAGAACTGTACTGCTAACTATCTCAGTTGTCAGATAAATTTATGTGGAAGTAAATCACATATGTATATATACAGATTGGTGGTGTTTCCTAAGCTACAACCAGACCAGTAATTGGGCATTAATATGGTATAAGCTTGTGCTTTCATTGGCTTTCCTGTTCTAGGAATGATTTCAATAGTCAGTCATACTGTCAGCCTCTCTAGAGACTTCATCTGTCTTTTTTTCAGCATTACTAGACAACTTCTAGTTGTCACTAATGGATTGCCACTTCTCCTAACTTCTCAGGTTCTTTCAATAATGGGTAATTCTTTGACTTCTCTCTTTTATATTGTTCTTCATTGCCCCAAATTTATTGGAAAAGGGGACTTGTTGAAGTAGACATGATCTCTGTAAGTGACTTTTAGTAATAATAATATTAGAAAAATGATTTCTAAAAATAACAATAGTTATTTTTAGTACATAGCTCATCAATCAAGGATTGATGAGTACATAGCTGTGCTCATCAATCCTTATAATGGTAAATTAGATATTCTTATTTTCCTCTTTTGTATATTAAAAATATAGGTAAAGGCAGGTTATGAATAACTTATCCAACTTCACTTGGCTAATAAAGGATCAAGTGTTTTTTTTTTTTTTTTCTTTTTTTCTTTTTTTAGAGACAGGTCCTCACTCTGTTGCCCAGGCTGGAGTGCAGTGGTACTCTGCTGTAGCTCCCTGTAACCTCCAGCTTCTGGGCGCATGTGATACTATACTCCCATCTCAGCCTCCTGAGTAGCTAGGACTACAGATGTATGCTACCACCTTTAGTTAATTTTGTAAATGTTTTTGAGAGATTGGCTCTCACTATATTGCGCAGGTTGGTCTAGAACTCCTGGCCTTAAGCGATCCTCCAGGAGGCCTTGACCTCCTAAAGTGTTAGGATTACAGGCATGGACCACCACGCCTGGCCAGAGTTAGGATTTTTGAGCTCAGCTCTGTCTGGCTCTAAAATACCTGCTTCTAAAATCTCAGAGCAATGATGGATCCTTAAAGTGAAAAATGTGTGCATGATTATCATTTTTTTTATACTAGAATATGTCACAACAGACATCTTGCCTCTACTTGCCCCAGCAGGTTTTCTGGAGGGAATTGAGAGTGCTTAACAATATCAAAAATGTTTAATCAGTGAATTCTAACTAGTTAGCCTTTCTCTTGAAGCTTATGAGAAATAAAAACAAATTCATTACAAAGGGTTCTGTATGTCTAAATCCCATCTTTTTCATGCAGAATGTCCTGGCAGTAGTTGCTCCTATAGAAAGAGATAGAAAAGGGAGGATAAAGTACTATCCACGAGCTATTTTATGCCTAATGCTTCTGTGCTTGAGAGTGCACGTACTACTCATAAGGCAGGTATTGTCAGCTTCATTTTATAGCTGGGGACCCTGAGACTTGGAGTAGAAACTTGTTCCAAGTCACAGTAAGCAGTGGCCTGATCTACACTTTTATTAGACTCCTAGGCCTGGACTTGCCCTCCCTTGCTATGATGCTGCTTTAGGGCAAGCTAATTCCTGGAGACTGCATGAATCTATCTTGGTTTACTGCTGCCCAAACTTCCACATTTCCCCTTCCTGCACCTACTCATCTCCAACTTTAAATAACAACCTCCAGATTATGACAAACATCGGTAAGTTTACTCTGGATATACGTCACTGGGAACTGTGAGACTTAAAAATGGCATAATCAACAGGTTCTCTCTTCCTTCTGGATTTTAAAGTTGGATACATTGAGATAATGCTACCAAAGTTCGAATGAATGCTTGAGAGCCTGTCTTATTTTGTAGTTTTAACCTTTCTTAGTTCATTCAGTGTGTACATTCCTGAACTTTTAGTCTTATGAGTCCATGCCAGGCTCTTCCTCATTCAAGGAATTCTTATACTAATAAAGATGTAAAGAGACTGAGGAGGACAATAATAGTTGATGATTAAACAGATCTGAAATGCAATTATGGTTCTTCATGAAGAGGTTATGCATCCAAGTGAATGACGTGTCCTTCTGTGTCCACAGGACTCAGCCTTTCTATCAGAGAGTAAACTGGTGCTGATAAATTTGGCTAAGTTAAACAGTATCAAAATCAAGATAAGTTAAATGATTGGTTTGATGGTTTCATTTGGACATCCATATATAGGCCTGAGCTTGATGCATAGATTAAAACATGCAGCTGCATAAGAAATAGTGCGTCCATCTGAATTTTAGGCACACTGGACTCTAAAGACTGACATAATGTCAAAGGTTTGTTAAGTCAAATATATATAATGAACAAGTTATGACATTGATTTGTTATCTACCAAGAACCCATAGCATACCTGGTCATGCACGCATGGTACACGTGCCACGCCCTGTATTAGAAACTGTATTGCTAAACTGTCTTGTAAAATGTATGTCTCAGGGAAGCTCAAGATGTTTATGGAGATGACCATATTAGTATTTTTCTAGGTGTAGACATGTTAAAAATAATAGGTGACACAAAAATGTTCAAAGCTGAAGCTTCCAATGCCAACATTAAACGTATTTCTCGTCTGTTGGTTGCAACTGTTAACCTACCTTACTGCCCAAGCGAAAGGCATACGGTATTTTCCCAATTTGCTGCAGAACTGTCTGTTGGATTTTAGTATCTTTTGTGCATACTAAAGAAAAAATAAATACAAGTATTGTTTAGAAGAGCACTTTACAAACTGTACATATAAAATAATACTAAATACTTTTTCATATTATTTTATACTGAAATAGCATACCTCTAGCTTACTGGCCCATGGATTTCACCTTACAAAGAACCAAATGGTGTTCTCTGTGTTCAAACTTTTATTTCTTTCTTTTTAGCCTGGAAATTTCGAATGTAGAAAATATCCATGTCCTGGAATGTCAACTTTTTTTCCTTTTTTTTGACTTAAGAGATTTTAAAATCTTCAATGGAAAGTATTAGCAAATTTATATTTATAGTTTATTCTATATCCCCTTTTATTTGTTACAGCAAAGGGCAGGAAACTGGTTCTATAAAGTGCCATATAGTAAATATATTGGGTTTCATGGGCCATATAGTCTCTGTCACAAGTTTTCAACTATGTTTCTGTAGCAGAGAAGCTGGCGTAGATAATCCATAAATGAATGTGACTGTGTTTCAATAAAACTTCATTTACAAAAGCAGTTGGTAGCCTGGATTTGGCCTGCACACCATAGTTCGCCAAACACTGAATTAAGGTATTCTCATAAATATATGAGAATATATTTATTTATGAAATACATTAAACTCTGCCCTAAATTGTCATTACATGCTCAGATTCAATTCTTGTAAGTTATTTCCCCAGTATATTTCTTTGGCATAGAAAACACAGACTTTTAATATTTATTTTCTATTAAACAGTAATATTTGATTATTAAAGAAAATATAATAGAAAAGAAGAAAGGAGAAACTTATTACCTGTAGTTCCATCATTCAAAGCACAGCATTCTCTTTCCTCTTTCTTTTTTCACTTAAGTGTTATTATAATTCGATATACAATTATTTATCTCACTTTGTTTATCATCAGCATTGCTGATGTCTCATTCACTTGCTTTTACTCAGATGATTCCTAACGTTTCATTATTATTAATACTCTGATCCTTGGAGTGAAAACTTTATCCACATTTGGATTTATTTCTACCATTAGATTCTCAGAAGTCAGAAATTACTGGGTCAAAAGAATGTAAACCAAAAAAAATACTTAAATTTTTTTCTGGTGGATATTCATTTCACCAGTAAGTGAATATTTCAAGACATACGAACTTGATAATTCAGCAAGAAAGTGTGGCTATGTTTCTTAAAAGCAAATGAAGTTCGCCAGGCAAAGTGGCTCACACTTGTAATCCCAGCACTTTGGGAGTCCAAGGTAGACCAATCACTTGAGGTCAGGTGTTCAAGACCAGTTTGTACAACATAGCGAAACTCCATCTCTACTAAAAATACAACAAATTTGCCAGGTGTGGTGGTGTGCTCCTGTAATCCCAGATACTGGGGAGGCTGAGGCAGGAGAATCCCTTGAACTCGGGAGGCACAGGTTGCAGTGAGCTGAGATCGCACCACTGCACTCCAGCCTGGTGACAGAGAGAGACTCCATTTTTTTTTTTTTTTTTTGAGACGGAGTTTCGCTCTTGTTACCCAGGCTGGAGTGCAATGGCGCGATCTCGGCTCACCGTGACCTCCGCCTCCTGGGTTCAGGCAATTCTCCTGCCTCAGCCTCCTGAGTAGCTGGGATTACAGGCATGCGCCACCATGCCCAGCTAATTTTTTGTATTTTTAGTAGAGACGGGGTTTCGCCATGTTGACCAGGATAGTCTGGATCTCTTGACCTTGTGATCCACCCGCCTCGGCCTCCCAAAGTGCTGGGATTACAGGCTTGAGCCACCGCGCCCCGCCGAGACTCCATTTCAAAAAAAAAAAAAAAAAAAAAAAGGAAAGGAAACTAAGTTATTTATAAGATTATACATTACCTTGTTGGAGTCTGGGTTCTTAATATAAGGTTCAGCACCACTTGCAATATTTCCCATCAAGACTTTTTCAATTTTGGCCACCAAAACAATCTCAGAATGTGGATTGCTTACGGAAAATACAGCCTATGTAAAAAGAAAGCAGCTAATAAGCATGGAAGAAACAACATTGTACACATCTAAAAAATTCCATTTTTTTTTTTTGAAAGAAAGTACCACTTTCAGGGAATTTTTATTCAGGAAATTGCCCGTCTTATATGATCTATTGGTAAGAATAACGGAACAAGTATTTTCCATCTCATCACAAGTAAACAAAAGTGCCACCTGCTTTGGAAATTTTAGCCATTCCTCTGGAAGTCCCTTGATGTGAGGTTCTTCTGATTGTCTTGGAGTGATGGTGTCAATGTTGCCATTTTCCAAAGCCACAGACGCCCCCAAGAGCATCTGTCTGACAGCAGCATGATTTAGATCCACGTGAAAATCAGCAGAAATCTTTCTGCTGTCTCTGAGGTCATAAAGTGCCACACTCACAAAAAAAGGCTCAATCTGCATCAAAAAGGAAGAACAGATGTTTCTGACATAAAATCATTATGCATGCAACAGCCTCGTTAGTTCATCATTCAACAAAGCAGTTGATAAGATACATGCAGCAGGCAAGCTCCCCTTGACTCAGTGACCCGGACTCCTGTCCTCCAGCCCGTTCCTTAGATCCCAGTACTGTACCTCACTGGTTCTTTAGTTTTCCTGCCAAGAACTCTCTTCCTTATGTTGCATCTGCATATACGTTGGGCCTTACAATCCTTCCAGTTACTTCCCTTACAGTCTTAGAGAATACATGCCACCTCAGTCTCCTAGGCCCTTGAAAACTGTAATGAAATCCTGGAAGTTTCTAGACTGCACTGTGGTTGAATTTCACTAGGACTGCCACGTCTCTGTTTTTTATCACAGCTTGATAGAATCATAAAAATAGCAAACAGTTATTGAGCATTTATTATGTGTTTGTCACTGTTTCTAAGGTACTCCTAATACATTAGTGTCACAGATGAGTATTAAAACATTGTGGTAAGCAGGTAGGTGAGCATCAGGCTGTGAGGGAGTCTGTTGGCAGAGAGGGCAGGAAGTTTCCCAAGAGAAGTTGGTATCTTCGTTGAATTTTTAAAACAGATATTAACTATTTTTTCTCCTATCTTGAAATAATTTTAAATAGAGAGAAAGGTTGTGTATAAGGTGCAAAAAACCACTTTAATTATTCCCCTTGCTCAGATTCAACTGTTAACTTCCTAGCTCTCTCTCTCTCACACACACACACACGCACGCACACACACACACACACATGCACGCACACATACATACTCTTTCTCACACACAGATACCTATTATAACCAGTCTGAATTCTTTGAGAGCAAGTTTTTAATAATATTTCTCTCCTCAATACTCCAGTGAGTGTTTCCCCCAAATGAGGACACTCACGTGCCTAATCACTGTACAGCCATCCAAGTCAGGAAAGCAATATTTGCCTAAAACCACTGTGCAACTCACATGCCCCTTTTAATGCTGCCAGTTGACTCAATAATGTCTCGATTTTTCTTTCTGGTCCAGAATCCCACCTAGGAATACTCATTATATTTTTCTGCTATTTCCCTTTAATTTACTTTAGTCAAAACTGTTCCTCAGTTTTTTTCTCTCTTTCATGTTTTTGGTCTTTTAAAGCATACAGGCCATACATTTTGACATACATTCAATCTGGGTCTGTTGTAATTGTCCTCATGACAGGACTCAGACCCTGCTTTTATGGCAGTAAAATCTCAGACTGATGCTTGATTTTCATACTTCATTGTATCAAGAGCACACACTGTCAACTCCCTCAGCAACTGCAATGTTAACCTTGATCTTCTGGTCATGTTGGTATCTGCCAATTTTCTCCATTATAAAGGTCACCATTTTCCCTTTGGCAACAGATGTGTATTTTTGGAAGTATATTCGGAGATTACCCTCACGTCTTGCTACTCATCAGACACAACCCACCCTACCCTTCATCTCCATGGATAACTTCCACTGCGGTCAACTGCCACCATGATGGCGACCAATGGTGATTTTCTAGTTCCATCATTCTACACTTATTAGCTGGTATTCCACTGTAAGGATGAGCTTTTCCTTCTCCCTTATTTTGATATTAATCATTCAATTAATTAATACAAGTATAGAGTCGTGGATTACTGTTTTATTCAATGGATTTTGCTCTCATGATAATTAGTGTTAATGTGATGCTCAAATTGTCCCAGATTTGACTACAGGCACTACTTTAAAGTAACTTCTGGGTATTTTTTGGCAGATCTCCATCATTTTTTGAGTACTTCTTTATCAAATAGGATGTTCCAGGCTTACCCTATACTTCTCATGCTCCAGATATTTCTCCAAGAAGCCCCGGTTCCTTATAGTGAGGGTGACATTTACAAAACAAGATCTAGGTGCTTGTGCTGTCACTGGGATATCATTACCTCTGTGCCCTTCCATCACATGGAGGTAAGAAATACAGACACACACACACACACACACACACACACACTTTATCTCTGTACATGTATACTTATTAAACATCAATTAGTTCATGTTTATAGCTCCGCTTCCAATACAGACACTCAAGGGTTCATTCTAGCCTTTCCATTTTTCATATTGATAAGTACGTCCTCCAACAGTGAGAAACCGGGATCTCATTACCATGAATCTGTTTACTTACTTGTTCAATCAATTACTTATTGGTTCATACTAACCAGTCTCCCTACCATACCAGCCATCTTTTCTAATTGCCTTTTCTGGGCTGCCCTGCACCTGCGGAAGCATCCAGGGCAGGTTGCTTCTGTGCCTCTTCATGGCTTTCTTCCCCCATCAGTTCTTGGGTGCTCACCCAAATCCAAGCCTCTATGTGGCTTTCCTCTTAACCTCTAGCCCCCAGGCTAGGAAGGAAGTGGAAGATGTGAAAATGCGCAAGTTATGGAAGATGAGAAGGGGAAATTCCTTGGTCAAATTTTAAAGAAGTAGGAATTAGGTAAAGAGTTGGTTAGAAGGAACTTTTAGGTATCGTGAGTGACATGTGCAAAGACATAAGACATCCAGGAGCACAGAAGAACATCATAGTGAGATCAGAGTGGAGGCAAAAAGAAAAATTGGTAGGAGGTGTTTGTGGGAGAGGCATTTGAGAAACATTAAGGAAGTATGACCAAAGAGCTTGGAAATTCTTTGCATGTGTTTGTATTGGTTGATCGGAGAAAAAGTTTAACAGGGGCATGAATACAGGAAATTCCCAGGTTTGACGCTACAGGATAGAAGTGGACGATCATATCATTGGCTGATATAAGAGATAAAGATACAAAGATGAATTTTAAATGGGACATAGAAAGTCATCTGTGGGACATCCCAGTAGGCAGCTGGATGTGTGTTTTGAGCTGAGTCAAGGAAACTGGGTTGGAGAGCTAGACCTGAGAGTTTTTGTTTGTGGATTCCTATTGAATTCATGGAATAGAAGAAAATCAGAACTGGATTCTGGGGAATATCAACATGAAAAAGATGGAGGTGTGAGTAGGGAAAACAATGTGTAAATAGATTGAGAAATAGGGAAAAATTTTTAAAAGCAAACTAATAAAGAATTTTTAAAATGCTGCCAGAATATCGCAGGAGCAAAGAAAGATTCCAGAAGGAAAGAATGGTCAACTAGAAAAATGTCACATACAACATATGTATCAGCCTTTAGAGATTAAATTAGACAAAGACCAAAATAAGTAATATATGTGTCTGTAACTACATACATATATATGTACATATATACATATATTACATACAGGTACATACATGTAGTTACACATTTATGTGATTAAAGCTGTAATATGCCTATAAAAACAAGCATTTTCACTGTTTTAAAATGCTACTTAATTTTGAGTTGATGTCAATCTCTACCAGTATTGTGTGGACAAGCAGATTATAGTGAAACGCCATACTGTGATTCAGTTTATTATTATACAGACTCACTCATATTGTGGGTTTTGTTAAATGCTTAATGGTATCTCCTGTCTTTTGAAATGTAGTAATGTGACTAGTTTATACCAGGGGGACAAGTTCAATTTCCTAATATTAGCAATACTTGCCAGCTCCCTTACTGTTAGAAAAAAAGGTTTTGCATATAAGATAAATTCAATAAATTATTTTTAAAAATATAAAGCAATTACAAAGTAAAAGTTTTTATAGCATATCAATTTAAATTAATTTAGAAAAACTCTTGTTTTGTGGTAGTGGTAGTCTGCCAAGGTTGAAAAATGCAAAAATTACAGAAAAATAGCTTCAGTGGGAACTCAAAACACATTGAAGGTCAAAGCAAAATCCTTATGATTTTTTCCTGAATTGTTGTGTTTTGATTTTCATTTCTACTTCATGAATGGAAATAAATACCTACTTTGATAGCCCATCAAAAATTAAAGCTCATGTGGTGATTCATTTCTTTCTTCCAATACACCTTTTCAAAATAAATGTCAAATCACTGGCTTTTCAATAAGCATTCGTTTAACAAAGCATCTGCAAAGCCCAACAAATTAAGTCATAGGCTTCTTGTGTTTAGAATTCTGTACTCTTCTGAAAAAAAATCACAAAGATAAAATATTAAATGTTCTACCATGATGTAGCTTTATTAGTTTAGATTTTTGGAGTCAATTTCTATTTTCAAAGAAATATTTTATACTCTAAAACCATCAACTTGAATTTGGTTTTCAATTTACTGACTAAAAAATTACATGCTGTCAAATATTGTTTTCTCATCACGAAGATGCCATTTCAGGCAGCCTTTAGAATCTCATTCATTAAATGCAGTAGTTGGCTCCTAAGCAACTTGGAGAAATATTTCAATTAATTTAAAACATGCTCATTGAATTAAGAACAATGAGTTTAAAAATAGTTTCACTAATGAAGGAGTGTCATTGAATAAATATACAATGGTTTTAAAAGATAGCATTAAATAAACTGCTGTGAAGGTGAGTCTGACATTCTTTTTTGCATTATTGCTCATAAGCACAATGAAATTATTTTTCTAAAGTAATTTCCTAGTTTTTCAACATATGTGTCAACTGTAAAATGAAAAACAACACTGACATACAAAACATTCCAAATCAGCTTAACCCGTTGGCCTGACAGATACCAAGGGGCACACTAACTTGGGTTTCTGTATTTGGCTCTGTTCTCTTGCCTTGGGAGATTGGCCCAAACACAAACATTTCATTTCTCAACATGGGTCTTAGTACAAAGAAACAAATCCACGTAGAGGGAGTCATATGCTCCTGGCAGTAGAAAGATAAGCCCATTATCTTTGGTTTTCAGTTTCTACATTGCATTTTAAATCACATTTAAATATGTTCTGGGTCAAAAATAGCATCTATTTTTATTTAACAAGGTGACTAAGTGACATTACCATTTGAGGTAATGATACGGTTTGGCTGTGTCCTCCACCCAAATCTCATCTTAAATTGTAGCTCTCATAATCATGTGTCGTGGAGGTACCCAGTGGGAGGATATTGAGTTATGGGGTCAGTTACCCTCATGCTGTTCTCATGATAGTGAGCTCTCACAAGATCTGATGATTTTATAAGAGGCTTTCCCCTCTTTTGCTCACCATTTCTCTTTGCTGCTGCCATGGAAAGGACATGTTTGCTTCCCCTTCTTCCATGATTGTAAGTTTCCTGAGACCATCCCCAGTCATGCTGAACTCAGAGTCAATTAAACCTCCTTCCTTTATAAACTACACAGTCTTGGGTATGTCTTTATTAGCAGTGTGAAAACAGACTAGTACAGGTAAACTTTCCTGATATTTTCAAATGGTTTCCAGGACTAAGTTTCTAGGATTTTGTTTTATTTTTATTTTAAAATCCTACAAGAAAGCATAATCAAATTACTCCTAACACTTTCCACTCCATGGAAGTTGCTCTTGCTGTAGTCACCAACATCCTCTACTTTGCCATATCTACCAGATGAACTCCTCTTTTACTTCATGTTCCTCAGCTTCTTGGCTCCACTTCCACAGCTGACCCATTCTCTCTCGGTTTTATAATACAGTATTCCTTGGTTTATCTTTATCCCAACAGCCATTCCTTCTTAGTCTTCTTCGGTCACTTCTCTATTCATCCTTCAGATATTTGGTTCCTGGCCACTTCTCTATGGCCATAGACATTTTTAGATACCCCCCACCACCCACATCATGGAAATTTGAACAAGACTTCCAAATTTTTGTTTCCATTCATGGTCACTCCATTTTTTATTTTATTTTTTTGAGATGGAGTCTCACTGTGTCACCCAGGCTGGAGTGCAGTGCCATGACCTCGGCTTACTGCAACCACCACCTCCCACGTTCAAGCAATTTACCTGACAGCCTCACAAGTAGCTGGGACTACAGGCATGTGCCACCACATCCAGCTAATTTTTGTATTTTTGTAGAGACATGGTCTTGCCATGTTGGCCAGGCTGATCTCGAACTCCTGACCTCAAGTGATCTGCCCACGTTGGCCTCTCAAAGTGCTGGGATTACAGGCATGAGCCACCAGCTGCCAAATCTGCATTTGAATCTGTCCACAAGACATCTCTCTTTGGATAGCTAATAGTCCCAACAAGCAAAACATATCCATAATGGTATTTTTGACCTGTATTGTGAAAATCTTCCTCCAGTGTTACTATTTTAGTAAATGATATCACCACGTGTAAAACTATCCAAAGCAAAAACCAGTACTCATCCTTGAGGTTTCTTTTCCCCTTATCCAGTATATCCAACACATCAGGAAAGCCTTTCAGCTCCATTTACAAAACACTAGCCCTAGCCATCCATTTCTCTCCTACCCCCTTGCTAGCCCTCGTTCAAGCCAAGCAATAAATGGTGGTATAGCCTCCTGTTTTCCTTGGACAACCCTTGTTTTTTTTTTAAATTTATTTTTTTATTTTTAACTCTTGTTTTTAAAGTACTTTAAATGATTGAATAGGTTTCACTCACACTTAGGATAAATTCGAACTCTTCACTACAGCTTAAGGCTCTACTTCATCTTATCTCTGTTTCTCCTACATCACCTTGGTATGCCCTTCACCTCCCTATCTTTTTTCAGTTCCTAGAACCTGCTAAAGCTTACCTGTCTCAGTGCATTTGTATTCCTCTTTCTCCTGTCTAGAAGATTCTCCCCTGACCTGCCTTATTGTCCTTTCCAACATTTAGGTCTCTGTTCGAAAGTCACTTCTGCAGAGAGGGCCTTCCATGACCATCCTGTCTAAAGTAACCCTTTCCTGAATTTTTCTACAACACATCTCTTCATATTTAATTCTTTTAAAGAACTCTGCACAATGTGCACTTAAATAGTTTTCTTGTTTACTTTCTGCCATTTTCAAAAAGAATCTAATCGTCAAGAGACTAGGGACCTTGCTTATCTAGTTACTTCCTGTTTTCCCAATCTTAGGACAAGTCTGACTCAAGACAGACACATGGAATAAGTATATTTGGAGAATGAATAAACCTGATTTCAACTACTTTCATTTCTACTCACACGTAATACACAGTTCAAGTTGCAGAATATTAAAAAACTCCATTGTTTGACCAGATTCTTATTGGTGACACATTTTCATTTTAGCTTAGCTGACAACAAAAATCTCACATATATCAATACAAGTATCAATAACTTGCATTCAGTTTTGACAAATTTCAATGCAATTTCTCACATATTTAGATGACAGTTAAATATTTAATGAACACTTACTTTATACCAAGCAATGTCTGAGTACCTTTGATACAGTACCATGTGTGGCCACAGTGATCACTTGAAATAGGTATTGTTATTATCTCCATTTTAAGGAGTTAAGACTGAGAATAAGCCAGTTGCTCAGAATGGCACAACCTGTGAGTTGGAAAGCCAGGCAATCTAATCCCAGAATGGCACATCTCATTTGAGTCTCCTCATTAAATCAGAGGTCCACAGCATGGACCTTATCCTGCTCTATCTATACTTGGGGATAGGAGGCTCAAAGCAAATCATTGAGGTGCTAAAGACACAGGATAGCATGGGGCGAAATGCCAGATACAGGTGATGGGGAGGAAGGCAGAAAACCACATTGCCATGTATGTACCTATGCAACAATCCTGCATGTTCTTCACAGGTACCCCAAAACCTAAAATGCAATAAAATATTAAAAAACAAAAACAGAAACAAAAAAACCACCAAGAACCAAAAACAAACAATTCATTAAACTACATTACAAAAAGGCACAGGTTAACAGATACCAAGTAAAGTCTTCTGAAAGGGTTAATCCTTTCTGCCAACCACTCACTGTTACAACTAACAAGGCTAGTTTCACCAGATCATAACTAGAGGAAGGTGTGGGACTGTGTGGACCCATTTTACAGTGAAAACTTAATGTAGTTTCTGCCTTCCAAAGCCAATGTAACTCCTATCAAGAATCTGGAAATCAGTTTTCTTTTGTGAGGTGAAACGGATTAGAAATTAGAACAGAATGCATTAAAAGAGATTAAAAGGAAATACGTCAAAATAATAACTGTTCCTTATATTGATTATGGTACTAATATAATCAAGACTGATATAAAATGAGTGATTTTAAAAAATAATACAACACAATAATGTTTATGTTCATAAAATGCTCTCTTTTGACACATACATTCACAGTCTAGTGAGACTGCCAGATAAAGTACTAAGAGGAAGTTCTCAAGACAGCTCACACAAACATCAGCTCCTTTGTCATTTCTGCTATTTACGTGTCCCATCATACTAGTATTTATTTAACATCCATCTAATATTATTTTACTTGATTCACTATTTAGACTTGTCCTTAGCAATAAAGGCTGTGAGATCACAGTTGTTAGCTTTGATTTTTCTCAAATATACATAAAAATAAATAAAGAAATATTAAAACAAAAACATCCACGTAAAAGCCATCTCTGGTCAGGTGTGGTGGCTCACACCTGTAATCCTAGGACTTAAGGAGGTGAGGCAAGTGGGTAGTTTGAGCCCAGGAGTTCTAGACCAGTCTGGCCATTATGGCAAAACCTCATCTGTATAAAAAATACACAAAAAATTCGTGAAGCAGCCATGGTGGGGCATACCTGTAATCCCAGTTACTTGGAAGCCTTAGGTGGGAGGATCGCTTGAGCTTTGGAAGTTGAGGCTGCAGTGAGCCAAGACTGTGCCACTGCACTCCAGCCTGGGCAACAGAGCAAGACTGTCCCCCACCCCCAAAAAAAGCCATCTTGAGTACCGCTAAGAGGATACAAACAATGCCATAGGAAACTAAACCACTATGCTGATTTAATAGAAAGAATCCCAAAACACAGTGCTTTTGAGGCTTTTAAGTTAAAAGGATAATTTTATTATAGTATATTGATAAAATATATTAATATTTTGTTATACTTTATTCATATAGTATATTATAAAGTGTTCTACTTTGGAACTTGTACACTTGTATAATGTGGGAAAATCCTATTAATAATATTTGCTGATACACTAGACAGTGTGAAAACAGTACCTGGAATTAGCAGGAATAGGGAAGATTTTGACTAGGGTGGTGTCATGTTGGCTGAATGGTATAGGATGTAACAGAGGAGAAACTTACATTTGTTACTGGATCATTTTCATTCTCTGTAACACATCCCTGAAGATTTAGGTTGAGGGCTTTACAGATGATCATGATTCTCTTGGCAGCTTTTTCTTCAAATGGTTTGATCACAGACTCAGATTCTAAGAGATCTTTTTTTTGAAGTTTCAAGGTCTAAAAAAGTTTTGAATGTTTTAGTCACCAAACATCCAACATAAGAAAGAGATTCTAAATTATAATCCCCAACTGTCTGGATCAAGTTCATATTTGCTTAGAAAGATTTTTGACTTACATCTATATCTGGATCTATCGAGAAGAGATTTAGCCTCTCCATGTTTCTAGTTGTTTTTACAGTATCTTCTGTCTCTGTGAGGTACTACAGAGAAAACTGTGTTAGTCCTTGGTGTCTAAATATCCAGATACAGCCCCAGACACATGCATGTGGCCAAGAAACAGCCTCTTAGTGTTATCACCATTTTAGTATTATCTATTAACACTTGGCAAATCTTGTAAAAGTATCTTTCCTTTTTGAGGAAGGTTAAAGAAAACACGTTTCCTATGTTAAGAAAAACATAGGTTAATGGAAAGTTTTGAATTAGTTTATTAATCTAAATCTTAAAAGAAAGCCTCTATGTCACGAAAGCAATTATTTACAAATAATTCAAACTCTTTGCAAGTACAATGTCAACTTTATTACCTTTGCAAAGTCTGGGTGTAAGTTGTTCTCTGATGAATCTGCTTCCTCTGCTGTGCATTCACAAGTTACAGAATTATCCAGTGAATCTTAAAAAGATATACCAAGTCAGGTTATTAAATATTACTCAGAAATCATACATTCTTCTAGCCTGTGACATACAAAACTAAGTTAGACTTAAGCGCTAACAGGGATGTTGGTGAGCATAAGCTTTCATTATGTTCTGACTCCAGAACTCCATATTGTTGGGCGAGCTGGGCTTGGAAATCAGATCCTCTGATGATCATTTTGGGATTCTTGCCAGGATAACATCTTGTGTCCACAAGAACTTTGGCGTTTTATACTTGGGGTGTCTTGACTTACTTCATTAAAGCATACTAAACTTTTCTTAAATATGTATGCATTTTTGGTAATTCTGGCTCTTAGACTGTCAATTTAGAATCCACCTTCTTGCTTCAGCTAGTTAAAACTCTGTAAGACACTGTAAACATTAATACTATGGTTGTTATTATTAAGTAAATCATAAATGTGAAACACCTACTATGGCATACAGTAGTTGTGTTAAAATCAACAATAGCGGTTTTTTTCCTCATTATCTCATGGCTCTTTCACCCTAGAGCCTATGAGACTTAGACTAGGAGCACTTAAAGATGCTTTAGTTTCTAATGTACCATGTACTGTGCAAGGTATCTTCAAATAGTTTTCTTTCGGGAAGAGTGACTGACTCTGCTGGTATTGAATTTGCCTTCTATGTAGCTACAGAATTGCTTTTCTAACCTTATTTTAACTCTTTCTTTCCACTCTTGTTTTCCCTTCTCTTTGCATAAAATGAAATATACTCTTACGAAGGAGTTAGGATGGGCAGAAAACAATTTTAATCTTATGAAAATTTCCATTGCCATGCATAGTTTTTGAAACTTTCACATATAAGCTGGTAACAGTATGATCAAAAAGCGTAAATGAAAGATGCTTTTTAACTAAAAGGAAGGAATGCATATTAGCCTTTACAGAGCATAAGATTCATTAATTAAATTCAATGAAATGCTAAAAACCACAAAATGCTCTCTATAAGGTAATGTCCCATTGGACATGAGCACATTTTTGATGCTGTGAGAAATGATTCCCGACATCATTTGCTGGGGAACAGCCTCAAATCATTGCCAGTTGACTCCAAATTGTACTTATGTGTGGTGGCCATTACTGTGCAGTAAAGATTCAGGAGGGATTTAGCGAATTCTTGGAACAAACAGCTCCAGGATGGATGAGCTAGACCAGACAGCGACCACAACACCTAGTAGCTTTAGTGAATCAAAAAGACGGGTCATGCTAGACAAAGGAAGGAAGACAGCTTCATATGCTCTCACCCAGCCCCAGATCAGTAAGCTCTGCGCTCCTCCTGCCTTGGAGGGGCCCCTCAGGACTGATTTGCAGGATGCGGTTGAGGGTGTGGATCCATTCATCCATATCTGACTCTGTTTCAGCTGCCAGCACAAAATAGGTCAGGTCATTCATTTTCAATTCAAAGGCGTATTTTCGTAGTCGGTTATTCTGTGGTATAAAAAGAAAGAAAGAAAAAGAGAACACCAAAAATTAAGCCTTCGAGAGAGAGAGACAATTTATGTGGGCTTGAGGTTCCAAAAGTCTTTCCATACAGATAGGTAACATAAAGAAAATTGTCCAAAACAAGACAAAATGTTAGATGGGTCTGATCATTTGTTTGTTTTTTTTTTTCTTAAAGTTTTTGTACTAAGAAATATCTTATTTAGGTTTCAGTTGATTGGATGGACATGTTAGCTTAAACATTTCATCATAGGCATGTGCTTGAGTACATTCTCAACTCCTTGTAAGAGTTTCCTTGAGTTTCTACCTTGACTTTCTCACCTTAAGTTCTGCGATTCACTCCAGAAGGGTGTCTGACCCTATCACATCACAGAGGCAGCTCTTGCCAAGATCACGAAAAGGCTCTATGTTGCCATACTGCCTTAAGGATCATTTCTTTCTTCGTATCTTCCTTGTCCTTGCAGCTGAATTAACACAAAGGCTGCCTCCTCCTATCTGAAATTCACCTTTCTCCAGTTTCCATGGTGATACTCTATTTGGGTTTTCCTTCCACCTCACTGGCTGCCATTTTTCAGCGTCTTCACCCAGCTCTTCCTTCTTCTCGTGACCTCTAGTGAGAATCCTGGCCAAGCCTCAGATTCCTTTCTCTCCTTTATTGCTCATCTATTCCAATGGCTTCAAATGACACCCATGTGCAGTGACACCCCAATTCCTTTCCTGGCTCTGGCTTCACCAACCTCCAGACTCTTCTGTAACTTGACATCTTCACTTGGCATTTTGTGACCAACCTACCAAGTCTTGTTCTAGTTCCTGAATGTGTTCCTGTCATGTTCTTGTTGCTGCCACCAGGAAGGCCTGAGGCAAGCTGGCCCCCTCCACTGCACATGCTCTCAAAAGCACAGTGAGCATGGTGTGTGCCCTCATGTATGTACAGGATTTGTATCCACCCTTCAGATCTCAAATGAAACTTTTCTTAATTTTCCAATCTAGGACAAAGGGACAAAGGTCTTGTCCTCCAGAGCACGTAACATGATTTGAAATTATCTGCTTACTCATTTTCGTTTGTTTGTTTTGACAAATACATGTCTCCTCTGAAGCTACCTCCGTGAAGACTTGGCCAGTTTTGCTAACCATCATATCGTGTAATCGTGCTGATACTTGAAGGATTCAATAATGGTGGGTTCAAAAACAGTCATGTTTTATTAATGGAACAGAATAGGTTCCTATTCTATTGGAAAAGGTTTCTATTCCATATTAACATTCCGGTAAAGAAGAGGTAAATGGGTGAATGATTGAAGGAGTGAACTAACAATCAGAAAACAAAGGTTCTCCATCGTGCAGAGAACTAAAATGAGCTGGTGTGATTAGTGGGTACTTTAAATTGGGTGGTCAGAAGCAGGTCTTTCCCCAAAGGAGATCTCTGATTTGAAATCTGTAAAAAGGAGATATGGGCTATTGAAAGTTCAGGGAGGGACATTTAAAGCAGGGGGAATCCAAGAACAAATTGTTACAATATTGTATATTCCTGCCATGAGATTAGAATGTTCATTCAAAGTGCAAACTTTCCCCTAATGACACAAACTGGTGTTATTTAAAGGGGTGGTTGTTGGAAAGATTACTGAAGATACTTCATATTTGATTTGCTCCAGGCAATTCCTATGCAGGTGTTCAATTTTTATAAATATGTTCTAAAGCCTGTAGCTTACTCATAATTGTAATAGAGAAAACACTAACACTTTGGACAACTCTATTAAGTAGAATACAA
Organism: Saimiri boliviensis; assembly: GCF_048565385.1. Taxonomy (NCBI): domain Eukaryota; kingdom Metazoa; phylum Chordata; class Mammalia; order Primates; family Cebidae; genus Saimiri; species Saimiri boliviensis. The sequence goes on along the minus strand of NC_133453.1, from coordinate 16,430,099 downwards.
AAAGGAGAAGAGCCATAAAATAAGATCAGTGGTGTAGGATTGTGGCTAAATACCAATGTATACAATTCTTTTTGAGAACAGGATTGCTATTTCTTGGTGACAAGCAAAAATTTATAATACCCTTCATCAATGTCGTCTTTCTTTGGGATGCTCTTAGAGACTGTCCCCAGATAGCTGTTCCTTTCAACATTCACAATAACAATATTACTACTGCAAACACAACAATTACTAAACACTGGCTCTGTACTTTACAGCCACGATTTAATTTAAATGTGTAACAACCCTATGGGAAAAATCACATTATTCCATTTCACATATGATGAAACTGAGGCTTGGGAAGATTAATTAAAATGTGTTTGGGATTATATTGAGTGCAAATGGTAGAAACGGAAAAATAAGCCCTATATACTCTGACAACTAATCCCATCCACTGAGCTGCCTGATGCATTGCACAGAGCCAGGGACACAGAAGATGCTCAGGTGATGCTGGTCTCCTTTCTTGACAATGCCCTGGCACAACAAAGGGGCATCTGTGGCCTGGGAGTTGTGGTTTCTCTCAGTGCTTGAGAATACATAGCCTCAAGAAAAAGTAAAGTTCAGCAACTAAAGGAGAAAGAATTGGCTAAAATGCTAACTATGGTTCTCATGTGAAAATTCATGGCTCAAACATCACATTCTAGACTCTTCCAAGGATGAGCCCTTAGCTCCTGTCCATACTTTTGCATTTCTGTCAAATATTATTTATTTATTTGGCTTGTAATGACTTAGTCACAGGCCTGGCTCTTTATAGTTCACAAGTCTTAGAAGGGCAGAACCTAAATTTGTATCCTCAGTGCTTAGTGCAGTGATATAATTCACTCATCAAAGACATTTCTGTTGCATTCATACTTTGTGCCGGGCAAAAACATAGCCAGTCCCAGCACTTGCTGAATAGGAATGGCAGGCATTAAGCAATTAATCAGACAAATGTGAAATCAGAAAATGAATATACTTAAATTTTGTATACATGTTTTGAAAAAGAGCTACTGGGTTCTATGAGAACATAGAATAGAAGTATTTGGACAAGCAAAAGGTCAGAGTTGCATTTTGAAAAAAATCATTTTCACTGCAGTGTAAACAGAATGAAGGGTACTCAGAAAGCCCATGGCCTCAAACGTTAGTGTGCAAATCAAACATTTAGGCAGCTTCCTTCTGAAGGCACATTTTTGGATGCCCTGCTCTCCTTATGAGGAATGGGGTAGATATTCTCCATGTGCCCTCACACGCAGCTCTGGGACATTCTGACGAAGAAGACCTACAAAACTTTCTGTAACCTTCACTGATAGACAGTCTAAGGGCAAAGACAAGATGGCTGTAGAGCAGGTTTAAATGAAAGACAGGTGTCCTGTCACAGCCCCATTTCCTTCAAAAAACAACAGGAATATAAATAGACACTCAGGGCCTGGTGCAGTGGCTCATGCCTGTAATCCCAGCACTTTGGAAGGCTGAGGTGGGAAGATCAATTGAGGCCAGGAGTTTAAGACCAGCCTGGCCAGCATGGTGAAACCTCGTTTCTACTAAAAATACAAAAATTAGTCAGGTGTGGTGTCACATGCCTGTAATCCCAGCTACTTGGGAGGCTGAAGCAAAAAAATCACTTGAACCCGGGAGGCAGAGGTTGCAGTGATCCAAAATCACACCACTGCACTCCCAGCCTGGGTGACTGAGCAAGGCTCTGTCTCAAAAACAACCAAAGAAAAAAAACCCAAAAAACAAAACAACAGGAAGGAAGGAAGAAAGGAAGGAAGGAAGGAAGAAAGGAAAGAAGGAAGGAAGGAAGGAAGGAAGGAAGGAAGGAAGGAAGGGAGGGAGGGAAAAGACACTCAGAAAAGAACAAGAACTGTTCAGAGTTTGGGGCACAACTTTTGCTGGAATATTTTTAGGTATTTGTTTACAGAAAAATGCAAGCAAATCACAGTGTTGTCCTGAAAACAAACAAACGGAAGAATTGGCTTGATGAATTTGATGCTGCAAATAATGTGAATGGGGAGATAAAAAGCAACGTAAAATGCTTATATTGGGTCCAAATTAAAGGTGTATCAAGTTGCAACCTGCTTTACAATGAAGATGCCGAAGACGTAACGAAATTTCGAAATAAAACATTACAAAATAGAGACAAGTTGATGTGATTTTCTAAACTGCATGGCACGTGTATACCTAGGTAACCAACCCGCGTGATCTACACATGTACCCCAGAACTTAAAGCATAATAAATAAATAAAAATAAATAAATATACTGCATTCTGTGTTTCAAATGAATTAAATATGATTGCCGACTTCAACAATATGATCAAAAATATTCTTAAAACTTTGAGTAAAGTATTACAATTTTGTTTCACAAAGAGGGACATTGATAATTAAGATAAATATTCTATTTGAAATTTCTCAAGAACGAAATTACCTTCTTCTATTTCAAGGGAAATAGAACTATTTGCAGCCCAGAGAAGCTTATTTTGGGGAAGATAAAGAGGCCTGAGTGTTTTTCGATCTTGCTGTCTGGAATCTCAAAGATGATGTCATATAGAACAGCAAACAGGATAAAAATTGAAAATCAATGGGACACTTCAATAGGACATTTTAATAATTTTGAAGTATAATTGTTAAGTCATTAAAATGGTAATCAAGAAGTAATCATATTCTTATTTTTACGCCCTCCAATTTTCCTCTGTTTCTCTTTTATCGGTGTCCTTTCCAGCCAGTGCAACTACCTCGTTTTTATTTATTTATTTTTTTGAGATGGTTTTGCTGTTGTCACTCAGGCCAGAATGCAGCGGCATGATCTCGGCTCCCTACAATCTCTGTCTCCCAGGTAAAAGCAATTCTCCTTCTGAGTAGCTGGGATTACAGGCGTCCACAGCCACACCCAGCTATTTTTTTTTTTTTTTTTTTTTGTATTTTTAGTACAGCTAGTGTTTGGCCATGTTGGGCAAGCTGGTCTCAAACTCCTGACCTCAGGAGATCTGCCTGCCTTGGCCTCCCAAAGTGCTGGGATTACAGGCCTGAGCCACCACTCCCAGCCCCCAGGGCAACTACTTTGTTCAGTCAACCTTACCATAGTATATCTATGTAGCTTCATAAATAATGGGAACCTGTGACTATGTCCTATTGTCGTGATATGGTGAATGAGTTGTGGCAAACTGTTCTGCTTCCACAGTGTTCATCTGAAGAAGTTCCAAATTGTTGATACTTCAAGAAAATCACTAAAGCCAAGGGAGGACTGAATAACCAAGAGGGAAGCTACCCAAACTAAATATTTAATTATACCTATTATGTGGCTAGTATCTTGTACAGAATTTTGCAGAAACAAAAGAGGAGTCTTAAGGGAATCATACAACATCAAATCAAGGTTTCTGGTATTGATGGCTTCCTTCCATGAAATCCTCTCCACTTTCTGAAGGTTTATTTGTTCATTCATTCAATGTAAATGGGTACGTCTTATGTTTCAGTCACAGAGAACTGAAAAAATTCAAGTAAAGTACTTTCCCTCATTGAACTTACCTTCTAGTGTAATGAAATGTCAGGAAGCAAATAAGCAGAAAGATAACATACACACACACACACACACACACACACACACACACACACATATATATATATATAATAGATGTGTAATATTATATGGCATCATGCAGTGATAAATGTAATTTCTTCTTGAATATGTTATTAGGACTTATTGCTTGAGGGGTGTCACTTGTTTTATTTGCATGTACTATATATTTTTTTTCAGTGTGCCCTTCTCACATCCTGAAATCTCTTCGAAGACATAAGCCACATTATTTTTGGAGTTTGCTCTTTTCACAATGGTTTGCACACTGTGAGTTTTCCAATATATACAGTAAATTGCTGAAATAAATCCCATATATAAAATTCACTGCTTAAAGCTCCACATGAACATATCTTTGTAGTGTTTCTTCTGCCCACATAACTTACGTAGGTAGAATATTAAACTGGTTCCTGCCTGTACAAAAATATAATATTTCACTCAAAGTCTTCTCTCCATGTATGTGGGTATGTCTATTTTACATACGATAATACATCATTTCTTTAGGCAACTGTCTGTAATTTTGGATATTCTTCTGCCTCAAGTTAAACTTTGCAATTCATTAGATCTGTGACTCGTGAAAGCCACTCCATCGCTCTGAATTTTATTTTAATAAATGGGACGATCATAATTCATGTTCCATCAAGTGCTGTCAAATAATATATTAGATAAAAAAAGCTACAAGTATCATTTTGGTTCTTATGATTCTCGGAAGTGAGATTTTCAGAGCCTGAGTTTGCTAACAGGAGGCTTACTGTTCATATTTGGCTTCTAGATTTGTTTTTCTTGTAATGTTCTTTCCCCTGCTCCCAATTTGACTTGCTTTCTTTAGGTAGGCACTCTCCAGGTCTACTGGTCCAAGCTGCCCCTATTTCTCACATTTGGCCTCTTTTCACACTCGTAGGGGGCTGCTTGACCTCCAGGAGGTATCTGCATTTCTAGCCTTTCATTAGTCACATGAAGCCATTGTCTTGGAACCCATATCCACATGGTGGCAGACTCAGCACCTAGGAGGAAATGAACGGTGTCTGCCATACTGTCCACACCCATGTAAGGCTGTGTAAAGAGACATCAGCCATTATCATTGCTTAGACAGGGACCTAAGAAAGATGGGATTCTTGGGATTGTTATTCTCTTCTACAGTGGCAGAACCTGGAATGAACGAATGTGTAGATGAATGAATGTGAGAATGAATGAATGAATATGTGAACTGAAGGAACAAGATAGATAACACAGACCTAAATATCCCTTAGTCCCAGAAAAAAACTTAAAGCAGCAAAAACCAAGTTCTCTTCCAGATTGGGAGGCATAGGCCCATAAAACAGATCTATTACTGTTTGATGATGTTATGAAAAACTAGAAAACCATGATTAGGTTTTGTTTTGTTTTGGCCAAGATTCAAAAAATTGTCAGTCATAAACATTACCTAAAGTCTCTCAGAAAGCTGGGAAGGAGTTTCTCTCTACTTAAGCCCACCTTTGTAATATATGTCTAAGATTTCCAAATTATTCTAGGGAAAACAATAATATGGATTGGGTCTGAATGAATCAAACTGAAATGGCATATTCACTAAGGATTATTATGAACTTGAACTCCCTAAGAATGCCAGATGCTACGTAGTACGTTCTGAGGCAGAGACTTTGTTCTTCCTTTTTGTTTGCTTCAATGGAACCTGGCAACGATTCTTCACAAAATTGGTCTGATTCATCCTAGTTATTCATTCGCTCTGTGCTTTTGTGTGTACATGATTCATCTTTAGGCACATTTTATGCCTGAGAGCTTAGTAGAACAATGGTTAAACTTACACTATTTCACTCAAATTCTTCTCTCCAGATGTAAAAACTTATAAATCTGGAAGAACTATAAGCAAATATGTGAAGACTGGGACCCACACACAAAGTGACAAGTGATCCAGGGGTTTGTCTCCCCAGAGTGATCCTAAGAAACAGTCCTTGCCTGTACAAAGAATGCGGAGAATACTGGATAAAGCTTCTTGATGAAGAGGAATATAAATGCAGGGATAAAGGTGAAATTTTAAAAGGTGTATGTGCCAAATCCACCTTGGGGAATACTATAGACAGGCTCAGCTTTTTCTGTATGGACTTATAGCCTGAGCTGAAAGAGTTCCTCATTGTTTCATGTTCCCAGAGCATTCCATGGGCTCTGCCATTCATACCTCCATCATCACTCTTGAGATCTTGTGTGATAGTGAGCGAGTGGTAAGGCCCGTCTCTGATACTGACTTCAATGAAGAATTGACTTCCCCACATCTAGGTGTAGTTTCTAGCTTGTCAAAGGCACTAAGTGGGTGTGTTGAATGAATCAATAGGTTAATGAATAAATAAAGAAATAGACAAATTAGCACAGTTAGGAAAAAACATCAGGAAGGTAAATCAAGGTGTTCTAGGAGGGATTTCCCATAATGGAATGTCTATATCCTAGGTCGTGACCTTTAAAATTAATAGAAGAACAAGATGAGAGAGTCTAAATATACTTCCTTCTCAGTTCTTTCCACATTGTTCTAGTTTTACAGATAGGGAATCTAGATCAAATTGTTTGAGTAACTTTCTAAAAGTCTTAGATAGTAAATGGTAAAACTAGGATTTCAATGCTGACCTATGTGAATACCAGGCTTGTGTTTTCTCCTGCAAGACTCCTTTTTTTTCTGTGGCAACGTTTAAGCAGAGACTGAAACACAATCTAAGTAAGAGATGATGGAGAAGCAGTTTCTCCATAGGAAGGTCAGATTAGAGCACTAAGGTATGTATTCAACACTAAGTTCTATGATTCTTTGAAGAAGAAAAATATAACATATTAACCTGTGTTTCTGCAAACTTAATATATAACAAAAGACTACAATGATACTTCTTAAAAAATGATGACTCATTTGCTAGAAAAAGCTTTTACGTACAAATGGAAAGGATAATACTTAAAATTTTCAGCTCAGTGTCTATAAGATGCAGTTATTGATCTTTATTGCTAATGTTTTACTTCATGTTTCTAAGGCCAAAAAGTGTCCTTTGTGACCAACAATAGAAAACGATCTCCATCCTCCATTAAGATCATTATTGCCCTTTCCATATGGAAAGCTGGCATCTGTGTTAAAACGCAATTATCTTCCACTTGTAGCAGACTGCTCAGAAACAATTAATTCTTTCCTTTTAAAGTTCAGCCTTATTGCTTCCTGGAAGAATTCCAAATTTTAACAGATAAACCATCCAGAAATAGACCAGGACTAAATGACTGGAGAGAACTCTACTTGAGTCCACATATCCAGGGGCCCCTGGTAGTGGTTCACGATGTAATATCAGCTCATAACCAGTTAGGTGAGTGCTGAGGTTTGAGGGTAGCAGAAGCGCTTCTCCAAGGGCCTGTGACCAGAAACAGTGTCCTGGACCCCAGTGAGCCAGTGTCATATTGTGAAATATGAGGGAGGATTGCTAAAACACTTGATTGCTTCCATGATTACATAAAAGGGAATAGGTTAGTTATTTCATCAGAGTAGGAAGAGGTGTTTTGAAAGTAAAACGTCCAAATGGGGTCTAAGGAATTATTCTGCTTTCATAGTGGCCCATGTTGAGTTTCATGCTAAGGACAATAATTTGAAGACTGGGAGCTTACAGACCATTATCTGTTAAAAGCATTATGTTTGTTTCTGAAATTAAACACTTTGGAATCAATGGAATCCTTGTCTTTGAAGAAAACCACCTCTTAGAAGAAAGAGGATGCATATGTACACTGTCAACTTACTCTATCATTATTAGCTAATTATAAAATAACATTTGTGAAGTGCATATGTTAATACTGTGTCATTTACATATTACTGTACTGAATTTCGTTATCTCAGAGATTCTCTACACAGCAGCAAACACAGATGCTAATTTTCTGCTTCTGTTTGAAAATATGAGACATGCCCTGCCACAAGACCTTTGCACTTGTTGCCTCTACTCATTCTTTTTTTGTCTGTTTGGCTTTTATTTATATTTATTTATATATTATATTTTATTTTTGAGACAGAGTCTCGCTCTGTCACCAGTCTGGAGTGCAGTGGCACAATCTTGGCTCACTGCAACCCCGCCTCCTGGATTCAAGCAAGTCTCCTGCCTCAGCCTCCCCAGTGGCTGGGATTATAGGCACATGCCACCACACCTGGCTAATTTTCATGTTTTTAGTAGAGATAGGCTTTCACCATGTTGACTCGGCTGGTCTCGAACTTCTGACCTTAAGTGATCCACCAACCTTGGCCTCCCAGAGTGTTGGGATTACAGGCGTGAGTCACCATGCCCAGCCCTCTGCTCATTCTTTAGTCTATAGATCAAATGATCTCTCTTCAAAGATGCTCTTCTCCCTTATTGAGTATTAATATTCCTCTTCAACCTCACCACTCTTCTGTCTCCCTTTTGTTACTCTGTTTATTTTCTTTTTTCTTTAGTTTTTTTTTTCTTAGAGATGGGGTTTCACCATGTTAGTCAGGCTGGTCTCGAACTCCTGATCTCATGATCCACACTCCTCAGCCTCCCAAAGTGCTGGGATTACACACCACACCCAGCCCTGTTACTCTCTTAATTTTCTTTATTGAAAAATTTACCAGCTGATTCCATTCTGCTTATTCATGTCTTTGCCTGTTTCCCATTTTTCTTTCTCTCTTGAAAGTAAGTTTTGTGAAAGCAGAGATCAGGCTGCCTTGTTTTTCACAGAAGCCTTAGGGTCTAGAGCAGCTTTTGGCTTATATCAGATAGTCCATGAATATTTGTTGAATATACTTTTCAAATTAAAAAAAATCCCAGGGAGGAAAAGGGATTTCTACTCACCTGCACCACACCTGTACAGGAATCCAAAAAGATGCATCCTTTGGGTTCTTTGGATATTTTCTCATCTTTGTAAAAATTCATAATGTAGGAGTTATCTGGCAACTGAGTCAGCTGGAAGTAGCGCTTTTTGAATGACTAAATAAAGGAAAAGATATAAAGAATTATTCAAATTGTAGTGTGTTATTACTCATAGAAATTAGAATTATTCTAATTCCTTCAGGAGTGCTGTATTTCTAGGACATTTTTCTAGAGTAGGACATCCTACTTCCCCATAAATAAAATATTATATGAAACATAAACTCAATGCAAATGGCTCTCCTCTGTGCTGTGACCAGAGGAGGGAGTGTTAAGAAAGGTGACAGAGACAAAGATGAGTAGTGATGTCTCCTTACCCGGACAGTAACGGTGTTGTTCACGGTGCTATTAAAATTCCCCTTGTAGAGCCAGCCAGACTTGAAAACGCCAGTTCCTCCTGCTCCTCCACCCCCCTTGGAAGATGAGTGGGAAGTTGTATCCTGTAGGAAAGGCATATTAGCATCACGGCCATCCTTTGTGGATCGCAGATCCTAGACGCTGCATTTAAGAAAGGGACTCTTTCCCTCTCTTTGACTCATCTTAAATAAGCATGTTCAATTTCAAAACAAATGTGATTCATTTTGACTAAAAGCCCTACCACCAACAGCTACTACAACTTACAACAAACCGGTCAGAATGTGAAACCTTTTATTGCAAGACAGAAACTGATTATCCTCATGTTTTAAACATGTCACTTTCAACAATTTACTTACTTCATCCTTATCAGCATCTTCATGGTCAATCTCAAAGGAATGTGAAGGAAGCTTCTCTGGTTTGTATTCTGCTCTGATATGAAAAAGAAAAAGATTCTGATTTGTCATTGGAGACTGCTTTCATTTTAAGTTGCTCCCCAGGTAACAATAACAGCTATGGTGCTGGTGTTCTTACAAATTTTTGTAAAATAATGTAGTCTTTTGAGGGTCCCATTTCCTTTGGAAGTATTAATTTTCTTCTACCATGATATCTTATCTCCAGTATATAAATCTCTATTTTGAACCATGGAGTTACTAATTATAAAACATTTTTTTGAGACAGTCTCACTCTGTTGCCCACGCTGGAGTGTAGTGGCATGATTTCAGCTCACTGCAATCTCTGCCTTTTGGGTCCAAGCGATTCTCATGCCACAGCCTCCCCAGTAGTAGCTGGGATTACAGGCATGTACCATTATTTTTGTATTTTTTGTGGAAATGGGGTTTTGTGATGTTGGTCAGGCTGATCTTGAACTCCTGGCCTCAAACTATCCTCCCGCCTCAGCCTCTCAAAATGCTGGGATTACAGGCATGAGCCACCAGCGTTTGCCCTTCTAATTGCATATATTTATACATATCTTTTTGAGTTAGATGTAGGCAAGGACAATTTGAAAGGTGGGGGACTTTCTATTTTCCTTCCCCCACATTTGTAAGTAGAATATTAAGTGGTGATATTTTCACTGTGTTTTCTGTGTCATCTGTATGTGTACACACAGCGGTCATTTGAAGAGCCCGGCCCTGAAGGACCATGATCCTGAGAACCAGTCTGTACTGTGGCCACTAGGCTGTGCTGCTTCCTAACTATGGCCTCAGAAATGTGCACCAAAGGGGCTGGTAGCAATTACACTCTGTGCATTTCCACGGTATCCTAGAAATGCCTATTTAAGTCACAACATCTCTGACCACCTCAGAGAAGCAACAGTGTGCACCTGGTTTGATAAATGATAAGACAAACCAGAATTAAGTTTTCTTTGGCTTGATTCTATCCCGTAACTAATAGTTGAATGGAAACCAGACAAGGCCATCCGAACTCCAGGCATTTCTTGATGGCTAGCTGTTTGACCCCTTTTACTATATAAAATCCTATGTATAGCAATTTTACAGGATGTTTTTCTTTTTTAAAATAAATTTTATTGGGTATGCTTGAGGTTTACCACATGATGATATGGGAGAGATACATAGAGATAGTAAAATAGTATTATAGTGAAGCAAATTAACATAACGATCATGCCAATAGTTACTTTTTTGTAAAAAGAGCAGTAAAATCTACAGATTTAACCAAAATCACTAATGCAATACGATTTCACTAATTTTGGTCCTCAGGTTGTTCCTTCGCTCTCTAGACTTCATCCCGCACATGTGCTACTTTGCATCAGTTCATCGACTTCTCCCCGTTTCCTCTCACTGTTGGTGAGAATGGCGATTGCTACAGGCACTACGGAAAACAGTACGGAGGTTTCTAAGTAAATGAAATATAGAACCAGCATATGACCCAGCAATTCCTCTTCTGGGTATATATTCGAAGGAGATAAAGTAGCTTATAAAGATATCTGCACTCCTGTTGTCATTGCAGCATTATTCATACTAGCCGATGTATGGAAACGTTCTAAGTGTCCATCGACAGAGGAATGGATAAACACAATGTTTAATGTATTAATATGTGTGTATGTGTGTCTAGCATTCTCTTTATCCATTCCTCTGTCAAGGGACACTTAGAATGTTTCTATATATGTGTGTGTGTATGTGTGTTTATGTGAGTATGAATATGTGTGTGAATATATTTGTGTGTGCACGTATATATGTATGAATACATGTGTGTATATGTATGTGTGTGTGAATGTTTGTATGCATGTGAGTGAATATATGTGTGTATATATGTATCTATGAATATATGTGTGTTTGCATGTGTGTGTGTATATATACGTGAATATGTATATGTGCATGTGAATATGTGTGTGTGTGTGTGTGTGTGTGTGTATAAACTGAGTATTATTCAGCCTTAAAAAATAGAGATTCTGCTATTTGCCATGATGTGGATGGACCTGGAGGACATTATGCTAAATGAAATAAGCCAGACATGGAAACAAATTGTATGATCCCATTTATAAGTGGACTCTTAAAATAAATCCAATAAACAGAGATAATAAAACAATATATGTTTTAAGATGATTTACATTGTATAAAAGCAACTTCTGAATCTGACTACTGAGAAAGAAAGATCAGAGGCGCATTTAGTATTCACATCACAAATTATTCCCTATGTTGATGGTATTACAGATAGGAAGGTGAATGATCAGCGCTCTTTAGATTTAAGTATGCATAGAATTGCTACACTGTGCCCTCACATAAGGTAAGGTATAGGTGCCAAGTAAGGGCTTCAAAATACTCTTACCCTCCTTTCATTTTCAGCAGGGAAAGTTAGAGCACAAAAGGAACATAGGAGCATTCGCATCACTGTTAAACTGTGAAAACCCTGAGATCAGGACCATGTTCTCCTTTCGTGATAAGAAATGTTTTTCATCATGCTAAAATAGACATAACGTAAAGATTGATCATTTTAACCACTTTTAAGAGATGGTATTAGAAACCTGCATTTAGGAAAGGTGAATTATAACCATCTTTAATAAGCATATTAAGTAAGATTACTGCCATTTCTTTCTTCCAAAGGAAATTGTCTTTCCTTCTTGCAGAAACTTAGAGATAGTTAAGCCTATCAGTACTGCCTGCACTGATGTTAACTTGTTCTGCCTATTTTGGTCAGGGTCAAATCTACAGGCAGGCAGAGGAAGTAGCAGAGGACATAGAATTCTTTTAGGATCACTGGGAAATTTTTCCTGCCCAACAAAAATATTCCTTTTCTCCTTAATATCATCTAACATGCTCTGAACAAGAAGCAGTCTCTCTCACCTTTTAATTTGATTGGCGAAATAAACACAACCCTTCCCTCTCTCACCCTTCTGAGAGAAATGACATGTTGCCTGAGATTTACAGGCAGGTTCCAATGGCTGATGTCAGAACAACTGCTCGAGGTACCTTGTCTGCAGGAAATAGATGATGAGTGTTCCGAGAGTCTTAAAATGGTGGCACAGCCGTAAAGGGAGAACAGAGGAAATATCCCAAGTGAGCGAAAAAAGAGTGAATCGGGAAAACCAAGGAAGAGGCAACAAAGACAAACTTGAATGTGGAATGTCAGCATTTGGTCCCATGCTGGTCATTTCCCATCAGTTTCATTTGACCTGTATTTGTTTCTGAACCTCATATTCTGTCCTTTTTGGCCAGCATGGGCTGTCATTTCTTCCAAAAGAATAATTTTGTAGGCATTTGTTCTAAATAACTGTGGATCACAATACAGGCCAGGAGTCTCAGTATCAATTTCTGCACAATACTTATAAACAAGGAGGCGATAAAGTTTTTCAAACTAGTAAGGATGTAAAAACAAAAAAGTGAAGAAACAAAGTAAGGTTCTCATGAATTTCAACATGAAAGGCTAAATGCTTGTGAAAGTTTTTTCACAAATCTTCCAGCTGAGAAGTGGAAATAATGACTGAGATAGCCTATAAATTTCACAACAGTTTCACAAAAGCCCATAGATTTAAAGTGACTTATGACAAACTCAGCTCAGAATGCTGCAGAAGTGTCTGTCACTGAAGGATGGCTAAACAAACTATAGTAGATCCACACACAGGAATGTCACTCAGAAATGAAAATAAGCTACTAATATGTGCAACGACGTGGATATCAATCAGAAGCACTGTGCTGAGTAAAAAAGGCCATTAACAAGAATACAAATGGTATGATTCCACTGTTATGAAAAACAGAGCACTGCTTGTCTCTTGGGGAAGAGAAAAGGAGAGGAGAGGATTAACCAGGGAGGCTTGGTAATTAACTCTTTGGGGGTGATAACATTGTATCTCAACAGAGGTTTTAGTTGCACAGGTGCACTGTGGTCGAAAGTCATCAAATGGTTCACTTACAATTTTCACATTTTATTGTATGTAAATTTTATATCAAAACAGAAAAAATGAACTGCAGACATCTATATTTGTATTTAAGGGTGCGTCTTATGAAGAGTTTAGAGAGACAACGTGTTAATGTTTTAAACTTCACTTTAAAATGACCAAAAAATAAAACAAATGGATAGATAGTTAGAAGGATGGATGGATGGACAGGTAGTGCAATAAAACAAATATAGTAAAATATAAAAGACACTTTCTAGATGGTGGGAATAGTGGGATTCATTATACACCAGTCTTTTAACTTTTTTCTAGGTTTAAAATTTTTAAAGTGATGTGTGAACATTTTGAATGTGTTGAAATTGTGCATAGAGTGACCAAAAATGATATCTTCTGAGCTGATTCCTTTTTATAGTAGAGATAATAAAAAATTGTACGACAAATATGTATAAACTATTCTCAAAGAAAAGGTTGAGTAAAAATTTCTCAATAATTTTTCTCTGTTATTTTTGAAGAACAGGTAATTTAGAGAAGAGAAAAGAGAGCTTCAGAGAAATGGTTGGAAATATTTCTAGGAATTTCCCAGATGTTAAATTTAACACTATGTTACAACTTATGACATCCCCATACTCTTTTTTTTTTTTTGAGATGGAGTTTCGCTCTTGTTACCCAGGCTGGAGTGCAATGGCTTGATCTTGGCTCACCGCAACCTCCGCATCCTGGGTTCAGGCGATTCTCCTGCCTCAGCCTCCTGAGTAGCTGGGATTACAGGCACGTGCCACCATGCCCAGCTAATTTTTTGTATTTATAGTAGAGACGGGGTTTCACCATGTTGACCAAGATGGTCTCGATCTCTTGACCTCGTGATCCACCTGCCTCAGCCTCCCAAAGTGTTGGGATTACAGGCTTGAGCCACTGTGCCCAGCCGCCATACTCTTTTTTTAATAAAATAAAACTTGGGCCGGGCGCGGTGGCTCAAGCCTGTAATCCCAGCACTTTGGGAGGCCGAGGCGGGTGGATCACGAGGTCAAGAGATCGAGACCAACCTGGTCAACATGGTGAAACCCCGTCTCTACTAATAATACAAAAAAATTAGCTGGGCATGGTGGCACGTGCCTGTAATCCCAGTTACTCAGGAGGCTGAGGCAGGAGAATCGCCTGAACCCAGGAGGCGGAGGTTGCGGTGAGCCGAGATCGCGCCATTGCACTCCAGCCTGGGTAACAAGAGCGAAACTCCGTCTCAAAAAATAAAATAAAATAAAATAAAATAAAGTAAAACTTTATTTAACCATCCACTTTATGTATTAATGATTCAAAAGTAACTCAGAGGATATGAGACAGAGAACACCAGTGAAGTCAATAGCAAAGCTCAGCCAACCCCAGTAGTCCCTAGCCACATCCATGTTGATCTTAATTTTCATTTTAAAAAATTATGCACACCAGTGAGTGTCAATTTAAGTCCTATCTGGGGCTGGAGTTGCAGTGAACATAAGTGTGCCACTTCATTGGTGGCTTTTCTTAATTCTGAGTTTGCTTGATCAAATTTGATGTGCATTTTTTAAAATCAATGTACATTACTGAGAGCTATCTTAATTCTTGGGGGCCATTCTCCTTTGTCATTCAACATTCCAGTTTCCAGATATTACATGGCACCCAGAAGAGCTGCAGTAATGTCAATCACGTATCAGAAAATAACTTCCTGAACTGAGGAACCTTGCATTCTAGAGGAGGAGAGAGTCAATCATGAATAAAGCATAAATAAACAAGATAATTTCTCCAAGTGAAAATGGTTGTTAGGATAAAGCTGGAAACCATCATTCTCAGCAAACTAACACAGGAACAGAAAGCCAAACACCTTATGTTCTCACTCATAAGTGAGAGTTGAACAATGAGAACACATGGACACAGGGAGGGGAACATCACAGGCCGGTGCCGGTGGGGGGTGGGAGTCTAGGGGAGGGAGAAGATTAGGAGAATTACATAATGTAGATGACAGGTTGATGGATGCAGCACACCACCATTGCACATGTATACCTATGTAGCAAACCTGCATGTATCCCAGAACTTAAAGTGTGATAATAATAACAATAGTAAAAGATTTTTTTTTTTTTTTAAAGAAAGAAACTCAAAACTAAGCATCTGTAATCCCAGCACTTTGGGAGGTCGAGGCTGGTGGATCACTTGAAGTCAGGAGTTGAAGACCCGCCTGGCCAACATAGTGAAACCCTGTCTCCACTAAAAAAACAAAACAATTAGCCAGGCATGGTGGCCCACATCTGTAATCCCAGCTACTTGGGAGGCTTAGGCAGGAGGATCCCTTGAGCCTGGGAGGTGGAGGTTGCAGTGAGCTGAAATCATGCTATGGCACTCCTGTCTGGGGAGAGTGAGACCCTGTCTAAAAAAAAAAAAAAAAAAAAAAAAAAAAAAAAAAAAAAAAAAAAAAAATCAAAGAGGAGAAGAGCAAAGAGTGATCCTTGTGGAAATGGCATAGGCTACGTGTAGAAAGGCTCTTCAATGATGGTCTCTCTCAGGAGGTAACATTTAAATTGAGGAGGAGAAGCAGCTGGTTGTATGACGATCTGGGGGAAAACCCTCTGGGAGAGGAAGCTGTGAGACTACAGGTTCTGAGGAGGGGACAAGCATGGAACATCCAGGAAGGAAGGCTGTAGGGGCTGGAAACAGTGCAGGAGGGAGGGCGGCGGGAGGGAGGCCTGTTCAATGCCCTTGGGCAGGTAAGGCAGACGGTGCTTGGATCATTACTGAAGCTTGAGGGCTACTGAAGATTATTTCCCAATCCGGTGTTTTTTTTTTTTTTAATTTTTATTTATTTATTTATTTATATTTTTAAATTGCATTTTAGGTTTTGGGGTACACGTGAAGAACATGCAAGATTGTTGCACAGGTACAGACATGGCAGTGTGATTTGCAGGCTTCCTCCCCTTCACCTATATCTGGCAATCTGGTTTTTGATAAGCCACAGGGCACAGCTTCCTGACTTTAAAGAGCAGTCTCAAGCTCAGTCCCGTGTCTGTGGGGCTAGCATGCAATGACTTCTCTCTTTTAAAGGACATGAAAAGATTAGCACCTGTGGCTGTTGACTTTAAAATCCCTCCCCCAGGACCATTGTGTGGTCTCTAAGAGCCTTGGGGATCCCAAGATAAAGGGCTCATCCCAGACCTTACCGTTCAGTGTCTGAATCGATCATTGGCTGTAACGATAGGCAGCCTCCTTTCTCCCCCAAATGACCCCTATTGCCCAGAGTGAGGTTGCCTGAGTGCCATCAGTTATCAGCTGTGAGTTTTGGGGTAACTTACCTCTCAGTTCCCGAGTTTCTTCTAGAAAATGGGGATAACAGTTCCTACTCCACAGGGTTATGAGTATTAAATGAAATAATGCATATATGATGCCCAGCTCACTGTAGACATTCAAGAAAATGCTCTTTTATTTTAAAAAAATATATATATGTTCTATTTCAGCCCGGCTAAGCTGGTCACACGTTATTTGATCTGTAGTTACAATTTATACTCTTGAGAATTTTTCTTCTTTACATGTTCTTTCTATCAAATCAACCTTGGTAAAAAATTTTAATATGTCACACATCTCTGTAATTTACCTGGTGGATTAACGAAATCAGTGACATCACATATTTTTATGCTGCTTTTTTCTTCTAGGATTTCAGTGCTGGTTTCTATTCATAATGTGTAAAGGCTTGTGTTTTACATTCTAGCCTGAAATAATCTATCTCTTCAGTATCTTCCTATGAACTCTTGCTTAAAAAAAAAAAAGTGACGATCTTAAGGGTCAATAATACAAATTTAAATAATAAACTTCACCTATTTTTTTTTTGCTTTTCTAGAATTGCAAATTTTCATTTTGCAGTTTCAGCAACTCATAAAAAGAAATAAGCAATTTAAATTGGTAGCAGATGTAGGAGAATTCTTCTAATTCAGGAGGTATGAAAATGATTTACTTCTATTAGCCTCAGAAGACCCAAGTAAATTTACTGTTTCCATTACTGACCTAAATACATGTAGTCTTCAGAGAGGAATGCTTAGCTCTGTAAAATCATTTTAAAGAATAATTCTGCCATTCAGTGGTCATCTTCATTGTTCTGGGGTATATGTGAAAGGGTTATATTCTAGAACTTCTGATTTTCAATTTGAATACACGAAGTTTCTTACTTTGTGGCAGTCTGATCCTTCCCTTTCTTGGTATCAACTTCCACTTTCTTTAGTTAAAGTAAGGGAAATTCTCAACAATATTTCAGTTAATTTTTTTCATTTCTTCTCATGAGGTTAATCTTGCAAACCATGTGAATTGCAATTCAGCAATAATGTCCAGGACTGATTCTTTCTTGAGGTGCTTTCTCCATTGTTTTAACAGAGGAAGAATACTGTGTATGTGAAATCTCTAATTTGCTTGCTTTCTTTACAGCACCATGAATATAAGGAAAGATGAGCAGTGTTTGGGGATACAGCCAATTGTGCAATGGACCTAAAGACGGTGGGAACACGTTTAGTTATAAGGACAGCTAAATACTGCAGTCTCCATCCTCTCAACTTAAGATGCAGTCTCCCAACTTCTTGGACACAGCTTCCGAGCTGTAACCACTTCTCAGAACTATTTTCAGAAAGAGGAAGGCCTGATGTTAAAAGATGCTTTGCTTTTCAGTTGTGCCTACAAAAATGTGTGTAGGCACAACTGAAATTCTGAATCACCCAGACATTCTAAATGCAACAATTACTCACGAATGCCTGGGGTATGGTGAACCTTCCCAACCTGGAGGCTGTCTATCAGAATCCACTCGAGTCTAAAAGCATGCTCAAAGATCTGGTAAACATCACTGTTCAATGTTTTGAAAAAAAAAAGATTTGCAGATTAGAAGGAGCATATTTTTCTTTTTTCTCTTCACGGTAATGAAACCCCAAAAGAAATGGCCTCCTTCTGTCTTTTACTTCAATTGCCACCTCTGCAGTGTCATTCTCCATAGAGTAGCCCAAGGGTTATCTCCAAGAGGTAAACTAGATCATGCCACACCCCTGGTTGAAATTTCCCAAGGCTTTTGTTGCAATGAAAGGAAAATCCAAGCTCCTTTCCAGGGCACACAGAGTCCCTTGCATAAGGTCCTTGGTTTCATCTTACTACGCCCTTCCAGCCTTAACCTCTAGCCTTCCTGACTCATTCTACTCCAGTGACCATACTGGTTCACACTACTTCAGGGTCTTTGCCTCATCCCCAGAATCCTTTCCCAAGATGCCTGTGTTCACAGCTACTGTTCATTCATATCCAAGATCAAATGTCACCTTCTTAAATCTAGTTCATTATTGCTCTTTCAAATTCCATATTCACAAACAGAGAACAGTGCTTCCTGGTATACAAGTCTCAAAAAAATGCTTTCCACAGGAAATCTAGCAAAGTGTTTCCCAATTCTCTACCATGTATCTATTAAACACTAGATCCAATGTGTATCACATCAGTGCTCCACTTGAACGGAGTGTTAATAAAAACTTAACTTTTGATTGTTTCAAGTGTTTTTCTGAATTATTTGCATAATCTTAGCTTGATGAGCCAGTCAGTTAGTACCAGTTCAAGGTAGTTCTTTAAATATGAGCAACTCCAAACCCATCCAGGAATATAATATTTTAAAATTTGCCATTTACTCAGTTTGTTCATCCAATAATTATAGTACTGCACACGTACTATGTGCCTCTTCTTATCAGCCTGCAGGGGATTTAGCAGGGAAATGTCCCTTCCCTTTGGGGATTTTTACTTTAGAAGGGAAACAGACACTGAATTAATTTCTATTTTAGTTCAGGTAGTCAGGTGAGCTTTACTGGGGTGATGACTTTTGAGCAGAAGCAGAACAACGTTACTTTCTCCAAAGGCTTATGTTTCCGAGAGTCAGGGACACAATTGGTGTTTATTTTCCTTTTGGTTGTTCATCTATCTATCTATCTATCTATCTATCTATCTATCTATCTATCTATCTATCTATGTGTGTACATATATATGTGTGTGTGTGTGTATATATATATGTGTGTTGGTGTGTGTATATATATATATACACACACATATATATATAACTTTTGTGGAAGTTGTTTATTTTAATGACTTTTGATATCCCAGCATGGAAATGCATAAAACAAGTAACAAATCTGATTGCTATAGAGAATATTGTCAGAAAAACTCTTTGGCCATATGGTACTTTTCTAATCCTCTTGTACCTTCTATTGAAAAGACAGCTCACAAAATAACAGCTCACAAAATAATAATATAATGATAAATGAAAGTTAAAATTACATTTAAAAATTACATCAGAGTATATTTATGTCTCACTCCACACTCTGTGAAGATGCAAACTACACAAAATGCAATGTTGTGTTAAACAAAACGTACTATCTTGACTCCTATTTATACATTTTGGAAAATGTGCCTTGACACATGATTAATGTACATGTATTCATAAACAATGACAGGACGAGAACAGAGAACATCATCTACATTTGGAAAAAGCCAGTAATTGCTCATAATAGGTTCTTACCTGGGTAGCTGTCGAATGTCTCCAGAATATTGTTCGTATTTGTAGTTTACCACATGCCACTGGGAACTATAAAATTTACAAGCCTGAAAGAAAGAAAAAGACAATTATTAATATAAAAATTATCATTAAAAAACCGGGCATGGTGGCTCATGCCTGTAATCCCAGCACTTTGGGAGGCTGAGGCGGGTAGATCACCTGAGGTCAGAAGATCGAGGCTAACCTGACCAACATGGCAAAACCCCGTCTCTACTAAAAATACAAAAATTAGCTGGGCACAGTGGCACATGCCTATAATCCCAGCTACTTGGAAGGCTGAGACATGAGAATAGCTTGAACCTGGGAGGCAGAGGTTACAGTGAGCCAAGAGAGAGATTTGTCTCAAAAAAATATATATATATATATCTTATCATTAAAAAAACCAGCTGCCTGAGCAAAAAGAAGTATTGTGAAGACAGGTCTAGTGCCTCTGGGGTGGTTGGATATTAGCAACTTTAAGGTACGTAAGGAGCTTGCTCTTTCTAATCATTTTTCATTGCCAGTGGAAATCTAACCTTTTCCAGACTCATGAAGGAGGAACTTTTTAACATGTTTATTATATTTTACTGAATCAAAAACTAATTTAATCACCCCTGAATCATACCAGATAGGCTGCTAACTTCAACAACCATCATTTTCCAGCTCCCCTTGGCAAGTCCTGACATGATCTAACAATTCTTAGTAGGTAAAGATGTTATTATTTATATGAGAGCCTTGTGTCATAATTTTAGCCCATTTTTTCTTGTTCTTACTTCAGTAACCAATCTTTTCCTATTTGCATGATTGCTCCTGTTAGTGCTAAACTATAGCACAGTCTTCTCTATGATTACTCGTAGATTCTATTTTATTTTATTTTTATTTTTTGTGGGTACATTGTAGGTGTGTATATTTACAGGGTACATGAGATGTTTTGATGCAATGTATAATAATCGCATCATGGAAAATGGAGTATCCATCCCCTTGGGCATTTATCCTTTGTGTTATGAACCATCCAATTTCACTCCTTAAGTTGTTTGTAAATGTACAATTAAATTATTGACTATAGTCACCCTGTTATGCTATCTAATAGAAGGCCTTATTCATTCATTTTAACTATTTTTTTGTACCCATTAGCCATCCCCACCTCCCCTCCGCCCCAGCCTCTGATAACCACCCTTCTACTCCCTATCTCCGTGGGTTCAATTGTTTTCATTTTTGGATCCACAAGTAAGTGAGAACATGCAACGTTTGTCTTTCTAACCAGTCTGGCCAACATGATGAAACCGCATCTCTACTAAAAATAATAATAAGAAAATATAGCCGAGTGTGGTGACCTGCACCTGTAATTTCAGCTACTCACTAGGCTGAGGCAGGGGAATTGCCTGAATCAGGGAGGTGGAGGCTGCAGTGAGCCAATATCACGCTACTGTACTCTAACCTGGGTGACAGAGCAAAACAAAAACAAACAAAACAACCAAACAAAAAACCAAGAACATCTATTCTTTAGCATAAGGGGGGAAATGAAGAGTAATAAACCTAATGCACTGTCAGGAGTGAAGACTTGTGATTGTCTTTGTCAGAAAGAAGGGAATAGGTAAGGTACAGGACTGCTGCAGCAAAGAAAGCACTAGCACTGCCTTTGCAGAAAGGATGGAGGGGGGTGGCCTAGTGGACACGTGGAAAGGTGGACGGAGAACACACGTTCCAGGCATGAGGCTCGAGATAACATGAAAGGGCAGGGAGAGGGGATGGGGCTGTTTTGGATTTCTCTGGCCTGGAGTTCTCTCAGCACTGTGACTTTATTTGTTCAGGGAGGTGCCCACGCACAAACTGCGGACTGAAGACAAAACAAGGAGTGACCCTGGGACAGAAATGGGAGTAGGACGATGACAGCTATGAACACAGGACAAAAGGAGAGTTGAAAACTAAAGCAGCTGCAAGACAGATGAATGTAGACAAGAATAGTAAAAGGGAAGTCAGGGGATCTGGGAGGACTAGAATGAAGCGGGAATCTGAGCGAAATGGTACAGTGAGCTGTAGCAACTTGTCAATTCCTGAGCCAATTCTGCAAAGCACGTGTTTCTGGAAATAAAAGGAAAATTGAGCCTTAATATGCCCCTTAGCTGAAATGTTTATCTTCATTTTAGATAGAGATGCCAGGGATTTAGACAAGGAGCATATGGGTCAACAGTATCCCAAGCCATGGAGACAGAGCTTTCATAGTTATAATTCTTTCTCATCCTCTCTCTCTCTTCCTCTTTTTTTTTTTTGTACCTTACTGTTGTTCTCAAATGAAACAAAATCAATTTTAAAATGGAAAAACAAGAGCATAAAGAGCTGTAAATGTTTGTCAGATACTATACTATTAGGCACTTTACATATAGTCTTAACAAGCATTCTATGAGACTATATTATTCCCATTTTATAGATTAGAGAGGCAAGCAGAGATTCAGTTCTTTGACCTAGGCACCAAATGTGGTAGAAATAGAATTTCAAATTGGATTTGTCTGATTCTAAAAGTCTATTCAGCTAGTTTATAAATTGTTTGATGGCTGCAAACTTTAAAAACGAACCACACATTTGGACCATCATTTGAGATGTTTTGTATAATATTTCTGTTTCTGTTTTAGAATCAGACAGACCTGGTTTTGAATTTTGGTTCTGCCATTTATTAGCTCTGGGATATAAAATAACTTAATGTCTCTAAATGCCTTTATCTATGTAAGTAATACCACCTTCACTAGCATCAAATAAGATAATTCGTGTAAAGCACCTTGTATAGTGTAAGCACTCAATAAGTACTTGCTTTAACATCACTTTTCTCAGCATGTTTGTTTCAATCTATAATTCACATTCACAACAGTTAATAACAATTCATATTCCTTAATTATTAAAAATGAAGTTTTTGAGAAATAGGTCTGATTATCAAAGAGTTCTGTTTAATTAAATTGTTTCCAAATTTATTTGTTAGGCTTTATATATTTGGTGGTGGGTAGATGAGAATCAGAGTTAGACTAGATGACTCTTAAGAATCCTTCTAAGTCTGTGATTTCTCTGATTCTGAGAAAGCCAGTGCATTTTACAAACACATAACCATTTCTCCTACATAGTTATGGCATTT
Organism: Saimiri boliviensis; assembly: GCF_048565385.1. Lineage (NCBI taxonomy): Eukaryota > Metazoa > Chordata > Mammalia > Primates > Cebidae > Saimiri > Saimiri boliviensis. Next base: position 16,407,254 of record NC_133453.1, on the reverse strand, counting down.
TGAAAATGTTAAGCGCAGAAAATTATTCTCTATTCTTTGTTCCAGCCCACACAGTCACTCTAAGGAGATCATTAAAAACTATTATAATTATGACTACAGCTCCTCTTTGTCCAAAAACTAAGCTGAAATGATCTGTTGCAAATTCAAAGTCACAGGCTACAACTCTCCTTGTTACATTAAGACAATGACTCCAATTTTCCCTTACTGACTTCCCAGCCCACAGCACCTGTTTCAAAATACCAGCTCCTTATCCTCTTTCAACTGGAGGCTGCCATAGTCAGCTTCAAAACCAAAGGGTGTGAATATTAAGCAAGAGCTTTCTGAGATGGTTGATTACTCCCAAAAGCGATGCCTGGCTTATCTTTTTTTTCATTTATTTTATTTGCTTATTCAGCCTTTATGCTTGCTATCTCTGCCTGTATGTGTTTAGACACCAAAAAGCAGGCCAAAGTCAACATGGCCAAAGGCTTTCATGCCATGAGGATAGAGTTTCCTAAAAAGTGTAGTGTCCATGGTCCTTGGAGTTTATAATTACAATTCAGGCTCCTGGATCTCACTTGGGATGCATTGAATCAGAATCTCCGGAGGGAGTACCAGAAATCTACATTGTAAGAAGTACTACAGATGATTCTGAAGGAGATGGAGAAATGTTGCTACTTCACCAGGTGGAATCCATGATTCCACATGAGTGATAACATGGTCCAGCCTTGTCTGACCACGAACTGAGAGCCTCGGGGTCCTAGTTTCACACAGTGGATTCTAGTAGCTGGAGTTATCTGCTTGTTTTCACTCATCTAGACACAGCCTTTTAAAAGGACATATCAACTCCAGGGTTAGGTTTTATTTATAGTGGATATTCAATATTTATTTGTTTAATCAGTGATCTTCTATATCATTTTCTTCTGGGAATGACTAAACATAATACTTCGAAAGTTCTAAAAATCTAAATACTTTAAAAATGAGTGGACTATTATAAAGAGCACCCCTAGGTACTACTGTAAAGAAAATATTTCATTTTTCTTCTTCTTCCTGTGCCTCAGAGAATCATTAGAATCAATCCAAATCGTATTATATACCTCAAATAGCAATTTGCGTTTGGCAATACAATTTGTTCATCTCATAAAAGGGTTGATTATTGAATTCCAGCTACATAGTAATAAGCAGGTAACAGATGTTTTTTTAGATGCAAAATTATTTTTCTTTCTGGCTATAGAGGTTTATTTAATTACCTGACTGGTTTCTTGCTAGAAAGATTAATGCCAGCATAAATGTGTTCATTTTGGCCCTTAGTCAGCACTGGAAATAATTCTGTATTTGTGAAATGATGATGGCAATTTTAATATTCATGCCATTCTTTATAAAGTCGAGGAGTAATTGTGGCTATTGTATAAATGTTGAAAATGAAGCATCATGAAATTAAGTGAATTTAGGCAAATTATGCATTGAAAGTGTGGCCAGATAATTTATTGTTCACACTGAGACATTTCAGAGTGAAGGGAGGCACTATTAGCAAGGCTGGCAGGCTGACACTTAGAACGTGAGACTATTTCTGCGAGCCAGGATGTATGGTTACCCGATACACTGATATTTTAGTGAAAAAGTAAAAAGGCACTGAAAGTGTGTGTGTTTTTTTTTTGTTGTTGTTCTTTTAAAGTGCAATAATTAGCTTCTGCACTATACAAACCAGTTGAACAGTTAGTAATATTTAAAAAACTTATATCATTCTCTTGAGGGAGAAGTAAAAATAATAAATTTGGGCAAAACAAATAATGTAAACATAAGTATATCTCAGTTTCAGAAATCACAGCACAATCTAATTTAATAGACCTAATTTAATTGATCCTGGTTTTAAAAAAAATACTACTTGATACGAGGTAGAATTATTATGTACATAAGCATACATACCCATCTGTAAACTATAATGTCATATAAAGGGCCAATCCAGAGGACAATCATTTCAAGATGATTTTGTTGCTTTGAACTAATAGTAGCCTAAATTTTTATTCAATATCTTTATTGATGGTAAATTAAAAATGAACCAAAATATTTGGTTTCTCTTTTCAAAATGTGCTGTGTTAAGGCAGCTGAACAAACTATAAAAGTAGACTTTTTGACCTGGGAACATGCACTCTAATTTCCCAGCTAGAATCTCACAAGTCATTTGTCAGGACATGAATGACAGATGGTACTAAAACACCTTGGTACTATTATGATCCAATCATTGTTCCCATGTAAGCCATAAAAACCGGGTCATTTTTCAATGCAATTGAAATTTTACATTTAAACTTAATTTTTTTTTTATTCTTATGCGCCAAGACCTCTAACTTGTACATCTGTGTTTTACTCAATTATTGCCAAACATTTCAGAGGGATTTTTATTGTGGAGAAGGAAAAGTCAACTTAGAATTGGAACAGGTTTTCATATTCGGAAAGAAGAGTATTATTCTAGAAATTTTAGTGAACAGAAAATGAATTTCTTCAGCTTCTTAACATGAAATATGTAACCATTTTGTTTTTAGTTTTTAATAGTTTGTTTTTCCAGATATATTTTATCCTAAGTTCAGTAAATAATACATGCCCTTGAATTTATCTTAATCACTTTTTGTGTATTTATTACCTTTAGTGTTATACATTTAGTGTAAAAAAAATTGGGGTGATCCATTTTGTTCTGACTTGATAGGAATATAGTACCCACACATGAACACAAATAGGCCAAATGTAAGACAACAGATTTTAATATCTTAATTTTTCCATTAAATTTTTAAAGTCATAACATAAACATGGCTTTAAATTTATTTGTAAAAAGTAACACAAAGTGAAAAATTTCTTAACTTCCAATAAGATTTTCATCAGCAAGTCCTTCATTAGTAAATTAAGAGCCTTATTTTTCAAAAAAATAAAAATCCCAAACTCCCAAAACAAAACTAAAAGAAAACATGCACACAAATATTTTTATCTACATTAATTTAATTAAGAAAGAATGTAACTTTTTAAAAATTTTGAAGCAATGTTTGTAATTTCGTTTTCTTCTCAATATGCCCTGAGGTCACCATATAGGAGTTAGTTCTAAGATAAGAAACTCCATATTAACTGTGCTCTAGTTTATACTTAGTAAATGCACTGGAGTCATTCATTTGCTGTCCAGTATTTCAGGATCAGAAAACAACATTCATTTTGATTTAATTTATTTATACATGCAACCCATTCTCCCAAATAAACTATTAAGAGACATTCTTATTTATGGGCAAGTGTGAGTGCACATTTTCTACACATATGAAATTTGAAAGTTAGTATAAAGTACAATAAACAAAGGCATTTTGGTAAAAAGAATGGTTTCTTTGTCAACTTAAATAATACACAGTCCAAAATTAACCACAAAGCATGTAGAATTATTTTAACTATAAAAGTAAGAACGAAAATTCCCTGTGTTTTCTTGAGACAAGATAAATTTCATTCTAGTTAGACATATTTCTTTCAGTTAAAAATGAGCAACATGAAGTACTTTTAAATTATAGCCAACTCCCTCCTCTGTAATTTTCTTCACTATGTCTAGGACTCTTAAGTTGTTTAAGATCTCTTTTTCTTCCGTGAAGTCATGTGATGTGGCTTCTATCTTGAATATTCATAATTTTCTCCTGAATTAATTAAATGCCACTTGTCTGAGTCCAAATGGTGCAAAGGAAAGAGGAAGAGAAAGAGATTTCATTTCCAATCTTACACTCATCGGATCATATTGTTTTTCATGTTTACAGAATTTTGCTCTGCAATACATTAAGCAGTATTTTGGTATATAATTTAAAGATCAATATATGGCCTATGGAGCTATTTTTTAAGTTTTGTATGCATTGGGTACTCTGCCTGAAGAATTCTAATGTTTTCACTGGATTTACTCCTGAAGTGGGTTTATGCTTTGAAAGTAAAGGGACAACAATATATGAACACCTTGCTTGATAAGAAACACATCGCACTCTTCAGAGTTTAATCCATTGTAATCAGGGTGTGCTCCCCGCTTCAGAAACTGGTCTGCTAAAGACCACCAATGATCCTGAATTGCCAAATGCAGTGAGCCCCCATCTTGATTCTTCTTTGGCATTTTATGCCATTGATGCACTTTCTCTCGCTATTACCCTTATTCCTTAATTCTGAGATATGTTCCCGTCTTTCCTCTCTTCCCACTCATTTTCCTTTCCTTACACAGGGTCCTCTTTGCCTGCCCGTTAGTGAGATTGTGGCTCAGGGACCTGCCTTCCCAGCTCCGGCCCATTCTCTGGTATTCATGGGCATACTCTTCCAGGTTCGAAGCTTCAACTTTCAAATCCACAGTTAACTTCCCACACTTTCCTGTAGTCCAGACCTATGTATTTACTTTCTTCTTGGATGTCTCTCTCTGCATGTTGTCAAATGAGGTTATCCTCATTGCTTCATCCTTCACTCTCTTCTGGGAACCTTATTTAAATTAATGGCACAACCATCTAGGTAACAGCCCAAGCCATAATTATGGGAGTCATCATAAACACATTCCTCTTCTTTACTTTATTTTCAGTCCCCAATTCCTGTCAATTCTATTTCCTTAATAGGTCTTTACTGGTACCACAATCACGTAGCCATATGTTAATACAGCTCTTTGTAATCATGCACCTGGACTATTAAAATAGTCTCCTACCTGTCCAAGTTTTCTTCAGTCTTACTCCTTCCCAAGCCAACCAATTCACACTCTGGTATGCTTTTAATTGTTCCTTCTGACATGCAAACCTGATTTTGTTTGTCTTAAAGTAATACTCCAGGGGGTACTTGCCAGAGTGTGTTGTAGAAATCTGATCATAGGCCTGTTACTTCTTGCCTGATGGTATGCAGCTTGAGGGCAGGGACTGTGCTACATCCACATGGTATCATCCTCTTAGCCAATAATAAATGTTGGCTAATGAACCTTGTCTATTCTTCCATCCAATGGTTGATGCTCTTTATCACATACACTTTAGCTTTTGACACAATGTGATCTGTATTAACAGTAAATCAGAGGGAGAGGAAGTTTCTATGTAAATTTCACTCTTTGTAAAGACAGGCTAATTAACTCCACCTAACTGGATTGCAATTAGCTGATTCTTATATACCTAATTTATGCCACTGGATTAACATTTGTCCTTAGGACAAGAGAAACGATAATCTGACAATTAGGTAGGGGAATGAGGGGAGAAATTTAAGGGCCAAAAGAGTATTACACTGACATTTGTGATAAGTGTTAATTACTTCCAACTTTGAGATTAACGTTATTTATACTTATAATTTGCTGTATGAGGGTAAGTCCACAGAACTTACTGGGGCTTGTGCAGAACTGTCTTAGAATTGCATGACCTCCCTGAACACAGGTAGACATTTCCGATGCTATCAATAAGAATTAAGAATAGAGGTTTGGCCATGAAAAGAAACAACTAATTTATCTGATCTCCTGGGGGCTTTAATATTTTATTTTCCTTCATTAGAATCAGCCTGAATGAACTCAGGTTCACCTAACAGTTGATTCTGTTTTACTTGAACTAGGCTGTGTCCCTAGTGTCTGGCGATCTCCTTGGATCACATTCACATGAGCATTTCTCCGAGGTGTTTCTTAAAGATACTCGGGGAAAAATGGACAGACATTCCACATGGTCAAAACATTTTAGAAATGTGTCATTTTTCCCTCTAAGACAGTCTTGATGGATATTAGGTAATTAAAGACTGAATGTGTGTGTGTGTGTGTGTGTGTGTGTGTGTGTGTGTGTGTGTGTCGGTGTTTCTGTGTGTGTGAGACACTTAAGGAATATCCTGTAGATCTGGCCTTTTGCAGAACATTCTATACCTACATAAAGTTGGGTTCTGCCCTGATTTAAACCATGAGTTTTTCTTTCTTTTTTTTTTTTTTTCAGTGTGAATTTTCTATGGTCAGCTAGAGATTTCAACATTTACTTTGCCTTAAATCTTATTTGTATCCATCATTTAGTCTTGGATCCTGTTTTCATTTTTGTTTTTTCCTTTCTAAAATTCATTTCTGGTTTCAACTTTTCCTTGCCCCAGTAACATAATGTTATTTGGATGAAGACAGTACATAATCATAGTGTGTGTGTGCGTGTGTGTGTGTGTGTGTGTGTGTGTGTGTACATGTGTAGATATGGGTGTAGAGATAAGTATTTGCTTTTATTCCTTTTTACTTTTCTACAGACAGAGTCTCACTCTGTTGCCCAGGCTGAAGTTCAATGGCATATGCATGGCTCAATCATGCGGTCTCAAATTCCTGAGCTCAAGTCATCCTCCTGCCTTAGCCTCCTGAGTAGCTGGGACTACAGGTGTACACCATCATACCCAGCTAATTAAAAAGTTTTTTTAGAGATGGGGTCTCACTATATTGCCCAGGCAGGTCTTGAACTCCCGAGCTCCAGCAATCCTTTTGCCTTGGCTTCCCAAAGTGCTGAGATTACTGGCGTGAGCCACTGCACCAGGCCCACTTCTGTTCTTTCAATGTTGTCATACCTCCTAAATCCCCAAGGGTTTTATGCCATGACCGAAGTGAGGCTTGGATTCTCGAATTCATTACTTTCTCCTCATTTCATCATTATTCTACAACTGCAGCAGGGCTGGTTTCCAGGAATCGGAGAGGGCTTTGTTGTCAGAGTAACTTGCTACCCTGTATTTCTCTCAGCCATTCAGCTGAAGTGGTCCCTAGACCTTTGTTCCCTCTTGAGCCACTGTATTATTCTCAATTCTCTGCTCCTTCATCTCGTTTTGTTAAGAGAGACTGAACCAAGAGCTCAGTTTTAATTGGTGTGCTGAGCTTCCTTCCGACTTTATATGATCCCTTTGTGTATATTAAAATAAAAACTTTGTTAGAGAAGTTTTGCTTAGGAAGTTTGCATCCTATTTATAGATCCCTTTCATCATCCCGCTCTCCACCTCAAACCCCCTGTGGGAGTGGTGCTTATTTTATCACGGATGTGTTTAGATTTTTTTTATGATTATAGATGTTCATTCTAAGCCACTTAGGAGATTCAGATAAAGACAATGCTCTCCAGCAGTTGTTTTCCAAGTGTTTTCATACTATTGCTATGTTTATTTTCAGAATCACAGCACTAAGATTATTAATATCCCTATTTAAAGATGGAGAAACTGAGGCAGAAAGGTTAATAGTTTGCCAAAATGGAGGATACATTCCCTTGTGAGCGGTGGACTAGTGAGCATGTGGCTTAAAGAAACTTATCAAAGTATCAGATACAATCAAATGAGTAAGAACATGGAATATGAGGTCAAAAATAACAGAGCCTTAATTCTGGCAGTGTATGAACTTGGGCGAGTTCGTTATTCATCAGAGCCTGTTTTCTAGGCTGTAAAATGAGGTCATAATGCCTAGTTCACGGAGTGCTCAAAAGTTTTCAGGTATGCACAATGTCTGTATAACTACGTACTCAACCAGACCTTGATGTTAGCATGCAGCATTTTAATGGATGTGAAATAAGCCTATGATTTTGTGTGGGGAATATTTAATTTTACATTTAAGAGATAGGAGAATTAATAACAGATAAAACAGGAAAGGAAGAAGCTGTTCATTTGAGTGAACTCCCATTCAAATATGAAATCATTCAAGATTTAAAAAAGGAAAGAATGCCTAATGCCTTTCACAAGAAGCTGAGAACTGTCAAAGTAGAGAGCAGTGAGAAAAAAAAAAAAAAAAAAAAAAACCTTACATTTTTACTGAGCTAGATGTGCTGAGACTAGATTCTTGCCAATCTGTTGCCTAGCAACCATGGTATTTGCCCTTGACCCCCCACAGGGAGCCGCAGGGCAATTCAGCACAGGGTGGACCAATAATGTTGCTTAATACACTTGTAGTAGGGCAAGCAAGTGTTTCTGCAAAGCTGTATCACTGTCAATGAATTCATTTCAGTGGTAGCATAATCTAGTTTCAAAAATCCAGCCAACGTTCCTGAAAGTGTGGTCCACTGACCATATTCATCAGAGTCACCTGGGCAGAAACCACAGTGAGGCTGTGAGGGTGAAGACTGAGAGAAATATTCTTTCCAGAGGAACATAGCAATTTTACAGCAAAGCACCCTATTGGCAGTTAGGATCACCACCGTTAGGAGCCCAGGGGCGGGGCTGGTGGCAAGTGTCCAGATGCTGGATCTGTCTATTCCTGGCTGTCTAATGCTGGCTGGGCAATTTCTTAATATTTCCATGACATAGTTTCCTTGTTATTAAAAGGTGATAACGGTGATAATAACAAACATATATTTGTAATTACTACAAGTAAAGGGCTTAGAAGTGTATCTGGCCCAAAGTAAGTAGTCAATAAATGTTAGCAGCTATTAGCAATTGGGATCAAGACTTTTTGCAGTGTAATTCCCTGGGACCATTTCTTAGTCTTAGCCCAGCTCTGTGGTGACCTCTTTCTTTTTATCTGCTGTCTCCAGGCCTGACTATTCATGTTACATTATCATCATAGGATATTTCTAAGTAGGGCTTATCTTCTTTCCATCCTGTAAAGCACAGATTTCACTTTATCTCTATCCTTAAAACCAAGGACTAATACAGAGTTTTTGCAGGGTTTTTAGTACTAGTGACACAGAAAAATTATCAGGGAAGAAAATAGTTTTGTCCCAGGCTTCCTCCTTTCTTTTTTTTCTACTTTAGATCCATACAGCTGGGAAAAATATGGCAGGAAGATTCATTCATGGTGCCAAAGAGAGTCGAATGCTCTGTCCTGAGTTTTGCAACATAAAAGTTTAGCAGATATTTGGGATCTAGGGTGAAAGGCAATCTACTTGATTTCTTCTTGCAGCAGTTCTTAGAGAAGTAAGACGCTGAGGTACAAGAGAGAAAAGAAGGCTCCAAGTAGTTGAAAGGGAATTAAAGTGGGAACAAAAGTGAAGGTAAGAAATTTCCCCCTAGGAGCAATAACAAGATAAAGGCAAATTTTGTGGTCAACCTGTCCTCAGCTGAAGGTGACATTCCTAGAGAACTACAGATAGATGAAAAGATCTGGACATCTGATGTTGTGAGGTAGAAGCTCTTGAAACACAAACAAAACTGAAGGCCTCTGGGGACTCTAGAATAGTCTTTTGAAGTCTCCTGTGTTGTACGGATCCACTTACCTGCTTTTCATACCATCTTTCCCCTGGAAAAGTAGCTACACTTGAAACTTTGGTTGGATCTAGAGATTGGGGGTGGAGGTTCTGAATGGTTCCAGAATTTAGAGTTCGGGCCAATTGGGCCTACTTTGAAAACATGCTTGGCAATAAAATGGGGCAGTAGGCAGGAGCTGAAGGAGGCCGCCAGCCAAGTCCAAGGTTGTTGAAAGCCTTGGGTTCTAGATACCCAGAGCCACGAGCTAGGAACACTCGTTCATGTGAGAGCAATTGGAAACTGTTGAAAACTGGAAATATATAAATACCCTATATACCCACAATGACAGCAGGCAAAAGGACCATGAAATGAAAAGTCCCTAAATGATACATTTATATATCCATTGTAGTTGCATTAAAAACGGCTGAAAATGGACTATGTACACTGAACTTAATTGACTTCCACGAGTGACAGACAAGCTCAGCAGGTGGAATCCTAAAGCAAGACATGCATGAGAGTTTGAGTGCTCCACATGCAATCTTCATCAGCAAACTAAAACAGTAAAAATGAATCTGAAGTAGTCTTATAGGTAATTATCCAATGACTTGAAGAATTGTGTTGGATTTTTAACTTTTGGAGACAAGTTTAGGCAATAGACTTGGGTCACTTCCAATTCTGGCAGCATTTAAAAATACCTTTTTTTGTTTGTTTTTAATGGAGAAGTAGTTTTGCTCTTGAGGCTCAGGCTGGTGTGCAATGATCTTGGTATGATCCTGGCTCACCACAACCTTCGCCTCCCAGGTTCAAGCGATTCTCCTGCCTCAGCCTCCCAAGTAGCTAGGATTACAGGAATGTGCCACTACACCCAGCTAATTTTGTATTTTTAGTAGAAATGGGGTTTCACTGCATTGGTCAGGCTGGTCTCGAACTCCTGACCTCAGATAATCCATCTGCCTCGGCCTGCCAAAGTGCTGGGATTACAGGTGTGAGCTACCATTCCCAGCCTTCCATCTCTACTAAAAATCTCTACAGAAAATACATTCTAATAATTCTCTAGGATAAAAATATATCCTAGCTTTTTTTTTTCCAAAATAGCTTTTATGTGTAATATCATGATAAAAGAGAATTATGTAAATTGAAAATCGATCTATCCCCTCCCACCACAGTCCCAAACTTGTGAGGTAGCCAATGTTATCAGTTTGATGCGTGCATTCTTTTATACTTTCTCTAGTCTTATATAAATATATTTGTGTTTATACGTATAGGTTTTCTATCTTTCATGATATCATACTACAATTCTGTGACTTGCTTTTTCTCCTAACAACATATTATGGGCGTCAGGCCAGGCATGGTGGCTCACATCTGTAATCCAAGCACTCTGGGAGGCTGAGGTGGGTGGATCGTTTGGGGTCAGGAGTTTGAGACCAGCGTGGCCAACATGGTGAAACCTCATCTCTACTAAAAATACAAAAATTAGGCAGGCATGGTGGCAGGTGCCTGCAATCCCAACTACTCGGTAGGCTAAAGCAGGAAAATCGCTTGAACCCAGGAGGCAGAGGTTGCAGTAAGCAGAGTTTCTGCCCCCTGCACTCTAGCTTGGGCAGCAGAGGGAAGACTCCCTCTAAAAAAACAAAACGAAACAAAACAGTATGGGCACCACAACTAAGCTATTTAAATATATATAATTTTTTCTTTGGTGTATATTGCTACAAAATAAAAATGTGAAAAAAATTTTAGCCTCACTTTTATTAATTGATAATTCAAAATTTCCAATGCAGCATACATGTTCGTTAATTAGATCTTTATTCCCGAGTGTTTTTATATTATGTATTTGTATATTTCTATATGCTGCTTTAAATATACTTGTGAATTGCATTTCAAAAGTTACAGATGTATTTCAAACATCACGTGACAGTGTTTCTTTCATTCTATTCTCATCATTGCTAAATGATATTTATCTTAAATTATTTATCTTAAATTTTTTCTTCCCTAAAATTTTTATTTTAATTTCTATTTCTGTGACTACTGGAGAGGCTGAGCAACCTTGTAAGCCTCTTAGCCAGCTGCATTTCTTCTTTCAAACAGCTTGCCTATATCTTTTGCTCACATTTTCTTGAGTTTTTGTCTTTTTAAATTAATTTTGTAGGATTCTTTAATTTCGTGTGTATAATGAGTTATAAATGATTTTTCTAATTAAATATTTTCTTTTGACTGTGTTTACAGTACCATCAATCATATACAAAGTTTAAATTTTTATTTGGTTAAATCTGTTTTCCCTAACTTCCTAATTAAAAATGTTTCCCTACATTTTTATAGCTTTTGTTTTTAAAATTTATTCATCTGGAATTAATTTTTGTATATAATATGAGATATGAAAATTTTTTTATTCCAAAATGGATAGTTGAGTAGTATTTGTCCACTCTTTCCCAGAGAATTTGAGTGCCATCTTTACTATTTCTTAATTGTATGCACTTAAATTTGTTCTAGGTACTTTTTTGTTTCACTTGTTTATTTGTTTATTCCAGAATACAGAAAAAGATGTAGAGTGCCCCAATTTATTTATTAAAGCTATCATCTCTCTAATACCAAAGGAAAAAAAAAACCAGAGCCAAATTTCACTCAAAATGTAAATGCCAAAATTTGACATAAACTAAAAATATTTTGAAGGCAACAAGGTATTAAGGTAATAATACAACTTGAAGTAGAAAATTTATACCAGAAGTACAAGTAGGAATCCACATGACAACAGTCCATTGATTTTATTACAATGCTAAATAAAACAGAAAAGCTGTTGTATCAATAGGCTGTATGTGCATGTGATAGCAGGGCAGCCAGTCTTTATAAACACTCTACAGTTTCACAGAAAGACACCTTTTAAAACACAATAAAGAAACACCAGAAACCAACATAAAACACCATCCTTCAAAAAGCATCAAAGATACTACGGTCTCCCCCTAAATTCAAAAATAAGGCATATTGCCTGGCATTAGCATTATTATTCAACATTGTTTTAGGGATAGTAGACAGTAGAATACAATAAAAACTAAAGAAACTATATACTTAGTAGAAGAGAAGAAAATTTTAATTGTTTATGCCTATACGCCTACAAAATTAAACATGAACTATTAGGATAAGAGTTTAACAAGCTAGTTATTTATATCAGGAAATCAACAGGTCTTTAAAAAATATCAGTAATTAACAGTAAGAATAAGAAATGGAATTTTAAAATTCCACTCACATTTGTGACTAAATTATAAGGAGGAAGTCAATGAAAAAAAATGCCAAATCCTGCCTAAGTTAACACATATTGATTGCAGACCTGGTTTCGATAAGTCTGATTATCTGATATAAAAAAATTATTTTCCATTTTTTTTTAAAAAAACAGTGATGCCCTACTGTATGCTAAGACTTCCTTTAGGGCAACTCTAAACAAAATATTATAGTACTGATATCACACACTATTTTTAACAGTAACTATGAAGACAGTATTCTCATACATCCTGACGTTATCTGAGTCTGAACTTTCCCTTTTTCTGTCTTTTTAAAAGGTATTGTAATGCAATGTGAATTTTGGGGAATACATACAAAATAATGGACTTGGAAAAAAAAAGGCAGGTTAAAAAAATGGCAAACAATGATCTGAACTGAACAGTACAACAGAAAATGTGTACAGTCATATTAGTATTAATATGTACACTAATAAGGCTAGCTTATAAAATATCAACATATTAAGAGCTGAGAAAAGATACTGCTATTGTATGCAGTTTTAATGAAATCCTAGTTGCGACACGTAACTTTCTCAGGATTCAAGACTGAGCTTAGATTCCACTACTTTCAGTTTGACCGGTGCTGGGCTAAATTTTATCAACACAGTTTCTACAAGGAAAGGATAAGCATTATTTATTTATGCAGTAAACATCTGCTAAGTAGCTGCTATACACTGGCCCGATTCCCGCTCTAAAGCCACCTGGAGTCTGGTTAGAAGAAAAAGAAGCTGTTTTGTAGATCTCTTATAAACCAATAGAATGGAAGTCGATACTACACCCAGAGATGTTCTATCAGTCCCTGATATAGTTTGGATACTCGTCCCCATCCAAATCTCATGTTGAAATGTAATTCCCAGTGTTAAAAGTGTGGCCTGCTGGGAGGTGTTTGGATCATGGGGGTGAATCCCTCATGAATGACTTGGGCCATACCCTGGTGATAAATGAGCTCTAGCTCTGAGTTCACAAGATCTGGCCATTTGGCTGGGTGCAGTGGCTCATGCCTGTAATCCCAGCACTTTGGGAGGCCGAGGCTGGCGGATCACTTGAGATCACGAGTCCAACATGGTGAAACCCCATCTCTACTAAAAACACAAAAATTAGCTGGGCATGGTGGCGACCATTTGTAGTCCCAGCTACTTGGGAGGCTGAGGCAGGAGAATCACTTGAACCTGGGAGGTGGAGGTTGCAGTGAGCCGAAATCATGCCACTGCAGTCCAGCCTGGGTGACAAAGCAAGACTCTGCCTCAAAAATAAATAAATAAATGAATAAAATAAAAAATCAAAGAAGTCTGTGGCACCTCCACTCCGCTCTCTCTTGCATGCTCCTGCTTTCGCCATGGGATATGCTTGTTCCCCCTTTGCCTTCCACCATGAGAGCAAGCTTCTTGAGGCCTCCCTAGAAACCAAGCAGATGCAGCACCATGGTTCTTGGACAGCCTGCAGAAACGTGAGTGAATTAAACCTCTTTTCCTTATAAATTACCCAGTCTCAGGTGTTTCATTTTTTTTTTTTTTTTTTTTTTTTGAGACGGAGTTTCACTCTTGTTACCCAGGCTGGAGTGCATGGCATGATCTCGGCTCACCGCAACCTCCGCCTCCTGGGTTCAAGCAATTCTCCTGCCTCAGCCTCCTGAGTAGCTGGGATTACAGGCATGTACCACCATGCCCAGCTAATTTTTTGTATTTTTAGTAGAGACGGGGTTTCACCATGTTGACCAAGATGGTCTCGATCTCTTGACCTCGTGATCCACCCGCCTCGGCCTCCCAAAGTGCTGGGATTACAGGCTTGAGCCACCGCGCCCGGCCTCAGGTGTTTCTTTATAGCAATGCAATAATGGCCTAATACGGTCTCTTCAAGCTGTCCACAGGGTTTTACCATTAACTATTTCCATAGTTAGTACTTAAAAGAGATACATCTTCGAATAAGAACGCCATTATCCAAAATTCTAGTGTAGTCTGGTTGTTCTGAAAAGTCAATCCACATAAATAAAATTAAATAAAATATTTGTATTAGGAATACTTAAATATTTCTCTACTTGGGGATTTTAAATTAATCAAAAACAAAAGAAAAGAAAATCTAAAACTTGAACAATCACCAGATAATGGGAAATGATTAAAAGGAAGATGTAAAGCCCTCTAACAAGTAATGAAAGTTGAAAGACATCCACTAGGGTCGGGCACGGTGGCTCATGCCCGTAATCCCAGCACTTCGAGAAGCTGAGGTGGGAGGATCACTTGAGGTCAAGAGTTTGAGAGCAGCCTGGACAACATGGCGAAACTCCGTCTCTACTAAAAATACAGAAATTAACCAGGCATGATGGCGTATGCCTGTAATTCTAGCTACTTGAGGAGGCTGAAGCACTAATATTGCTTGAACCCAGGAGGTAGAGGGGCTGCTGTGAGCAGAGATGATGCCACTGCACTTCAGCCTGGGTGACAGAGTGAGATCCTACCTCAAAAAAAAAAAAAAAACAAAAACAAAAAAACAAAAACAAAAACACTAATTAGAATATTTCGCATTATCTCTTGAAATGAGAGGAAGACGATAATAGTAAGCTGTATTAAGAATTCCCTGGAAAAAACAAAAGCCTTATAAATAAAGCATTGGCAGCATCATGTTTACCTCCTTCACCAGTAAATTCTCTGCCTTGTGCTCTGCGTCTTCAGGTACTGTTGAGTACAACGTGCGGATATCCCAGGAGACCGTGGCTGCCTGAAATGAACAATGCAAAGAAACTGAGTCCTCCAACTTCGAAGTGTTGAGCAGACCGGCACACTGAAACCGCAAAAGGGAAGTTGTCTTAAATCTTAGCCTTTAAGGATAACAGAAGACAGAGATACTTCCGTAGTTCTTCCCAATTTAATCTCCAGGAGAGAAGATGCAGACATTTATTTGATTACCAGTCCTAGCATTTTTACAACAGTTACTGTTTTATTAGTGCAGCTCATAGTTTTAAGCTGTTTCCCCCTTTGCAGAAAACAAAAAATTGGGGCATCTGTATGTTTTCAACTTAGCTTATTTCTATTGGAATCTTTTTTATTGTTGTTGCCAAGGCTAAAATAAATTTGAAATGAAAAAGAAGACTTACAAAATCAGCCTTATTTTAACAATATTGTAAATAATCTCAAATATCAAGGGATAAATACAGTCCCTTTTAGAAGCTAGCTGTGCGAGTGCATGTGTGTGTGTGTACATATAGTCGTAGATAGGTGTGGGAAGGAAGAGTGTTTAGTAAATCTGAACCTTGAAAAAGTAGGTCGTGTTTTTGGTGTCTTTATTTTTGAAATAGTTGAAATAAGAAAACTATTTCTCAACTTCCATGCTAAATAAACAATATTCTTTTGAATATACATTAATGTATAAAGTACTTCCTAAAACAAAGCATCAAAACAGAATTTCATAGGTTATTGCCTCTTATATGTCTTCAGCTCCATGAAGCATAGGAGAATGAGATGCCTTAAAACAGCAAGTTTACACTTCCAGCCATCCACTTCCTTCAGTCTATATACCTCAGTGGTTATAGGGATGCTCAGGAGATGAGTCTGTGACATCTGTGGTACCAACAGCTGAGATCTTGTACACTGCACATCTCCCAAATCATAGTTATTCATTTAAACTGCTCTAGGTTAGCTGCTGGAACAGAGAAGAATTTCCAAACTCATCCTCAGTATTGGAGAAGATGGGTAGGGAGAGGTCAAGGGAGTTTTGTCTTCCGAGTTCACAGCCCTTGTAGGCAGCTCTGCCACCAAGGGTGGCGTCCTTCCCATCATTCCTTCTCTTCCAATCCTGGACTCTTATTTTCTCCAAATCTCCCCATTCTTCACTCTTGATGTAAGCTCGGTGAGTGCACGACATTTTATTTTGTTCACTTATAACCTCAGTGCCTAGTTGGATACCTATGTAATTCTTTGTTGAATGTACTGACTGTTGTGTATATGTGTGTTCCATCAGAGGATGAGAGTATGTGGAAGCATGAGTGTGGTGGTGTGTGAGTATGTGAGCATGTGCAATTGGATGGGTGTGTCTGTGCAATGAGTGTGTGGAGTGTGTGTTCATGAGAGTATGTTGCATTTGAGTGAGTGTGCTCATGGGGTGTGTGTGTATGTGTAGTGTGAGTGTGTGTGGTGAGTGTGTGGTGGATGTGAGTTTGTGTGGTATATGTACAGTGTGTGTGGTGTATGTATGTGTAGTGTGTGTGTGTGGTAAGTGTATGTGTGTGGTGTGTATGTGTATGTGGTATGAGTGTGTGATGTGTATGCATACATGTGTGGCGTGTTTGTACTTGTGTGTGTTGTGTGTATGTATGGTATATGTATGTGTTTTCAGTCTGTGAGCATGTACAGTTGGGTGTAGTGTATGTGTGCAGTGAGTACATGTGGAGTGTGTTAGTGTGTGTGCATGAGAGTGTGTTGCATTTGAATGAATGTGTATGTGTGGTGTGTATGTGTGGTGTATGTGCAGTGTGAGTGTGGGTGTGTGTGGTGTGTGTGTATGTGTTTGCATGGTGTGAATGTGTGTATGGTATAAGTATGTGTGTATGTGGTGTGTGTGTGTGTTTATGGTAAATGTACGTGTATGTGTGGTGTGTATATGCATGGAGTGTGTATGATGTGTGTATGTGTGTGTTTTGAGTTTGTGAGCCTGTGCAATTGGGTGTAATGTGTGTGTGCAATGAGTATGTGTGGAGTGTTAGTGTGTGTACATGACAGTGTGTTGCATTTGAGTGCATGTGTATGTGTGGTGTGTGTGTATGTACGGTGTGAGTGTATGCATGGTGTGAGTGTGGGCCTGGGTGTGGTGTGTATATGTGTGGTGTGAATGTGTGTATAAGTGTGTGTGTATATGTGGTGTGTGTGTGTTTATGGTAAGTGTATGCATATGTGTGGTGTGCATATGCATGATGTGTGTGTGGTGGTCTATGTGGGTGTGTATGTATGTGTGGTGTGTGGTGAGTGTACGTGTATATGTGGTGTGTATGTGTGGTGTGAGTGTGTGTACGTGTGGTGCATGTGTGGTGAGCATGTGTATGTGTGTTGTATGTGTGGTGTGTGTGTGGTGTGTGTGTGTAGTGTTTGTGTGATGTGAGTGTGTCGTGTATGTGAGGTGTGTGTATGTGTGGTGTGAGTGTGTGTGGTGAATGTATGTGTGTGGTGTGAGTGTGTGTGGTGAATGTGTGTATGTGTGGTGTGTATGTGTGATATGAGTGTGTGTGGTGTAACTATATATGTGTGGTGTGTGTATGTGTAATGTGAATATGTGTAGAGTGTGTCTGCATGTGTGTGTACATGTGTGAATGGTGTGATCTGTCAGTGTATGTGGTGTGCATGTGTGATATGAGTGTGTGTGGTGTGTGTATGTGTGGTGTGTGTATGTTTAATGTGACTGTGTGTAGAGTGTGTCTGTATGTGTACGTCTGTACATGTGTGAATGTTGTGATATGTCAGTGTGTGTGGTGTGCATGTGTGATATGAGTGTGTGTCATGTGTGTATGTGTGGTGTGTGTATGTGTAATGTGACTGTGTGTAGAGTGTGTCTGCATGTGCATGTCTGTACACGTGTGAATGGGTGTGATGTGTCAGTGTGTGTGGTGTGAATGTGTTGTGTGACTGTGTATGTGTGGTGTGAATGTATGTGGTGTGTGTTGTGGTATGTGTGTGTAGAATGTGTCTGCATGTGTATGTACGCATGTTAATGGGTGTGATGTGTCGGTGTGAGTGTGTCTGCATGTGTATGTATATGTGTGAATGGGTGTGTGTGTGTATGTGTGGTGTTAATGTGTGTGGTGTGTGTTGTGGTATGTGTGTGTAGAGTGTGTCTGCATGCGTATGTCTGTACACGTGTGAATGGGTGTGATGTGTCGATGTGGGTGTGTGTGCATGTGCACATGCATGTCGGAAAGCAGGGGTTTTGTATCCTGTGAAAGAAGAAGAACGTCATGTAGATCTAACAAGATCCGAGAATGAAAAATGAGATAAGTAGGTTCTAGATACATCAATGGTGAAAATGAATGCTTGCCCTAAAGCACAGCTGTGGGCTGAGCTCCCTGGGCCACTGCACTTGCTCCAGGATTTGACTGCAGCTGTATGAACAGAGCTCAGAGGAACTGTGGTTACCAATTCAAACCAGGCATAGATGCAGAGAGCAAGCATAGTGCCACAGATGGAACAGGGAGAGGTTGCTTTGCATGCAAAGTAAGATAGAGCCAATCTGGATCTTAATATTTACATTTTTTAATTTTAAAATAAAAAAAAATTATTATTTTTTTTTAGACAAGGTTCATTTTGTTGCTCAGGTTGGAGGTTGGAGTGCAGTGGTGCAATCACAGCTCATTGCAGCCTCAACCTCCTGGATTCAAGTGATCAGCCTCCCCAGTAGCTGAGACTACAGGTGTGTGCCACCATGCCTGGCTAATTTTTACTTTTTTTGTTTTTTGTAGAGACAGGGTCTCACCATGTTGCGCAGGATGATCTCCAGCTCCTGGACTCAAGTGATTTGCCTGTCTCAGCTTCCCAAACTTTTGGGATTATGGGCATGAGCCAATGCGTCTGACCTACATTTTATTTTTATTTTTTTGGAAATAGAGTCTCACTCTGTTGCCCAGGCTAGAGTGTAGTGGTGTGATATCCACTCACTGCAACCTCTGCCTCCTGGGTTCAAGCAATTCTCCTGCCTCAGCTGCCCGAGTAGCTGGGATTACTGGCGCTTGCCACAGTACCCAGGCTTTTTTAAATTTTTTTTATTTTTTTTATTTTTTTATTTTTAGTAGAGATGAGGTTTCACCATGTTGGCCAGGCTGGTCTCGAACTCCTGACCTCATGATCCACCTGCCTCAGCCTTCCAAAGTGGTGGGATTACAGGCAGGAGCCACTGTGGTCGGCCCCACTTTATATTTTAAATTCCTTTTGAGTTCCCTTCTTCAAGTTGCTTCTTTTATGCTATTCACTTTGTTAGAAGATAAACACAGTAAATAAACTCTATTGAAATTTTGTAGTAGAATATTAAGAACCATGGCTAAATTGAGCTTTGGGGACTATTGCTGAATTTAAATTATCTGGGATGCCTTTGTTTCCTATTTGATGGATAACTTACAGATACATGGTCTTGCTTGGTTTCCAGGGAACATTACATTTTAGAATCTACTGGGAACATTAGACTTTTTTCTCTCTAATTCAAAAAATTTCTATATTATGGCCATTACTTAATAATTTTTTTGTACAAAAATGCAAGATATTCCTCTTTTTCATTTTCCACTTAGAGTCTCCATTATGGCTTTCTTGACCTTTTAAAAAATACTGGGCTTGGTGTGGTGGCTCATGCCTATAATCCCAGCACTTTGGGAGGCCAAGGCGGGTGGATCACGAGGTCAAGAGATCAAGACCATGCTGGCCAACATGGTGAAACCCCGTTTCTACTAAAAATACAGAAAAATTAGCTGGGCGTGGTAGCACGTGCCTGTAATCCCAGCTACTTGGGAGGCTGAGGCAGGAGAATTGCTTGAACCCAGGAGGCGGAGGTTGCAGTGAGCCGAGGTCGCACCCCTGCACTTCAGCCTGGCGCCTGGTGATGGAGTGAGAAACTGTCTCAAAAAAAAAAAAAAACCAAAAAACAAAACAAAACAAAAAAAACCAAAACAAAACTACTGTAAGTCTGATTCTGATGGACAGCAGAGTAACATTGGTCAAAATTAAGCTTATAATAAAGTAAAACATAAATAATAAGATCTAAATTGGTTCTATCATACTTTGCATGTGACACAACTGCTCCCTGTTCCATCAATGTAGCAAACTTACTGTCCCACTATGATCACTGCTCTGTGACATAATAAAATAAAGTGGGCTAGGCATGGTGGCTTACACCTGTAATCTCAACACTTTGGGAGACCAAGGCGGGCAGATCACCTGAGGTCAAAAGTTTGAGACCAGCCTGGACAACATTGCAAAACCCCATCTCTACTAAAAAATAAAAATAAAAATAAAATAAAACAAGTATATATATATTTGGGCTTGGTGACAGGCACCTGTAATTTAGTTACTCAGGAAGCTTAGGCAGGAGAATTGCTCGAACCTGGGAGGCAGAGGTTGTAGTGAGCTGAGATCACACCATTGCACTTCAGCTTGGGCAACAAGAGTGAAACTTAGTCTCAAAAAAAAAAAAAGAAAAAAGAAATTTCAAGGACTACACAAGGTTCTGCTTTAAAAACTGTCGCTCTCTTCTCATTTTAGAGCCCTTTAATGTGTCTCCACTGAAGCAAAAATGAATTGATCAAATAAGAAGGAAACTATAAACAGTCATATTTGGTAAGGGTTTTAATATGGTTACAGATAATTTTTTTCTTTTCTGAGAATCAGATGCTTTCAGACCACTACAGATTGCCTTGGCCACAAGAGACTTCCTGTTCTCTTTTATAAAACTCGGGTCAACAATTAGCACAGCTCAATAGCATAAAACGGATGTGAGACTGCAGTGGAATTCAGCTGAGCTTCTCCTTTGGTGGTAGAATTTTATAAGGAGCCTATCTCTTGTCCAGAGGTCAGGCATTTGGAATTAAAAATTGTCATGAAATGAGGCATGCAGGCCTGTCTTTATAGTTTCAGGTCCATGAGATTGGGACATCCTTCCCTGGGGCCCTGTCATTTTCTGGTTCCTTGTAGCCTGCAATGGGTGGTCTTGGGGATTTTGTTACAGCTGCCAATGTGCTGCCTACACTGGCCACAAAACACTTCATTACAAGCTCATCAGGACCATGTCTCAATTGGTAAGAGGTCAGTGTAAAAGTCTAAAACAAGGACGCTTATCCTGTCTTGGGGCTGAGAAAAGCTTCTTCTGACAGTATTGTAGCTTCCACCTGTTCAAAAATGGTGGTGTTTAATCAATCAATCAAAGCTTGGACAGTTATAAGCCTCAAAATAAGAACTGTTAACTAAAACTTCATGATCAATTCCAACCCTCAACATGTGTTTAAAAGTGATTTTCTCAGACACTGATATTACCTTTTATTCTATTAGAGAATGTCCTTAGATTACATTAGGTGCTTCAGAAGAGTATTACTGTGATTTTTATCTTACTTATTGTTTAAATACATGAGAATATTACTTCAGTATCTGATTTGTGCTTTAAAGGGAAGTTCCTTCTTGTTTTGCTGGGGTTAAACTGTATGGAAAATATACAAATAATGAGCAGTTGCCTATTATTGGATAGCAGTCATTCCAGCCAAGTTAAGCATGAGGACCAAGTGTCATAATATTTAAGTCATATAGTAGGGATAGAAATCTGTAAGAAGAAGTTCAAGGTGTTTTACTCTTGTATTGACAAACTACTGAGCCAGTCATTTCACTTTTTTGTGTGTGACTTATTTTCTAGGCTCCAAAACGTGTCACATCTCCTTTGAAGAGGTGAGGACCAAACACTCTACCTAGGGGAAGATGTGAACATTCATAGAAACAAGGTGCTCCATCAATGTAAAGACACCCACTGCATCAGGACCTCCCCCTGGCAAAGACTCTAATGTCTGTGGTCCGAGTTTACCATCCAAGAAGGCCCAGTGAAGAGGCCTGCCTGCTTCCAGGTTTGCAGACACGATCCAGGGAAGAGAAATGGGCTGAAGCAGCCAGTACTGGTAACTCTCACTGGCTCCAACCCACATGGCTGCTCACGTTTCTCTTTCAGGGGAGCCTCATTTCTGCACAGGGCCTTTGCCCATCTCCTCTGCCTCTTTAAAAATCTTTTTTTTTTCCCTCATTCTTTCAAAATCTCAGGTTTTGTATGGGTGCCAGCTCCTTTTGAAAAGCTTTCTAATTCACCCAACACACATTTTCTCATCCCTCAATGCTATCACTTACTCCCTGTAGCACACAGGAAGTCTGGAGCTTACCTATAGAGTATTTCAGGCCCAAAGGTTATACTGCTGATGAATTCAACCAATCATTTTACTTATGTGTTTTATTGTTTATAAGCAAGCCACAGTACATCTGCTTTGAGAGTAAAATATAACAACTGTAAAATGTGTTTTGCCATGTTCCTTATTACTCCTTTGCTATGTTTGGTTCATTCCTTTTAAAGAATAAAGTGCTTGTATCCAGATATATGTTTTCATGATTCTTTTGTACCTTTCCTATGACCATGTATACCACCTCTACCCTAATACATAGAATGGTTTTCTTAAAAAAAAGTCTAATTGAAATACAATTGATATGTCATAAAATTTATCCTTTAAAATTGTGGAATCAAGTGATTTTTGGTATATTCACAGAGTTGTGCAACCATTACCACTATCTGATTATTAAACATTTTCATCTTGCAAAAAAGAAACCCCATATCCACTAGAATTCACTTCTCATTTTTCCATCTACCCAACTCATGGCAACCACTGATCTCCTTTCTGTATCTATGGATTTGCCTATTTTAAGCATTTCATGTATGTGGACTATGTGGTCTTTTGTGACTGCCTTCTTTCACTTAATAAAATGTATTCAAGCTTGATCTAAGTTGTAGCATGTGTCAACATTTCATTCGTTTTTATGGCCAAATAATAATAATATTCCATTGTGTGGATATACCACATTCTTTTTATCCATTCATCAGTTGATGGATTATTTGGGTTATTTTCATTTTGGGGCTATTATGAATAATGCTTCTATGAACATTTGTGTCCAAGTCTTGAGGACATACATTCTTAGCACAATCAAACACAGACCAGAGTCTCCACACACATTCTTACTGAAATGAAATAAGCAACTTGAATGGTTTCACAACAGTACTTATTTTGTAATGGCATCACTCGCTGTGGGATCCAGGAAGGTAATATTTCTCCCAACTTGTGTGCCTTCTTTTTCTAAGAAGCATCTGGCCAAAAGCATGCTGTTTAGACAGAAACTAATAGCAAAAATCAAGGTACTTATGTTAGGCTTCTGTCCTTCCAGTTGCTCTGTTTCCTTGAACAACAGCCTTTCTGAATATTACCTTCATTATCTTATAAATGAGAGGACTATTATAACATAGAAATAATCTAATTTGACAAAGACTATTACTTAGCTTTCAAGTTGCAATTAGAATGTTCTTACATGAACACCAAGAACCATTTAAAGCCTGCTTTTCAGGCTCAAAAACCACAGATTTAAAAGAGGTTGAGATTCTTATAAAATGTTAATCTTTGTCTCAGGAAAAAAAAAAAAAAGAAAGAAAACTCATGACCTTACTGAGTTGTAATTTAAAACATATTCAGTCCTTTCTGCTTCCTCTCCAAGAATGACCCCTGTGGTTGAGTCTGGAAGTCCCCATATACCATTTGCTTTTTCTAGCTAAAGACATACTATGAAAAGAACAAGCCATTGGTATATTATGATATCCACCATTCCCTGAGTTTTAATAGTAAGCCAATGAAAAGTGAAGAATGCCTTGAAGTGCCCGGGGACACAGTTCTTACCTACTAATATTAAGATGGAATGTGAGAAGATAATGAGACTTCTGGGCGGTGTGATTGTAGTCACGTGACACAGACTTTTGACTTTGAAAATCACACTGTTCAGTGTTGAAAGTCTAAATGTTTAAATGTAAGGCCTGCTTCTTAATCATATTGGTGTTCTGGATATATATACCTTAGGTCACTGCAGGTCATCCATGAAGGTAAATTGAAATAGAGTTTTACTGGTGTGGACAGTATTGAAGTACAGGTGATAGGTGGTCTTCCTACACAGCGTTCAGTGTTACCAGCTTTCAGACGTCAGAACTTTCTTACTTATGGTTTCTCCTTCCCAGAAATGATCCCACCTCAGGCTTTCTACATCTTTTGCTCAGGAAGAAACTCATTTCTGACTTTCTCAACTTTTGTTCTGCTATTTTGCATCAGCCTCTTCTTAAACGGAATCATTTGACAATATGATTCAATGTGTCCTTGAAACCATTCTTCTTAGCCCCTGCTTTCTTTTCTTACTTTCTTTGCCTACTTTACTGAGTCACACGCTTTGGTGACTAAGTTCTTTATTTTTTGTTTTGTTCTAGAGTTTCTATTACTACCAGCTTGAAAAAGAAAGATGAACAAAAGTAGCAAATGCAATTATTGAAGCAGTACATGTTTTGGCAATGAATGGGTTAATAAATACATCACTACTGCTTATTCTTACTGAATCATTAAGGCACACGTAGTGCAGAAGTTCATACTGCTTAGTCCCAGAACCCACATACCAGGGGGAGTAGCTTTTACCTGGTGTGACAAAATAGGAAAGTGATTCTGCGTCAGTCCCTTAACCTGGAAGAAAACTATTTTAATTCAATTTCTGATAATCTGTTGAACGTCCATGAGCTAGACATTGTGTTGGGTACTTGAAGTATAGATACGAACTGATTTCTCCCTTGCCTAGTAACAGAAAGGAAGTGAATGAGTAAGTGAATCAGTACATTCACTTACTCATTCAGTGGCTCACGCCTGTAATCCCAGCACTTTGAGAGTCCAAGTTTGAGGCTGCAGTGACTTGCCACTATACTCCAGCCTGGGTATAGAGAGAGACTCCATCTCTTAAAAAAAAGTACTGAAGAGAGAAAGCTAACCTTTGCCGATATCAGCTATGAGCCAGGCACTATATTAGAAGAATGGGCCTCTTTAAAAAGGGAATCGTGTTCTTAGTGCTGTTTTTTAAGGTGATATGTTGAGTTGTGCCAAAAAGGGAAGTATTTTTCCCACCATCAAGCAAAAACCAATTACTTCATCTTCTTTATTCTCAAGAATTTTGTTAAAATCGCCTTTTGGTTCCTCAAAGTACTCAAAGGATCAACATTACGCTCTAAAATAGCAATCTAGATGTTTCTGAAAGATAATTGATGAAATAAATATTTATTTTCCACCTGCTTTGTGCCAAGTGCTGCTTTAGTTGCTGAAAATCTTTCAGTGATCGAGACAGAAGACATCTTTGTCCTGCTGGAGGCTACCATCTAACAGTGAGAAACAAGTGACAGAGGAGTGAAAAAACAAAGCAGGATATTTCCCAGAGGTGACAAGTGTTATCAAGAGAAGCAGGTGGGGTGATGTTATAAAGTAACTGGGTGTGAGGGCAGTGTAGGGTTGGAAGTCAGGGATGCTTCCTTGTAGAGATGACATTTAAACTGAGTTGTGATTGAAAAATAGAAACCAGCTATACAGAGGGTGTAAAGGCCCTGTAGAAGCCTGGCAAATTAGGGGAACAAAGGATGCTTGATGTCTATGCAGTGACTGAGGGAAGCAGGCCAGATGAGGGCCCAGAGATAATGGGGAACCAAATGGCAGGGGTTATGGGGGGAGCTGGATTTGACTCTTAAGGCAATGGGAAGCTACTGAGAACTTTTAAGCAGAGGCATGACATTATTTAATTTCTGTTCCTGACAGTTTCCATTTAGTACTGTGTGTGAATGAATCAAAGCAAGCAAAGAAGAAAGCTGGAGGACCAGTTACAAAGCCACTTCTTGGGGTGGGGTGTGTGGTCCAGGCACAAGAGGTATTCGGGGCTTGGGACAGCAGAGTTAATAGAGAAAAACTTCTAATATATACAGTCGCAATGTAAGAACACTGCCTTGGTGAAAGGTAATCTTTTTGGTGTACCAGGTACCAGATGAAGTCTCTGATTCTTGGTATTTCTTAACCATAAGCATTCTTAATCAGCTTGCTTTTCATCCATAAAAGGGCATGAGCTCCTTAAACACAGGGCTTTTGCTTTTCTTGTCAGTCTCACTAGTCAAGGAAGTGCTGTTCTATATTCAGCAACTCGTGGGTGCTGAATAAATATTGATTAAACAAACCGAGTAGTGAATCATGTGTGCTGCAAGTGTGGGTGCTTGGTAACGTGGAAACATATGAGTGAGTTGAACTCTCCAATCTGAGGGGCAGAAACTGGATGAAGGACATTTAGAGGGAGGGTGGGAACTTTTGGAGCTGCCCCTCTCCTTCCATCCTGCAATGCCTTGGGACTGGGGAGGTCACTCTGTGACCGCTTCACATTGGCTCAGTGGAGACTGACCCCACACACCCCAGAGGAGCCTCACACACCGCTCAAGGGAGAGCCAAGGTAATGATATGCTTGCCGACTGCTGGACACTTCTTGTTGGTGTGCTACAACCCTGAAATGTGACATAGGCTGTGGATGATGCAGGTAACATCAGAGATTTAAAGACACGTCTTTATTCCACAAAAAAGGTGAGGATAAAAACCAAAAGCGCATGCAGTTGTACTGTAGGGCAGGGATCAGTCAACCCTTTCTGTAAAGCATCAAAGAATAAATCCTTTCCAGCTGTTATTTCTCTGTAGTCACTACTGCAACTCTGTTGTAACCCTGCCTTTGCATCATAAAAGCAGCCACTGTCAAGAGGTCAAGGAATGGTGTCCGTGTTCAAGAAAACTTTCTTCATGGATATCAGAATTTGAATTTCAGATAATTTGAATGTGTTTTGAAATATTATCTTTTTTCCTTAAAATGTTTGAAAAACATAAAAACCATTCTTAGCTTACCGTTCATAAAAAATAGGCAGCAGGTCACCCCTGGGCCACAGTTTGCCAAATTGTACTCTGCAGTGCAGGAAAAACGAGGAACAATCTCCACATATTATTCAAAACCAGGCAATTTTATGCAGAGATAATATTCGACACTATCCTTTTGTAAGTTGCTTAATGCAAATTAAAATGTATGCATTTGGAGGATGTGACATTTGCGGATAGTAAGGATTAGGTGGCATCAGAAAGCTCTTGGGCAGAGATTAATTGGGAAAGACTCTTCAAACCACACTCCCTACTTCCTCTAGGCTCCATTTTGTGTTTTTCCCACAGAGGCCAGATGAGCTTTTCATATTTAGTGATCCACACTCAGTCATTTTTTCTCCTTTTTGAAACACTCCTGTGACTTGCCCTTGCCTATAGTTAGAATAAAATGCAAATGCCTTATCCTGTCCAGCCATGCCAAACTCCAATCTTGGAGCTCTCCAGGGCCTTTGCACCGTCTATACCTTCAGCCTGAAACATGTCTTCCCCATAACATGGCTGATCCTTCTTGAGAACTCGGAACTCAGTTTAAACGTCATCTCCTCCGAGAGGTTTGTCTTTGGTCACTTAGACCAACATAGTTCTTACCCTACTGAGATTCTATCATCAGATCCTGCCTGGTTTTATTTTCCTCACAGAACTGGTCTTTATCTGAAATTATCTGGTAAATTAATTGGTTTACTTAATTTTTTTTTTGGAATAAGTAAACCTTTAATAAGTAAACTCACCAAAAGGTGAGGTCCCTTAGAACTCCAGGTGATTTCTAATTACTGTTGTCTCCATGCATAGAGTAATGCCCCATCTTCAGTATTACACATTATGCATTTGCTGAATGAATAAAGGAAGGAAATAGTGGGGTGTGTTATAGAATGGTATATTGGTATGTTTAGAACTGTGCTGGTCTTTTACCCTAGTTGGGAATGAGGGTGACTGTGTATGATGGGCCAGGATGGGGTGAGAGAAGGAAGGCTATGGCCTTGAGAAACAGGCGAGAACCACATCTTGGAGCAGGCATTGGGCCATGCTGAGGTGACTGCACTTCATTTTGAAGGCAATGGGGAAGGCACGGAAGGGTTTTAAGCACACACAGAGTAAAACAGTTCAGTGCATTTATTGGAATGTTCATATTGGAAAAATAAAGAGTTATTATTGTATTGCTGCTATACTGCTAAGGATGGTGAAGCTCAAGGAATAATCAGAGACATTCCTCAATTTAAATGAGCATTAAAAATGCCAAAACAATTCAAACTCAGTGCAAACGTTACAGCCCATCTACCTGCATCCTCCATTCTCTGTGTGAGCTAGGAGGCCTTGAGGTAGCATTTGACATATTTCTGAATGACACAACTAGGAGAAAAGATGCTCCTGGATTCATGATTTTTGGTGTTGTTTGACATAAGGAGGCTGTTCAAGCCCAGGTGTGGTGGCTCACACCTGTAATCCCAGTGTTCTAGGAGGCTGAGGTGGGTGGATCATTTAAGGTCACGAGTCAAGACCAGCCCGGCCAATGTGGCAAAACCCTGTCTCTACTAAAGTTGTAAAAGTTATCCCAGGGTGGTGACAGGTGCCTGTATTCCCAGCTACTCAGGAGACTGAGGCAGGAGGAGAATTGCCTGAACCCGGGAGGTGGAGGTTGCAGTGGGCCAAGATTGTGTCACTGTACTCAAGTTTGAGTGACAGAGTGAGGCTTGGTCTCAAAAAAGAAAAAATAAAGGGAGACCGTTCATCAGGTTAATCTTCAGTCTGAAAAATGAAAATAAGGATGTGGAATTTAAAAAAATGTGGTTTAACTTTATGCTTACAGTTCAACTCCAAGTGGCCTGGTCCAACCACGGAAATGAGATTTCTGCATGAGATAAGTCTCTCTCAAAATGTGCCAGCACTCAAGTGGAAGCCGTTTAAAAATTTGAAAAACAGATTGGAAGAGTTTCTTTCTTTCTATTTACAGATCTGTCTCCTTTCTTCCATGATTGTTTATACTTGGAAAATAATATTATTAACTTCCATATACCTTCTTTTCCATGAATCCATGGAGGAAAGTGAAACAAACAAACAAAAACAAACAATCCTTTAAAAGCTAGAAGCCAGGTCTGCCCCTAAAGTAAGAGAGAAAATGGAAGTTGGAGGCTGTTTGAGGAATGTGTAGGCACTGAGACCCATGCTCCCTGATCGAGGTTTGCAAGGACAATAGGTGTTTCACAGGGATACCCTTCAGCTGCCTTTTCACCTGCTTTAAGAGGCTGAGGTTTGTGATGTCTGAGACTATCTTTCTTTTAGGAAGAGACAGGCAAGTTTACTAACTGCCCATTGAGATCTCTGTTTGCATAGTTAGATATTAGATCACCATTTAAAAATTTTAAGACCACATAGTAACAGTATTTATGTCTGGAACATGTGGGTGCTCACCATGCAGAACTTTATGTTTATCGCCAAAGCAAATTTCCTTTTCATTCATTACCTCTACTATCCTCAGAGGCTGTCTATTCGCTAGTGTGCATTGCCCTAAAGGGGACTTATCTCAGACTGCAAAACTCTCCATGACTATGTTCCAGCCTACCGTTCTTTGCCTCCAAGTATCTTCAAACCAAGATGAAGGGTAATTTTTAAGAGCTGCATCTTTTGTACTAATAGAGTCCTGTCTTTGCCATTGGTTGGTTTCAGTTGCTTGGAAGCTTTCAGTTAGAAATGGCTGAGGGAGGAAGTACTCTGGGAGTCCAGGTAAGGCAGTGGTTAGAAACCCATATATTGGTGGGCACACGAGTGCCAGCTGGAGCCGGGCAATGTCCTGGGCCTTCTGCCAGACCCCAGTGGCCATTGACTCTCTGAGCCTCCGATCTTTCAACTTGAGGGGGCCCTGGGATACTTTCTATAACTGTATGTCAACTTCTGCTGTGGACTGTGACATAGGGTGGCCACAGGGAGGGCTGGGCTCCCTGAATCTACAGAGAAAGGCAACGACCCAATCTGTAGGGCCCTCCTGAATCTAGATGGCTTGAGACGAGAAGACTTACTGAAAAGTCGTCACTGGGGAAGAACAGGAGATCTTGAAGAGGATCATTCCGGTAAGTCTTTTCAAGTTCTTCAATGACTGTCTCATAATCCAAAGGCTCAAGAAGCCTAGGCTTTTCTTGCTGTAGAAAAAGAAAATATGGTATTAAACAATGACATATACTATCTTCCTTTTCTGTGCCTGGATGGATGTCATTTCTTAGTTATCACTGAGGCTTTACCACATAATCCTTCCAATGCAGTCACAGAGACTCCAGGAATTTAGGGCAAAGCCATGTAACTATTATTTCCAGATTTGAAATAATATGAGAAAATCCTAAAATACCTGATATCTCCTGCAGATTCTCAAGCTGTTTTTATCGAGTACCCAAGGCTCAGGATACCCACCCCTAGTTGTTTATGTAAATTTTATCTTTGTCAACTTGAAGAAAGGCCTTCTGCTTTCTGGCTATGGCATTAGGATGATTATCATCATTTCTTCTGAATTAGATACTTCCTCGTGAGTTCTGCTTGGGTCAGTTTTAAAATGTTGGCACCTTGCTAGCAATCAAATTATCACAGGTGGTCTTGGTTGTCACAGACGCATGGATCCTGTGTCAGGATCAATTGCTTGGCTCTGAGCCTCTTCGTCTCTACAGAGAGAAGCTAGGTCATTTTCTAATGGAACTAAATGACAGGACAATTATGGATGCAGTGTGGGGAAAATGGATAAGTCTGAAAAAATAGCCCGATAATCATGTTGCATTAGATTCCTGAAGCCAAGAAGGAATGCACTACCCTAGAAGAAGCCTCCTATAGTGCCCCAAATGAAATACTAGAGAGATAAATGCAATTGTTTCATGACAGGGTTGATGTGTTTGCTCCAATTGTACAGAACTCATAAGGTGAGAAAAATGGAACATCCCCTGCTGTAAAAAGAAACAAAATCCAAAACAGAAAACCAACAACACAATCTGCATCCTCTAACCCTTTTGATGAAGCATGTATGCAACCTAAATGAAAAGCGGTGGTCCTCTGGGTTATTTTGGGGCTCCTAGAAGCTTGAGTGGTTCCCACAAAATTTGAATGCTAAGGTGATCCCTTAAGTGAAATAAAATATTATTTTTCTTTTCACATAAGTGACATCAACAGATATTTTCCCACCAAACTCTTCCTTCCCCACACTCACACATGCCATGCTTCCTCATTTGCAAAGCCTGCAGAGTTGGCTTTGATTCCTAAGATTTTTCTTTGGAAGATCTTCTGATAAAGTCCTAGAAACTTTCGTCGACATTTTAATAAATGCTAGTGGGCTTCTCAAAGTAGCAGTCGATAGATATTTTGACAATTTTCCAAATGTAAAAAATAAAACAAAATGTGAACATAGTGGACCAATGGCAAGGATCATCATGTACTTCTTACATCAAAACAAACAAACAAACAAACAACCCAGCTCACTTCACAAATGCTTAAGGAAACTAAAGGCAATGTCAGGTGAATATTCTTTCTAGGAAGTCCTTCAGAAATGGTGGCTAGTTCAGTAAAAAAGAAATACCCTATGCAATATTTGGAGAAAAGAAATCCAGTTGACCAACATATTTAATGAAAGAGCTGTGAGACATTGAGTATTTTGGGGCAGAAAATACAGAGATGCTATAGCATGAGTTGGGTAGCAAAAAAAAAAAATTCTTTTTGGAATCACTGCCTTTTGATATTACTGTTTTATTTAGACTTAAGTTCCAACTCCTTATTTCTCAGGCAAAGGTTAATTCCAAAGATTGTAGATTGATAGCTCAAAAGGCAAATGTAGGTTTCAGATGTTTGGTTTGGCACCACATGTATTTTATTTTTAATTGGCTTTGAATGCCTTTAAGTCATGTATTTCAGTCCAGTTCAGTTGCAGCCCTCAGTAGTCTTTATCTTACCCTGCAGCATATTATTTTTATTTTACCAACTACCCTCACAGGCTGTCAAGTCTGAAACATTTGGCTGATTTTGAAACCTCTTTCCCCACCTTGCCCTGCAATGAATGTGTAGGTATCAGATGTAGCAAACAAAACAAAATGTACGGTCAAACCCTTTCAGGAAGCTCTTATGTCTGCCTTAGATTTGGTTGGTTGTTTATGTTCCTAAGAGTTCTTAAGCTTAAGTATACGATGGCCTTTGGTACTTACAGCAATAGCCGGTGATGTGGCTAATAACACTTTTATCTTCTTCCTCCTCACACCAAAGTGAGTAGGAGTATGACAGCGTGGCTTTAGTGTGTACTGTAATTCATAGGTTTAAAGGCAAATCACATATGAATGTTTCGAGAGGGCTTCTATAATAGGATTCTCACTACCTTTTACATTTTATCACTCGTTAGTCCCAAACTTGAACATTATTTAAGGAGTTGGAGACAAGAAGATCTTTAAAAGAAGATCTTTTACTAGGACCCCAATGTTACCTAAAATCAATCCTACCTAAATCAGTACAATGGGCAAATCAGAGCTCCCAAGTCACAAGTTATTAATAAAACCACTGAGAAACTAAATCCTAACTTTCCTTGATATACCCACATAAAACTTAGGGCCTGCAAACATCTGAAGGCATAATTTTAAGTATTCATTTCAGGTATTCATTTGTTCATTCACATCAATTAATGAATTATATTATTAGGCCTTTCCTGTTTAGCATATTGCACTGGGGATATTTTGACATGGGACTGCAATATCCAGCAGATTTACTTCATCTAACTTACTAAGTTTTGGCCTCTGGAGGAATACACTGGTAAAGTCTGATCTTTGCAGTGAATTTGTTGATCACTGTGTAACATCCAAGATATTCAATGTATCATAATTTTGTGGACATAAAGTTTAAAAAGAAATACGTATGTGGCAAATCTGCACATTCTGCACATGTACCCTAGAACTTAAAAAGTATATATATATATGTATGTATGTATATATATATATATGTGTGTGTGTGTGTGTGTGTGTGTGTGTGTGTGTGTGTGTGTCAAATAAATAGCAATGATATATTCCTTAGCATATAGAGCCTGGGATTACACCAGAGTTGTCATAGATGCGTAAAGCATCTGTAGTGGTGAGAATCCGGGCTATATAACCAGTAGTTCTCTCTGGAGCAAGGGAGCTGCCTGCTCAGTGTAAAGAGACAGATGTATACAAGGATGGTGGGATAACTTAATTTCTCACTACCGCTCCTTGCAAAGACATTGAGTGAAACTGGGAACTGAGCAGCATTGATTTACAGCTTTAACAAGGGTTGGGTTGTCCCTTTTGAATTTAATGTGCTTGTTTCTTTTGGAAATGCACCAACAGGGATAAAGTATGTGCCAAGATTGCTCTGAATTGGATTGGACTTTTATAGTGCTTCTTACTCTTTCTCTCGGTCTCTCAAATGAGTAATGAATTTCATTAGCTTTTCTAAAGTCACTCTGCATGGGAAAAGGCACCCACCAGTACCTGTTATTATGCTTCAAAGGGTGTTGCACCACAGTGGTAAGAGGCTCTATTCTTCTTACAGAGAATTAAGAGATTTGTTTGATCTAGTTCCCCAAATCCACAGCTCTCCTCCAAATCAACTTCACAGCAGAAGAATGGGCTCCTCTCACGAAAACAAATGCTTGCTTCCCTTCTACCTGATTTCACTACTGAATGCCAACACGATATCTAAGCCACAGGGTGGTAAAACTCTTTGTAATAGTCTGGGCTACGCAGAGCATCTCAATTGGTTTGAAACAAGCAAGAACAAAAAGTACGCCATTACAAATATCTGAATTATTTTCATCACTATAATTCAAAAGCAAAAGGATAAAGAAATGACGCTGAAGAAAAGAAGCATTTAAAGTATGTAGCACTAGAAACTACATGGTTAAATTATTAACCTTGGTATTTCTCCAGAATGGAAGTACAATCTAACTGAAGCATAAGCTAGACTACTCAGCCTTATTTTGGAAAAGTCCCAAGTATAAAGGAGAGTGCAAGTATAGGTTTTCTATGTTAAGATGCAGCAGAGAGTTTAACATATACTCTGGTGCCAGAATTCCCAGGATTCCAGTGTTAGCACTGCCACTTATGAGCTGTGGAACTCTAGGCATAGTAATTAAAATCCCCAGACACTAATTTCTCCATCTGTAAAATGGTTAAGTAGGTGCTACCTCACAGGATTAAACGAGATAATACTTTTTAAGCCCCTAGAAGAGCCCACACCTATAATTCTCATTACCCAAGTGTTAATAGATAAAGACTTTGGGTTTTTAATGTTCACTAGTTGGGGACTGAAAGCATCAGTATTATAAATTTAAGGTCTAGAAAGAGCAAATAGTAGGCACTCAATAAATACTTGTTGAATAAGTAAGTTTATAGTCTTTCATCCAGATCCAAGAATTCCTTTTCTGGGATTCTATCTTAAAGAAACAAGCACAGATATAATCCCAGATTTATACAAGCATGTCTTTGCAATATTATCTTTGTAACAAGATGGAGAAAATATAGTCGTCCTAATCCAAGGGTATAAGGGAGGAAGGTAGGCTAGCGGAGGTTATACCCAATGAGTCAAGACTCCAGAGCTGCTGTTCTAAACAAATGGTCTTTTTCAGAGAACTGTGTATGGTGGAGAGAGGTTTAATGCTGCAATACACTTTGGGAAGGCCATTGAAATTAGAATAGGGGTTGGCATAAATCTGTGAATAACTATTAGTACATGCCATAAATAATGGTGCATCGCATGACATAAATTTACTGAACTCTTCAATTCTTCAGCAAAGTTAGTGAATATTTTGCACATAATTGGCTTTTCTTTTTGGAAAACACAAAGTGACTGGAGTTCATGATCAAGATGGCAAGCACTGCTACAAAAGAAAAGATAAAGAAAGGGCACTTGCTACCTCAGAAAGAAAGAGGTTAAAGTCATCTTGACAATGGTTCTAGATTCATATCTATCACGACATTAGAGTTTGAGCCCAGAATACCTACATCTTTAAGAATAATACAGGCTAGCTTTAAGAAGGCTAGCTTCTTTAAGAAGGGTACAGGCTAGCTAAAAATGGGAAACAGTAAATCATCATGGATAAGAAATAATTAGAAAATTATGATACATTCATCCTAAGAAACAACACATATGCATTAAAATTAAATTTTTAAAAGTTTGTAATAAAAGCAAAATTTCTTATATATTATGGTTCAGTAAAGTGATAATAAACATGATACAACAGAATAATCACACAATATTGAAGAAATTTAAAGAGAAAAGATTAGAGATATGGATCCTAATATTGTTAGTTTTGATATTTAGGATTTTGCTATTTTGATTGTTCTGTGTTCTCCAAATTTCTATAATAAACATGTATAGATTTCCTCATGGTGGGAAAATGAACTGAGGTTCTCAAAATCATCATTCATTCATGGAAACACTGGGCAGTTATTTGATTTTAAAATTGTTTACCCTTTGAAAATCCACCAAAGAGGGAGCCTAGAAAAATTATAGTGAAACTTCACATAGAAGTTCAACCATTAACAGTTTCAAGTAATTAAGAAAAGATACACAAAACCCTGGGGAAAGGAGACCAGGAAAATAATTGCAGATTATATATGTGGTTCTAGAAGCTAATGTCAGCAAAAAGGAGATGTGCAATTAACAATTTAATGACTAAAATATTTCTCAGCTCTGTAGGGAACCATCAACATCTGGTAAGTTACTTAAATACTCATGTGTATTGATCATTGTCACAAAGGATTAGAAATCAGAATCTCTAGTTGGAAGTTCAGGATCTCTTACCTACAGCTATGTAACTTGACAAGTCATTTGCAGCAGGTGATAAATGGGAAAAAGCAGTGTTGCTGCAAAGATCAAGTAGATAAAGTATGTAAAAGGGGTAAGAAGTGAACCACCGAATATCAGACAAATGTAGATTTCCTTTTATTTGAAAATGACTGAAAATTACCCTACTTGTTTTACCCAAGAAACATATGCCAATCAGCCAATTAAACCAACTACAACGAATTCTTCATGTACCAGGAACTGTCCTATGAGCTTTCATATTTATTATTTAAATTTCCTTAAAATAAAACTCTGAAAATTAATGATTCTATTGGAGTCAAAAAAGGTGGTCATAAGAAAGAGTACTCATATGAAAAAAAGGACAGCTTCTCCTTCCAGAATCTCCTGAATGAAGTCAGGAGACTACTCTATCCCCCATTAAAAAAAAAAAAGGAAAGAAATCTATCAAATTATGCATATCTGCAAATGAACATAACTTTGAAATTCTACCTTTTGTTTTCCTTGAAAAATGACCTAGAAAATATTTTCATGTATTTATACTTGCAGATCAAAAGAGAAGGATTAAATTTAGAATTGGTTTAATATTAAACTCATTAGCTTTGCAAATAGGAAAATCTAAAGAACAATCAATGTTGCAGATACTTTGAATATTTTTCTGTAGCTCTGACCTACACAGATACAAGGTGAGCTCGTCAGCCCTGGAAAGCTAATCAGGAAAACGACTGATGGAATGAGGAAGAGAGAACATCTCTACGGCAAATCCCTCGTGACTGAGGGCCACATATTTGGGATCTACATTTTGAGTGTCATTAGGGAGCCATGTCATGGTTAGTCACCACTGGGGTTGCTCTAGTTTTGTCTACCTGAAGTAGTTATTCTTGGTTCTTTTTTTTGGAAAACCTATACTTTCCAGAAACTCTCTGAAAAGAGTGTTCCCCACTTCCTTTGAGAAGTTTTATGTTTTCTGTGACATGTGGTACATCCTGTGATGCTATTTGGAACTCCCTCCCTCCCTCTTCCTCAGCCGGCACCATTGTTCCCATACATCTGAACCTTAATTCTGTTTTCAATATTCACAACAGAATTAATCCTATATCTGAATGGGTTCTTTAGTTTGCAGAACTATTCATCCTGGTTAATGACACAGAAAAACTAACAAAAAATAGATATTAGTCTGGTACCAATAGAGTAGGCTCTATTAGAGCACCATATTTTCAAATTCTCTTCACATCTTGGCATATGGACAAGCAAATCTCTCACAGTGATGGTTCATGGGGTCTTTTGGGAGACCCCCCCCCCAAAAATTCCAATCTTGAAATCTCCAAAACAAATTAGAAGCAACACAGCTGTTAAGTAATTTCAGTGTTATATCAAGATAACTGATTAGATTTCTTAGAAGAAATAGAAGATCTAAATGACGAATGGATTCTTTAGAGCTTAACTTAATCCAGGACCCTTTGACCTTAATGTAACTGGAATGAAGCCAACTTCCACACCACTTGTGTTTAAAACAAATAAGATTGGAGAAAGTCCATACAGCTGGGTCCAAGGCCGCAGCTGTCAGCCTGGGTCGTGTGACAGATTTAATTCAGCCTTTCATCAGAGGGAGTTCCCCTGGAGAACCTCGAAAATGTTTGAGCTTCAGGAAACAAGGCTACTTTTTCCTACTAAAAAGGAAATGATTAAGTAAAGAATAAGCCATCTTATACTAACCCTTTAACCTTCTGTCTGTCTTGAGCCACACAGTTCCATGAGAATGGAAACACACCAGCCAAATCAAAGTTAACAACTGTGCAGCTGGGCAAACTCAGATTAAGCTGGATTTGGAAATGGTTCCCTTGGTAACAAAGACGGACACAGATCTCAGAAGAAATCAATCAGCAGTAACTCTTTGAATGTCTTAGTCCATTTTGGTGACATAAAGCAGGTGAAGTCGATAAAGCATAAAGTGTTCTGCAGATATAAGGGACGACTATATTGTTATATTCAACATACACATTAGAGTTAGAAAAATCAGAATTTTCTATTTTGTTAACCCTAATTTCATCAGGGAAAGCAAGGATACAAATGAGCTTTTTAGGATTTGGGATATAAAGTGAACTTTCAAATTAAATTTGAATCTTTGAAGTCTTTTTAAAGAAATCTGACCATGTATATCTCTTATGAGCATGTTAAAATTCACACATTTTTGGATAGCAAATTAAAAAAAAATTAAAAGTGGCTGCTTTGTATTTGTAAAGAAGTAGAAAATATCCAGGAATATCTAAATCAAAGTAAATTATGTGTCTCATTTAGTTTTCTAGAAACACTTGAATGATAATAAATGTCATTAAAAATACATCACAACCCAATTACGAGGCTGCCTGACACCAGGGAAATTAACGCCTTGGAGTAAACTGTGGGGAATTTTAGATTAATTTATATAAAATCTGTGATAAGAGCTGTCACCAGCTTAACCTCTGATACTATCTTATTAATAATCACAAAAACATTCACGCATAGGTCAAGTGGTATACACGCACATGTATGTCACACATACAAATGTAAATAATTTTGTTAACAACATGCATTTTATAAGTTCAATATGTCTTCCCATAATGGCAGACCATCTTTAATTTTTTTTCTACCTGTGGCTACTTGAAATTGAATATGCATAGTGAATATTTGTTGTCTTTTGGCCTACGTAGCACTCATCCCACTTTGTTTTAGTACTAGCATTTTAATTTCCTTTTGAGGACTTCTTTCCACATTTCCATAAGAAGCAGCCTTGCTGGGTCTGAGTCTGACCATTTAAAGGGTCTTGATTCGCTGGCATCAAGGGTATATGACCCCAGCGAGGCCCATTCAACCCTTTCCTGCAGAACTCTGAATCTTGAGTAGAAGAATGCAAATAGTGATGAAAGGATTGGAATTGTTTCATTTCTGGGGCAATACTCCCATAAGACTTTCTATTAGTTTGAATCATCAAGACCACCCGTTTCCCACTGTCCTGAGCTTCTCTAAGTCCATTCCTGGTTCTTTTCTGAGCTCATCTCTCCACCCTTCCTTCTGTCCCCTTCTCTGGACTGTATTTGTTTATTGGAGTAGGTTTCTAATGCTTGCAACTATAGGAATCCAACGTGACATAATACAAGGAACAGTGCCTAGAATAAGGGACTATTATTTCCTCAATTTTATTGTTTATTTGGATTTGAATGGTCTTAAAGGAGGACCTCTTTTATCCAATGACCCTTGTCTTTGAGATGTAGAAATTTAGGTTTGGTAAACTCCTGAATTACCAATGCAACCCAAGATTGTCCCATTCTGTGAAAAGAACATCAGGTATCAAGCACCCTGAGAATGGGGGCTTAAGTACACCTTCCTGGTTTTCCAGGGAGATACATTCAGTGCAGCCTCAA
Organism: Saimiri boliviensis; assembly: GCF_048565385.1. NCBI lineage: Eukaryota > Metazoa > Chordata > Mammalia > Primates > Cebidae > Saimiri > Saimiri boliviensis. Next base: position 16,368,234 of record NC_133453.1, on the reverse strand, counting down.
TCTGTAATTTTCCATTAAGCCTTACTCATTCAACTCATCACTCTTCTATGACACCAGAATGTCTGGAAGCCAAAAGATGAGTTTATGACCCCATTTACTTTAAGTGATGATAGTCGCATACTATAATTTTGCTCTCTGTAGGAGAGAGCAAAATTGTATTGGAAGTTCCAGCAAACTCCTATAATATACAACAGCTAGCAACGGTTTAGGGGTGTCTCATCTGCTGTATATTGTAGGGGTTCACCTTTCTTCCTCCTGCCATTGTCATCTTATGAGTCACATTTGCTATCTTTATTATAGTAAAATTAATTGATATGAGTTTTCTTGTAGAAATAACAGTCATGCCAAATAATTGATGGTAACAGTAACAATAGACACTACCATTTTAAAATAAATTACTCTGTAAATGCCAATAATGGTTATTATTTTTCTACTACCACTATCATAATCAATGGCAAAGGCCATAATCAGTTGTTAATATCTTCTCTCACTGAATGCCCACATCAACCCTTGAGAGATCATTACTGCTTTTTTTTTTTTTTTTTTTTTAATAGACGAGGAAGCTTAGATTTTGAAGACTTCAACAATTTGGCTGCAAGTTGATGGAAGAATTGATATTTTAACACAGCTCAGTTTGAAGCCTGTAGTCCATTCCACTCCACTCCACCAGCTAGAACACAGCCTTGCAGGAACAGAGAACGGAAAACAGAAATGCTTTATCTTCACTCCCCATTGGAAGGATTCTGGAATAGAGCTGTGATTTGGCTTACTATTTCTGCCCCCCTTTTGAGTTTCTGCAGCAAAGAACATTAGAAAGCTGGGGCTGCGATGAAGTCACTGGGCACCTCAAAGGAACAAAGAGGACCAGGCCCAAGGTGGCTCACACCTGTAATCCCAGCACTATGCGAGGCCGAGGCATGCAGATCATTTGAGATCAGGAGTGCGAGACCAGCCTGGCCAACATGGTGAATCCCTGTTTATTCTAAAAATACAAAAATTAGCTGGGTGTGGTGGCATGCGTCTGTAATCTCAGCTACTTGGGAGACTGGGCCAGGAGAACTGCTTGAGCCTGAGAGGCGGAGGTTGCAGTGAGCTGAGATCTTGCCACTGTACTCCAGCCTGGGCAACAGAGCAAGACTCTGAGAAAAAATAAAAAAGGAGGACCGAAAAAAAATTTATAGGAGGTTAAGGAAGATGAAGAAAGAAAATGGAAAGGTAGATTTAAGAAACCATATAATGAATGCTATTAAAGCGGATGTCAACATCCACAATGAATGGAAGTTTTGTACCTGCCACCATCCAGGAAATAAAGGGTTGCTGGGGTCATGACCCTCCTTCCTGTCCATCGTGGTACTCCCATTTTGTAACAAATGGTCCAGCCCATGCTCAGAAGCGTGGCTCACTTCTGGTTTAACTCCTCTCCCTCCCTTAGCAGTCAGCTGCTAGGGAAAGGAAGGCCATTCTTAGTTAAATTGCAGGTACTCCTCCTGTTTCCATCTTGGAAGCAGCTTCTCTGCAGCTCCCTGGCACTTGAGCTAGATATTTCCTGTTGCAGCCCGCACCCAGAATCTTCTGATCTGTGTCCACCTGGATTCTCAGATGGATCAAGTTTCAATGCCCACTTCTCCATTTCTTGGATTGAATTCACAATCCCCAGTTACTCCTGCTTTGCATTTTTCAACCTGTTCATTTATAACATTCATTCCTGCTTTCCTTTGTGTTTCAACCCTGATTCAGCCTTGTTTCATTGTTCCTAGAAACAAAATCCTGACTCCTGGGACCCCATCCATTGTTTTTTTTTTTTTCAGCTAAGTGGCTCATTTCACAATGGCCTAAATAAGCAATGCCCTATGAAGGGTTGTACAAAACAGGTAACACCCAATGAAGCACAGATAACCAGCAAGAGAGGCTGCTCACACTAACATGGAAGATTCAAGAAGAAAAACCTGACTTGAAAGATAGCAGGACAATACAATATAAATAATGTACATTAGAGATATGTAAAATTTATTCAGATTAGATCCTCTACCTATAGTTTTCATTTTAATTTTCCTATTAAAGTGCTAATAGGTTCTTTAAAGGTGAGAGGATGAATTTTCATGGTATCCAGTTTTCCATATACCTTGAAATCCTGCAGTTCAATGATCTGCAAACCAGCCACAACTTAAAAACAACAAATCACATCTATTTAAACAAATTCACATATTTTTATGACTGTGCAGATGATTGATATGGTAATTCAACTTAATTCTGTTTTTAATCTTTCTAAATTAGGACACGCAATTTAGGAAGGAAATGATCCCTTATTGACTGCCTTTGCATCAGAGATCATACTGAAAAATTCTAGCAAAATAAAAAATAAAATAAAAATAGAAAGGCAGTTAAAAAGTTAACCATCAACTGCAGACCACCACACACATTTCAAAAATTAAGGGAAGTGGTTCTACTTGATGATCTAACATGCCAGTTTCATTTTCTTTAAGCTTTTCTCATAGCACAATTGGAGTCTCTCAGTTGTATGTTGTTTGTGATAAGTGGTATTTCAAAATACATTTGAAAATTAGATTAATAATGGAAACTTTCAAAACAACTAGAAATTCTACATAAAATATACAGCTTCAAATAGCATTTTTTAAAAAAAGAATATACAGAATAGTCAATCTGGGTCAAGAGGGTATAAAAAAATTGGAGTTGCATAATTCTCAGGAAGTCACAGAGTTCTAGATAGGTACTCAAGATTACTGTAAAATTAAACCATTTCTATTTTTTTTTAGATTAAGAAATGAGTGCAAGATTTACATAATCATTACAAAAACAGATACGGTAATTGTCAGCAACAGTCACTTTTTCTTCTTTCACTGCAATTTATGAGTATATCCAAAAGTTTAAAAGACATTATAGCTTTTTTCCTTAACTTTAGGACTCATCTTCATTTGTTGGGCGTTTTGTCAACTGAATTGTTCCTTCCCTTATCACTATTCAAATGAATAGGCTCTAAAGCCATTCTAGGGTTGCTGGTTTAGAGTTTAGAAAGCTTAGCTCAATGAGCTGGGCACAGTACAATCAGGCTGTGAGTGGGTTTCAGGTAAATGGGCTTAGACTGCGGATAAAAAGCCATGGTGTTTCTCAAATAAACTGTATCGACACATAGAAAGATCTGGGACCCCAAGTACTCAGCTTGATGCAATTCAGAATTCTGTCTCCTGGGTGACTCTGTTATCAAAAAAAGATTTCCAGGAGAAAAGCGTGACCTGTAGTCCAGTGACTTCAATTGCTACAGTCACTAGAAAGACAATTTCACTGTCCTTTGTCTCTTGTCCTTGGAAATGGAAACATTTTTCTTAGTTTTAACAATGCTACATAACATTTATAACTTTTGCAACACTTGCAAATGGGTTTGAACACTGTTCAAGAATACACAGTACCAAACTGAATTCTAATAAACAATCTTAACACAGCATAGGTTATTATGAACATTTTACAGAAGAGAAAACTGAGGTTTAGCGTGATTTAAGTCACTTGTCCACTCTCATCTACCATCTATCTATATGGTAGATGTAGATAGATAGTTACTATCTGTATCTAGATGAGAGTGGCAGGGAAAATGACCTCATCACAATATCTACTTCAAATTCGAGTGCCCTAATTACTCATTTCACTTTCTTGGATTCCAAAATGAAAATCACATGTGAGGATAATACTTAAGAACAATCCTGCACTCAATACAAGAGACAACCTGTGAAAGCAGATATGCCTATCTTAGGCAGACCAAAAGCAGGCAACTGTAGCAGGAATATCCCCAGTGCCCTCCGTTGTCGAAGAAAGCTAATCACTGTATGAATGATCTTAATTAAATTTGAATGCATTGCTAACCGAATGCTGTGGGAAAATACCACGTCCTTACTGGCTGCTTTTCCCATAGTACTCAGTAGCAATACGTTCAAATTCAATTAAGATAATTCAAAGAGTGATTAGCTTTATTGTATGGTGAGACTCTGGGGACTATGCTCTTGCCAGCACTGTATGTGTGGTCTGAGTAAGATAGACATGTTCTTCTGTTCATTCTCTTTTAGTGGACACAAGAAGTAACTCTCAGGGTGACATAATCCATGATACTTCTAAATTCCGTTGAGATAAACACAGCAGGGAAATTATGTTTCGGGGACAAGATTCAAATTAAAACTAATCTCAAACCAGACATTATTTTGAAACAGTTATCCTCCTTAACAGGCTGACGAGGCTCTTTTGGAGTCAGTAGGGAAGACATATCTGACCAGTCGGGAGGAAGTGGTTAGGCTCTTATTTCTGACCAATAGAGAGGAAGAGGTCAGTTCCAGGACTTGTATATTCTAGTTATGAAATCCCCAGTGGAAAGATTCGAGCTACGTTTCATGGGAAGAAGGCTAGGGGCTCAACTGCATGTATTCACAATGTCAGACACACACTCCTGAGATAGAAACTGAACTAACAGCAGCACAGTACCAATCCTCTGGGCCAGACCTCTAATAAACCCTATTCATGTCAAGTTACTGCCAAATAATTGTTAGTATAAAGAGGGCCTCTATTCATTGAGAGGCAATGTACTTATTCATATTCATAAAGAGCCTATATATATGCATATGTGTGTGCATATATATATTTTCGAAAAGCCATCTGTTTCTATATTAAAGATGTTTCTATGAACAAAAAGATCCTTTATACCTAGAACCGTGGTTCTCATATGGGTGATCAATGATTATCCTCCCAGGAGACGTTTAGCAATGTTTGGAGATGTAATTGGTCATCACAACTGGGAGGTATTGCCACTAGCGTTAAGTGGTTAGAAGCCAGGAATTTGCTAAGCATCCTACACTGCACAGGAGAGCCCCCCACAGTAAAGAATTCCCAGACCCCAAATGACAATAGTGCTGAGGTTGAGAAACCCTGCTCTGAAGAAGGCAAGCAAAGCTAGACCCGCCCTGTAAAATGAACATTCTTCTAAAATAAACTACCCAGGAATATTGCTGTAGCCATTTAACATACAAAGTGGGCCCTTCACATTACGTGAAAGTCACTGAAGTGCCGTAGCAATCAGCTTTGATATTGAACTGTCAGTAGTTTATAGGACTCTAAGTTTCTATAAAGTCTACAGTTTATTGAACTGTAAAGTTCTATAAGTACAAGATTTCAAGCTCATTCTGTTCGCAAACAATAAGGCAGAAATGTTTTTAGCAGTAAAACAAAACCAAATCTTTTTAACCTTTAAAACCTTTAAAAGTATCACTTTTTAAAGTCCTCGTTGACTCTATTAATCAAATACTTATTTACTTTTTTTCATATTTTAGATTGCTCTTCCTAAGAATTTGAAAATAAATAATTAGTAGCATATGGTAAAATAGAACAATGACAATTCTTAGAAACACAACTATATACATGTTATCAACTGGGTTCTTAATTCTAGTAATGTTTCAATGATTAAATTCTCTATCAATATATTTTAAAAGAGTTACATGTGGTTTGAGAACAACGTGACTTCCAAAATAATGATGTAAGTAAAACAGAATATTTATGACCCAAATGGAATCTTCTGTTCCATATAAGACTTCACCCAGCAGCCTGTGTTAGAATGCCACTGTAGAGCTAATTATTTTTGAAAGAAAGGATTGAAGGAAAGATGGAAAGCAAAACATTGACATTTGGATACCTACAGAGCTAAATTTTTGGATTTCTTCTTGATTTACTCTCCTCACTGTTCGTCTCTTCTTCCGAAATTCACTGGACTCCCGTTTAAAAACTTTTCCTCGAAAGCTCATCGTATTGCTGTAATTTGAGTCACAAAATACTTTAAAATATCAGTGTTGTTAAACTCTTCTTCTGAAGCGTCACCAGGCCGAACAAATCTTTCTTCCTTGTAAAAAGGGAAATGCTCATGCTATATCAATGTAACTCAACAGAAAGGAAAGGAAAACTGTCGAGTTACCACTTCCTGTGAGTAATTAACTACCAGCTGTTCAGATAGTGCTTTTGTGCATATATTCTCCCTCCTCACCTGCAATAAAGCAGCACAAAATGACTTTGGACGTTTAAGAGAATTGCTCACAGCTAAATAAACCATACGATGTAGAAACCACCCATGAAACCAAATCAAGATAGAATTGAACAGTTAATTGACAACAGGACTCCATGGCTGTCAAAACAGCCACCTAAACTTTATAATTCTGGCTAGATCTCAAAAGTCAACTGTAGTAATGTGACTGAGGTCTGAGATTTGTGTTGAAAAGAGCTGTTCATGTTAAGTGTAGGCTAAGTGATCTTCTGCGGGGAGTTCCCAAAGTGATTGCTTAGGGTCCAAGAAGAAAATTTTAGAATTCTATGTTTATTGGCTACCTAAATAAAGAAACTATGCTTGACTGTTATTTAATATAATACACACAGACATGGACTCCATGAATCTGTATGTCAAACAGCTACAAGGAGCCACAGAGTTAATTCCCTCATCTTTAGATCTTCAAGTCCTGTCTCTGGGGCTATTTAATTTAAATAAAAGGGCAGTTTTGACCTCAGACCCACCCGGATGCTCTTTCCTGTTTTGTTTTTCTCCACCACACTCACTGACATGTAACACAACTGCCAGTTTATTTATTTGTTTCACTTAGGGCCTGTCTTCCTCTGCCAGGCTGTATGTCTCATGAGCATGGGATTTTGTTTCGTTCACTGAGTCCCCTTTGATTAGAATACCTGACACTCAAAAGGCTTTCAGTATATATTTGGTAAATGTATGCTTAAGAAAGAATAGGCTGGGTGCAGCGGCTCAAGCCTGTAATCCCAGCACTTTGGGAGGCTGAGGCAGGCAGATCACCAGGTCAGGAGATCGAGACCATCCTAGCCAACATGGCGAAACCCCATCTCTACTAAAAGTATAAAAAATTAGCTGGATGGGGTGGCATGCACCTGTAATCGCAGCTAGCCAAAAGGCTGAGGCATGTGAATCTCTTGAACCCAGGAGCCAAGATGGTGCCACTGCATTCCAGCCTGGTGACAGAGTAAGACTCTGTCAAAACAAAAACAAAAACAAAAACAAACAAAAAGAGTAAATGAAGGATTTATATTTATTATTCTCTAACGATGAACCTTGTCTCATGTATATATGTATATATATATATATAGTGATTTGAAGTATTAGCTATTGATAAAAGTATTAGCTTTGAAGTATTAGCTATATAATTGATAAGAAAATATACAATATAAGCGTATGTTCAGCTTTTTCTACTAGGTGAAACAGAAATATGTAGAGGCCACAGGACTAGGCTGTTCTCTTTTCCCCAGGAATAATTAGATTTAGTTGATACACACATGTACCCCAGGCTTGAACCATTCACCCATTTCTACCTTGTCATGCAGTGATTTGTGCCAGACAAGACAAAAGGGATTCTGATTATTCCTGTCTAAGTATGGAGACTGAGAAGACCTTCTTTTGAAACCAATCAGAAAGATAGCATGATGCCATAAAATGACAGCTGGGGAGGTAAATTATACCATTACTTTGTAATTGGCTTAGTTAGGCAAACTAAGCATTTCACCAAGAAGTCCTTTAATCCATGGTCAATGGTTATGTAGAAATTCCACTATATGTCTTTAGTGTTAAACAGATTTCACCCTCGAAATAACTCTTTGACATCTGACAGATGAACAGGTACATTATAACACAAACGGAATCTTCAGATTTATTTATTTTTCCTTATACGGTGCTATGAGAGTCAGACTCTGGGTCACCTGACTTCCTGGGGTCAGATTATGTGTCTATGTTGATGGCTAAAAATAATATTTTACAATTCTTTTTAGGTCATGAACTCATTTGAGAATCTGATAAAAGCTATGAACCCACTCATCAGAAAAAATACTGACACTCAGAAAATGTGCATGCATCGTCAGGGGACACAAACTTCTGAAAACCATCTGTGGATCCATCCAACAATGGTGCCTTAAATTTCTGAATCACAGTTTTAGAAGATAGGCATACTGTCTTATAACAAAGCATTGAATTATTTTGAGAAACTCTTAAGCAACTTTCTCTCTGTCTAATGTTGCATCTATTTTGTCCTCTAGCCCTCTTTAGGTGCCACAGTTCTTTATCCTAGAGTTCCTCCCACTCTTCAACTTCTGCAATACGAGAGTGACTCATTTCTTCATTTCCTCAGCTGCTAATTACAGCTTCCTGAAATATTGGCAAAAAGAGGCATCACCCGTCAGCATATGGGGATGCCAGATAGACAGAGTCCGTGTTGATGCAAAGGAGGGGAAATTCCAGCAGCATGGCATGGAGTGTTCCATGAGACAGCACTGGTGGACCCTCTATGGGCTTTCTTCTCCTTTCTAGACCAAGCCTGTTTCTCAGCCATTATTTGAGACACTCCACACCATTCCAACACATTTCTTTCCTGCTTTAGTTTCAGAAACATATTGTCAATCAAAAGTCCTAGCTAGGACAATGGGCAAAAACCAGTAATAAGAAGCAATTTGGGATTCGTTGGCTTAGTTACAAGGAGATGCCTCCAAGTTCATTAGAAAAGAAATCCAAGACCAATAAATCATCAGAATTTATTAAGTACTATACTCAAGACATCGCTGAAAAATATATTTAGTGAGAAATATATAACATCTTTCCTAGTTTTCAGAAGCTCGTACCCTACAGAGGAGTTTAATACTAGAGTTTGAAGGAATCTGGGTGGGTGGGGGGAGCTTTATAGAAAAGCCCCAGAGGAAAGCATCCTAATGGAAAGGAAATGTAGCATAGGGAAGGCATCAACGTAGAATGACTAAAATTACAGAATCATCTGAGATTCAAATTCTGGATTCATCACTTCCTAAATGTGTGTCTTTTGGCCAATCACTCACCCTTTCCAGTCCTCAGTTTTCTCATCTGTAAAATAGGGATAGCATAGTCACTACTTTATAGATTTGTGGTGAGGATAAATAAAATAACGTCTTAAAAATGTCAAGCCATTGCCTTTCCTGGTACATAGTATGCATAACTGTTAGTTACAACAAAGGCAAAGAGGCAGGCCAAAACAGAGTAGTTAAAAAAAAATTAGAAACCTGCCTGTCTACAGCCAAGGGTTAAGTAGGAGAGGACAGATAAAATCAATTGAAGATGGAAGCCAGGTGCCAGTTCATGGAAGGCTTTGAATGCCAAGATAATGAAAAGTTTCCGTTGTGTCCTGAAATCATAAGAAACCACTAACAGATTTTTGAATTATAATTAAAATAGTGCTTTAGAAAGATTCATTCAGTAACTACATGCCGGCTGAATTGCAGAGAATGTGATCCGGAGATGGTTTGCATTAATCTAGATATTAACATAGAGTGGAGGAAGACAGAAAATTAGGCAACTGAAACATTAACCATAGATTGCAGGGAGATTTATAAAGATCTAGCAATTAAATAAAAAATGAGAGCTGAAATTTATTGAGCAAATACTATGTGCTGGGTGCTGGTTAAAATTCTTATGGAACCTTATTTAAACCATCCAACATCCTTGTGAGGCAAGAATTGTAATCACTGTTATCACCACTCCAGTTTGACACAGGAATATTTGGAATCTAGAGAAATTAAGCAATTGGCACAAAGTCAGAGCTGGGATGTAAATCCAGAGGGTCCAGCTCCTGAGCCCACCCTCTTAGCCAGAAGGGAAGTTCAAAGATGCCAGCAGGTTTCTGACTGGCCATGAAGGAGATGTATAATATGGGTGAGGGAAAAAGGATGGTAAGAAGGGAGGCTTTCCCTGCTTTATTTAATGTGCAATGCTGCTTTAGACATGTTGAATGTTGCATCCAGACGATCACCAAAAGGGAAAGTCCAGCTGTTATATGTGTGCCTAAAACTTAAGAAAAAGTTAGGACCAGAGACATGGAACAGAAAGGCATAAAAGTTTAAAAGTTAATTGAATTTTTGGAGAACAGAGTTGACAGAATTAAGAATACAGTCTTGAAGTTCCTTTACATATAGTAGATGGAGGACAATTCAGGAAATATTGAGAAGGAATAGAGATAAAAGGGGAAACTACTGAGGCATTACAGAGACTCAAAGTCCTAAACAGGTGAGGTTAAGGAAGGTGCTGCATGACACCCGGGCAGAGATAGATGTAGGGCCTGGGAATGTCCAAAAAGATTCCGTGTGAGAGACAGGCTGGAAAAGAAGGACCTTGCAGTTTTAGATCTAGACATAATTTGTGCTTAAATCTTTAGTTATCTGTTAGATAACCTCCAACAGGTATTTGACTTCCCGCTGCCTAACTCTAATATGTAAGAATAGACCAATTAGTATATAGCTTATAGAATTGCTGTGAAACAATATATGTTAGTCCCTGGAGTTGAGAAAAAAATACCTACATGTATCTGGATAACAGCTAAGTTTCATATATATATATATATATATATATATATATATATATATATATGTAAACTATTATTATTGAATATAATACATGCTTATATATGTACATACAAAACGCACAAATTGCACACATTCTTATATAAGAATTCAAAGTCTGGTCCCATGGTGTCCAGTCAGTGAAAGTAAGTTTGCCGTTTTCAATAGAGAAGAGTCTAGATATTTGGAAACTGGGTAAGATGGGACACTTATCCGTGATTTAGAAGACACAGGAATTTGAATGCTAAGATGTCAGAAACCTAAGAAAAATTTCTGGCAATCTGTATTACTTTTCTCCTGCCACTGTAACAAGTTGATGCACATTTAGTGGCTTAAATCAACCCTCATTTATGATTGGTTTTCATGGGTCAGAAATCTGCATATAGTGTGGCTCAGCTGATTCTCTGCTTGGAGAATCGTAAGACTCAAACCTACGTATCAGCAAGGTGGTGTCCCTTTCTGGAGGCTGTAGGGGAGAACCCATTTTCAGGCATATGCAAGATTGTTGACAAAATTTATTCCTTACAGTTATAGGACTGAGGTGGCCATTTCTTTGCCGTCTGTTAGCCAGGGGTCATTTTTAGCTTCTAGAGGCCACCCACATCTCCTAACTCAAGTTCTCTTTCTAAACTAGAAATAGCCGGCCAAATCCCTCACACTTTGAATATCTCTGACTTCTCCTTTTGCCTCATCTTCCCAACTTATCTCTTCTTCTGTATCTCTCTGCTGGAGTCAGGGAAAAAGAAAAGTCTTGGTTTTTAAGGCCTCAGGTGATTAGAACAGGACAATGCAGAATCATTTCTCTACTTTAAGGCAACTTGATGATCAACCTTAATTTACAACAGCAAAGTCCCTTCACAGCTGTACGAAGATTCATGTTTGAATAACCAGAGGGAACCTGGAGGGGACATCTTTAAAATACTGTCTCCTACAGTCTTATTCTTGACTTTTGTATATGTGTGTTTCAATTTTAACATCAAGGATGTACTGAGAAGAAGGCGTAGACTAGGAAAACACTTGGCCTTTTGTGGTTTCCACTGATCAGTGAGATGAGATCCAGGTTGCAATGGACCTAACAAATGAGTGGGAGGACGTGGAAAATTGGCTTCTAGATCATTTACTGGAAAACAGTGGCAGTGAAATAAGGGTGAGAAGTCGAATGGCACAGCAGAGCTCAACAAAGTTGGAAGAAAGGAAGAAAAATAATGGTGGATGAAAAGTTAGAAAGCAAAGTCAATATATTATGTGAAGGTGCTTTTTAAATGCTCAATTACGTTATTTTTTAATATGCTCACTTGCAATTATTTTCAATTAGATAGGCTATCTAATCTGTAAACGGCATCATCACTGAATCTAAGTAACCAGGGGGCAGAAACTTGGCTTTCATTGACAATACATTTGAATCCATTCCATTGAAATGGCCCCAAAAGTACCATTAGGAATTTGGAGTAACTAGAAACAGTGGTTAAAATTTATACACATGCACATGATGTCATAATGGGATTCACAAGTCCTAAATTGAGCAATTGGTAAGGCGGCTCCTATTCATTTCTGCCCATTTTAGTTATTACTTCCTTATTACAACTTATCTTTATTCCAAGTTTTTTAACCTGTTGAGCTTTTTGGCATTTGCTGTTATTACTTCTTTGCCATTGCAAAATGCTTGGATACTTCATTTAATTTTTTTTCTCTTCCATTTCCAATAGATTTCCCTATGCACCTGCAGGTTAGTTTGCTGCACAGCCTTTCTGTAGTAGGAAAAACAAGACTGATCCACGGTGCATCTGCAGGCTCAGCTCAGCCACTGTACACCCTTTTTAAAGGAAGTAAAGCGGCAAGTAGCTACTTCCTTCTTCACTGTGGTCTCTCCTGAGCCTGGCCCCTGCAGATGAGCTCTTAAAGTTAGTAGTACTGAGGCTCACTGCTTCCTGCTAGAAAGGTCAACCCAATTGAGCAGCTCCAAGTTACCAATGAGAGTAGACCTCTCTGGGGGAGTTTAAATGAACACGACAAAACCTCATATTTCTAAATGTAGGGTTTTTCAAAGCGGACAATGTCTGTGAAATATAGGTTGTCGCAAAGGTAACTGCGGTTTTTGCCACTATTCTTTAAATGGTGTTTTTTTTAAAACGGCACTATTAAAAAAAATGACGAAAACCACAATTACCTTTGTGCCAAACTAATAGTATAAAGTATTTAGACATGTCATGGAAACTAGAGTGCTGTGCCCATAAGTGAGAATGTAGATGTGCCAACAATAAACAGACTGCAGTTTGTGAGTGTGTGGTGCGTGTGTAAGTCTCTGCGTGTGCACAGTGTGTGTGATGCATGCTTATCGTGTATGTGGTATAGATGTGTGTTTGCTGTGTATGTCTGTACATGTATGTAGGCATACAATTATCTTGATTGCATTGAAATAAAATAGCACTCCATTTATAACCTTTGAGACAGGTATAAAGTTGTAATATTTGTTTACAGTACTGTATTTCAATAGTTTAGAATGTGAAAATTCTTATTTAGATTTTCTCAGCAAATCAGAATTTGATGGGAAAGGGGTTTGGGTAGGTAAGAAATTCATTCCTTACAGAGTTTACTGAGCCCATCTTAGAATCTAATAAGAAGCAGTGAGGGAGTTACACTTTTTCAATAGTGGACTTTATCACTGGTCACAGGTATTCACTTCCAGAAAAAAAAAATGATAGTCCAGAGATATGCATATATCTTACCAATAAGTATCTTAGTGTGATATTTAGCAAATAAAAAACATGGATTTTGGGTTTATTCTTTTCTGACTTTCCTGTTGGGCATTTAGTTAATCACCCTTTTTGAAGTTTTTGATATTTTTTTGCTAAAAGTATCCAGTTGTCTTCAACAAGTTACATGTATTTTAATATTTCCAGCTTCAGTCTGCTCTGTTGTTGAAAATGGGAAATCTCTAAGGGACAAACACTTATTCGTATCTTCATAAAAACCCAACTCACATACACTTGCTTCCATCCTCAGAAGCCACGGCATAACAATAACAGCAATGACAACAACAAAAATATTGTAGCTAGCCCATAGAATTTCTAAACATGTTTCATAAAATACATATGGTTGGATTCCTAATGCTCTTCACAAAGGCATGCAGCTAAGTCTCACTTAGAATACAGTGTTCTTCTCCTATTAAAAAGTAATCAACTCTAAAGCAATAGATTTTTCATTATAATATTATCCCTCTGTCTTTTAAAGAAAACTGAAAGGCATTCCAAACTGAAGCAGAAGATTGATTCCACCCCGGATCAGGTGAAGACACACAAATGTAGCCTCCAGGAAGATGAGGCTGAGGAGATCTGAATCAATACATTTATCTTTTACCTTATAGGGACTGTTTTCAGATTGCATTTTCCCTGGAGACAGAGGTATCCTCTCTGCTCGCTGGCTTGAATCCTACTCCAGCTTCCCACTACTGGTAAAGTTAACTACAGACTAATGTTATTTCCTTTAAAATAACACAAGTGCCTAAAATTGTCCTGCTGGAGCCATTCCAACTGCTCATTACCTTGCTTTCAATATGAACGTCACCCACTGTTTAACAATTACCCTGGAAAGCACGGCGTAGGTAACTTTTGTGGGGAGCCTGAGGTCTTTCAAGTCTGTAAAGCTCTAATGAAAAAATTGGTCAATTTATGGAAATATCAGCATTACATATGCTTTATTCTTGTAACTGTCTTTTTACTGCAGAAGGATTTGTCTTTATAGATGGAAGGCAATAAAGCATTCTTTTTTCTGAGACGGAGTTTCGCTCTTGTTACCCAGGTTGGAGTGCAATGGCGCATCTCGGCTCACCGCAACCTCCACCTCCTGGGTTCAGGCAATTCTCCTGCCTCAGCCTCCTGAGTAGCTGGGATTACAGGCATGCACCACCATGCCCAGCTAATTTTCTGTATTTTTTTTTTTTTAAGTAGAGACGGGGTTTCACCATGTTGACCAGGTTAGTCTCGATCTCTTGACCTCGTGATCCACCCGCCTTGGCCTCCCAAAGTGCTGGGATTACAGGCTTGAGCCACCGCGCCCGGTCAATAAAGCATTCTTACCTAAGCAATTTTGAGAAGGAAACAAATTGTCATGTAAATGCCAATTCTGAGTGTGAGGGTAACCAGATAGACCAACAATCTATTGCTAGTGGATCAGACTGCTAGCCTAGGTACAATCTCTGCACCCCAGTCCACCCCACAAACCACTTCTTTAATGGCACCGTAATGCATTTGTGTCTTTTAAGGCCTCCACCAGTAGATAATGCTAATACAATAGTTTGATTTAAGTGTTTAATGCCTTGCATTGTGGAAATTGGAGAATAATGGTAGAGTCTTGGCTTTTCAATCAAGAGCGTTCTTTGTGTTTTGCAGATAATTAATTGTTGGATTTCCTTTAGCCACTCACACTGCTGTAAATTCTTGACATTTTTATGTCTAGTAGTTAAGGTAACCAATTAAAGGACAAATTGACCTCTGGGTATCTGTTCTGCACCTCACTAGATAAATAAGAAGAACTGAAGTAGCAGAGAAACAAGAATTCGATACCTCTAATAAGGGTACCCATAGCTATTTAATCTAATTTATGAGGATGACTCTCTGTCAAACATTGCCCATGACTGTCCAGTGCCAGGAATCAGTGATAAAGAGAGAACTAAAACAGACAGGTCAGGCGCAGTAGCTCACCCCTGTAATCCCAGCACTTTGAGAAGGCAAGGCAGGTGGATCACAAGGTCAGGAGTTCGAGACCAGCTTGGCCAATATGGTGAAACCCAGTCTCTACTAAAAATACAAAAATTAGCTGGGCATGGTGGTGGACATCTACAGTCCCAGCTACTCAGGAGGCTGAGGCAGGAGAATCACTTGAACCCAGGAGGCAGAGGCAGAGGCAGAGGCAGAGGCAGAGGTTGCAGTGAGCTGAGACCGCACCACTACACTCTCGCCTGGGCGACAGAGTGAGACTATCTCAAAAAAAAAAAAAAAAAAAAAAAAAAGAAAAGAAAAAAGAAAAAAGAAAAAGAAAGAAAGACAGAACAGAACAGATATAGCCCATGTGGGGGAGATGATGGTACACATAAAACACAAGGGAGCAGAAATGAAGTGACAAATTAAGAATACGGGTTGCAGAATCTGAAAACAAAGAAGAACACTGTGTTGGCCAAGGTGAAGGAGGATGTCTTCATAGAAGCACTGAGACTTGATTTGGGACCTGGACATAGTAGGACTTGCAAAGCTACTACTGTAAGGATAACCCCAAGAGAAGAGACTCTCCAGTGTTTGTAAGAATCACATGGGTAAGTTGTTAAAAATGTGGATTACTCAGCCCTCTCCAGGACCTCAGGACCTCTCATGGGGTTTAGTAATCTGACTTTATAAAGAGCAACCATCGCCAAGCACAGTGGCTCATGCCTGTAATCCTAGAACTTTGAGATCGGAGGCGAGTGGGTCATTTGAAGTCAGGAGTTTGAGACCAGCTTGGCCAACATGGCAAAACCCCGTCTCTACTAAAAATACAAAATTGAGCTGGGTGTGGTGACACACACCTGTAATCCCAGTTACACGGGAGGTGAGGCAGGAGAATCACTTGAACCTTGGAGGTGGAGGTTGCAGTGAGCTGAGATTGTACCACTGCACTCCAGCCTGGGCAACAGAGTGAGACTACACACACACACACACACACACACACACACACACACACACACAGCATCTAAGTGATGCCTGTGAAAGATGCTACACAGACCACACCGAGAAATAATGCCTCAGAAGCTGGTTCACCTAACAGTGCTCTTAGGCAGAAAATCATCTAACAGTGCCCTCTGCGGCACTACCTCCCAACACAAACTATTTTTGTCCTACACTGAGGTCTTCTTTATAAAATCAAATATTCTCTTTTCTTAATGTATAGTCAGTCAGGTGGGATTAACTAAGCAGCTGGATCACGCTGCATGTTTGGGAAACAGAGGAGAAAACTCTGGAAAAAAGCTATCCTCCTTACTGGCTACTGCTCTGCTTGGACTTTGTAAACCTGGTCATGCTTGTCACGTCCCTCAGGTATTGTCTAAATCAGGGTTTCTCAAACTCAGTACTGTTGACATCTTGGACCCAGTCATTTTTGTTTGGGTTGTGGGTGTCCCTTGTATTGCAGAATGTTTAGCAGCATCCCTGGCTGGTCTTTACCTATGGATGCTGGTAGCAAACTCCCCATCCCCTGTGACAACTAATAAGGTCTTCAAACATTGCCAGAACTTCTTGGGCAGGAAAATTATCTCCCCAACCCCAGGTCTAAATCTGGTATTTAGTTTTCTCTTCCCCCTCCCCTTTCTTTTTCAGAGATAGGGTCTCACTCTGTCACCCAGGCTGGAATGCAGTGGTATGATCATAGCTCACTGCAACCTTGAACTCCTGGGCTCAAATGATCCTCTCACCTCAGCTTCCTGAGTAGCTGGGATTACAGGTGTGTGTCATCATACCTGAGCAATTTTTCATTTTAACATTTTTAGAGGTGCGATCTTGCTATGTTGCCCAAGCTGGTCTTGAACTCGTGGTTTCAAGTGATCCTCTCTCCTCAGCTTCCTGAGTAGCTGAGATTACAGGCATGAGCCATTTAATCCTTTTATGATGGCTTTCAGGGCCAGGATCTCCTGGCAGATGGTGAAGACTTCTCTTCAGACCAGGGTTAATGCCTCTTGAAAGCCAATCTGACTTGCTTGGAAGAACCTCAGACCTACTGACCTTCAAATCAGTGCCCTCTTTCACTTCTCCATAAGTCTCAAAACCCCACTATTATTGTCTAGGTTTCTGTTTCTGTTCTGGGACGTCTCTATTAAAATGCAGCTTCGCTTGCCTGCAAAAGCTACAAATGGATTATAATCTTCAATAGCTTGGAATGATATCTCAGAAGAGGCAAGCTGGTCACCTAGGCAAAGGTCCAAGGAATTAGGGATGAGGATACACATTTCAAGCATGAAAGCATGTCATTGGGGCTGGCCACTGTGGGTAAGAGCACTGTGCTGGCCTTCTCACTCACTTGCAAGGTGCCTCTGGGTGAGTTCCCTAACCTCTCTGAACATGAGTTTTCTTATCTGCAAAATGAGGACAACCACAGTAACTGATTTGTTACATGTCGTGAGGCTTAGTAAGAGAATGTTTGTGAAGTGCTTAGCAACATGTGTGGAATATAATAAAATGTTCAGTCAATGTTTGTTGTAAGTTTGATTATGAAGTAATTGTGTTGTCCTCTTGAGCTGGGCTGCTATAGTGTATGCTTTATGGGTGCAGGACTGTCCCAGCTGCTCATGCATTGAGCATTAGAAGGAGGAGATCCGGGCACAAAAAGGGCACCAGCTGCTTTGAAAGTGGCAGTGAAAGGGATAGGATGCTCCAGAAAGGAAGGGAGTGGTCAGAAGACCCACTTGGTTTGGATAAGGATAATTAAGTTAAATAGCCTCTCCTCCCCTGCACACTCACTCCTTCCACAACTGACTTCTTTGTACTCATTGTGTCTTGCAACACTGGCTATTTCATTTTTAAATCCCCTCTGTGCACAACTACAAAAGGTTCCAATTATCCTATTTCTGTCATCTCCCTTCATCCCACAAAAAAGATTCAAATGCCAAGGAAGTTAAGAAAGCCAAGTTTTAACCAATATCATATGCTTTAAAAACAAAACAAAAAAAAAACTTTTCATGGTTACTTTTCTGCCTAAGTGGGACTGTAAATTCCCAGAGCAATAAACAGTATCCTCTTTATGTTTCAATGGTGCAGGGTCTCCTACTGGCCTGTTGCAAATACCAACATTATAATTACCAATTTGATGTTGTGAACAGCAGAAAAGAGTACTGCACTTTCTTCCTCCCCTCCGCCCCTCCCCGTCTTTCCCTTCTTGCTTTGCATAAATTTCCAAGGCCACGGAAAGGTATTAAAGTACACTGACACAGAGACATTTAATCTGGCTTTCTTCTCTTTTGCAAGGGCATCATAGATTGAGAAGGAGATCCGCTACCTAGACTGCATCAAAAGATCTTTGGCAGCATTTAAGTTGGCATCCCTCTTACTTTGGTTGGCATTAAGGAACATATTTTCAGAAACCAGTTCTGAATTTGCGTTCACTTCTTCTCTCTCACTGCCCATAACTACAGAGTGGAGACTGCCATGATAAACCAGTTCTTTTTTTTTTTTTTTTTTTTCTTTTAGGCTGAGTGCATCTCACCATTTCACAGTGAGGAGGGCACTAGATTGCATCAGGAAGCCTGTATTCAACATCTTTCACTGATGGGTTGAGTGATCTCGGGGAAACCTTTCTTGACTTCTTGGCTTGAAGCTTTTGTTTTAAACTCTAAACTTCTATGTTTGTGTGTTTTTAAATAACACAACTTGTATCAGCCATTTCCAGATAAACCTATGACTGGACAGGACCCAAAACCCCTTCCCCACCTTTTTTTTCCTTTTTAAACCTCAAGTACCAATTAGGCAAGAAAAATGATTTTCTTTCTTTCTTTCTTTCTTTTTTTTTTTTTTTTTTTTGAGATGGAGTTTTGCTCTTGTTACCCAGGCTGGAGTGCAATGGCGCAATCTTGGCTCACCGCAACCTCCACCTCCTGGGTTCAGGCAATTCTCCTGCCTCAGCCTCCTGAGTAGCTGGGATTACAGGCACACGCCACCATGCCCAGCTAATTTTTTGTATTTTTAGTAGAGACGGGGTTTCACCATGTTGACCAGGATGGTCTCGATCTCTTGACCTCGTGATCCACCCGCCTCAGCCTCCCAAAGTGCTGGGATTATAGGCTTGAGCCACCGAGCCCGGCCCAAGAAAAATGATTTTCATTTAGAGCTCCTTTCTTCACATTTAGTCCAGATGATGCACCCAAAAAGATGCTACCTGTCTCTCATTCCCTGCTCTCCACTAGATCCCACTTCAGAAGGAAATAGCTGTGCCTTCTCACTAGATGACATTGCCCTTGACATGATTTGTAAATAAAGCAATGGAGATAATTTTTGGACTTTCATACCCACTTAATTTGCTGATAGTATCTTGCTTAAATCGGAATATTCAGTTGTGTTTTTTTTAACATCTCATTACTTTTGCCTTGAATGTAGCTGTAAAACAGAAGCCGACACCGGGAAATCCTTCCTTTCCAATATGCCCGATGTTCAGTTTTATCCCCCTCTGCTCCTTAGGCTGACTTCGGTGGTCATTGCCAAGACTGAGTCTTTGTAAAAAAGCCTGAACTTTCCATCCATTGGAGAAAGAGGCAGAGTCAATATGGGTGTGACATATACAGTCCTCCTTGTTGTGAAAATTGTACCTTGATTTTCCTGTGGGGAACATCTCCCCTGTCCCATCACCTTCCAGAGCATGTCAAACAAGGTGACCAGACCCCACCTCCACCAACCAGATTGTCCCTTCTCTGAACTTGAACCTCGAGAGGAATGACACATAAAGGCGGAAAACAGCCATGATTTATACCAAAAACTGTGTGTTGAGTGCTGCACATTTATTATTATTAGTGTTATTGTTCCTGGGGTCCTGCTCCCCACTGTGCTTACTGAGGCCTCCTGCTGAGCCCCTCTGGTCTGAGGGGCTTCCTCCACCTGCACTCTTTATTTTTCTTGACCTAGCTAAGGTCATTTTCTTTTCACAATCGTATACCTATTTGCAACCATATGTTTATTTACACTGTAAATGGGTACTGATATTGTGATAAATATTTAGGATAACCAGAAGAATAAAATAACTTATTTGGCTTTACAGAGTTTAGAGAAGATGGTTTGGCAGGTGCTGTGATGGGAGATTTTTATCAGAAAGTACTAAAAGTCAAACAAATGAAAATTTCATTGTCATTTCTTCCATATGTTCTTTCAAGGGCTAAAAAATCAAATCCACTAGCAGCTCATTCCCTTTCTTTCCAAATACTTTTCCATGCAACTTTATAATGACGTTAATAACATTTCCATCCACCTAGGTGATAAAATTGGAAGCTTGGTACTCATTTTCAACTTCCCTTATCCCTTATGTCCACAATGAGCCCAACTAAATTCTAATGATCGTATGTTTTCTTGTAATTCTCCTCATTGTGGCAACTTGCCTTGTAAAAGCCAGGTTTTATCATGTTATTCCCAACTCAGAAGCCTTGAGTGGCGTCACCTCTTGTCAATATCAGTGTTCCCTCAGCTGTGTTCTACAGCTTCACAACATGTTAGTCAGGATTATAGAGAAGAGATTTACAGCCTTCTCACTGCAGAACTCTCAGAGCTCTAATTGCCATTGTGCAATACAGTCTTCTCTTCATTGTGTACAGTGTGCATTATTTCCCATGCTTATTTTTTCATAGCAGCATTTTCTTACAGGGTACTTCTTATTATGTGTCACTCAGTTTGGGAAACGGTCTGTGCAACTGGGACACAGTCAAAAACCTAGTGGGATAGAATTTCAAATTTTTAGCATAAGAAGATGACAGTGACATCTCCAGGGGGACAGGAATTGCAAGAGTTGATTGAGGAGCCACGAAAATCTGAACTAGGGTAGGTGCCAGGTTGCATTGGTGCTAAAACAAAGAATTGACAGCATGGTGGCTGGCTGACAGGCTTCAGGGCAAGACCTCTGCACCTGTCCCAATTTTTGTCTGTTCCCTCGCTGAAATGAACACCAACCAAATAACTCATCTCTACCAGAAATCTTTTCATAGCAGTTTGACCAAGATACTTGTGTACATCAGTTGGGGGAATGCATAACTTAAATAAATACTTCAAGTTATTTTTTGAGACTGGATAAAAGATGACACATAATTAGATATGTGGCACTGGGTTCACTGGGTCTCTGTGAAATCTCAGCATAATAGAGTGAGGCATGGACAGATTTTCATGGTTGTATAGTAAGCACTATAGTCAGCAAGGAAAATAATTTATGACCCAGTTAAGGGGAAAATATGGAATATGAGAGTCCACTCTCTACCCGCTCTCTTCAATAACCAGTGATATATCTGGTCTGCTTTGTAAACAGATTTCTAAAAGGATTTGCTGCTTTTGATGCATTAGTACTCACATCTCCTACTTGCATTATGTTCCTGAAAATTAAATTGTCGGATATTTATTACTAAACTCCCCTTTTACTGTTTTACAGTCAAGAAAAGATAGTCTGACTTGTTACACTTCTATTATACCTGTGGAAATCTTTCTGAATTAGGAGCCAGAATGGATGTTTCTCAAAGTCAAAAATATAATTCTTAATCCTACATTTACATTCATAGCAAAACCATTTTCCACTCATGTCAGCCAAGTATATTGCAATGGATTTCAGACATTTTATTTCTCACTGGTACCTTGAAGTTGGAACACTGAATTAAAGTGAAACCCTAATGAAAATTTAGAAGAAAATAAGCAATTAGGCAGCCTAAGATTCAAGTTAGTCCCATAGTTGTATTTTTTTTCTGCCAAAAAATGTTTTCAGGTATATGAATTTGTTGCCAGCATTTAACAATTGGGAGATTTTTATATATGAGCCCTGGTTACCAGCTTATTTTGAAAAATTTAAGATCTAATCATACTGATCTCACCTTCTGACATGAAAGCTGTTGTCCAAGCTGAGTAGTGACTAAACCCTCTGCATGCCATGACTGCCTTACTTTGCTATGCTACCCACCAATCTGATCTGACTGCCTGTCTAACCTGCTTCACTTATTCCCTTTGTGGTCTGGTGGTATGGACTTTGGAACCCTTAAGGGGTCCACATTTAAGGCCATGTTTTTTGGGAAGAATATCGTGATTGAGACTCTGATCTAAGCCTTGACTGATCACACTACATTAGACAATAATCCTAAAGATTTCTACTGCTCATATATATGCAGTTAATACAGGTTTGCAAAAGATCACCAGTTTACTCGTGAAGATTTCTCAAATGTGAATAATGTGCCAATATTTTGAATGTAGTAAAGATAACGTGATGTTAAGCAAAACTTCTAAGAAGTGACAGAGATTTATTTTAAAGGGGAAGTAAAATTTTTTCAGGTAGTAATTTTAGATTAAGAATGAAAGAAACATAATAAGCACTTTTAACATGGAAAGTCACTCATGATATTCCTGTTATTTATCAATGAACCTAAAATGATTCTAGCCTATACTTTTTGAAGTGAGCTGGGCACAGGGGCTCACACCTCTAATCCCAGTACTTTGGGAGGCTGAGGCAGGCACTTGAGCCCAGGAGTTCAAGACCAGCCTGTGCAACATGGAGAAACTCTGTCTCTACTAAAAATACAAAATTAGACAAGTGTGGTAGTGCACGCCTGTAATCCCAATATTCAAGAGGTTGAAGCAGGAGGATCACCTGAGCCTGGTGGGGGGCTGGGGGGTAAAGGCTGCAGTGAGCTGAGATCATGACATTGCACTATAGCCTAGTTGACAGAGTGAGACCCTGTTCCCCACCCCCAATCCCCCCAAAAAAGGAAAGAAAAAGAAAAGAAAAAAGAAATGGTATACATTACTGTAAGAAACCCAGTAAGTGAACGGGTCATTTTCTTCATCCTATAAAATAAGGTGACAGATGATGATCTCTAAAACACTTTGCTCTAAGACCATATTATGTTCTGAGAGTATAGCTATGAAAGTTTAACCAATGTTTTTATTTCCGCTCTCATTTATCCTTGGAAAACTAAGGGAATACTATCCTCCTGTATTCACACAGAGTCCCTACATCCATCATAAGATGTGAATCATGATGAAAGACAAAAGTTTTTAAAATAATTTGATGACTTTATGAAACTGTTTCCAGACATGCTATGGCTGCATTTTTCTTACACTTTAAAAGATGGTCGTAAGAAGATTCTACCATACGTCGCAATGGCTAAAAACTGTACAGTAGTGCTAGCATTCCTTCTACTAATGTGAGAGGATATTATTTGGTTATGGATTTATCCCAGAAAACTTCTCAGCAAATCACCAGTATCATTTTCTCTTCTAGTCTTACCATGTCCATCTCATGGTCTCCAAGCTGGGAGGCTGAGGTCAGGCAGTGAGTCACCCCTCAGTGCACCTAACTAATCTCCCAGGCAAGTACCTTTCTGGTCTCTTTGTTCTCAACACTAAACCACATGACTTTAAATCATCCTGGGAGTATAATCCACACATGATGCCAAAACATTCTTTTCTGAGTTCTTTGGATTAATGACAAATGTTGATAGTTTAACTTTCTTGTTCCAAAAGTCAGTTGGATTCAACATCAAGAAGAAAAAGTAATAAAAAATATAGATAATTGAGAAATAGATGGTGAATATCAACAAAAATCCAACATTGCATCCACTTTTTCTTAAATTGCGAAAGACAAGTAATTGAAAATTTTAAATTTGAGTAACTATAAAATGGGATATTTTTAATTTCAATAACAGCAGCAGCAACAACAACAACATTATGGGATTGGAAGGGGAAGTCAAAGTTATAATAAATTTCTGAAATTCTCCAGTGCACGTTCAAACCCATTTTTCTAAAATTCTTTTTATAAAGCATTAATGAGAAACAATTACCAACTGCCCAGGCTTGGATTTAATCCTCTTGGAATAAAATGTACTAAGGTTAGCCTTACATGTAGGGAGCATAGGTCACTCCCACTGTGGTTTAATTTGGGAAAGAACTATTTGGCTCTGGAATGTATCTATCGCTCCTGTCTCCAAATACCGTTTGTGTGATGATGCCCGGAAAGCAAAGATTAATATATAAATAATTGTGGGGAGATAATATAATAGTCCTATCTTTTACAGAGCAGAGAAAAATAGGGCAGAGAAGATTCAAGAAGGCAAGGAGGCACTTGGGATTTGTGTATGTGTGGTGGGCATGGGGTCCAGCTAGATGATTCTTAGGGACATGAGGATTATTCAGTCTACAATCATGTTTTCACAATTTGGTCTAAAATTCATTTTTTTTTTTTTTTACAAAAGAGTAATTTCTTACATATTTTCAAAATATCTATTTAAAACTTTATGTTTGAAAGGTGAACTAAAATACAGGATGCAGAGGGTTAGTTAGCACAGGTGAAACATCTTTTGTGAGTTTTCCTTGGTGAAATTTAAATGACTGTATTTAGGTGGATGTAATAAAAATATATCATAGAATTTAAAGTGAATTAGAATAACTATTTAAACAATAAGCTGCTATAATAATAAAGGTTATTTGATGACTAGTTAAAACTTAATGTGTTGTTCATTTTCTAAATGCAAATGATTCTTTAATATAGCTTGAGCTTAAAATAGCAAACCTCTATGAAAGCAATACCACCTGACTCATCAGTAATTCCTTACTGAAGGCTTAACGAGGCATAGGAACCATGGGGACAGGAATAAGATCATGATTTTTCTATAGCTTTAAGTCCTGGCCTTTAAGTATGTTTTCTTTTCTTTTCTTTTTTGTTTTTTTTTTTATTAATAAAGACATGGTCTCTCTCCTTTGCCTAGTCTGGAGTTCAGTGGCATCATTATAACTCACTGCAGCTTCGAACTCCTGGGCTCAACCCATCTGCCCATCTTGGCATTCCAAAATTCTGAGACTGCAGGTGTGAGGCACCATGGTTGGCTTGGCCTTTAAATATTTCTAAGAAAAGGTGATGACTGGTGTTGAATATCATCAACTTAACGTTAAATTTCACCTTCTGGCAACATGCCCTCAAAAATGCAGATCTCCTTTCCCTTCTCTTTATTTCTCTTCTCCCTTTGACCATTGAACCTCAAAAGGGGAGAACAGTCTTGTTATAAGAACCCATACTTCAAGGATACAAGACATTCTCTTGAGAGAATAATTCACAATGGCTGTGAGTAGAAACATAGGACAACGTGTTGCCCACTAAACTGCCAAGTTATTTGTAACGTGGATGTCTGCAGCAAAAATACCTCTCTTTGATGGTTTATGTCAATATCACTATATCAAATAAAAAAGAAATTCTGTTGGTAGAAGTCAAGAACTCTCATTAATCAACTTTTTCATTGTTCGCAAAAATATTAGCAATGAATAGAGTTGATTTTATAAAACAATTATATCGTGTATCTTATGCTGCAGATTTTTCCAAAAACATAATCATTCAACCTTTTTGGTATATAGAATAAATAGCTTATTTGAGGAAAACATATTAACTTCATAGTGTGTGCAGAGTTCAAGGAGGTTTGGTGATAATCCTAAAGGTGCCCAAATTTCATGTTGTGTCAGAGAGGGAGCAGAGTCTGGCATGTAGGAAAAGTGCACGTTCGCTGATTGAATGCCCAGTAGTAGGCATTCTTGGGCACTCTTTCAAGGTCAGTGTTCCTACACAAGACAGTCTGCAGTTAACTCTTCTGCCCTCTTCTCTGAGTATGATTCTGTATATAGTCTATGATACAATCCTTCTCACATGGATTATTGTCGTCTTTATCCCTCTATTGAAACCTCATGGCACTTTCTTTGTGCTTTTCTTGTGGAAATTATCTTATTTCCCTTTAGATTGTATTTACTTAATACAGGCCAAATGCCCTATTGTTGTGATATTTTCTTAAATACACAGATAGTAGCTTAATTACCTTTCTATCCTTTAGGGAGCTTAGTGTCAGAACTTGAATATAGCAGGTACTCCATAATGATTAAGAAATTAACTGGCTCCCCTAATACTTCCATATGGCATAAAATACTGTTTAAGCCTAAAATACTTTTTCTTGAGAATTTATTTCAAAATTATTAAAAACGAAATGTAAATTTTATCCATTTATGTAGGAAGAGTCAGATGACATCATATAAAACTATATTTTTCTTCTCACAGTATTATTCTCAGGGAAATAAATTTCAATTCAACCATGTCTTTTATATACAAAAAAGTACTTTTCAAAGAGCCATGTTTAACTTCTGGGAGAAATGCTACTTTGGAAAATTGGAATGTATTATTAATCACATTGCTGTGGTTTCCAGTGAATGTAATTACTTACTATCTATAGCAGAATTGAACTAATTGATTAACATTCTCCTATAAACATGCAAGTGGACACAGCAGACTCTCTGACGCCTTCAGATATTTGGCAAATATTAAGGAGTGTTCAGCCTATACACTATCCACTCTTAGCTGTCTCATTTCCTCCAATTTGATTTGAGAGGCTTTTCTGAAGGGGCTGCATATTCTTAATATCTAAAAGTTATATGGGCAACGAGGAAAGCACAGTTGGATGGTGCCCCTCCCCAACTGTGACCCTTGATTGTCGCCTGATTCTCCCTATAGAGAGATAATTTTATTTGAAAATAATGGCTTCTTTATTAGCATGATGCAACACACGCTGTTCTGAATATACAAAGCAACCATCACCCAATTTTCAATGGCCTGTTAAGATTTGTATAAGACTGACTCTTTTCTTTTATGTACCTGTAAATTCCAGAACATAATTTTTAGGTCATCATAAGGGAGATGTTTGCTTTGTCACCATATTCTAGAAATCTCAAGTCTTTATTTCCTCCTTCTGGAAGTCAATAAGGCTACTACCGCTGACATGCGAACACACAGCCTTTAAATCTGAGTTGTTACCAGATAGCATCCTTGAGAAAGAGGAGAATAACTATCATTTTAAGATGTAGAAAAATACTAAGTGTGACAAAGAGTAAAATGGGCTACAAAGTAAGTTTCTTTGAACCTAGACCTCAGCACTTGCTGGATTTATGGCCAATTATATTTTATTGAGGCTGTGAACAAACAGGGATACACCTTTCACACCAGCTAGCTTATGGTAATAAAGTTCAATAGCTCATCTAGAAGCAGGTATTCAGGTTTAAAAAAAAAAAAACGTACAGGCTCACATTTCATGGTATCAGGGATGAAAGAGGCAGAAATTACACATGTTTACAAACCCCTTTAGTCTAAAATATTGTAGGTGCTAAAACAAGAGTATATGAAATGACTCTGTCCATTGTTCATGGAATATCAGGGCCAAATGGATAAAATTCAGCTTTATCCTCTAGTCTTATCTGGTGTTGAAAAGTTTGCCCTCAGATGTCTTAATGATTTCCGTGATGAGCACAATTTCAGGTTTTTGTCCAGTGGCTTGGCATTGGGTAGGTCATCCCCAAAGTATTATTTTACAATCAGGTCTCTGAAGTTGCCACTTTACTTGGTGACTACAATAGAAGTAGAATAGCGAGTACAACAGACCTCCTTAACCAAATTACAGCAGAAAATTAAGCCCCAGACTGGCTCTGTGTTGTGTGTACTACATCATGATCATATATAAGTTTCTAATTAAAAAGACCTTCTCTTAATGAGTGAGGTGTTAAGTGTCATGGAAATCCATACTGTAAAAAAAACTTACACATGTAGTTGTTAATAATGGTTATCTGTAGGGACCTGAGAGGAGTGTGGGGGGACTGGGGAGGGATAGCATTAGGACAAACACCTAATGTAGATGACAGGAGGATGGAGGCAGTAAACCAACATGGCATGTGTATACCTATAAAACAATCCTGCACTAGCTGCACATGTACCCCAGAACTTAAAGCATAGTAATAAAAAAAAAAGTTAGCTTCCTCAAAAAAATGACCTCAAAAAGTTTTCACTTTTCACCTTATACTGGTATGCAGTGTTTATAGTTTTTTGCATAGTATATACTTCTTTTACAATTAAAAAATAGATTTTAAAAGTGGAGAGGCTTTATTCTGTCTTGATTTTTTATACTTTTGCAACTGTAGTTTTCCAATACCTATCCTTTATGCATTTTGGGAAAACATCTAAATGGAAATCACAAGTTGAATTTTGAACTGAGCTCTCCAAATCTAAATGTTTGAACATAGAGTAGGATAACCATTCGGAGAACAAACGATGTTAAATTTAAGTCCTGAATATGATTGTAAAAGGGAGTACTTGCTGGGAAATCAAGTATATGTGAAACAAACATGGCAAGGAGAGCGCTAAGAGAAAATGGTATGTTCAGTATTTTTGCTGACTGAAAATTCCCATGTCACGTCTTAAAAAGAGCACCAGAAAATGACCTCCAGGAACTAAGAATAGTTTGCACTTTTGATTCATAAAACCACAGGGAATATGAATCCAAGAAAAAGACAATCCCAGGCAGGGCAGGTGCTGGGACTGAGGAAGCTCAACTCCACACAACAGTTCTCATCTCCTGCAACCTCCCCAGCCCCTCTTCCTAATTTCCCACTTCACTACCTTTGGCACTTAGCTGCCTTTAATCCATTTGGTATTGAGTATTTGGGATTTGTAACTCTCTAAAAATGGTGGTAATTTGACATTTACTGTTAGAAAGTAAGTGATCAAATGAGACAGCTGCTAAAATTTATGAATTCTAATTCAAGAATTTCATCCTTAATGCTTTTACCTTCCCAAGGTTCTAAAATAGCAGATTCAGTCCTGACTGACTAAGGTAGTAGATGATTTTTTTCCATACATACAGGGTCCATTTAAAAATCTGGTTACCAGGATAAGGGACGTAATATCATAAACAAGTCCTTATCCAGCTAATAGCTACATGGTATGCACACAGGCAAACATTTATAGTGCATATATGCATACGAACAGGGCTGAATGTGTAAAGGCAACACAAGGTGTGAACATCTCTTTAACTGACTATAAAACAAACAGAGCCACAGACAGACACACACACAACTACCGCACCCGGCCCACCCCTCAGCCCCGCCCACCCCCCACTTCAATCAAACAGAGGCGGAAGACTGGGAAGGTGAACTCAATGTAGGGCTTGCCAAATCCAGGCAATAAGGAGGGCTGCAGAGAGGCACAGTGTCTTCTGCGGAACCCCAGGGCAAAGCTGTTCAGCTGTGATATTTCTACTTATCGGCGGTGTCAGTTTGAAATTAGGATCTTGGCTTTTGCCAAAAAGGTGTTAACAATGTGCACTTGTGTGAGGCGGTCGAAGTCCTCTCAAATGCGGGTACCAGATTTCCTTTGTTACTTTTTAGTTCACTCAGTGATGATATCACTCCACAATCCTAACGTTTCTCCTTTCAACCTCCATCTTTAAGAAAGTCATCTAAAATCTTGATGATCTTTAATAACCTCAACCACATCTGTAGCAAAGATATCTAAGAACAGATCTGAAAAGGTTCTGTAGGTGAATTTGGGTAATTCCAAAGGTCCTTATTGTTTCACGATGAACAAATATATGTTTATCATTTCTTTTTATCATAGTTGTGCAAAAAGAAGACATATTTGTGATGAGACTTTTTATTCCCCACTTCTTTGCAAATGAGTTCTCCAGGGCTGTTCACTGGTTTATTTGCCTAGAGGTCAAAACAAAAGCCTCCGATGCCCATCATGTCAGCCACCGAAGATGTGATACTACCCCAGTGCCATTAATTACAGATTTGCCATGCTTCACTCAACTTTCAGAGTTAAAAGAAAGAAAGAGATACATGCAATCTTTAAGTTAAAACTCATCAGCATTCTTTTCAACAGCATAGGCAAAAATGAGACAAAATACGATAGCCACTAGGAAAGAACAGACATCTTTAAGGAAATAAAAACCAGAGTGGAGGGATGACGCAGACTGACGTGTCACGTTGTTTTAGAATGGTAGAAAAGCAGGCTGGTTTTAAAGCAAACCTTCAAACAGTCCCCTTTAACAACCACAGGCCACTTGAGTTTCATGCTTCATTTGTCTCCCTGCTCAGGGAGTCTCTTCCTTGTCTACATCTCTCCTTGTCCTTGATCCCTTTCTCTGCCTTTTGGCCCACTCATTTCCCCCAGTGGCTTTCCTTTAGGGAGTATCACTGGGTTCACTAGCTTTTTTACCGAGTCCTTTTTGAGCAACTTTGTTCACCTGATGAGTGTTCTGTATTTAATATTCTAGTTTCCTTATTAGCAGAGAACTGAAGAATAGTCATGCATATCAAAATGTCTCCCTAGAATAAATCCAGTCTCATAAACAGTATGTTTCTACTTACAGAAGTCATTACTTACATTTCTACAATGCAAGTGGGCAGCAGGTATTTTCCTCATTTTACAAACTAAGAAGAGGTGCAGTCCCTCAGTGATCACAGTGTTTTTATTCAGTTTTCATTTAGATCATCAACAGCTTTGTGAGGAATCCCTACCACGCTGCAAATCAGGACATTGAGGCTCAGGGAACTCAGAGAATTACTCCAAAGTCCCACGGTTCTCAAATGGCACAGCAAGTCTGATATCAATACTCAGTTTTTGTCATTATATGATTGTTTCTTTTCTAACATGACATTTCCGGATTCAGAGTTTTGCAGGGTGACAAGAGAGATGCCTCTTCCCAAAATAGAATTCTATAAACACTTTAATCTGAAGAGATTATAACTAAGTGATTTTTTCCCTTTTTTTCTCTTTGTTGTCTCTGCCGTGGGACTCATAAACCCTCACAGTTGCATTCTGTATCTCCACAGCATCTGTTCTGCTCATTGCTTTACTCTACAGATTAACTTGAACTCATTATCTCTGTATTTAATCCTTCAAGAAAACTCAAAAAACTAGTTTGGAGCAAGAATTTCTATGAAATTGGCTTTCATCTCCAAATGCATTTATTCCTCTAAGATAACCAGAAACTGGATAGGATTTGCTATGCTATTGACATTACTTTGTATTTTGTAGCTAGCATCTATGTAGTTTCACTTAAAATTATGCACATACCTTGGAACTATAGCTCATTATTTCTGGATTAAGACGAGGAAGTACTATGTAGTTAAAAAGAAAGTGCGTCTTGTCATTTTGAGACCTGAACAAATATCCTTGTTCTGCCAGCAACTCTTGTAGAAGTCATAGATAAATCAATTTACCTGTTTGGCCCTGGATTTCATCTTCCAGTGAGGCAGCTGGATTCTATAATAGCAAATTTCTAACATTTTATTATTCTATATAATCTATATTAAAACTCCTGACTTTTAAGGAGAAGCACCATTTGAGCAGAATAATGCCCCTGTATTATTAGATATTGAACAGAAAAATGCCTCCGCAAGAGATTAGGGACCTGAGTCGACAGACAGGGAAGGAAGGCGCAGTGGGAAGGGGGCGTGGCCATATTGCAAGAGGGGAGGGTAGGTGGGTGGAGCGAAAGCAGTGGGCGTGGCCAGACTGCAGGTGAAGAGAGGAGAGGAAGTGGATGGAATGAAAGGGGTGAGAGCCCTTGCACTATAGCAGGGCAGGGAGGAGGGTGCAGTGAAAGACGTGGGCGTGGCTGGGCTGCAGGAAAGGTGGCAGATACACATTTGCCTAGGGCCACACTGGATGGGTGACTTTGGACAAATTTAGTAACAGCTATACCTGCATTGTTCAATGCAGCCGCCACTAGCTATAGTGGCTATGAAATCCTTGAAATGTAGTTAGAGTGACAAAGAAACTAAATCTTTAATTTTATTTAATTTTAATTAATTTTGATTTAACTTTAAGTACCGATTATTTTATCCGGTAACTGGAAAACATTTAACTGGTTTTGGAAAAACTTTGGAATAGGAATTTACTCTTTCAACTATAAATTTTATAAAATCTAAATACTGAACAAATATTTGTGATTAAACATTTAGTATCCTAATTGAAATGTGTTGTATGTATAAATGCATGCTACATTTTGAAGATTTGGTGTGAAAAAAAGACTAGAAGTATCTTAATAACTTTTATATTGACTACATGCTAGCAATATAATAATAGTTTGTATATATAGGTATAAAGAAAATATATTATTAAAATTCATTTGATCTGTTTTGTTTTTCTTTCCCAAATATGGCTCTTAGAAAGTTTAAAATTATGTATGTGGCTTGCATTATATTTTAATTTGTCAGAGATACTCTGTGTACTTTAATTTTTTCCTCGACTATATCGAAATAAAAATAACAATATTCTTCAGGAGTGGCTGTGGCAACAAAAAAAGAATACCAAGCAAAGTTTGTAGCCAAGTGACTGGCAGAATTGAAGTGCTCACCAAAGAACTATTATTTTTGGACATTTTTCATGTTTACTTACTCCAACTATTTATAAAGCATAATTTTAAGATAATCTGTGGGTTACTCAGTTCTCATAAAGTATATGAAAGCAAAGAAGACCCTTGATTACTCAGTGACCAAGATTAAGGATGCTGATAATCTACCAAATGAATCCATATTCTTCCAACCTCACAGATTCCTACTTTCTACCTTTATGACCCACAAGATATGGCTTACATTCATTGATTCATTAAACCTTTGATTGAATACCTACTGGTAAAAGAATCAAGATTCTGTAATTTTTCATTCTTAAGTTTCTTAATGATTACAAATCTGTAATAAAAAAGTCTACTCACATTAAAAACATTGAGATAACTTTAAAATTACAAATGAAATATGATCTATTCTCCATCTCTAAATTAATAACTTCAGTTGTACCTACTGAACTTAAAATGCATTCTCTCTCACTTGATTTTCTACTTTTCTTCATGATTGTGGTGATTTTAAATTCTAAACATTTAACATTTTTTTCCTTATACTTTTTAATTTGGTGTAATTTGAGAATGACAAAGTTGAAATTAAATGATTAATTTCGGTTGTATTAAAGGATGCAACATTCCTTTAATAAATGATGAAAGGAAAACAAGAAGAAACTAAAAATTAATTAGTTAATAACACAGAATTAGTGAATAACACAGAAGATAACTCAAATGAACTTATTTGTTCTTTGAATAATCTATTTGTGTGAATATTTAATAAATATTACAGTGCTCTCATAAATAAGCCAGCTTTGAATTTCCATTTCCACACATTTTATGAGGCACAAATTAAGTTTCTGTTTAACAGTTCGATTCTTTTTTTAATAACAATTCTTTAAAGTAAGTTAAGTTTGTAAACTTTTCTTTGTTTCAATAAGACAATATATGCAATAATAATAGGTAAAATTTAGTGAGTTCTTATCAAGTGCCAGGCACTCTTACAGGCCCTTTGCTTGAATTCACTCAATGAATCCTTAAAACAACTCGAAAAGATAGTATGGTAGGCAGAACAATAACCCTTTAAAGATGTACATGTCCTAATCCCCAGAACCTGTGCCTATGTTATTTACATGGCAAAGGGTAATCCAGGCTGTACATGGAGTTAAGGTTACCAGTCAGCTAACTTGGAGATGGGAGAGGAGCCTGTTATCATCCAGGTGGGTCCAATGTAGTCCCAAGGGTCCTTAAGAGTGAAACAGGAAGGTGGGAGAGTCAGAGGTCAGAGTCGGAGAATTGCTGGAAGACACTATGCTCTTGGCTTTGAAGATGAACCAGGACCACAAACCAAGGAATGTGGTCAACCTCTAGTAGATGGAAAAGGCAAGGAAACAGATTCTCCCCTAGCGCCCCTAGAAAGGAATGCAGCTCTGACAATTTTAGCTCAGTGAGATCCGTTTCAGATTTCTGACCTCCAGAAATGTAATACATGTGTGTTAACTGTAAGATAATATGTGTGTTGTTTAAAACTAAGTTTGTGGTCATTATGACAAGAGAAACAGGAAACGAAGGCAGATAGGCACCCTCACGACTCTCATTTTACAGACAGGGAAGCCAAGGTATACAGAATTTAAATAACTGACCAAGAGATCACACTGCCAGCAAGTGCTTTTGCAAGTGGCTCACACCCACACACTCTGGTTTCTCACCCATGGCATTGCAGTCTAAATCAGGGCTGGCAAGTGGCATTTTCTCACGTGGTTTCTGGATACGGAGTGTTTTTCTCTTTCTTTTTAGCGTCTATTCTCCAGGTCTCAGTTCCAGTGCCACCGCCTTAGGAGAGGCCTTCACTGATTACTTTGAGGAGGTGGGATGTTCAAAGGATGCAGTTTAAAGGTAGAAGGTAACTCTCAGGGAAGTACTTAGAATGATCACAATTTTCCATTTGTTTGAGCTCTGTCTCTGCTGCCAAACTGTAAGCGCTGTGAAAGCAGGGAAGTGGGACCCTATTGTCATCTGTGCCTACCAAATGCAAGGTGCTGTTGTCTACGTTGTCTACCGATTTTCTGACGTTTAGACAATCTAACCATGACAAACTCACTGCATGCAAATTGAATGTATTGGGCATGGTCTTAAAAATTAAAATACAGCCAGGAGCGGTGGCTCAAGCCTGTAATCCCAGCACTTTGGGAGGCCGAGGCGGGTGGATCACAAGGTTGAGAGATCGAGACCAACCTGGTCAACATGGTTAAACCCCGTCTCTACTAAAAATACAAAAAATTAGCGGGGCATGGTGGCGTGTGCCTGTAATCCCAGCTACTCAGGAGGCTGAGGCAGGAGAATTACCTGAACCCAGGAGGCGGAGGTTGCGGTGAGCCGAGATGGCGCCATTGCACTCCAGCCTGGGTAACAAGAGCGAAACTCCGTCTCAAAACAAACAAACAAACAAACAAACAAACAAACAAAAAAAACCTAAAATACATTCCAGCAGAATGAAATAGATTTGGAAAAATGAATCTCAAAATTCTAAGCTTTGGCCCCTAACAGAGTAAATCAGCTCCATGAAAATAAAATCTGAGAATAAAACAGCTATCCACAAGAAACTTATTGAAGGCTGACAAAAATACTGTACTTATATCTGGTTTGCCAAAAGACACATTATGTCCTCAATTGTATTACTCAGTTTTCACAAAGTATTACTATATTGAAGCCTGGTGAAGAAAAACCCACCCTTCTAGAAGGCAAAGAAACAAAGCCCAAAACAAGCATACCAATTTGTTTTCTATATTGGATTAGGTTTTTAAAATTAATGGACTTTTTACTGGCAGTCATTTGTTTGAGTCTATACTTCTAGCCATAAAACTATGTGTTTTTTACTTGGTAATATGATCTTTTTCACCTTCACACTATGATTTCCACCAAAACATTTATATCCACTAAAGGTATAATGTTCTGCGTGTGTGTGTGTGTGTATGTGTGCATGTGTGTGTATATATGATAAATATTTATCTATATCTCTATCTGCATTTAGTTGAATTTGCTTTGTTTTTGATAAAAGTTTCTATATATCACTTCCCCCAACCACTACGCCCAGATCCAATTTTCTGCTTTTCTTTATCACTGTGTTGGTTTTAGATTTTAAGCTGTTTTGTTTTTTCTTTTTAGACTTTGCATATTTTTTGTTTCTAATCGTTTCTAAATTTGTTGCAATTTGGAGAATTAAAAAAAATGCAAGATTATCGGAACAAGATGATACAGGATGTAATCTGAGTTTGGTAAGCTTTTGCCTAGAAGATTTATGTTGCTAATCACTAAGGCTCTCATTACATTCAATTAATTCTTATACCCATAGAGAAGCCATTCAATTTATTTGTCCATTTTCTGTGGCTTTGGGATTCAACTCAAAATTAGTTCACAAGGGAAAATGACTGCCAAAGATTCTCTGCGCTCTAAAGCTCCATGTCATACCCATCTATGGTAGACCAGTTAAACTCATACTCCATGACACAGGCTTTCTTTCCCAGGGGAACCTGATAATGTTAGTATATTCAAGATTCAACCTCGATAAAATGAAATAGAAACATTAACTCAGGATTTAGAGAGTGGAAATTGTTTCATCTTCTTCATATATACACTCAAAAAGATGAAACTGGGCAAAACATGTTAAAATTCATTGATAATAAAACTTTATTAGGTTTGAATTTTATTACAGAGAAAAGAAGAGACTCAATTTATTTCCTTTGGAGTAGTTTTCACAGTATGTCCCTCTCTGGTCCTGATTTTATTCATAAGACACATATGTAAACAAATGTATGTTCCAAAGATATGGAGTTACTGTTTTCATAATAATTCAT
The DNA here is from genome assembly GCF_048565385.1 of Saimiri boliviensis. Lineage (NCBI taxonomy): Eukaryota > Metazoa > Chordata > Mammalia > Primates > Cebidae > Saimiri > Saimiri boliviensis. The sequence continues at coordinate 16,332,093 of NC_133453.1, read as the reverse complement.
TTCCTTCATTGAACTTGCTTCCATAAACCAGATTCTCAAAGTACTTGAGCTGGCAAGAAGAATGTTATCTCCTACAAGCAGGGGACCCAAATGTGGTTTGTTGAAGGTCAAAAAGAAGCTTGATAACAACCTCCCTGGCTTCTAACTGCACTACCCTTCTTTGAGTGTGGAACAAATACAGGGAAATCTTAATGTAAATCACTTCCCTGTATTGCTGAGTGAGTTACCCAATGGGTAAAATGAATTCTCGCTAGCACAGTGGCCACTATGAATTTCTCATAAGCTATGTGAGCCTGGTGACCTGCAAGACTCCGTTGCTTTATAATGTGAATTAGTTTATAATGTGAAATAGTTTACAATGTGATTCTACGAAAGTCACAAGTACAGGAAACTAAACACTACATGTTCTCACTTGTAAGTGACAGTTGAAATGAGAACACATAGTCACAGGGAAGGAAACATACACAGGGGCCTGTTGGGGAATTGGGGTAAAGGCAAAAGAGAGCATTAGGGTAAATCCCTAATGCATGTGGGGCTTAAAACCTAGACGACGGGTCGATGGCTGCAGCAAACCACCATGGCACATGTATACCTATGTAACAAACCTGCACGTTCAGCACATGTATCCCAGAACTTAAAGTAAAATAAAAAACAAAAAAGAAAGAAAGTCAATATTCTGGTCTTCTAGCACACTGGACAGATGACAGTCCCCATTTAGCCAACTAGGAGAAACGAGTCAGCATGTCTAGGTCATCTGGGCTTCTATTAATATTAAGTAATATATTTGAGACTCTGACTTGAAATCTAGTTTATTATTCAATCATAGCAGTTCTTAGACCCTCAGGTGAACAACAGTTGCTCAGGGAAAAAGCCATGTTCCTTTGTATCTTGTTGGGGACGATAAAAAAATACACTGTAGAGGTCAAGGTTAAATAAAAAACAAAATCAAAAATGGTTCCTTTGTGGTCAAGGCCAGGTCATTCACCAGACAGGGGTCAGTAAGCATTTCCTGCAAATGGTCAGAATATTTTCGGCTTGGTGGGCCGTACATGGTCTCTGTGTCTCTTGCCTCACACCACCCCTTGCCTCCTCCTTTTGATTTTGGTTTTGTTTTATAACAATTCAAAATTGTGAGAATCCTTCTTAGCTCAAGCACTGTATGGCTGCAGGCAGATTTTGACCCACAAACTATTTAGTTAAATAGAGTGCTAGCTGGACCGAGCAAATTCTAGAGCACCAACAGAGGACTTGTTGGGAGGTCTTGGAGCAGTAACTACAATTCCCTTACTCAGAAATGTCTGCCGTATCAGTGCACACATCCTTGACTCACAGAAGAGATTTCACCTTCCTGACTCACCGCAAATTTAGGCTATTATTAATTTCTTGTCTTAGACTAAAATTCAAGATGAAGCCATATTTGGCTTACTGTATATGCTAGATCTTTGACAGTCCTAAATTTAAATTTTATGGATTCTGCTATTTCACAGAAACCCCAGAATGTTCATGGATTTTAAAGTCTTTTCACTTTTGAGTTGAGATCTGTGAATCTGGTGTGTGGGTATTGGTCATATAACCAAAGTGAGACTGGTAGCCTGACCAACACCTGCTTTTCTTTTTCCTCTTGTGCCACCTCTAAACTTCAAAGTGTGAACAGAAAAACATTCTTTTTGGGGCGAGTGAGGAAGAAAAATACTTAAAATTAAGCTGACTTCTGGGGCTGGCGATGAGTAAATGACATAAGAAATAATAGACATTAACCAGAAAATAGTATATCTACATAAATTAGTGTCTGAGACCTTTAACAAAATACTCTATAAAGTAAGAAAAAAAAGTATGAGTTTCTGTTAATTTGCCCACCAAAAAAATTTTTTTAAGTGAGAGATAAAATTAGAGCTTTAAAGGAATGTCTTCATTTTTTTCCCTGTTAAACTTGACTGCATTATAATAGGCCATTGTAATGGTCTCAGATGTCAGGGTTCATGTGTTTCTTGTAAGTAAGAATCTACGTTATTTAATTTTGATGTTTAGCAATTCTCTCCACCTTGGGCTATATAAACTAGACTACAATTATGCCAGCCCAAATCTTATCTCTACACAAAGGTTCAGAACCTAGACCCCATGAATGAGACTCTGATACCACCTTCCATTATGAAGTTTTGAATATCAAAGCCTTCTGAAGTGTATCAATATTTAAATCCTTGTATTTATCTTGGCAACTTTCTTCATTATTAACTTATTCTTGAGCATTTCAACTAAGAGTTAAGTGGGCATCTTTATCAACGGAACTTTTCATATTAGTGCCAACTGCTTAAAAATGTCAAATAATCAACAGATACTTATTCAGCTTCAAGTCTGTAAAAGGCTTTGAGCTGGGAACTAATGGAGCAAAAAGTAGGCTTAGAGGTTGGGTGCAGTGGCTCATGCCTGTAATCCCAGTACTTTAGGAGGCTGAGGTGGGCAGATCACGAGGTCAGGAGTTCGAGACCAGCCTGGCCAACATGGTGAAACCCCGTCTCTACTAAAAATACAAAAGTTAGCCAGGAGTGGTGGCACATGCCTACAATCTCAGCTACTCGGGAGACTGAGGCAAGAGAATAGCTTGGACCTGGAAAGCAGAGGTTGCAGTGAGCTGATATCATGCCACTGCACTCCAGTCTGGGTGACAGAGCACGACTCTGTCTAGAAAAAAGAAAAAAAAGTAGGCTTACTTTCTGCCTTTGAGGGTCAAGGTCAAAACAAGGAGACCATTAATTAGGAAATGATTGCACTAGTAGATGGAATTTCCTGTCTACCAGTGAGATAAGAAAAATATGTGATCAGCAAAGTAAATAAACAATTACAAATTCAATCAAATAGGCCACGATACATTAGAAGGCAGTACATGTTTAACTTCCAAATGGATTTATACACTGTAAATATTATAGGAGATTAGAAGAGAAAGATTATTCATCAATCATTTATTGGTGTTTACATAGGACTAGGCTTTACTCCTCCTTATACATATATACAGCTTCCTACTTGACACCTCCATGTATAGACCTAACAGGCATTTCAAACTCAGCACCCTTAGAGTGAGCTTAGATTCTCTCTCCAAACCTTCCACCTGTGTTCTTTATCTGAATGGCAACTTGGTCCTTCTGGTTGATCAAGTCATAACAAGCACAGTCGACTCTCACTCCTTTTTTCCCCTTCACACTTTATATTCAATCCACAGGCAAATTCTATTGGTTCTACTTTTGAAATCTCTCCAGAATCTGACTACTCCTTGCAGCCTCAACAACTACCATCCAGATCTTTGGCTGGGATCCTTGCAACTGTTTCCTGATTAATGGTCTCCCTGCTTTGACCCTCGACCTTCTACAACCAGAGACTCTGTTAACTTCCCTGTTTCAGGGCCTCCCAATTTGTGGGGTTATAGTTAACATAGCACTCACTATTCTCCAGTCACTGTTCTAAGCAGTTTGCACCTGTTAACATACTGAAGTCTCACAATAACCTTACACAGTAAGTACTGTTACTTTCTACATTTTATCAGTGAGGACACAAAGACGCAAGGAGGACAAGTTATTCATCAAGATCACACAACTGGTGACTGGCAGAGATAGGACTCAAACCCTGACATTCTGGCTCCATAGCCCAGGCTCTTAACCTCTGTGCCTGCTTCTTCCAGTGGCTTCCTTTCTCAGTTGGAAAAAGCCAATGTCTTCCTGAAAGCTGTATGCCTGACATGATCTGACCTCACTGCCTCCCTGACCTCGCCTTCTACAATTTTCTCCTTGGCTCATCCAGACACACTGGCCTCCTTGCTGTTCTTCTAACATCCCAGGCTTCTTCTCACATGAGGGTCTTTTCTCTTGGCAGGTCCTACTGCATAAGGGACTTCCCTGCTGAAAATGGCATGGCTCATTCCTTTGCCTCCTTAGGGTCTTTCTTCAAATGTCACTTTCAGTCAGGTCTGATCACATCCCTATCAAACATCTTACCATGACGTCCAGGCACTGTTTTAAGCACTTAACACTTACTTTATTAAACCCACACAACTGCTGTAATTTGATGAAATTGCTATTCTCGTTTTACAGAGGAGGAAAAGAGACATAGAGATGTTAAATGGCATGCCCAAGGTCACACAGCTGATAAATGATGAAGTCAGGATTCCAACCCAGGTGCTCTGGCTCCAGAGTCTGTGATCTTACCAAAAAAAAAAAAATAATAATAATAACATACAAAACTTGGTGACTAATGGGCCATGGGAAAGTGAATAAAAAAGAAAAAAATCAAAATTTGTTCAGAAGCTTAGAGCCAGAGTGAGAAGACGATTGGCCAATACAAGAACATCACATTGGAGGAGAAGAGTGGGTGGACAGTTTTGATTATCATCTTCCAGAGCCACGTTTCTCATAGTGTCATCCAAAGTACGCCTCTGTCAGAATCAACTGGGAGTGCTTGCTACAAAAGCAGATTCCTGAGCTCCACTCCAGACCGACTCATATAGAGTCTTTGGGGTCAAGAGCTCAAGGAGTTGCATGAATGAAAACTCCTAGGTGATTCTGAAATACACAAAAATTTTCAAACTACCACCTTGGAAAACAGAAAATATTTTCATTAGCTAAAGTCTGTAGACTAAGCGTCACAATTTTAGTATAGCGTTTCCATAACAACAAAACTGGCAAAATCTTCTATCATCTTCAAACTTTGCAATGTAGGTTAGAAACTTTTGATGGGTTTGTTCATTGCAGATTCCAAGTGCCTGAACAAGTACTTGGTCCATAGTGGGCTGGAAACAAATGATTCCTGAGTGCATGAAATTTGGAATGGCCCAGAAGAAATTTTCAAGAATGCACGATGGTTCTGTATAAGCACGTGTTCCTAAGAGTAGTCCAAGATTTCTACCAGACTTCTTATATAAATTCAGTTTATCAGTTTTATCACTATTTTCTTAAAAGTGTGAATAGACTGGAAAATATACTGGCTTTTGAAATCATTGCTCTAAGTGTTGGAGTGCTGGCATTTAACAGATGTGTGATGTTAAGATATTCAACCTTTCTGAACCTCTATTTTCTTCATCAGTATATTCTTCATCACCTATTTAATGTCAATAAAGGTGTTATATAAATCAAAAGGATCCTTGGAAAAATATTATGACTAGGTGAATAATTTTTAATAATTTATCAGTTATTTTGAAGTGTAAGTTTTTTTGTAAATTTGTAGCTGCAAAATTTTATAGACTGACAAAATTAGAAAAATAAGACAAATAGAATGAACAATACACATAGTTATGGGATGTTTTAATGTTATTAACAAGCATTAAACTTGGAAAACAAAGATTTATTTGACCTTTGAACTGTTTCAAATCCTTTAAAATTTAATTTGTGAAAACCTAAGAAAAAAATAAATATGAAACTATCCCTATTTACTGTTTCCTTTTAGAGATAATCACAGCCCACTAATTCAAGAACAATATTGCTTTTTGAAAATAAAATATTGATTTGTTGAAGAAATGGGCAAACAATATTATAGTTTAGTATTCTGTGACTCAGAGGCATAGCCCAAGCCAAATGACTTTCGTTTAAGAACTTTCAGTGTAACAGGTATTTTTCATTCATTATTTACTACATCCTTGATATCTCAACATTGAAATCTAAGAGAAAAAAGTCGATTATTCTAAAGCCACCTAGACTTCAATGTCTCCTCAATTTTGGAAACTTTACCATATCACCTATTCTAATTTCAGTGACTAAGCAGATCTCTTTTTAAACTTAAAGAAAGAACTCTATCCTCAAATTTATTCTTGCTGATCAAACAGAAGCACAAAAACAGAACAACATTTGTTTACTACAGTAAAGCATAAACAAAAATGTAATTTGACAAGTGGCATGAAACAGCTTTCTAATGAAAACCTATGCATTCTACAAAATTCTTAATTCTTTATTCTAATATTGTGCCTAAGTTACGCATTCTGGAAAGGCATTTCCTTTGCAGAGGCAGAAAGAAAAGTCCCAAATATCTGGAAGTTAAAGATCTAACTATCAGCGTCTATACAACTTCAATGGTTACATCTCATAAAAAGAAAATACCCATTTTGGGCTCTTCTTTCAAATTATAGTTATAAAATAAAATCCACTCACTTAAACCAAACCCCAAAATTTTCTCTTATTTTCTGCACAAAAGTTAACAACAACATACAAAACGTGAGATAGAAGAGAATTTCTAGTAGACCACTAAGCTGCAGTTTCATGACAGACACAAGAGGAAGAAAATACACTCTTGGAATGATAGAAATAGTTCTGAAAAATTTTCCCCAAACAGTACTGCAGAGTAGTAAACTCTAGGTCACACATCTTTATCTAATGCTGAACACCAAAACCCCTAAATTGTAACCTCTCTATAATAACAGTTCAATCCACTGAGGCTGCTTTACCACGGATACCATACCATTATGATGAGGGTTCTGGGTCTATTCATTTCATCGTCACTTTCCAGAGGCAGAATTTCGTGGGATGGTTCCTCTTGGCGTCGTCTACAAATGTGTGGACAGCTCCTCTGGACCACAGAACGAAAAGCTTGAAGCAGAACAATGCTGGCAGTGCAGCCCATTGCTGCATCCTGGAGCCTACAAAATAACTTCTATGTTGATGCTATGTTTGCAAAACAGTGGCTCCTTGTCCCTGAAAACAGCCTACACTGCAGCTGCAGCCGGCTCACTCTCCAATCACTTCCTTGAGCTCTGATCATCTGATCATGGCCAAATAGCTTGGATGCAGAGATGGGAAAGATTTGATCCACAGAAACTGAACACACTCGGAATATTACAGCACTGCGCTCAGAGAGTATTTCTCAATTTACATTGAGAGCATGTTTCCTGTTCGTTGCAATGATGATCTTCGATTCTCCTATCAGAGGTCTGAATAAATATATCTTTCCCACTCAGACACACAAATAAATTACTCCTTTTCACAACTGAAATTCTGACTTCACACTGACAATTTTTTCTGAGGCAAATGAGCATCATGTAAAGAGTGAAAAGGATTGTTTTATAAAACACAAACACTTCCTGAAGGAAATTTTGCTGGATATTTCACTAAGTGATTGAGGTTTTTACTTTTCATAGTTAATAAGTTCCAGAAATGAAATTGGCTTATCTGAAACCTAGAGTTCACTAGATCAAGATGATTTAACAAAAGTATGCACGCATTAACCAGCCCCGAGTAAGAGACACCAGTGTTCCTCTGCGATTTCCTTTCAATAGTATGGTTGTTCTGTTCCCACACATGCAATTCTGCAGCCTAATACATTTTTATATTTACATAGGCGGCTTGCAGGGCTGAAAATATCTCTATTACCAAGGTCAATCAGCAAGTTCCGTCAAGCTGACCTCTTAGAAAAAGCAGCTGTAAAACATTTTAACATCCTATCAATAAGGATTCAAGGAGCTGGGAAGGACTTTGAGGTCTTCGGTAGTTAAGAGTCTAGTATTCCCTGACTCCTGCGAGACTAGTCACTTAGGAAAGAACCAAAGAGAGATGCTTAGAAATCACGTGTCCTTTCTGGAATGGCCTCAACATCTAATGGTATAGTGAAAGGGAATAGGACAACAGGGGCTGCTAGCACTAAAAATATCTCATGGAAAATGGATTTTGCTTACAAATGAGGAAAGTATGAAATCCCCAATAGAATTCAACGTCGGGATCTTTCTGCCAAGCTAATTCTTCCAGTGTAACTCTCGGAGATTCAAAGAAAGAAATGTTTTCTTTGGTTTCTGGGCTCCTTGGCGTGAAGGGTGCTGCAGGAAGTTTGGGGAAGGATTGCTTTGCTGTGACGTGTGGCCGCCCCAGCCTCAGTAAGGTTGCTTTCGCGGAAGTATCTAGCATGATGCCCAATTAGGCATTAATTGCTCAGTAATCTGTCACAACACAACATCATTTTAACTGGTATGTTGGCCAGAGAAGTGAAACATGCTTCTTTTTCTTTTCTTTTAAGAAGTACTGGCTGCCAGTAGTTTTTCATCTCTCTGTGTTTTGAGCAAACATATTTTAGTGCTGCTGGAAAAAGAAGAAAAAAATGCTAATGATGCTGGCAAGTCCTCTAACTCCCTCCGGACCATTGTCAGACTGCCCGGGTGCTAATCTAAACCATTTTTACTCTGAACAACTAGGGCATTTACTGCAGAGAGGCTGTGATTTAGCCTGTCTGGCTTGTGTGTATTGAATATCTATACATAATGGTGTCCACTAGAGACAGATGTGCAGAGTGGGCTTCTATGTTTGTGAATGTGTCTTTTCAAATAGGACAGTTCGTCAGGCCCTCTGCAATAGCAGTGCCCATCCCCACCCACTTACTCCCATCCCCCAGGACATATCTCTCCAATCACTTCCGTAGGTCCTGATCATCTGCTCATGGCTGTGTAGCTTGAACACAGGAAGTTGCTAGATGGAAACGCTTAAATAGTCCACCAGCTCCAGCCAGAAACTGGAGAGAGAAGACAGATCCCTCAGCTATTCACCATGGGCTTGGCAGGCAAGATGCACTTCACATCCTAAACTCCTCTCTAACCAGCTCTCTCTAAATCTGGCTGACCTCTGAGGTGGCTTTTGGAATCAGATGTTTTGGCAGATGCCAAAGTCTTTAGGGAGACAAATGAGATGCTTTCTAGCTATTACAGTCCTACTTTCATCGATCCTCTCTGCCTCTGAGGAATTCACTCCTGTTATTAATGGGCTGCTGAGAGACCCAATAGTCTCTCTCTTTCTTGTCCATCTCCTCTCTCTGTTAGCCTCTGTTATCAAGCTAAAGAAACATTCGAGGATTAGTTTCTTTGGACTTCAATACACACAACCATTATCCAGTGGACAAGAAACAAAAAGACAAAATGCAGGAAAGAAGAGTTGAGTATGTTCTCTAACATTTCTTGTAAAAGACTCCAAACATGCAGCAGAGTTGCAAGAAATGGGTTGGGTTCTGAGCTCTATGTTTTACATAGTAAATTAAGCCAGAGATTGGGTTGGGCTGGGGGAGAGATTAGAAATCTACCCAGACACATGGCCATGTTTCCATTACATTTAACATGCATGTTGATACATGGGAATTTTTTTTTTCTTTTCTTTTTGAGATAGAGTCTCGCTCTGTCACCCAGACTGGAGTGCAGTGGCAGGATCTCAGCTCATTGCAACCTCTGCCTCCCAGGTTCAAGGGATTCTCATGCCTCAGCCTCCTGAGTGTCTGGGATAATAGGCATGCACCACTACACCAGCCTAATTTTTGGTACACAGGAAATATTTTCAGATTAGTTTTCAGATTAGGTATAAACTCTTCAGTAGGTGTGTGCTATTTTCATTTGAACTATTAATGAGATGAATCATTAATTTGGCCTCCAAATATCAAATGTGCGCAGCCTTACTAATAAATGACCTTTGGAGACTCTTCTTTGCTCTCTCATCTGCCTTATTCCCCTAGGGGATCTTATTTCATGACTCAATAGGATATTTATTAAACCTAAAATGCTAGAAACAAGATTTTTAAGTTCTCGTCTTAGATTAGAAAATGTCACTAATAATTCATAATGCTAAATTTTCCAAAGAGATGTTGGAAGCTAGATTTCACTCTGGGCCATTAATTATATGTTATTTTAGATTATACTATATTATATTATAATATGTTATTTCATATGTATAAATTTTTTTGGCACTTGTGAAATCTTAAATTTGTGTACAGCGAAAAACATTCTTTTTCAAAGCAGAGATTGCTGTGTTGTATAAATTAGAGTAGCCTTAGTGTACACAGGAAATGGAAGGAAGGATGGAAGGAGATGTCTTAACATCATATTGACCAGGGAGAAAGACATGTAGGAAGAAAAATTATGTCATTTCAGAGAGTAAAAGAAAGTTAAGGAGAAAAAAAAGAAAAATACGAAGGAAGGGACAAACAAAAACCACCTATATTGTGCTGAATCCTAGGAGGGTTCTGGACTCTGTCTCGGGGGTCCACCTACCCAGTTGTAGGCTGCCCATCCTTCTTCAACAAATCTTGAGTAATGAATTTAGTTTTCAGAACACTTTTCTAAAACATTCTGGCCTGAGAATGATTTGACTGTACACATAGATATCTCTACGACTGGGAAAATATGTCCAAAGATCTTTTTATAATGGGCAAGGAAATACATATTTAATTTAAATAAATAATGTCCATTGAAAGTATTGGACCTTCCCAGCTTTGTTAAATTATATAAAAGCTGTATGTCTAAATTTATATATCTAATCTGTCGCAAAATACGTACATCTGTTGTGACTGTGTCAAACTGGACTGTACTTTGGCATGATGGAGGTGAAGCCCTTATTCTTCTCCCCAAAAGACCTGGTGCATCTGAGTCTTTGTCACATAATGCTGACCTTGGAGTGGGGAGAGGTTTTTCTGCTATCCTCCATAAGATATCAAGTACATGGAAACTTACTGCTGATAATAGATGTTCGTCTTGTAAAAACAAAGACGAGTTTAGATAAAATATTTGAGAAATAAAAAATTTGAGAAATGGATATACCTGATGCTATACAGCTTGGTTTCATTGCTTCATACACTGTGAGTTTCTGGTGGGTCTGTTTCAAGACTCTAATAAGGTCATGATCAGAACTTATTTATAAAGATAAATTTAGGGAAAGGTTAAGATTTTAAGGGTATAATTATGTCCTCCCCAAAATTTATATGTTAGAACTGTGACCCCCAATGTGGCTGTGTTTTGAGAAAGGGCTTCTAAGGGAGTAATAAGGTTTCATGAGGTCTTAAGGGTGGGGTTCTCATTCTCTAGAACTAATGCCCTTATAAAAAGAAGAAGAAACACCAGATGTCTCTCTGTGTCTCTCTCTTGCTCCCTCTCTGCCTGTCTTCATGTGTGCAGAAGGGAAAGGCCATAGGAAGCCACAGTGAGAAGGTGCCATTTCAAGATAAGAAGAGAGTCCTCACCAGAAAACAACCCTAAGGACAACTTCCAGCCTCCAGAACTGTGCAGAGAAGAGTTTCTGTTGTTTAAACCACCCAGTCTGTGGCATTTTTTTATAGCAACCCTAGCACCCTAGCAGACCAATACAAAACAACCCTAGCATCCTAGCAGACCAGGTTTTTACCTGGAAAAACCAAATTCTAACAGTGAAGCCTCAAGTGAATCATCACCTCCTTAGAGAAAGGTTCTTAATCCACCCAGGTTGAATTAACCCCCACCTTCCTCCCTGCTTCTAAAACACAAATGTTCAGGAGTCACCTCTGAAGTAGCTTTTTGCTACACCTGCCTACCCTCGGGCAGCAGAACATCACTTCCACATTTGGAGTCCAGAGACCCTGACTTCTAGCTCAAGGTGGTACATAGATTACATTTTTTAATCTACCTCTTTCCCCAAATCCAAGTGAAGGCAACAAAGCAGTATAAAGGGAATGTGTTGATTACAACAAAATGAGAAAAGGTGGGGAAACTTTTTCAGCAACTGAGAATTTTTGAGCATCTCTGAAGGATAAAAGTGAGTTTGATTGCATTAGCAAGTAAAAATGAAGCATTTAGGGACAATTTACAGGCACAGCAAGAGGATATAGCAGATGGCAGCCACTGCCCACAACAGAGCCCAGAAAGGGCTCCAAGCTCTAGGAAGTAGGAGCTGGATGTGAGAAAGTAACTGGAGAACTGCCCTTGGACCCTGTTCTCAGCATAGACGAAACACTAGAGCATTTGCCACCAAATATCCCAAGAAAGACAAATACTTCCAGAATAGCTAGCACAGGTGTCAGCACCTCAGTGGAGCCCCTCACTATTTTAGCTGTGGCCAGTGGGGATGGGGTATGTATCTAGTCGGCCTGGCAGACTGGCCTACATATCCTGAAATGAAGACTGCAGTTGGTGCACTGGTCAAACTGACAGCTTGTCCACAGGTTAGTCTGATCAAGTGAAAGAGAGGATTCAACGTTCTTCCTCTCCCTGATCCCAGGGCCAGAAGGCAGAGTACTCCAGCTCCCCAAACTAAGTAGATCTCTCTTAGTTTGGGTTAACTTATGGTGCAACTGACAGGACCTACAGTCAATATGGACTTAGCATCCTGGTTCAGGTCTAATCTGATGCTTGTCCAAATGACAGCCTGCTGGAAGAGGCGGCCAGCAGAGCACAGTAGAAAAACTCACAATGAGCTGCTGCAAAATGGAAATCATCCTTTATTCTTTTAGGATATTGGTGGGAAGAGAGTAACTGCAAAGGCCAACATAGAGCCTGACCCATAATTATTCAGTGAACCAGTGTGATGCTGCCTCTGCTAGGGTGATAACAGAGGCTTGATCTCCTTCCCCTCAGCTTCCAGGATTAGCTTAATGTGACACTGCCCCGGAAAAGCTTCCTCTAACAGGCCTTGCTTCACAGCCCTGAACCTCAGTCCTTATCACTGTACCCTGTGGGTTTCCTTTCTAACATACCAGCTGTAATTACATCCTGATTGATGTAATTTTTAAATTATGTATTCCCTCTCTGTAAGATACAGGATTGTGCTTACTTTGTTCACTATACACCCTGCACCCACCTTGGAGTACATGCTCAGTGAATAATCATGATGATGATACCCCTAAGAAGGCAAGCCCTTACACAGAGCTCACCATGTGCCAGGCACAGTTCTAATGAATATTTACACATCGAGCTTCATTTACTCCTCCTTCTATGAGGCAGTGCTGTGATCATAACTGCTAGACTGTTGAGGAAATTGAGGCACAGAGAAATTATGTGATTCCCTCAGATAATCACAGCCAGTAAGTGATAGGACCAGAATTTAAACTGGCATGTGGTAACGGGTAGGGAGGTGGCCCTGGAAAATTCCCTTTAAGAGCTGGTCTGTCCCTCACAGGAAAGCTTGCAACTTTTTCTTGGATGACAGTTTCAGAAACCAGCTAGTGATCTAGCAGATTGTTTTAAGGTGATGACTTAAATTGCATTTTCATGGGAATTGAAAACATTCTTAAATGTAATGAATTGGATCAACAAATTTTTTAAATGTGCTGTGTTTACTGTGTGAAATGTTCACTGGCAGCAGTGACTCAACTGCCTAAATTGGCTGTGAAATCATATATTTAGAATACAGAGACACAACGGGCCCCTTTATCATTCCGTGCTTCCTCCTACATGAATAAAATGTCGGTTAACACCAAAATGCCCCCAGAAAAAGGCTATTTTGGGTTCAATTAGAATGAGGAAAATGAGGCCATCACCCCAGGATACCCTGCGAGCCTGGGTATGGTTGTCCATGCTGGAAGAGCTGCCACTTACTCTTGAATCCATTGGAGGCTGACCCTGGAGAGCTGGCTGACAGCTCACACATGTCACTGCTATGGAGAGAACCAGCCACTTTCCTTCCTGGGCTAGTGTGGGGATCTAGGGGTGACCATCAAGTTGATGGGAGCTCAAGTTCCTCACAATCTTTGTTTCATCTTACTTCTCTACCACAAGTATTTTCTGTGATGGGAAGAAACATGGGGACAAAGGCAGAGTGTAGGAAACTTCCATCTACTGATTTAAGCTATAGTAGTACCTTTCCAAGGGAGCTCAGAAATGATTAGTGGAATGAATGAATCAATAGGTAATAAAAATCACACCATCATTGTCATCATCATCATCATCAAGCTCTTAATCATGTTGGATTTCTTTGGAAAATTTCCAGAGGCTCAGCAAGTGTTGCTAAACAAAATGACCCAAAGGAGGAGAACCCTTTAGATTAAAAGTGACAGGGGATTTTGCCCCCAGTCAGTAAAACCAGGTCATGGGATTTGGTCATTTTCCAGGGCAAGATTAGTGAGAATCTTTTTCCATGTCTGTTTCCAGATGGGTAAGCCCCACCGCCCCTCAGGTCTAAACTGAATTAAATGGCTTGGAGAGAGTTAATCAGTGCCTTCTTAGCTGAAAAGCAGAAAACACAACCCAGTGAAGTCATTCTTCCTAGTACCCACTTACCCTTTATCAACTTTCATCTGTGCCCCTCCTACTGCTACCTCTACTCAAAGACTTGGGACTTAAGTTTATTGTGATAGCAACCCATGACCTTTTTTTCCCCCAACAACTATGATTTCTAGAAATCTTTTCTTTCGGCTTCTCTCTTCATTTTCACTTAATTATAGTGGCCTCCACTTTGCAGGCATCTTTCCCATGTGCTGACATTTATTGAGTTGTACAATTAATCACTCTGGAAAAAGCACACTTGTGTTCATTTGCTTTAAAAATACAGGTGCTGTTGCCAAGCTTTCCTTTATCTTCATTTTTCTACCTTTGGCATTGATGCAGCTCAAAAGCAGATTATTCTTTTGTTGGTACATTTAGATGCATCAGAAAATTATCTTTCATTGCTCTCTAAATCAGCTTCTTGCAGAGTGCATGGATAATTTAAATGTTCCATTAATAACTTACTTTTCTCTGGCATCTATGTTTGAACTCTTCTCAGCTCATACTAAACCTTTCTTATTTTAAATAAAGGGTAGTATAACGCAGCACTTAGGCAAAAGATCAGGAAGCAGGTTGCCAAAATGTAAATCACTGTTGACCTGTTTATTACCCTTGTTACTTTGAGAAAAATTTTAAGCCTCAGTTTCTTCATCTGTTCAATGAGTGAATATTCATGAGGATCTAATATCCACATAAAGTGCTAGGCCCAGTACCAAACACATGGTAAGAATTTAACAATTTTAATTATGACTAGAAAAGAGAAAATCTAAAGACTTTTAAACACTGCTTGTTTTCTCCCCACTTCCCCACTAAGTAGTATTTTTTTAAAAAAATCTCCTTACTCTTCCTTGGCCAGGGACATACAGTGTTCCCTGCATGATGGGGGAATAGGTTTTGCATTTGTCTCCTCTGTGCTTTAAAGTTATCTCCCATGGGAATGTGACACAAGTTCCAAATCCCCTTCCCTGTTATTTTTCATGAGTAAACAAATTTGCAACAATATAGTAATACCTCACTTATCCTGAGGTCACTTCTTTTGCAACATCAACTATTCTGATCACAGTCAAGTCCTGAAAAGGGACAGAAGCAACTTCTCCAGAGCCAGAAAACAGTGTCATATAATTTGTTCTATGAAGCTTATGGGAGTGGCTTAGTGAAGAGGTATTTCTGTCATCATGGTTAAGGCCATTATCTTATGAAGGATTCTAAAGAGCTTGCTGAGCTAATCTTACAGTGAGTTTTGACCAGAAGCAATATCATTCTGACTTGCTCTGGTCAGCCAATCACTACTGGAAGAATGTCTCTGCTGAAGGCAGGTGGGCTGAAAGCTTCTTCAAGGATTTGTGGTGGGCCCAGCTATGAAGCCAGCCCACCAAAGACTCAGCCATCTGATAGGGCTGAGGCTATGTACGTAGGAAAGAAATAAGGTGACATAATGCAGCCTAAAAAGTGATTCAGAGCAATGAGCACAAGTTTTGGAGTTGAAGGGACCCACCTGTGTTTGAATCCTAGTTTTGCTGTCTTGAAACATTAATTCTCTGAGCCTTATTGTCTCTATTGGCCAATAAGAGTAAGATGAACCCTTCTACAGAACTGTAACAAAGGCACATAATACAAAACACTGGCATAAACAGTAGATGTTATTCTTTCGCCACTATCATTATTACAACCATTTGTGATATTATTGTTATTCAAAGTTAGTACCCAAGAGGGTAGATAACAGTCCTGTCAGTCAAGGCTCAAAGTCAATAAAGCCATGCGGAAACAGTAACTCAACAGCAGAGAGAGCCTTGGCACTGGAACGAAGTGGCAAGGACAAGAGAGAGGTGGGACAGGAAGCTTCCTTGACCTCTCTTCACCAGCCCATGGGCCCAGGGCGCATGACTGAGTCAGGTTAACTTAAAGGTATGAGCCACCCGCCAAAGGAAGGGATAGATGACAGACAATCTGAGAACATGAAAAAGACAAAATAAAATCAACATCCATGGTATCTGGGACGAATCCATGTTGGGGGTGGTAAACACTGGAAAGGTGGATAAGCAGTGTTCTACCCTAGTATGAAGGATGAAACTGATGCATTAGGGAAATGACGAATGCATCAATGACTGATGTTTGGACTTTATGGTGGGGGTGAATATAGGAGTAGTTGTTGCTGGTATATATTCACAAGAAGGACACAAATGCATCAGGAAAAACCAAATTATGTCCAAGTGGCCTTGGGTTCAGGAGGGAGAAATCTGTGACACATTCTGGATAAAACTTCCATCAGCAACTACTTTTAATTTTTAAAAGTTTAGTGATTAAATTGGGTAAATTATGTTACCTTCAAGAGTTAGCTCTGTGAAAAATATTTTTGGATGACATGGGATAAATGAGCTATTAACTGTACTCTCTGTACTTGTTCTATTTTATTTTCTGTGTTCATTTTCCCCCCTTTGAATTGTGGCAGGAATTAACCACCCACGTCTTAAACATTCCAAGTTACATCTAGTTTACAATAATCACGAATTGCTTTCCAAACATGAAAATGGCAGTCTTTAAAGTCATTTACAATGTTCTTTCCAAATCAGTTTTAAAGGTAAAAAGAGCCTGAGTTGTCTCCATTTTACATTATTTGCCAGGACTCAGGGGAGCTGCCCGATGTATCATTTTAGGGTTGGTGCAAAGCACCCAGCTCCAGGATTTTGAAAGGAGACAGGGACAAACCAAAGTTTAAATCCAGCAGGAATAGGAGACATAGGCAATATTCAGAAGATTAACTTGATATGATAATGTTTACCTTCTCTTTACAACCTAAACTGCAGGATGTGGATTCTTAAAGTTTTTGTTCTTACTATCTCCAGTTTGTGCTACTGACCACTGAAGCCACTGTGGTTCCCCCAAAGCAGCCTTCCTTTTTGTGCAAAGTGGCTGGAAAAGCAGAAAATTGGCTTTGGGCTTTAACACTAATTAGGACTGCAGACAAATCTTGTCACCCTTTTCTCTGAATCTAAGTTTTCCTGTCCATAAAATTAGAGGGTTAGAGCACATGGCACGAGTTCTTCCAGGTCTAGGATTCTACGGCTTTATCTAACAAAAAAAGATTCAGCTAGAACACCAATGACCAATGTCTGGACTTTAAGGCAGAGGTGAAGATAGGAGTTGTTGCTGGGATATACCCCGCTCCCCTAACAATATTTTTTTTTTGAAGGCTATAGTAAACATCACCAACAGTGTCACAAAAGAGGTAGGAGCACCCTGAAAAGTGAGGTGTAAGAGGAAAGCATTGGAAATCAGGCAGTGGAAGGAGGCCCAACAAAGCCAAGAACAGTCACCCGAATTTGCTCTAATATGTAGACAGCGTTGCCCTGTGGTGTAGGTTGATGGAGGGAATACTAAAAAGACTCAAGTGGTCTCTCTTTGGAAGTTTAATCATTTTACTGTCCAACAAACCTGAATTTACCATTTCCTGGATTTGTGACTTTTTGTCAAATAATCTTTTGCTCTTTGTTTACACGGTGGAGAAATGGGAATGGTAATCATGTATTATATCAGATTCTTATATGACAAGGAGGAGTAAATGAGATAATCCAAAAGGAGCAATTGACACAGTACCTGAGACATTGAGAAAAAGAGAAGTTCTACTGGTTATGGGCTCAACTTGGGAGCATCCACACTCCACAGCCACTCACCAAGTGAGTCAACTGTGCCTTCCATTGCAAGGTGGCACTAGCAGTCATGGGAGGACAGATAACCTCCTAAAGTGGGAGAAATCACTGGGATCCTGGCATTTCAGATGAGAAGAATGCAAGACAAGATGCAGGATATTCATGTCCACCTTGTAGACGAAGTATTGTTAATCTGTTTTATTTTCAAGTGCAACTGAATTCTGACTGTAGAAGCATCCCCCTCCCTCTATCCCCAAGCCCATTCTGTCCCCTACCCAGCATGGTCAAGCTCCCAGAGGGCAAAACTGAAGTTCAAATGGAGATTTGGCTCCAGGACCCTGGGTTATGTGGAGGTAGGAGCCCAGCCTCCATGCTGGTAGAGTTCTACCTTGAAAAACCCCTAAACCTGATCACCTGCATGTACTCTTGGGTCTTTAGGAATATTTGTGGTTAGGATATGATTCCACTACATTTCTGAAGGGAATACAAATTATCTTACTGCAGTCTTGATAAAGGTCTTGTTCCCACTCAATATAGAGCTGAAGAGAAGACATATCCCATGAACATGCTTTGGCTTCTAAAACACAGTCTATCACAACATATCTATGAATAAAAATGGTGACATAGATCACATTGTAATTTGTTTAATACATAAGATTTTTTAAAAGAGTTGCCTATCAACTCTTGATGTGTAGCATATGTGTAGCGATGTGTACTGGCATAGATGTGTAGAGGTGGTATGTCATGGCCACCTCTATAGAAGTTAATGGTGATATAAAGCTTCAAAATCAAGTTTAACATGACATCAGAGGTAGTATACATACTGGTTAAGGAAGATTCTAGGAAAAGTCAGCCTGGGTTTCAAAGTCAGTTCTGTCTCTTACTAGCCTGGTAATCTTCAGCAAGTTACTTAACTCTTCTCAATCTTCACACTTCCCTCTGGAGACTACTGTGAGAATTAAGTGAGATGATATGTATAAAAAGTTTAACATGGTGCCGGGAAGCAGTACTACAGGGTCAGCAAATGGCAGCTACTAGTACTGTCTCCAAAAAGTGGAAGACACTGGCAACCAGAAAGTCTCTACTTCTGCTTTCTCTTGCAGGCATTGAATACGTGAAATGCAGTACTCACTAAAATATTCTTACACCAAAGACTGCCTCTTTCTATCAGCTTCTGTCTTAGTATGGCCTGACACTGAATCATCAGTGCTAACTAATGTTGGGAGCTCCCTGGGAAGAGGTCATTGGTACACATCCAGTGTTGGCAGACAAGATCTTCCTCCAACTGATCTGATTCAGGGTATTTATTATGTCATTCCTCTACTCACTTTATGTAACTCTTTTTCTAGTTCACAAAGCAAATTATCACAAACACACACACAAACACACACACACTGCATTAATCTGTGTTTGTTACCTATTGTTGAATAACACGTACTCCAAAACCTAATGGCTTTAAACAAAAATAAACATTTATCATCTCACAGTTTCTGTGTGTCAGGAATTAGGAGCAGCGTAGACTGTAGTTCTGGCTCAAGGTGTTTCCTGACACTGCAGACAAGATGTCAGCTGGGCCCGTGGTCATCTGAAGGTTGCAGCTGCCCTCCCACGGTTCACTCACATGGCTGGCAAGTCAGGAGGGACGGCTGGCAAGTCAGGAGGACCAGCTGACAGACCTGACTTCCTCAGCAGGTGGGTTTCTCCACAAGGGTTGCTTGGGTGTCCTCATGACATGGAAGCTGGCTTCTTCTGGAGCCAGGGACCCAAGAGGATAAGGAGGAAGCCAGAACGACCAGTATAAGTTACTGCAGTTTGAAGTTGATGAGCAGTCTAAGTTACACACTATTATTTCTGCAATATCTTATTGGGTCTATGGGTTAGTACCATTCAGAATGGGAAGGAAATAGACAGGGCATGAGTATCCAGAGGTAGAGATTGTTGGAGTCTGCCTTGAAGACAGTCTCACTGTAGACACCCCTGTGCCACACACAAATCATATTATCTATTTCATGCCAATAATAGTTGCTCTAGGTTTGAACAATTTGGGTATTTTAATGTAACTTACTACTCTAGAATTGAAAGGGTGTTACATAGCATAGGTACCCACAGTGACTTGCTTCCACTCCCTCCTCACGATACAGAGCCGTGGAGAGCCACTCAGTCCAAATGATGCAAAAGACAGGTCATCAATTGCTGGCGAGAATGGCTTTAAAAAAGCATGGCTAATTGTGTAAATCTCAATACATTCCCTCGTTTTCAGAATGTGGAAAGTGATTGCTGCATTTTTAACTTTTTGGTTTTATTTGAGGAAAAAAATTATATCAGCTTGAAGAATTTTTAATGTGTATTGCTGACACTCTCGGCCAAGAGCTTGTTTTAGCATAAAAAGGTTGCTATTGGTATCTAAACTCCAGTTTTTGCAAAAACCTAGTTTTTTTTTTTTTTTTTTTTTTTTTTTTTTTTTTTTTTTTGGTAAACTTCTACATGCCATTTTTGTTCTTAAGCATTTTAGCCAGTTACATGATAGATGTTATTTGCTTCCTTGAAACTGACTATGTGGTAATTTGAGTCAACTAATAAGTTGTACAAAATAAATGGCTAGGTCATTACTTGGGCTAACCACTGTTTATTCAATAAAAGTCTCGTTCAAGTCTCCTACCCACTCAACCTACCACTTTGTCTCTCTCCTCTTCATCACACTGTGTGATGAAAGTTTACCCTATATCTGCTGTTTCTAATCAGGCACAGTGGGGCCTGGTGGCCACTAGGAGTCAGATCGGGGTGCAGGAGGATAAGCTGCCTGATATGACACAAAACATCACAACTGAATTCGTAGAAGAAACAAATCCTAAAAGGCCAGGTATCTGTCCAAACTTCAAGGGGACTTACAGACTTGAATTCAACCACGATGGGATTCAACTGCTTGTGTACAAGTCCTGGCTTAGCCATTTATCAGTTGTGTGACAATGGATAATCAGTTCTCTGCGTCTCATCTGTAAACTGAGGAGATTAAGTGTAATGACAGTTAGGGTGCCCGTATAATTGACCATCCAAACCAGAACCCTCTGAAAGTGAGAGAGAGAGTGCTATTAATAATTATGCATACATAGGGACTATTCGCAGACAAGGTGGCATGCAGACCACCTTAGTAATGGTTTCTAACCCTTATGGCTACTGCAAAAGTCAAATAAGAACATCCGTGTGAAATCATTTAGCCAGGTGTTTGGCATAATAATGTCAATGAGTATCAGCAACATGACCAGGGCTTAATAATGAAGAGGTCCTATCTGAATGACACGGTAACAAGAAGCACAGAGCAGCTTTTGAAATTGACTCTGCAGGCAGGTTGGTCAGCTTTGGGAGATTAAATTTCAGGGTGAAAGGAGATGCAGGACCCAGACACCAGGGGGGTATTGAGACAAATATCTAGCACGTAGAGGGGTGCAACAGGCAGAACAGATTAGAGGTTGACTGCTGTCTTGCAGAGAAACTGGAATGAGGAATAGGAATTGGATCAGAAGCTACACTGGCCACTCTGACTTCTGATTAGAGGCAGGAGAAGAAAAGGACACAACTTTTCCACCTCAGTGTTCATGTAACCTCGCAAGATCTTTGTTTGCCCTACATCTGGCATCTCCAAATTCTCACTTCTAGCTTCAAAATTGACTGTAACCCTCATATTTCCACATTTCTGTCTTCGTAATCTGCTCCCCACCCAATTCAACATTGCCTTTGGAGTCTGTTTCTTAAACCAGCTCTGCCCTGCAACTGTCCTATTGCTTTTTGTTTTTTTTTTTTTGAGAAGGGGTCTCACTCTGTTGCTTAGGCTGGAGCACAATGGCACTATCTCAGCTGACTGCAACCTCTGCCTCCCAGGTTCAAGTGATTCTCCTGCCTCAGCCTCCTGAGTAGCTAGAATTACAGGTGCCCACCACCATGCCTGGCTGATTTTTGTATTTTTAGTAGAGATGGTTTCACCATGTTGGCCGGGCTGCTCTCGAACTCCTGACCTCAGATGATCCATCCGTCTTGGCATCCCAAAGTGCTGGGGTTACAGGCGTGAGCCACCCTGCTTGACTGTCTTATTTTTTTAACAGCTACACCATTTTCCCTGAGACACTGGGGTGACCTTTGCTGCTCTCCTCTTCACTGCCATCTGTGTACAACCTGCAACAAAAATGTATCTGCTGATGGGGGCGCCAAAGGAGAGGAGTCAGAGCAGCCCTTGTGGGATACATGCAACACCCAGTGTGTGAGGCAGAAATGCTGAGCACAAGATGGAAGTCCAGGGCTATGTCCTACAGGCCCAGAAGGACCAGGATAGAATTCAGAAAGAGAGCCACTACCAGATATGCAATATGGTTCAAAGCCACAGAGAAAGTTTTAGACCTAGAGGCAGATTCCCAGAGGGAAGACTAGTGGCTCAAAGAGAGCAAAGAACCCAGGGGGCTACCAGAAAATCGAGCAGGGCGTGGGCGTATAGGCATAGAGATGTTATAAACAACATTCTGGCAAACAAAGATGTGGTGCTCCAGCTGGCTCTTGTCTGTTTTCCCTTGTGTAGATTCCAAAAGCTGTGATGTTCTGTACTCTCGGATCTCTCCGTGACTCAGGAACACATGCCCATATTTTGATTTCTAGAGCTACCCTCCTGGTTATAGCTCTCATTACTTTTAATCTCATGGTGCCCTGGGATTCTAACAGTGAGACGAAAATGAATTGGAAAGTGGAGATTTATTTCAGATTCTCAATTAGAAATATGCCAAGTATAAGTTTTTCATATATTTTCTTAATATTTGCCTCTATTCCTGCCTCTCTGTGAGTCAGGATTAGCAGCTGCATAAAAATGAATGAACAAGGAGCAAATAAACATTACCAAAATGATTTGGGAGCATCTGAGTTTTCTTGGCTCAACACCTTGGTGTTATTTGTATTCTTCTTGCTCTTTTTAAATATTTACCTACAACCTCCTTACATTCTCCTTGGTGTCAGATGCAAGGGAAGTTTTCCTTTCTCTGGACTGATCTCTGTACTCTCATCTCTTTCAGGGTCTTGCTCCATCAATCATTCCTCTCTCCTCTCCTGGCTCCTTCCCCTCAGCAGCATAAAAACTTCTGCTATATAAAAAATAAACTCACCCCCGCAACACACACATACACATATAAAACCTTCTTCAGCCCTAAGATTTCTATGGCTACAACACTTTTTCACCTTTACTCACAGACAAACTCCTGGAAAGCATCATCTAAGCACCGTCTTTCTTCCCTTTTTCTTTTCTTATTCACTCTTAACCCAGGGGGGTTTATAACAAGCACTTACTATACCCGACTCCCTCCATCAAAGGGTCATAAGTCAGCTCTCTGCATGTAATTTTTATATGGGAAAAGGATGACTGAAGTTCTTAGAAGTGCTGTTTTCTCTTACTAAAATGTTGCTCTTAAAATTTCATTTATAGCTAGGTGTGGTGGCTCACACCTGTAATCCCAGCACTTTGAGAGGCCAAGGCAGGCGGATCATTTGAGGTCAGGAGTTCGGGATCAGCCTAGCCAATATGGTGAAACCCCATCTCCACTAAAAATACAAAAATTAGCTGGGTATGATGGTAGACACCTGTAGTCTCAGCTACTCGAGAGGCTGAGGCAGGAGAATCGCTTGAACCTGAGAGGCAGAGGTTGCAGTGAGCTGAGATGGCGCCACTGCACTTCAGCCTGGGTGACAGATTAAGATTTTGTCTCAAAAAATGATTTATATTATTATTTTTCTTTTTCTTTCTTTCTCTCTTTCCTATTTTCTTTTAAAAGCAATAAGGGTCTCGCTATGTTGCCCAGGCTGGTCTCAAACTCCTGGCTTCAAAAGATCCTCTTGCTTTGGCCGTCACGCCCAAACTCATTCATAGTATTAAACTTCTTGCAAACACCTTCTTTAGGGTGGCTTCAGCACCGTTATTCCAGCAAATGAAGTTCAACTTAATGAGATACTAATATACCAGTTGCCGTCCATTCCTCCCTTCCTGCCTCCCTCCCGCCCTCCCTCCCCTCTTTCCTTCTTTTCTCTATTTAATGAAAATTTACTGACTGCTAGTCTGTGCTAGACAATATCCCAGGCCCTGAGGCTAAAACAGTGAGCACAGAGACGCAAAGAGTCCTATCCTCTGGGAGCTTATATTTTGGTGTAAATCTCAAAAATAATATGATTCCCTCTTGGGAACATATTATCCATAAACACTATAAAGGTGGGTTTTTTTTGGGGGGGGGTACAGTCTTTAGTCTAAAATGAACGTTGTCTGATTTAATGCCCCTAATTGCAGATAAGAAAAATTAAGCCTAAAGAAGCAGCATTTCCAAAGTCTCCAACCTGAAAGTTGCAGTCTGACAGTATGCAACAACAAATATGTATTTCATTGCATGGCAAGGGCTTGGAAAAACTCAGCTATGGATTGAAAGCTTTATTATGTGTGGTGCAACAGGATCCCTCTGATCATTCTTCAGATTGCACCCTGCCTGATGTCACAAGACACTGAGGCAGGAACTGCTGAATTGGCAAATGACCTTCAGTTAGAAAATTACAGTATATCCAAGGGGAAGAGACGTGAATTTCAATTTCATACACTTTCTATGCAAAAATACAGCTGGCCCGGGGACGATTCATGATGAGTCTTCTGAAGCCACAAAGGCTATGTTCTATCATTTATAAAACAGCGTTGGGATCCCTCAAGTCACACACACACATACACACACACACACACACACACACACACTAGCTTTACACATCATGGAAAACTGACTTTAGTCTCAATGTTGCCGTTTATAATAATCTACGTGGCTGGATTCTAAAAGTAGAAGGAAAGAACCATAACCACTAGGGAGCTCTTAGTGTCTGTAAGCACACATTCTATTTATTACAGTCATCCATGGAATTGTGCTTCCACGTGTGGAAGACTGAAAGGTGAGTGCTCTAGCACAGAAAGAAACAATTGTATTGTTTTGAGCATTTCCTGTCCACAATTAAGCGAGAGCAATCGGTGCCAATTCTGGGAGAAGGTCTGGAGAATTTCGACACATTCACATGTGTCCAAGGTATCTACATCAACAGCAGGGCAGGTAAAGGGGAGTGAGAGTAGTGACTCCGTGAGCCAGCCATGCTTCTGTGTCTTTCCCTGAGAGAAAGGTTGCCCAAAAGAGTCCAGAAAGAAAATCAGGCAGGGCATGGCGACTCATGCCTGTAATCCCAGCACTTTGGGAGGCCAGAGCAGGAGGATCACTTGGGGTCAGGAGTTTGAGACCAGCCTGCCTCGGTGAAAACTCATCTCTACTAAAAATACAAAAATCAGCTAAGCGTGGTGGCTCATGCCTGTCATCCCAACTACTCAGGAGGCTGAGGCAGGAGGATTGCTTGAACCAAGGAGGCAGAGGTTGCGGTGAGCTGGATCGTGCCACTGAAGTCTAGCCTGGGCAACAGAGTGAGACTCCATCTCAAAAAGAAAAAAAGAGAGAAACTATTGTGCTAATTTGGCTAACGATGTGTTAATTGGAGCTACTATGAAGAGGCTTAGTGCTGTTTTGTGTGAACAATGGGATGCCAAGCATTATTATGGGTGGTAATATCTTAGCAGTACTTTAAAGTGACTGGTTAGCTACTGATAGTAGAAATAGTAGCAGTAGTCTGGCCATATTCAGGGATACACATTTACCAATAAATACATAGGTGCAATAGCAGGTAGGTGGACTTTGATAAGTCATGAATGAAAAGAGCATTACTGTTGTGTATACAGCAGACTTTCTACAATAGAGCTTTATCTGCAATACTGTGGAAGGACAGTGTCTTAATCCATGCCATCTGCGGTAACAAACACCATAACCTGGGTGGTTTATAAACAACAAAAATTCATTTCACACAGTTCTGGAGGCAGGAAGTCCACGATTGAGGCATCAGCCAATGCAGTGTCTGTGAGGGCCTGCCTTCTGGTTCACAGATGGCATCTTTTTGGCTTGGGTGGTTTTCATATGGTAGAAGCCACAAATGAGCTCCCTTGAGCCTGTTTCATAAGGGCGCTAATTCCATTCCTGAGGGTTCTGCCCTCATGACCTAACCATCTTCCACAAGCCCCCACTTCCTAATACGCCGTCTAAGGAGTTAGGATTTCCTCCTGTGAATTCCTGGGTAAACTGGTCAGGGGACACACAGAAGCAGCCCATGGCCAAGAGAGAGGGACAGTAATTCAATCAGGGAGATTCCATATGGCTTCTCAGAGGCTGAGATATTTGACCTTGGCCGTGAAGCATGAATAAATGGCACTTGGGAGGAAAAGTGAGTTAGAATATTTCAAACACGAAAGGCTGTGTGGCTTACGAAGGCACAATGACACTTGTTGACCTGATGTTAAACTCTCCCTATATTAGCACTGCCCCCTGGTGTTCATTGTGAGAAGAGGCCTCAAAGGGCAAACATGCTTTTTGCCATTTTGCCCTTTAAAAATGAACAGACTATCAGCCTCAATATCACTTACTTGTAGTATCATTCAGGTTTCCACTCTCAAGTGGCATGCTGAATAAAAGCAGGCACCCACCACAAACTGCAATAACAACACGGCTTTCTCGGTGAGTTTACACAGATATTAGCCTGCTTCTGCCTCTTAGGGTCCTTTACTGATAGACAAGTCATACGTTTCTTTGGCATGAGTAGTTGAGATTTAGTCAACTGTTCAGCTCTCTTTAACTGTTAACTGATGAGAATATTCAGAGGCAGAAAGTGTCTCAGTGACTCCTCATCACAGTGAGACAATGGCCAGGCCATGCCACAAGGAGTTGTTTGGATGGTCAGGCGGGTGTAAACATACACATATGCAGAAAGAAAAACAGCCAGCAGATGGCGTCTCATCACCCACAGCTCCCAGAAACAGTATGGAATGTGGTTGGATGCTCAACGCTGCAGAACTGGTATGAACCACACACCAGTGTGGTCTGTATTATGGCAGACAAGTAAGAACCAAGAAACGACCAGGGTAAATTTTGAGAGTGACAGATTCCATCTCTATTTGAGAATGGGAAGAAATTTAGGAAGGTTATATTTTTATTTTTATTTTATTTTATTCTGTTTTAGAGACAGGCTCTCACTTTGTCACCTATGCTGGAGTGCAGTGGCATGATCTCAGCTCATTGCAGCCTCGACTTCCTGAGCTCAAGTGATCCTCCCACCTCAGCCTCCCGAGTACCTGGGACTACAAGTGTGTGCCACCACACCTGGCTAATGTTCATATTTTTAGTAGAAGCAGAATTTCACTATGTTTCCCAGGCTGGTCTTGAACTCCTGGACTCAAGAATGCATCCACCTCACCTTCCCAAAATGCTAGGATTACAGGAGTGAGCCACTGTGCCTGGCTGAAAGGTTACATTTTTTTGAGTTTGAACTTCGGGTAAACATTCCCATGGAGATCCTAAGTTCACTGATGGTAGTGTGGGGTCTTTGTTTTATGATTCTACCAGAAGGCTGATATTAGCAGGACAATTCTCCTTAGGGCTGTGTCTGATGTAACTTGAATCAGAAGAAAGACCCAAAATCCTGAAATGACACTTTCTTGAGTGTGTTGACTTCGTGTTTGACTGAATGAAACTTTGGTTCAAAAAAGGCAAATCTAAAACACAGATATATGCTTCACTTGTTTTAATTTCAAATTAAAAATTTTATCTAATAGTAGTATTTGTTCCAAATTTTACGAGGTAATGTTGTTGATATTTCATTAGCATCCCTGATCCCTAATGGCCTTACTGTCTCCAAAACTACACGAGATATTGTCTCTTTAAAGTCCATAATGTGCATTTACACTGATAGAATAAGGCCAGTGACTCCCAAGCTGCTTTGGGGAAGGAAGCCATCTTTTCTCTGTGTGACTTGTTCAATGATAATTGGAGTTTCACATCTGCTCTACAGGTCCAATCATAACAGCGCTCACTGTTAAATGTAGTTAGTTCTATCAAAATGTTAATAAACATGATAATGACAAACTAAGGAGATAATTATCATACAGTGATGACAACCAACATTTCTTGAGCATGTCATATGTGCTTAGCACTTTCTCAGTTCATCTGTGATAGAAGCATCATGACCATCCCTTGTGGAGGGTTGCATAGTGACTCTCCAAAAGATACGCACACATTCCCAATCACTGGAACTCAGGAATGTGACGCTTATTTGGAAAAAGCGTGTTTGCACATGAGTTAAGCCTTTCAAGATAAAATCCTCTTGGATTATTTAAGCTGGCCCTAAATCCAATGAAAAGTGTTCTTATGAGATCGCAGAGGGGAAGACACAGGGAGAAAACGATGAAAAGGAGGGAAGGACATATGAAGGTGAAGGCAGAGACTAGAGTTGTGTGGCCACAGGCCAAGGAATGCCTGGAGCCACCAGAAACAGGAGGAGGCTAGGCAGGATTTGCCCCTAGGACCTTCAGAGCGAGTGTGGCTCTGCTGACTTGATTTTGGACTTCTGCCCTGCGAGAATAAATGTCTGTTGTTGCCATAAGCCACTCAAGTTGTGCTCATTTGTTACGGTGGCCCTAGGAAACGAATGCACCCCTATTTTGAAGTTGAGAAACCTGAAGCTCAGAGAGGTTAAGTAATTTCCCAGAGCCACAGAACTAGCCTTAACAAATGAGGGAGCCATGTTTGAACTGACATCTCTCTGACTCAAGCACCTGTGCTCTAGGCATAAAGCCACAAATAGGCTTAATAATTCAGACAGTATGTGCTTTCCCAAGACAGAACTAAGGATGTGAAGAGTGTGCTGATGCAGAGTTTCAGAGCAGTCTCTTTGAGCAGCATCCTGCCTCCAGAATCCATTTTTTGCATTAAAAGAGCCATTAGAGTTTGTCCATCAGCTGTTCAGTCCACGTGTGGCTCAGCTTCCCAGCTCAGGGATAAGGTAGGTCTGTACTTGGCCCCCAAAGACCTTGCTTTATTTTTCTAATCATAAGTATGATTGTCTTGACTCGTGCTGGGCAATAATACAATGGAGAATGAACATTAAATTAAATCCATAAAGAGCCTAAAATCAATCAAGCCCTTCATGAAACTAATTTTAGAAAAGAGGTCATTAGATATATTAGAGGCATTTTGAAAGTGAACTGAGAAAAGGGACCTCATGTTCTCTTTGGAAAAAATCCTTTTTGTCATGAGATAGAATTTGTATTACCTTCCCTCAGAGTAGTACAGCTGCCACAAAAAACCTTATAAATCTCTGGGAGTCAAAATGGTGATTTTACACTCCAAGTAGAACAGGCTATCACTGTTATCCCATACACAAGGATAATAGCAAACAACTGTCTATTCCCCACGGGGCCACCAAACCACCTCTCAGAAATGTCAGGGCATGATTTCAATAATTGGTGAATTCAGAAGATGCAATTGGTGAATCACATCTTCAAAATATGTAAGGTTTTTGCAATTCTAATGGAATTTTTTATTAGAGCAATGTTAACTGAATGTCAGTTATTCATGTCCCACCATCTCGATGTTTGCCAAATTATTGTATTACCTGTTAGTATATACTTAACAAAATCCTTTGAACCAATGACTTCTTTTTTTTCTATAAAATTTCATTTTAAACTGAAACTGTATACTCTGACCATAAACAGGACAACAGTATCACTTGCAAAAAAAAAAAAAAAATAGAATAACTGAAAGTAATGGTCAAACACAAGGACAAAATTAAGTAAGTGTTGCCATTCAATTTTAGTTAAATGTTGTCTACCAAAGTTTCTAAGCCCAAGGCTACTTGGTCTTTGTGTGAAGGGGAAGAATCGCAAATATTCAGTGTTAGAGGCAAACTAACAATAAGCTGATACTTTATCTTCAGTGTAATCTGAAGTTTCAAAGAGAACTGAAAAAAAAAATATCTTCCACACAGTATAATTTAATGTTATTTAAAGCTGTGTATGAAACCACCCAAAATAATTTAGAGAGTACCCATGTATCTAATTTGACCAAGTCAAGAGAGAGCTGTGATGCTCACTGCCAAAGACCACCCTCTAGGGTATACAAAAACACCTTGAAGGTTTTACTAGATGCCTCATGAAATGGAGTGGAAAGACTGAGAATATGTATTAATATTTTTGGGGTGTGTGAGT
Source organism: Saimiri boliviensis (assembly GCF_048565385.1). Lineage (NCBI taxonomy): Eukaryota > Metazoa > Chordata > Mammalia > Primates > Cebidae > Saimiri > Saimiri boliviensis. The sequence continues at coordinate 16,302,383 of NC_133453.1, read as the reverse complement.
ATGGATAGGTGAGGTAGTTTTCTAAGGGAGCAAATACATTGTAAGTATACGTTAAATATTTGATCAATACGAAAGGCATCTTCATTTTTCTCCCCACCTTTACTTTATGGAATGTTTCCATCCCTTCCATTTATGGCCATCTTAGTTTGAGTGGCACAGGTTAGTACAAAATCCCCTAGTGGTTTCCTCACTGCAATCCTTCTCTTTTTTAGGTTAAGTTTACAAATTTACTTATATCACAGCTTTAGCTGAAAAGCTTCAAGAACTCCTTCAAGTCCATCAGGTGATCCAAATGAGGAGGAACCTACAAAGGTTGGGCTTTTGTCTGCGAGGTAAACCTCATAAGCTCTGTGCCATTTTGTAAATGTTGACACACTGTCCCATTTCTCCCATTTATGTTTTTGCCCCTGCCACTTTTTGTGCATAGAGTTCCTCTCAATGCTTCCAATCAAAATCCTTCATTTTTCAAATGCCAGTTCAAAGAGCACACTTGCTGGGGTCCTAGATGAAGGTAACGTCTCTGTCTCCTGGGCCCTCCTAGTCTTCCTACTACACCTATCACACATACTGCCTAACATGAGTTATTTGAGTACATCTCTTATTTATTTGTATTGATGGTTTCAATCCATGTTGGGAGACATAAAAGGAGCAAGGAATGGGTAAGCATGCAGCTTGGAGTTCAGAAACATCAATGGATATCAGGGTTGATCTCTCACGTTGTTTGTGTCCTCTCAATGACCTGTGAATAAAAAGGGTAAAGTGAACCTTGAAAGGGGAGAAATAAAATCCCCAGTTTTAAGAGAGTGCTGGCAGCCCTGAGAACTTGAACTTCAAGTCCATTAGATTGCAGTGTGGTGTACTGAGCGAACCCACCCAATTGCAGTCAAGAGCTCTCAGGATGTGTGAAGACAGGCTAGAAAGCTTGAGAACGCACAAATGTGTCACAAGGTTTATGAAAGGAATGTGAGATAGATTCAGCAATCCATCGTCTTGCTTTATGTTTACTTGTAGCGAATTTCTAGAGTGGACATTAACAGGATGATTTGTCAGCTCTTGGGAAAGAAAAAGGTGGTTACCACGTCCCAGTACAGCTCCCTAAGACCAAATAAAGTCATGATAATCTTATTTCCCTTTTCCCTGGCCTCAGATAAGAAGATTGTATGAGTTTTATGAAGGCATGTAATAAGACCTCTGAGATGCTTTTGTACCCCCTAGAGGGTGGTTTCTAGCAGTAAGCATTACAGCTCTCTCTTGACTTTCTTAAATTAGATGCATGCTTAAATGAAACATGTAAATAGTCCATGGGGCCAATATTGTTGTGAAAAACCTGAAGTTAGAGGCAGACTTAGGTTGACATTACCAGAACCCATACTATTCCCAGATGCAAGCTAAGTATAAGAAGTTATATTTTAAAGAGGATTAAAAGGAGATTCTCATTTACACAACAATTACAAGGATATAAAAGAAAAGCATGATAACAGTGCATTTGTGAAAGGGACTTGGGCATCAATATAAACCAATGTGATGAGGAATCTAATGTTAAGTTGTATTAGCAGAAAACATAGTATTTAGAATAAAAATGGTGGTAATCCTTGTTTTCACAGCGGTGATGAAACTTGCAATGCTGTGTTTAGTTCTGGTGATAGATTAGGAAGGATATAGAACAAACAGGGCCCATTGCCAGGAGAGTAATGAAGACATTGAAAAACGCATAAAAAAGTCCTGAAGAATAATGGTTAGCTTTGAGAAGATAAGACTATAACAGGCTTGAGAATTGTTTTTGAAAACTTAAAAATGGTCATGTAAAAACAATTATGCCTAATTGTGAGCATGACCAGAGATATGCATCTTATTCTTTGAGAAATGCTGCATCTAATTTCTTTTCAGTGGAGTAGGGCAAGTAAAAATAAAGTAACTTTTCCATGCACAGTAGACCCAATCTGCTCAATGTCACTCAAAGGAGTAGAGTTAAAGCCATGGCTGGAAGTTCATGAGCATCAATCCTGACTCAGTATATTAAAGAGTATTTTAGAAGTAAAAGCTGTACCAAACACGGAATTAGTCTTCTTGCCATTTATTCATAAACTTTATTTCTTTAGAGATGAGGTCTCGTTATGTTGCCCAGGCTGGACTCAAACGCCTGGGCTCAACTGATCCTCCTTCTTCCACCTGTAGAGTAGCTAGGACTACAGTAATGGGCCACTGTGCCCTGCTGGCAATTCACAAACATTTCTTGAGTGAATACTCTTTGTTATGCATGGTGCTAGATTGTGAGTAGCGGACACTTTTTCTTCTGAGCCAGTATTGTATCAGTACTTTATGCTGACTTTGTAAGAATATTCACGTCTTAAGAAGATACAAAAAAAAATCTATTTATTTAGCACTTATGGGTTTCAGTGATCAGCTGGCATTTTCTTTTCCTCAAAATTTAAAATATCTTCTGCAGCGTAACCAAAATATCACTGGGTAACTACCTACATTTCCTTTGAATTAGCAGTTGGGAGCACTAGTATCACTTCCTCTACCAAACTATACAGAACTACTGTTATACCAAAGACAATAAATCAGAGAGTTGCTAGGATTATGAAAAAAATATTGAGACTGCCTGTCTCATCTTACAAATGAGGAAACTGATGTCCAAGTCCAAGGAAGTGAAGTCCAACTACCTGTAAGTGGCATATCCAGAATGAGATCACAGGTCCACTGAATGGTCCTTAGTATTCTACCCAATACTCCACTATCTGCCCATGATATCCCACAGGTTAGTATGCATCAACAAAAAGATAGACTGGGTTCACCTGAACAAACAGCCACAGCCATGTTAAGCACCATTGCCTTCTCTCATCAGCTGGGTCTGATTTGCCATAAATTTCCAGTGAGTTGTACGTTTATCATGTTAAGATAAAGACTCTACTGGTGATAGATTTACTAAAAATATTCCAATCTTGTAATCTAAAGGACTTCAGCCTCAGGTGACAGGGGGCCAGCAGCCAACACTGGAAAGACCACTTCATGAAGTGAGGCTATGGCGCCCTCTAGGGAGAGATGCTTGAATAACCAGGGTCGATGCCTAAGTAAGGGAGTCACAGATGAGGTTTAAGTGGTTAAAATTTTATGTCTCCACAAAAAGTTTCCAACTACGAAAGAGTATTTGATTTTTCGCTAAGATGCAATATTCTATCTACCCAAAATAAAACAACAATCATTGGATCAAAATGTTAAAAAGTAACTGATGTTAAGCTCTGTAACAGTAAAAACTTAAGCAGGGAAGCTCTCTGAACATTAAAATACTCTCAGCTGATTTTCTAAGTTAGTAAAAATACTTAAGAGAATATCCATCTTTGAGATTTCAAAGGAGAGAAGAGCATAAAATATCCACTATATCCGCTTATTAGCTTCAACCAAATAAGAGATTACTTTTGCAATTATTCTTCATGTAAAAAGCTCTTTTTACTCTCGCTGAAAGTCTCCCTCCAAATACCATTTCACTTGGGTGGCTCTTGGCAAGGTCAGCAGAATGTCTGCAGAGAAGAAATCCAGTTTAAGGGAATAATGACAAAGACAAGCCCCAAGGCTAAAAAAGAAAAAAGAAAACAACAACAAAAACCTGAAAACTGTATTCAGAGTTTGCTTACAAAGGGAAAACCCTCCGAAGCAATGAATTAAAACCAGCCACTGGAAAGACTTGCTTATAGATGTTCCTTTCGACTCAATAGCACACTTGAGTCCTACCTTCATTTAATGATATGATCAAGTCATGCAGGCTGCTGTGGATGTGATCAGAGAGACTAAGAAGAGCCTTGTGTTGCCCTCCCACATAGTTCAAGCATTAGATTCCTTTAACAGGTGTACTAACTAGCTGCTTACTGAGTAACAAACTGCCCCAAACACTTAGGGGCACAGAAAAAAATGCAGCCATGTTTTTTCTTGTTGTTGTTGCTAAGGAGCCTATAGGTTGGCTGGGCAGTTCTCCTGCCATTGGCTGGAGCTTTACTCATGCACCTGCAGGCAGCTGCAGGTCCACTAGGCAGTTCTGAGGGTGTGTGGGTCCTTGGCTAGAATAGCCAGGCAGACCCAGCTCTTTTCCTTAAGTCTCATCTTCCAGCAGCCAGCCCAGGCATTTTCCTATGGCAATGGCAGAGGATCAAGAGACGAAGTAGAGGCCATCAAAAACATTTTTAAGCTTTGCTGTGTGTTTAATTTGTTAGTGTCTTATAGGGCTAAGCAAATCTTAACAGGAAGCCTAAACTCAATGTGGGAGGGCACCCCCAAGGGCCTGGATAGAGAAAAGTATGAAGAACTGGGGAGGTGCATGCAATTAATTTACTGGAACAGAATCTTATATTGTCCCCTTGACAATCTATCTCTAAGACGCACACAAAGCAAATGCGTCCAAGATATCAGTCACTGGTACCCCAGCTGACATCAGTTTCCTTTAGAAGAGTAGAATTTGAGAAAGGGAAGGGACGCTGGGAAAGGGAACAAAAGATCACTTCAGGCAATTCATCTTTTCATTCAAGTAAGACAGTTCATACAATTTTGGAGGTTAACATTATTATAGTATGAATTAGAGTTGGGAATATAGATTAAAACTTGAAAAACAAATATAGAAAAGAAAACCCAAATTTATTTCAAAGACAGACATCAACTAATGCAAAATGAGAAACAAGATAAATCCTGCAAAACTTTTTCAAAGAATCATTTAGCCTCTATCAACTGGGTCAGCTAAGAAACTAAACAGCACAGCGAGGACATGCTGATCTCATCATCTTCACGGTTCTAATTCAAGTCAAACTAAGTAAAAGGCCTGATATCCTCTCAGCTGATGAGTCAAATACTTTGAAGGGAAAATATAGTGAAATATTTCAGGGTTTGGAAGACAGCTTGGCTATGACACATTCTGACTCACAGCAAGTCCTGAGTTTTCTGACAAAGAAAAAGTAGTGATGGAAAATATTGATATGATATCTATCATAGCACATGTATAGAGTCAAAATTCTTTCACAGCAAGCATTGCCAAATGATTGGTTCAAAGAAGATTTTGCACCAATGAAGATTATTACAAAAAGGAAAAAGAGGCAAGGTTGCAGTAGGTGCCAGAAAGGACTTATGGCTTTCAGGTAGGTAGAGAAGTCACAGGTAATATTTCCTTGCTCTTGCGAGAAAAAAGAAAATGAGATAGAAGCACATATTTGACATACAAATAAACCTGCTAGAAGTATTCATGCCAGAAGTTTCAGCTTCTTAAAGTGACTCTTTTCTTTAGCCAGAGAGAAAAGAGGTTGCAAGATCAAGTTAGCTTAAAAAAGAAACGAAATTCAAATTAACTTAACTCTTAGTGTGTTGAATATTGAGATCAATGACACCAGCCAATGTGAAGCTAAGGAGAAGTCTGCAGTTATGACTTCAGGACATGCATGGCTTTCTTATAAAATGCTTACATTGGCAGCTGTATTTATTTTATCCTGATTTTTAAACAATCAAGACTCACTCTGAACTTTAGCAAAGAAATGCAACCAAGTCAAGTCCAGAGTTGGGTGCAGCTGAACGAAAGGAAGACGTTGGGGCTTGCAGGGACATCTGACTTCCAGCAGGGAGGCCACATCAATATGGAAATTGCCTCAGGCATTAAAAAAAGGCACCAAAAATGTTAGGCTCTGCAAGAATGGGCTAGCTGCTCTTAGCTACAGGGTGAGCAGAAGTACCCAGAGTCAAAACGACCCGAGCTGCTCTGTGGGACGTGCCCTAATGAGAACATCATCAGGGCAAGCTCAATGCAGACATGCAACTGGATGAAAACGAGTTCACACGCACTGTTTGGAAGAAGAAAAATAAGCCCCATAAATTCATTGAGTAGGGAGTAGGACTTGAAAATGGCTTTACATGATATTACTGTTATCAATGATAATTCAGTATTATGCATAACATGTCTCCAGATCTCTCAGAATGTGGCCCCACTCATTCAGAATTTGAAATCCATAAGCAGCAGGGTGAAAATATTTCCTCTGGGTATCCTGAGGGAAACTTGAGGACCAGACACTTAGATTTGCCATCAGTTCCACTGAGTTGGTAGATAAAGGCTCTTTGCCTAGGTGTTTTAACCTCTGCTCTGGACCAGACTGAAACGGACAGTAATCACATCTGCTCGTTTCACATGAACCAAAGGCTGCAGGTATCCTGAATTACCTCTTCATTAAAAAAGGAGGTTTAAAAAGTATTTGCAGGCATGCATATCAATTAAGGACAATACAGAAATTATCCAAAATATGCTTCTAAGTAATAATTAGTAATAATTATTTTATTTAGTAATAATTTTGTGCTAAATTTCATCTGCCTCTACTTTATTTTCTAAGTAAGATGAAGACAATTCTCAAATCCTTTAATATACTTGTATAATGCTTGCTTTTTCAGTTTTATAACCAGCTTTTAAAAAATTGTAGTGCCAATAGAAATTGGCTTTTCTATCACACAGTCAAAAAGAGATTATTAACATATAGCTCCTTAGACTTAGCAAGGCATTTACAAGTCGCAAATAATTTATCTCATTTGATGCACATAACTCATAATAATAATGGTTAACAATTACATTGTATAAGAGATATAATCCTAAACATTACTTGCTACTTAAACAAATTAATCTTTGCAAAAACTATAAAATAGGTATGATTTTTATTCTCACTTGTCCAAAAGAGAAAATGAAAGCCCAGGAAGGTCCTATTAGTTGTTTAATGCCACAGAGGTTAATATTCATAAGCCCTGGTTCTGTATAGAATCTCTAGTTTTAGCTTATGTATTAAATAATTGAGCTTCTATTAGATTACCACTTTGCTATGATGGCAGGTTGTTACCATACTTTTAAGGAAGTCTTTTCCATAGTGCTTTGTTATTTTCATGTAATCAGGACCAAATTCCTTTTTTGAACATTAATTTAACTGGGTACTTTTCTTAGTATTCATTTTCCTCATATTTCCTGGAATTTTAGTCTGCAGACTAATCTTGAGTCAGATTAATCAGTCAGTCCTGATTAGTACTTTGAGTTAGTTAACATCAGGGAGATTACACAAATAATTTATTTGTTAAAATCAAACCATATTCCCTTTTATTGCCAGTGTATAAAATTTTCAGTACCCTACAGGAGAGTAATCATTTACCTACTGGATGACAAGCTTCGTCAAAATCTCTTGACTATAAAGGTCCCTGATCACTCTTAAGTATATTCATTGGTGCTTGTATATTTAAATGTGCAGCTGTGAAAAGTACATCGAGGTTCAGAGTATCTGAAAGTATTATGTCTCAGAAATGGCTCCACAAGTTAAATTAAATCCCATTTATTAACTGGCATTTCTTTTAACTTGTGAGAACACGAGCAGAAAGTTCATGATTCTGAAGTGAATGAAATGATGTAGGTCAGATCGCTACAACCAAAGCAAAGTGGAGAGCTGAGGCATGTTAATCAACCAAGCTAGATTCTGGAGTTCCCTAGATAATAACCTCTTCAGGGCTTCCTGCGTTCAGTGTGGAGCAACCTAATCTATCTGCACTTGACTTTCCTTAACAACAGGCTTGAGTGATGATGCCCTACTTGTTCTGTGCTTCATGACAGTTTTTGAAACAGGTATTTACAATTTCTTAGGTTCTCTTCAGTTCAACTACTAGCTCGGCAAGACTCTTGGTGATGTCATAGAATTGAGACAGAAAACCCAGCACAGGCTCTGGGGCACACGTGTGTGTGTGTGTGTGTGTGTGTGTGTGTGTGTGTGTGTGTATGAGTGACAGAGACAGAAGGAGGCAATATTAAGTGATAAAAAGTAGTAAGTAGCTCAAGAAATACAGAGCTTTCCAAGCGTTTGAGAGCCTTCCATGTTTTTCTTCTATCTCCTTCCTGTGTCCTCAGTAAACTGCCACTTAGACAATAGCCAGCATTTAGAAATTCAAAAATTTATTCAAAAAATCCCCAGAAGTTTGAATATAAAGGTTGTTTTAAAAAAGAAATACAGCTTAAAAACTCATCAGAAACAAAATGTCTTTAGCTGGATCAAAAGTCCCCAGATCAATGTGGATTTTTAAACCCACATTTTGGCTCTGGGAATTTTTGATGATATCATCTATTTTCTAAGGTTACTGGTACCATGGTAGACTAAGAAGTTTTTAATATATCTTTTGGAGACAATGAAACATTTTTAAAATAATATTTTGGGTGTTTCTGTGTTAAGAGAAAGCTTAGTTGTTGAAAAATTCTAATTAAGTAGTATAAAATTTCCTTATAAAATAGAAAATTTAAAATAAAAAGTGCTATACTAGGATATGATGATATTAGTATGAGAATACCCTCCGTTTTGTATGGGGTGAGATTAGTCATCTTACATTTATTGTGATTAATTATTGATATAATTAATCTCTAAAATTTTATTTTAAGATATCTACTAACCATGCCTTTTATTTGTGTCTTTTTTTCCCCATCGGTGTTTAGTTACAGTAACATGTTTTAAATTATTTTTCTCTTCTGCAAGTTTAGAGCCTCAATGTTTTATTTCTCCTCTTAGTTTTAATACGGCCAAATTTATATAATTTTCTTTTTCTGACTTTTTATCTCCTAATTTCTCTGAACTTTGTTCTGTGTGAATTCAGTACAGTACCATTTTTAATATATTAGTTCTCTCATAAACTGGGTCCAGTGTGAAGTTTATTCCTTAATTTCAGGGGATCTAATTTTCATTTGCATGATTTCTAATTGGTTGTTAAAAGTATCTCTCTTTTTGTTAATATTTTTACGGGCACTAATTCATTCTTTACTTTTTGAAAAGTCTAAAATAAACTACATCATGGGAGGTTCCAAATCCTGAATGTGGTTATAATGTAATTGATGACTGACCATCTATCTGCCTGACCTCTATCATCTGCGTGTTCTTATCCGAAGGCTGAATAAAAGTCGTATCTGCTCCTGGGAAGAGGAAGATGGGGGTGAAGTTTGGAATTGACCACTTTTTGGTCAGTTAACATAAAAAACACTTTTTCTGAATTTAGCGGATATTACAAAGTTTGTAATAGCAGTCTGTTTTTTTTTAAACTTACTAATATAGTCAATAAATGAAAGTAGAAACATAAAAAACACTTTTCCTTATACTCTTCCCATAGAAGCTGGAAGATAGTCAAAATAAATTTCATTACTCTTAGATTAAAGCAACTTTGTAGTTTAGGTGATTGAACTTCTATGAGAACACTACTTTCTAAGATGGCAGGATTTGACCATACTTTTAAAGAAGTCTTTTCAGATTGCTTTATTATTTCCATGTAATCAGGACCAAATTCATCTTTGGAATGTTGATTTGACTGGGTACTTCCCTTAGCATATGTTTTCTTCCTACATTCTGGGGTTTTAGACTGTAGACTAACCTGGAGTTGGAGTCTGTGCCTCCCCATTTCCACCAGCCTGCCGGTCCTATCACATGGTGGCAGGAAACACCTGAGATCCAGACCAGCAGGTAGCTCAGCCATTGTGTTTTAGGAACGAGGCTCTTGGGAATGGGACAGAATAGTAGCTTTTTTCAGGCCTTTTTATGAGCTGTGGCGATCCATTGCAATCCATACCCGAGTCTGCTTCTAGTCGTGCTATTTCTTGCTTCAGTGATACTTATGGCTTTGTGTTGCCGTTTCATTTCTGGTGCATGAAATGTGTGTCCTGATTATAGGCACTGTATATCTTTCTAACTTCTTTTTGAATATTTTACCTACTTTTACATTTGGTAAGGGTATGAAAATTGGAGGTGGAATCTCAGAATGTCAACTAAATAAAATAAAATTTTACTACCTTCCAAAAATAATCAGCTAAAATAAGACCATTTTAGCTAGGAATTTCACTGAACCTCTATAAGCTTTGGTTTCCCCCATCACAGAGCTTTTCCTAGGCCTAAATGGCATAGCTTGTG